>NW_026575140.1:10815481-11462981 GCF_905146905.1 Nyctereutes procyonoides | reverse complement strand
AATGATTATTTACACATTTTTAAATGCTCAACATGGTAAGAAACAATATTTTCTCCTGATTAAAACAAGAAAAAGGGCAAGCAGGGTATACTACACAAAGTAACAAAATAAAATACTGATAAATTCACCTACTTAAAAAAATTAGCTGGAGTTCACAAACACATTCCAAGTCTGTGACACAAAATGCTATATTTTTCTTAATTTGCAAGCCACAGCCTCTACCTACAAGACTCTAGCCCCTCTGCTGTATGGTTCTATAAATGAGTTTTATTGGAACACAGCCATTCATCACTTACATAGTCTATGACTGCTTTCATACCAAGATCCAGAGTTTTGAATAGTTGCCACAGAAACCCTAAGGCCCACAGAGCCTAAGATATTAACCATCTGGTCTTTCACAGAAAGTTTGCTGACTCCAAAATTGACAATGTAAACAAAAGTAAGAGTTAAGTCATAAGGCATATCCTCAAATTCTTTACACAATAGTAGTTTTAAGACCAAAAATAAAAATCCTGAGTTGAAGTTCTAGATATGTCACTCAATACATGCGCAATCTTGAGCAAAGTCACTCTTGAAAATACCATGTAATACCAAGATACACGATATTTTCCAATTGACTTACCTAATATTCTTGTCGTTGTTCAATAAGAAACGACCCAGGATATTTATGGCTAGGACCTAAAGAGAAATAGCATAGGTTAAAAATCTAAGAAAACTAAACATTTATATTGTTTAAGGATCACACCTCCTGGCCTCTGATCATGCAAACTATTTAAAAGTGAAATAGATGGTATTTCTATAGATGGCTAGCACAAAACAAAACAAAAAATCCGAAGGCAAACTCTTAAAATCATATTCTATTTCAACAGTAATTGCTGGAAGATTATGTTTTAAATTCTTGTTAGTGGAGGAATAATATTGGCAAAGCCTCACTGGAGAAAAATCTGGCAATAATTATGCATATTCTGAGTATCTCCTCTGCTTCAACAATTACACTTCTAGAAATTATCTGACAAACACACTTGTACATATGCACAAGAATCTACTGCAACACTATCTGTAATCACAAATGATTGGGGACATCTTAAGTGGCCATTTATAGCAAATTTGCTAAGTATACCATGGTACATCCACACAATGGAATATCATGCAGCCATTAGGATTCTGACACATGCTACAACATGGATAAACCATGAAGACATCATGATTAAGTGAAAAGTCAGCTACAAAAGGACAATACTGTATGATTCCACTTACATGAGGTATCTAGAATAGTCAAATTCACAGAGACAGAAGGTAAAATGATGGTAGACAGGTGTTGAAGGTAGGGAATAATGGAAAGTTACTGTTTAATGGATACACAGTTTCAACTTGGGAAGACAAAGAAGTTGAGAAAATAAACAGTGGTGGTGGTAGTGGTTGCAAAGCAATGTGAATATACCTAATGTCTCTGAACTAAAGACTTAAAAATGCTAATTTTTATATTATGTATATTCCACCATCATTTTATTTTAATGGGAATGGTCTCTATAACATGAATATGGACTAGCTCCAAGATAATGTTAGGGAAAAGAATAAGGTGCAGGACAATATATATGATACATTATCATTTTGCCTGAAAGGGAGGGAGAGGAAGAAAACTAACCTAAGTAATTTTGGTTAAGTTATTTGTATTCTGGAATGTTAAAGACAAAAAGAACTGTATACAAATAACGGACTGTATTTAGTAAATCTGTTTCTTACAAGGTTATGACTAGCAATTCTTATATCCATTAAGTGATTAAGTGATTGAAAGAACAAATAAATTCATGAGGGAGAATTCTCCTTACAGAAAAATTCCAATTATTTAATGAGGAATAAATAAGGCGAATAGAAAAGTATCATTGGAACACCACCCTAATAACTACAGCAGACAAGATTCTCTGATGGATACTAAAATTGGTGGGCAAAACGTCTAAGACCAGGGTATTTGCATAGTCCAAAGTGTCTCCCTCAAAGTATTTTTAACTACAAAGGAGAAAATAATAACTCTACAGTGGAGAGACACAAGAGACACCACCTTAACCAAATGATCAAGGTTAATATCACCAGTAATGAGAAAGATAGATAGCATGTATCTCCTGATATGATACTGAGAAGGGCACATCACTTCTGTGGTGGTCTTACCAAAAAAAGCATAACCTCAATCTAATTATGAGAAAATCAGAGAGAGCCAAATTGAGGACATTCTACAAAGTAACTGATCAGTACTCTTCAAAAGTGTCAAAGTCATGAAAGGCAAGGAAAGACAGAGGAACTGCTGCATGTTGGAGGATGCTAAGAAGACGTGACAATTAAATGCACCATGGGATCAAGGACTGGCTCCTCAAACAGAAAAAGGGCAGAAGTAGGAAAATTGTTGAAATATGATTAAATTCTGTAATTTAGTATGGTACCAATATTAACTTCTTAGTTTTGATAATTATCTCTAGTTATGCACAATGTTAACACTCATGAAACTGAGTGAAAGATATATGGGAACTCGGAACTATTTTTGCAACTTTTCTAGAACTCTAAAATTATTACCAAAACAAAGGTTTTTAAAAGTGAGGAAGAGAAGAAATATACATATACAGACACATTTTTAAATTTCTGAAAAAAATACATGAGAAAAGAATAACTGTACTCCCCACTAGAACATGAAAGCAACCAGCAAACATTTCCCTCCCTACATACCTTTGTTACTGTTTAAGTGTTCATTTCTTTAAAAAAAAACACAAATACTTATGAAAAACAAATTAGCTCAAATATGATGTCTTGTCTGAAGTGATGAATATAATTCAAATCATGGCTCTAGTAAAAGCTTCTTTGAAATATTCCCTTCACCCAACAGTTTGTATATATCTAACTATATGTAAGAGCTTCCAAACTTTATTATAATCAGTATTAAAAACTGTCAATGGAAGAAATGTTACTTCAAATACCAAAACACAGCATTATACATTCTGCATCACTTTCTTAAAAGATAATTTCCAAATGCAATTCATTTCTAAAGTACTCATGTCTAAGTTATTTATTTTAATTGAAATGTTTAGGAAAAAAAGTTAAAAAAAAAGACTTACTCGCAGTCCACTCTCTGACTTAATATCCATGATAGTCAAAACCGTTTCATAAAGAATAGCATTTCCTACATTTTTACTAGTCTCCGTATTTGTGGCAACCTGCAAAGTCACAAGAAGGCAGTATATAAGTGATAAAAAAAAAAAAAAAACCCACTTCCGAAAAATATCCAGAAGTAACAAGAGCCATTTTGTGACTGATTACAGCCACCAATCAGGAAAGACAAATATTGTTCCATCCAACCACCATCGCTCTACTTCCCGCTCCACTAAAATGAAGATTTAATATAATGCAGATTGAGGGACGCCTGGGTGGCTCAGCAGTTGAGCATCTGCCTTCAGCTCAGGCCACGATCCTGGGTCTGGGGACTGAGTCCCACGTCAGGCCCCCTGTGAGGAGCCTGCTTCTCCTTCTGTCTATGTCTCTGACTCTCTCTCTGAGTCTCTCATAAATGAATAAATAAAATCTTTAAAAAATAATAATATAATGCAGATTGAATCTACTCACCTGTGCTAATATATCATTCATAGCTTCACTTGAATCATCATCATTTCGTCCTAAAATTCTTAATAACCGCAAAATTCGTACCTAGTATGCAAAATATGATTAGTGTTTACTAATTATGGCTGGCACAAAGGAACTGACTTGGTATGAAACTCAAATAACTTAAATGAAGTCTTAAATCTCACTAGAAATGGTCATAATTCAAACAGAGGAATTTTAAATATTAACTTTAGAGAAATAATATATACTTCTATGTCTGAATGAAGTAATTAGACAACCCATATTTTATCACTCCACAGCTAAAGTATACTACCACCTGTAGACATATCATATTGATAAGTCTATATGCAGTACTTATTACATATTACTTATTTTATTCTATTAATGTAGAACTGTCACTATTTACTATATCAATGTAATTAATCAGTTAACTACCAAATTTCTGACACAAACTTAAGACGAAAGAGACAGTCTATTCCAAAGGTATTACATTCATTTCTCCAAAATTTTCTTTCAACCTCACCTGCAAAAAGGGGTCACTGATACCAGAAACATCATGTTCTGGTGAATATCCCGACATGATGAGGTTCTTTAGAATACGAACTAATTGGGGCACAAGCTGCAGAAAAGAAAGATGCATCAAATAACAGTGAACATCAAAGAATTTCTCATGAATAGGCTTTTAAAAAGGGTCAAGGGTTTGAATCCAAAAAATTCTACTGATACCATATGCTGGTATATACTGCTGATGCTTGATAAATATAACTTAGGAGTATTTAGGCCAAGAACTCAAGAAGGAATATGTATTTTATCTCAAGGAAAAACAAGACTTTTTTACTCCAGAGTTATATATACAAAGAAACTACAAATAACAGGAGGTCAGAAAGCCTATGGGAACCAAGTCAAACAGATGCCTACAGGGCATACTGCATTTCTACTTCTACAGAATTTGACATACCTAGGTAACACAAACATGTTCAGTTTTTATCCAAACATCTGTATATAAAACATTATTACCAAAAATACTGATGATCTTATTAAAATTACAGTCTAAAAATAAACTTCTCTTAAGATAGGGCTAGTTATATTCTTTTCCAACAAACAACAGGGAATACAAAAGCCTCCAACACTAACCAAACGGAAAAGACACATGAAACATTCTATTTTTCACCTAAAGAAGATACCAAGGCCATGAATAATTTCCTACTCTTAACACATAAGATACAATTTTTGGTAAAATTTTATTTCAGCACTGAATTATACACACCCTGTTGCCTGCTTTCTTGTCTCATCTTGTTAATGATATACATTCCTTATAGTCAGAATTCCCCTCCTGTCCTTTTACTTTGCCCTTAGAATCTTAACACATGGTAGAGGCGATTTTATGGCTACGCAGAATTTTTTTAAAGGCTTTAAATATTATCATTCATTTCATTCTGTTAATCAAGTGCTTATTAAACTCTATTCCAAAATGTGCCACAATAGAAACGTACAGGCTCTAACTAAAAACTCAACTGAGCTATGTTTATAAAAACTCTAATCACCTAAAATTAAGAAAACAAGTGTCCAAAGTGAAGAGAATAGCATCTCTTTTGGAGGCAATCAGGACAGCCCCAACCAATTTGCGGTAACTCATTTACTTCTTCTGTGTTCTCTGTTCCTCCTTACTGCCCAACTCTAAAAGGGGATCACAATTGAAACAAAGACCAAGGTATGCACTCACAACATTGAGGCCACTTTTAAACATAAGAGAACATAACCTGTATGAATTTAAAGAAGTATGTCCATAACATTTCAAAGTAAGTGATCCATAAGCCATTCAAACAAAATTCTAACTTCAGTAGCTCCAAGATTAAAACAAATCTAAGTTATGGTGGTGACCTATAAATTCTAAACAGAATCCCCATGAAATCTGCCAACTGTGGGGAGATTTATATTAGAGGTAAGAATGAATAGTATAAATTTGCAAACTCCTTTACAATGTAATAAAGCCTGGACCACCTAGTTACAAAGCTCTTCACAAATAGTGGCTCACTCTGCATACTTCCCAAAGGTCTACTTTTTTGTATTACACATATCCCTAATTATTTGTTTAATCTGATTTCTTGGAGAAGTCTTTTTTCCTTGGGCTATTAAATTTAGGAAGTTTTTTTATTCACTGACAAAAGACCAGCACACCACATAAAGTTGCCCTGGGACAAAAAGCACAAATGTCTAAATGCTTAGCATACAAATTCTTGGAACCCAGCTTTATTTTTCAGACAAAAATGCAAGTTACTAAAACTGATGACAAGACAAACAAAATAAGAGGACAAAGGGAAAGGCTGCAGCCATGAAAATCAGTTGATGCCCACCCACTCTACCTCAAGATCCTTTTCGTATTTCAAAATTTCCAGGCAGATTAAGTGTAGGTAAGGGGGAAATAAAAGCTCTAAGTCTGAACTGAGGGATCAGAAGTACATACAGAGCTTTTTATAAAGTATGAGGTTACCCACACATGGCTCTAAAATATCTACTTCAAAAAGAAGCAGAGTTTTGTGCCAAGGCTCCAAACTGATCTGGAATTGCCATCACCAAAGACACTGGGAAACTGTTCAAAGTTTCTCAAGTAAAGATGAAGAAAAGGCAGAGAAGGAGGCTTAGAATTCAGGAAAGGCTGCAACTGAAATCCAAGGCTGACTTTGGAGTGAGAAGTGACAAGACAAAAAACTGGACTAGGGAGTTAGCCAAAAATGCTTGAACAAATAACTCATAGTATTAAGCACAGCTTCAGCATTAGTATATTTTTAAAAGCCACATTTGTGGATGGATGCACAAAAGCTACTAAGGACCTAATGCCAGCATGCACCATCTAAAAGAGGGTTAATTCTTACCTTTTCATTCTAACATACAGCAGGATTCCAAACAGACAACAGGAACAAAACATACAAAGCAAGCATTAGGGACAGATACAGGCCTCATACTATTTTACAATAATTTAATAAAGACATGAACATCTAAGGGGGGAAAAAAAGCCAAAAAAGAACTGCTTTTAGAACCTCATTAGATCTCAAATACAAAGTAATTCCCATTTACTGAGTGATCAGCACCTTATAAAAGGAATTAAATGCATGTCACTACCCAAAGTACAGTCTTTCCCAGGCCTCCTTACTACTGTCTTCAAAAGCCAGTGAAAAAAACAAAAATTTCCATTTTATAATGCTGTAAAAAAAAGGAAGAGAAAACTTGGAAGAGCCAGACTTCCATCACTAGTCAACAGCCTAAAATGAACAGAGAGTGACCCTGTGTTATATAAAAGTAATGTCAAATTTCACTTTGCACGGGAAGCCTGGGTAGCTCAGCGGTTTAGCGCCGCCTTCAGCCCAGGGCGTGATCCTCAAGACGGGGGATCAAGTCCCACATCGGGCTCCCTGCATGGAGCCTACTTCTCCCTCTGCCTGTGTCTCTACCTATCTCTCCCTATGTCTCTCATGAATAAATAAATAAAATATTTTTTAAAAAATGTTTTAAAAACAAATTTCACTTTGCAGTTTTCACCTTTAAAAAAACAAAAAACAAAAAAACCTGCCTTTAAACACACACACACCCACACACACAATTCCTGTTTGTAATTTGACCTCAGGTTACATTTCCTGACTTCAGCGTAAAAACAGAAGATAAAGGACATGAGAGCTTGGTAGGTCTGCCAACACTGAGAGAAGACTTCTATTATGAAAGGGAAAACAACTGTATTACTGCCAGTTCTTATATGCCTAAACCTGGCTTCCAGCCCTACCACACAGCAGGGCTGGTCAAGTCCTTTATTCAGTTCTGTAACTTCCTTTCAAAAGAAAATTCATAAGTGAGGAAAATCATATACTTTTCAGAAAATCATTTTTCAATCAAGAAAGGCATACAGAATGATACCTACCTTTCTGAAATGTGCAAGCATGTCTGGGCTTCGTTCACACATTTCTGTGAGGAGGACTACAGATGTGTGAAGGACACCTGAAATAAAAGAGCAAACAAAAACTAAAAATGAGGCTATATATTATTCAACTTCATAGAACAAGGCTTTGAGTTCTGAAGGTCAATTCCAAAAGGATAATTGCTACTTTTTTTAATTCCCAAAGAAACTAAGCATTGAGGCGAATACAAAGGAAGTATTTAATAGATGCCTGATTTAATACTGGTCAAGTCAATCAAATCAGAATATTTTTAACAATTATGTGAGCATAACTGCTAAAAAATGAAAACCAACACAAGTGTCTCTCCATCAGAGAATATCCATAAAGACATGCTCACAGTCCCTATAAGCTAGGTATCATCTGGCCCATATTTAATAAGCTATTAGCTGAGATCTGATCACTTAAAAAGTAAAAATCTTAATAAGATTTTAAATTTCCAGATAAAATCAATCAAAACTCCAAGGTAATTATGGATTACAAAGTGAATATGCTTGTTCCAGGGTGAGTAAAAAGGATCTCACAATAGTCTCCACTAATAATAAGTACCCTAACCATTTATTTGTTCAACAAGTTTATTCTGAGCCTTCTAGGCACAGGACTGAATTAATCAAATTATATATACCTTAACATTTTTTTCTCTTAGCATTTAGTAGGACACATGCATTTTCTTTTCACTAACTTGTTTCACTAACTTCAAAATAAGAATAAAACGTTTGAGGGGTGTCGGGTGGCTCAGTCAGTGAAATATCTACCTTTGGCTCAGGACAGGATCTCAGGGTCCTGGGATAGAGCCCCTGTCAGACTCCCTGCTCAGCAAGGAGTATGCTTTTCCCTCTCACTCTGCCCCTCCCCCTGACTCATACTCTCTTCTCCTGCTCTCTAATAAATAAATAAAATCTTTAAAAAATAATAATAATAAAATGTTTGGGAAAGGACAGCCATGTTCCATTTAATTTCTCTCATTTTATATCTGAGTGCCCATTATCAATTCCTATTACAAGTAACCCAAAGGATTTTCATCAATCTTATACTCCTACAATGCAATTAAAAAATAACGTTTTCTTCTATTATAAAACAGCCAGGAAATCAAAGTGTTTTACATATGGAAATCAAGGCTGGGATCACTTATTAGTTACACTGAATATTAGCAACTTAACACAGTATTTTTAATATAGTGAGAGGACCGAAAATGAAAACTGAGTTTACTATGAAGGAATCAATCTCTAATTATAAAAATAGGATATGAGAAAACAAAGATTTGACCCATCAGCCCTTCCTGGAAAAGCCTAAGCACAGTAAAAAGGCAAGTCCATTGCACTGAAATAGAAGGCCAACACTGCCTGAGCCTTTCTCTTCCCTTAATACTTCACAAGTGCATCCAAATCACATTACCATGGTTCTTTTCATTCAATAAATTTTTTGTTGCTGGTAAAAACATCTCCATAAGTTCAGGAACCTTCCTGATGACATGAACAGCACATAGTGCTGCCTATAAAAAAAATAAAAAGGACAAAAGATTTATTTCAATTAAGTCAGGGCAACTAATCTTACAAAAAACACCAACAAAAAACCTTATCTAGTTCACCTACTAAAAGAATAAAGAAGAAAGAAGTTACACATCAGATTTATTATATATTAACTGGTTAGGGCTTTCCAATTTATACTATTTCATGAATGAGAACTTTTAGCTCACCTGTCCCTTTGCTCATAAATCCACTAAATAAGTGGACAAAAAGTTCCTAGACTAGACTATGGTTAATATGAATTTATCTAACAAATTTAATATAACTTATGTGGAGTTTCGCACAGTAAAAAATAGACTTAATCTGTGATACTCATTCTTTTAAGATATGACCAAAAGGTTTCATAAAAACACCATGCAATTGAATGACATCTTACTGCTGTTACTTTTAATAATATCTATATCTTCCCCAATTCATTCTTTGCTGCTATCAAGAAAATCATTTGATAATTAGATAGTCTCTACTAAAGAAAAGGATGGTTTTGGTTTGTTCACTGGAAAGAAAGGTACAAAGACTGATTTTGATTATGCCGGCCAAAAATTAGTATAATTACTATTTGCTGGAGTTATATACCACAAAACTTTAGATATAGTAACAAGAAAATATTTCAGCTAATTCTCCCCTAGTTATATTTGTGGGAAAAATTTTTTTCCAATCCACAAAAATGTTTTATTTAATGAAATAATGTACTTCCTGAACAAGAGCAGCCCACTGATTCTTTTTTTTTTTTTTTTCCAGCCCACTGATTCTTTAAGAGAAAGCACTAGCTGTGGTTTACAATCATCATTAACAGTCCATGATCCTGGAAAACAGCATGGCCCTTGCAACATCTCATCTCACACCATTAATGTGGAGGCACAGTGAGTATCAGCCAGGCAATAGTAAGTGTTCACTTCTTCAGAGTTCTATATTTTACACCTCTTGTTTACGGAGATTACAGGGTTCAAGAACAACTTTCAAAAACAAAAAATGTTTCTATCGACATATAAAAGCATAAGAGAGTAAGATCACTGTATTCCATTACTATTCCATTTAAATACATCAATTTAGAAAGTGTATTCTAGATCATCTTCTAATAATTATCTAGGTCCCAATGGAACTGCACTTCCAGAGATTCAAAGGCACTAATACAAAGACATAGGCACTAATTAGAAAAAAAGTGAATTCTTAAAATTCTGTTTTCACTTTGTTTAATACTGTTTAGAATCTGATAAATTAGGAAGTAATCAGGTATCTAGGAAATTCAGTAACATTTGCTTGTTTATAAATCATTTCCTTGAAAAAAAAAAAGAGGAATGAAGAGAAGAATTAAAGTGTTCACAATTATCAACTGAAGTTAATCACCAATTTAAAAAACCCACCTCCAAAATTAGTATAAAAAGATTTTGATTTGTAAACACTTGATTCATATATAATTATTTAGAATATATTTACTGCAGAGAAAGATAGGTTATATCATCAGACCTCTCAAAAATAATTTTGCCCCCCCCAAAAAAAAACAAAGAAAATTTGCCTCATCTCCATAATATTCCCTAATCCAAATGCAGACATTTGGTTTCATTAAAAGTTACCTTTTTTCTTAAGTAAGAATTGGAGGTTTTCAGGAGTTTCTCTACCTCTCCTGCAAGATCTCTGCACATCTCTGAAGAGCCCATGCAGCCGAGGGTACAAAGTGCTAACCCCTGTACATATTGCGTGCTATGATTAAGATCACTGCAAAAGAAAGGAAAAAAGTAGAAATGAATATGCTTTGCCTGGTGCTCAGCATAAAGAAGCTTCACAATCTAATGAGGAAGCTCTGAGTGATTCACAATTTTTCCAGTAAAGAAAATAATGAATAGGATTATTTTGCAAAAACATGTTTAACTTAATTACAAATCACCAATACAGTGAACTGACAGTGCCTCCTACAGGCTTACTACAACTCCACGTT
The DNA here is from genome assembly GCF_905146905.1 of Nyctereutes procyonoides. Classification (NCBI taxonomy): domain Eukaryota; kingdom Metazoa; phylum Chordata; class Mammalia; order Carnivora; family Canidae; genus Nyctereutes; species Nyctereutes procyonoides. Next base: position 11,451,975 of record NW_026575140.1, on the reverse strand, counting down.
TCCAAATACCAAAGAGAAATTAAACAGCATGTTATCTGTTGAAAACTAGCTACAAGGAAGGAAGGAAGGAAGGAAGGAAGGAAGGAAGGAAGGAAGGAAGGAAGGAAGGAAGGAAGGAAGAAAACTAGCTAACTTCAGAATATTCAACAAACCACTGAAAGTGAAAATCAACAAAGACAGAAATGCGAAACACAACTGTATATTGTATGTTTAAAAGATCCGTGGGGGTGCCTGGGTGGCTCAGTAAGTTAAGCACCTGACTCTTGATTTCATTCCATGTCATGATCTCAGGGTTGTAATATCAAACCCTGCATCAGACTTCACATTGAGTGAGGAGGCTACTTAAGATATTCATTCTTTCTCTCTTTCTCTCTTCCCTCCCCTCTCCCCCAACACCCCCTCTCTCCCCAACCCCCAAGTGTGAGTGTGAACATTATCTCTCTATTAAAAAAAATTAATATGCTCTACTACTTGGACACCTGGGTGGCTCAGCGGTTGAGCATCTGCCTTCGGCTCAGGGTGTGATCCCAGGGTCCTGGGATCGAGTCCTGCATTGGGATCCCTGCATGGAGCCTGCTTCTCCCTCTGCCTATGTCTCTGCCTCACTGTGCCTCTCACAGAAAAAATAAAATCTTAAAAAAAAAAAAAAAGCTCCACTACTAACTACCAAAAAAAATGACGATATATATACATGAACCAAATCTTAAAAAAAAAAAAATTCAGAAAACACAGTCCCCACTACTAGAGAGAGCATTTAAGAAGACTTAAATATCATAACAGAAATACTCTGAAACCTCTAACCTTATGGTATAGTATTAACCTTGATGTCTTAATTTTTACACTTTTATTTTTTGTAATCAAGAGGAAAATATTATTAACTAGAAAAAAATTGGCTGGGCAGCCCAGGTGGCAGAGCGGTTTAGTGCAGCCTTCGGCCCCGGGTGTGATCCTGGGGACCCGGATCGAGTCCCGCGTCGGGCTCCTTACATGGAGCCTGCTTCTCCCTCTGTCTGTGTCTCTGCCTCTCTCTCTCTCTCTCTCTCTCTCTCTCTCTCTCTCTGTGTGTGTGTGTCTCTCATGAATAACTAAATAAAATCTTAAAAAAAACTGGCTAATTAAATCATCTTTAACAAACTATGCTAGATATTTAGTGAGGCCCTGTATCTGGTAATACAGATATACAAGGTTCTATTTCTAACAGACATTGATTACTGTATAAAATTATTTAACAAATCAGCCAGGAAGTATACCTTCAGAAAGCTGAAATATTAAAAGCTTGAACTAGTAAATTCATCTACATATTATAATCAACTTTTACTATTCAGAAGGTAAATTATTGTATGAGTTATGCTACTTCTATCAGCTTTAAGAGCATTTTAGTATCCTTTAGTTAATGGTCCTTAAGGATTTCAGTGGCTAAGGATCTCTGGAAGCCCTAAGACAGTTTCATGGGGTCCAGAAGAGCCAAACCATTTTCATAATACTAACTCATTATTTGCCAAATGTATTGACAATTGCACTAATGATGCAAAACAGTGGTGGGGAAAATTACAAAAAATTACATTACAAACCAGAATAATGGCACTAAACTATACTAGTAGTCATTGTATGCACTACCACATAAGCACAGAGGATGGAAGGAAGAGAAGAAAGGAAAGAAGGAAGGGAAGGAGAGAGAGAGAGAAAAGAAAAGAGGAAAGGAATGTGTCTATTTGTTTCACTTAAGACTGTCTGTGACAAAGCAGCAAAAAAGATTAGTTTTATTAAATCCTGACTCAAATGCATACTGTTTAATATTATGTGACCAAATAGGAAGCATGCATAAAGAACTTCTGCATCCTCAAGTGATGATCTGAGAGAAAAGTACTTGTGCACTTGCAAACTAAACTATGAACTTTTCAAATGTGTATGATTTTTAAATGAAAAGTAACTGACAGACAACTATAATTATTAAGATTTGGGTATCTGATAGACATCTTCTGGAAAAAAGAGTCAAGTTTAGCCTTCACTTCAACAATATTTGTTGCCAATGATAAAATCCAAGCTTTGAAGTAAGAGAATTTTGGAAAATTTGTATTGCCATAATGAAATTCACAGTCTACCAATACTTTAATTCATGAGCCAATTTTTTCCAAATGACTTAGCCATGGTGTTACAAACCCATACATGAGTAAAAGTTCCATTCAAAGTGTGAGACAGAACAATGGGTTTTAATATAACAAAGTACCAAACTTCACTGATACAGTTTGAAATTCTACATTGTAACTAATCCTTAAAAAACTACCACTTCTGGAGTTTTGGTATAGTATCAAAGAAGAATATCCAGTTATTTGAAAGGCTATTAAAGTCCACAAGATATTGAAAGCAGAGGCAGGGCAGCCCCGGTGGCTCAGCAGTTTAGCGCCGCCTTTGGCCAGGGCGTGATCCTAGAGACCCAGGATGGAGTCCCACGTCGGGCTCCCTGCATGGAGCCTGCTTCTCCCCCTGCCTGTGTCTCTGCTTCTCTCTCTCTTTCTCTCTCTCTCTGTCATGAATAAATAAATAAAATCTAAAAAAAAAAAATTTAACAGTGACCTTGACTTAAAAAAAAATAAAAAGAAAGTAGAGGCAAATATGATATCTAGCTATCTTCCACTAGGCCAGATGTATAAAAGACTTACAAAAATACTATTTTTCTCATTTGAATAGTTTTTGTTTTGGAAATTTTTTTTTTTTTAAGATTTTATTTATTCATGGGAGACACAGAGAGAAAGGCAGAGACATAGGCAGAGGGAGAAGCAGGCTCCCCAAAGGGAACCCAATGCGGGACTAATCCCAGAACTCCGGGACCACAACATGAGCCAAAGGCAGATGCCACTTAGGCATCCCTGTAAAATATTTTTTCATTAAAAAACATTACTGACGTTACCATGTAAGGTGTTTGTTACTGATCATTTTAAATGAAATAATAAACAGTTTTAATCTTCCCTGAACAAAGAAAGGAAAAGAAAGTAAAGCATAAATTAGCCAGGTTTGCTACTTTGTAAGAATTTGAATTTTGAAGGCAAAAATTACTGGTCAGGGGTCCCTGGGTGACTCAGTCAGTTAAGTGTCCAACTCTCAATTTTGACTCAGGTCACGAATCTCAGGCTCATGAGATCAAGCTCCAAGTCAGTTCTGAGCCTGGCATAGAGCCTGCTTAAGATTCTTACTCCCTCTCCCTCTACCCCTCTGCACCCTATACCGACCCCTACTTGCTCTTTCTCTCAAAAAAAAAAAAAAGTTTTCTTCTGGTAAAAATGTTTAAGTCTTAACTATGACTTTATCATTTTAGGCTCCCAGTTACCAAGATATTTAGCTTTTTTTTTTTTAAAGATTTTATTTGTTTATTCATGACAGACACAGAGAGAGGCAGAGACATAGACAGAGGAAGAGGCAGGCTCCTTGCAGAGAGCCCAATGTGGGACTCGATCCCGGGACTGGGACCACACCCTGAGCCAAAGGCAGATGCTCAACCTCTGAGCCACCATGTGTGCCTTAGAGCTGACTTTTCATTCATTTTTTTCAATGATTATGAATGTTTGGGCAGCCCGGGTGGCTCAGCGGTTTGGCACCGCCTTCAGCCCAGGGCATGGTCCTGGAGACCCAGGATCGAGTCCCACGTCGGGCTCCCTGCATGAAGCCTGCTTCTCCCTCTGCCTATGTCTCTGCCCCTCTCTCTCTCTCTTAAAAAAAAAAAAAAAAAGTTTGCATTAATACAGGTTCTTAAAATATCATATCCAATTTTTAAAGATTCCAAGATCTTTAATCACTTGGAGCTTTTCTAGGCCAATGAACAATGAGAGAAATGTTCATTAACATAAAAACTGCTGGTACACTATGATGCCCTATAATACAAACAAAAAGCAAACACACACACACACACAAACAAAAACAAAAACCACTGAACAAAAAACCCTTACAAAACAAAAAAACCCATTTGTTAACAAATATTTTTTAAGGGACACCTGGGAGGCTCAGCATTTAAATGTCTGCCTTCAGCTCGGGGCATGATCCTGGAGCCCCGGGATTGAGTCCCATATCAGGCTCCCTGCATGGAGCCTGCTTCTCTCTCTGCCTGTGTCTCTGCCTCTCTGTGTGTCCCTCATGAATAAATAAATAAAATCTTTAAAAATACATAATTTTTAAAAACAAAACTAAAAAACAAAAACAAAACTAAATGATCCAAAGTCAATTAACTGGAGCTTGGACTAAAGTGCAGATCATTTCCCAACTATTAGTTCTCTCTCAAAAAGTTCCTTTGGGGTCTGGCTAGGTCTCATTAAAATTCAAACCAAAGGGGTGCCTGGGTGGCTCAGTCAGTTAGGTGTCTTCCCTTGGATCACGTCATAATACCAACTGGGATCAAACCTTGAGTCGGGCTCCCTGCTCAGCCAGTAGTCTGCTTGTCCCTTTCCTTCCCTCCGCCCTGCTCGTGCTCTCTAATAAATAAAATCTTTTTTAAAAATTCAAAACAGGGATCCCTGGGTGGCGCAGCAGTTTGGCACCTGCCGTTGGCCCAGGGCGCGATCCTGGAGACCCGGGATCGAATCCCACGTCGGGCTCCCGGTGCATGGAGCCTGCTTCTCCCTCTGCCTGTGTCTCTGCCTCTCTGTCTCTCTCTGTGTAACTATCATGAATAAATAAATAAAATCTTTAAAAAAAAAAACAAAACTTTGGATTTAAAAAAAAATTCAAAACAAAGATTTCTTCTTTGCCTGTGTACCTCATTCTTCAATTTTTATCAAGCTACAAACCTATACTTGAGTTTGGTATTAACTCTTTAATATGAACCTGCTGTAAGGCAGAACTGCCAAATCATCAGCATGTGATTGAAGGCTGAAGTAATGAGGGCAACAGAGCATGCAAGAAAAAAATTAAAATAACTCTCAAAGGCCTAGCCAGCGTAAATGTATAAAAGAGTCATGCTGAACATGTAAAATGTAACCTCTACGATACCAAGGATCTCTGCCCATTTTTTTTTTCATTCTCCCTCCCTAGAGCTTCTAACAGCTCCTGGCTGTTAGAAGGAATACAATAATAATAGGTATACAATAATATTTGTTGAATAAGCGAATCAACTTAGTATTTTCATTAGTATTTATCTCAAAGCCATAAAATAAAATTTTCCCAAAATTAAGTTTATAGACTCAATGTATTTACATGACACACACTACATTTACAAACAAATCGTAATTCTCATTTTGGAATTTTCCATTATCCATTGGAAAATTTTTAAAGTAGAACGTTATTGACCACAGAAAAGTATAAGAGTTCAATAACTACAATTGTGATCACCTACATTCCCTGCTTCTACTTTGTCAAACAAATAAATAGTGCAAACGAAAAAGAAATCTACAAAGGAGAGGAAATCAACAGACACACCAAAATCATAAAACAAACCATAAAGTACTTTTAACCAGTAAGGCCATCAGAACTTCCATAACTTTCTAATAGACATTTGCTGGAAGAAGGATGCTAGACCTAATTCCCTGCTTGGGTTCTCCTCCATACAGCAAGCATTCCTCAATTTGTAAGTTCAACAAACATGACTGGACTAGTAAAGTACCCATGAGAGGAAAAAAGACACAAAAATTCACAGGGCTAGGTATAATTTCGTGCACCTGAAATCTTGAATTGGACCACTGACAGGCAAGGCCTCTCCTTCTACCTTTCAATGGTATTTTTATTTTTTAAGATTTTATTCATCCATTCATGAAACACACAGAGAGAGAGACAGAGACACAGGCAGAGGGAGAAGCAGGCTCCATTCCATGCAGGGAGCCCGACGTGGGACTTGATCCTAGGTCTCCAGAATCATGCTCCGGGCCAAAGGCAGGTGCTAAACTGCTGAGCCACCCAGGCTTCCCCCTTTCAATGGTATTTACTCAGAACATACACTGGTCATTCTTTAATAAATGTAACATTTTAATAAAATGGTATTCAAGGACCTTATAGTATTCAAGGTCCTGGAAATATAAGAAAGCTCTGATATACCAATGCTTTTTCTATTATTCTATGTTGGCCAAAATTCTTGTTTCATTACTAAACTATGTTCCTATGATTGAAGATGTACAGCAATGCCTTCATTTAATTAAATTATTCCCTACAGGTGCACCTGGGTGGCTCAGTCAGCTAAGCATCCAACTCTTGATTTTGGCTTTGGTTATGATCTCCAGGTGGTAGGATGGAGCCCTGTGTCAGGATCTGCACTCAGCGCATGAAGTCTGCTTGAGATATTATCTCCCTGCCCCCAGCCACCCTGTGCTTGCTCTCTAATAAATAAAATTTTAAAAAATAATAATAAGGGCAGCCCGGGTGGCTCAGCAGTCTAGCGCCACCTTCAGCACAGGGTGTGATCCTGGAGACCCAGGATCAAGTCCCACGTCAGGCTCCCTGCATGGAGCCTGCTTCTGCCTATGTCTGTGCCTGTGTGTGTGTGTGTGTGTGTGTGTGTCTCTCTCATGAATAAATAAATAAAATCTTAAAAATAATAATAATAAATATTCCCCTACAGAAATTTTAATCCTTTGCTTATCCTCTTTACATATAAATAAGAGCAATTCAAATATATTCTAGATAGTACATAAAATCAATAAATAGAAGCCTTGATGTCATTAGAAAACTTTAAAAGCACAAAGTAGTCATTAAAAGAAGGAAAGGTAAGACTTACTTCTTGATACAGTTGGTCATAAGAAGATGGACATCTTGTCTTTCATCTAACAGCAGCATTGCCCCTAAATAACCAATGCGTTTGTCTGTGAATTTTTGAGAGGCGATAAGCTTGAGGCACTCCAACTGCAAATTGAAAAAAAAAAAAAAAAAGAAAGAAAGAAAGAAATTGCTACCACAATCCAGAAAACAGTGTTTTTAACCCAGAGTCAGTGGATGGCTAAAATAAGTAGTTACCAAATTGCCTAAATAAAAGGCAAATAACTAAAACTAAAATCTTTAGATACCTTAATAATAGATAACCAAGTTCCAGAATTACCATCTCATTAAGATCCTGTGATATATGCTATCCAAAATAATCTGTGAAATTTACCTTACTTCCACAGATAGAAATAAATATTAACTAGTGAAGTACTATAATCAAATATAACTCAATTCTTAATTTAATCCTCAGGTTGTACTAAATGAACACCTAACTTATGTGTATATTTAAGGTCTGTTTCCTATTTTGAATAAAAAAACTCATAATTGGAAATCCTTCAAACTGCCAAACACTATCTTAGACATCAGGAATATACAACTGAAAAGCAGAGACAGACAACAACTAACTTTAATGTGGAAAGTGTTACATTTAGGGCTTACATCAAATAGTAGGGAAAGTAAGACTTTAGGATATGAGGAATAAAAATACAGAGAAAAAAAGCCAAAGGAAATTTCAGAAGTGGAATTAACCTAAAATGTTTTATATGATTTTTTCTTTACATAATTGATAAAAATCCTCAGACCTCAAAACTCTTTGTAGTTAAACAGTCTCTCTACTTAGCCTTTCTTGATCACAATCATTTTGATATACTTTATCATTCCATCTTGACTAACATGGAAAAGGCCAAATGTTCCCTCAATAGCAATTGTTTTCAAAGGGTGTACATAAATTAGACTCCCTAAGAGGAGTTTTGCAAACTATGCTCCCATTTAGAACCACCCCATCCCAAGGAAAGGAGCTCAAATGCAGATTCATGTACAATAGCCTAAAATCACACGAGACTACTCTCCATCTGAATTTGCCTATAAGTTCATAAATGAAATTGAGGAAAGTAAAAGAATTTACAAATAAAACTTTTCAAGCTTTTTAAAAATTGCCCTCTCGATGTATCTCCATTAAAAACACCTAAAGTTAGCAGAATGACTATACTATCATGAAATCAAAGAAGCCTCCAAGAATAACCATATCCAAAAGGGAAACTGAAATGCCTTCTAAAACTGACAGAGATTATATAACAAGCCTTCCCTTCCTTCTATGCATTCAATTTAAATTTTAAAGAACAATTTCTGAAATAGAAGATGAAGAAAGTCATTTTTACAACGTCAGCAGAAAAATCACTGCTGAGGTGAATGAGAAAATCAAGAACTAAAATACCATCAGAAAATCTTACTTTTTTCAACAAAAGGGTTTTTAATCTTCCTATTTAATAATCCTATAAGTGAGAATTTTAGCAGTGAAAAGAAGTTCTAAGAATCAGTTATTACTGAAATTTTTATCATCCTTATAGAATCATGCTTTCAAAAAAAGTAGGCATTACACAAAAAGAGTAACCAAAAATTTGTTATTAAGATACACTAATAAGAAGACAGGCTTTATTCTTAGGCATTAATATTACTTTGTACTTTTTAGAGCCAAGTTTTAAGATAGTCACACTAAAAGTCATTAGTGACTAGTGAGTACAATTTGTTGCTTTTTGTGATACTTGCTTAAAACTTGCCCAAAAGTAAAACAGAAAAAGAAAAACCACAATTTAAAAGGACAAACACTAAATTAATTATTTTTAATATTCCCCATTGGTACAGTGACTTTGCTTCAAGAATAAACATTTGCTTTATAAAGGTGGCAAATCTGAGAGGAAATATAAGACTGAAGACTGGAAATAGCATTTGAAAACCACCCTCCACTGAAGGATTAACTCTCATCATACTCTACAGGTAGGTGTCGGTAACCAGCAATAGGCTAAGAAAGTACCATGTTTCATCTTTAAGAATATTATCAGGAAAAAAAAAAAAAAGAATATTATCAGGGATCCCTGGATGGTGCAGCGGTTTGGCGCTTGCCTTTGGCTCAGGGCGCGGTCCTGGAGACCCGGGATCGAATCCCATATCGGGCTCCCGGTGCATGGAGCCTGCTTCTCCCTCTGCCTGTGCCTCTGCCTCTCTCTCTCTCTGTGACTATCATAAATAAATAAATTTAAAAAAATAAAAATAAATAAAAAATTAAAAAAAAGAATATTATCAAAGGGGCAGCCCAGGTGGCTCAGCAGTTTAGCGCCGCCAAAGATCCTGGAGACCCAGGATCAAGTCCCGCATCGGGTTCCCTGCATGGAACCTGCTTCTCCCTTTGCCTGTGTCTGTGCCTCTCTGTATCTGTCATGAATAAATAAAATCTTATATTAAAAAAAAGATTATTATCAAAGGTTTCAGATGTTAAAAAGGATGAAGGGGTGTTCAATGGGGTTATGAGTAAATACGAGGGGAGGGCATCTATTTTTGAGCATCAATCATTAAAAATACAACTCTGGTGTGAGTTACAGAAGAAAAACAGTACAACTTCAAATATATTTTTTTTTATTTACTTATGATAGTCACAGAGAGAGAGAGAGAGAGGCAGAGACACAGACAGAGGGAGAAGCAGGCTCCATACACCGGGAGCCCGATGTGGGATTCGATCCTGGGTCTCCAGGATCGCGCCCCGGGCCAAAGACAGGCGCCAAACCGCTGCGCCACCCAGGGATCCCAAACAGTACAACTTCAAATCAGTACTATTTCCTTCTCACTTAAAGCTACTTGAAAATCCCACTTGAGGGATCCCTGGGTGGCGCAGCGGTTTGGCGCCTGCCTTCGGCCCAGGGCGTGATCCTGGAGACCCGGGATCGAATCCCATATCGGGCTCCCGGTGCATGGAGCCTGCTTCTCACTCTGCCTGTGTCTCTCCCTCTCTCTCTCTCTCTCTCTCTCTCTCTCTCTTTGTGACTATCATAAAATAAAAAAATTAAAAAAAAAATTAAAAAAAAAAAAAAGAAAATCCCACTTGAAACACTGCTAACCCACAAATCTAGCATATGCTTTAAGACCACAGTAAACAGTCTAGCTTTTATATTAACACAGCCACAGAGACAAAAAATAACGTTTGCTTTTACTCCAAATTCCGTGAACAAAGTCAAAAATGACAAACTTGGAAAAAATATTTGCAACTCATTTCACAGATATAACAGGATTCTACAAATTGATTTTCAAAGACCAACAACTCAACATAAAAATGGACAAAAAACATGGGGAGTTCAAAGAAAACAAAAATAATCCAAACATATGAAATGGGTTTCAACCTCCTCATAAAACAAATGCAAACCCATCTAGGTAAATTTACTTAAATCACTGAACTGGGGGCACCTGGGTGGCTCAGTGGTTGAGCATCTGCCTTTGGCTCAGGTCATGATCCTGGAATCCCAGGACAGAGTCCCACATCAGGCTCCCCACAGGGAGCCTGCTTCTCCCTCTGCCTGTGTCTCTGCCTCCTTCTCTGTGCGTCTCTCATGAATAAATAAATAAAATCTTTTAAAAAATTAAGTAATACAGTTGAATAATAACCAATATTTTGCACATGTATTAATATAAAGGTAGTGTAAGTTCCTAAAAGTGGAATTTCTGAATCAAAGGGTACGTGTATTTATAATTAAGATAGTCCAGATCTTTTCTCACTACAGCTTTTGTCAGTTTACATCCAATCACTAACGTCCTCGCACTGTTATGACTAACTTTGCTAATAGGTTAAAAAGTAGTATCTCAATATGGTTTCCATGTGCATTTCTTATGGATCCTGGGATCAAGCCCTGAGCTGAAGGCAGATGATAGGAGTCAATTAGTCAATAGAGCATGTGACTCTTGATCTCAGGGTTCTGAGTTCGAGCCTCACAATAGGTATAGAACCTGCTTAAAACTTTAAAAAATAGATACATAGTAAGATTGGAAAGAAATGTCCATTAACAAGGCATCAGTTTAATAAATTATGATTCATAACATCATAATTCATAAACATTAAGGAATACTATACATTACCATGAGTATGTCAAAAAGCTGGAAAAAAGAATGAGGGCATGGGCTAATCTTCAAGAGAGATTAATAAGTAGACAATGTACACAGTGTGATGCAGTATGTATTTTACAGTGGAGGGGCATTTCCATTGCATAGAAATGTATAAAATATCTCCGGAAGGATGGACATGGACAAAAAGCAGAGTTTTAATCATACATTCTTTTGCACCTTTCAAATTTTAAATGAGTGAACTGTCATTATCTATTTCCAAGATAAACAATATTGAGCTAGCAGGAAAATGTTTGAAACTTCAGGATAAAGGGAAGTTACATTTCACTTGTAGTTAGAAAAGTTAATATAGGGATCCCTGGGTGGCGCAGCGGTTTGGCGCCTGCTTTTGGCCCAGGGCACGATCCTGGAGACCCGGGATCAAATCCCACATCGGGCTCCTGGTGCATGGAGCCTGCTTCTCCCTCTGCCTGTCTCTGCCTCTCTCTCTCTCTATCATAAATAAATAAAAATTAAAAAAAAAAGAACACACTAAAAAAAGAAAAGTTAATATAATAGTATTATAATTTAAAAGGGGGGTGGGGATCCCTGGGTGGCTCAGTGGTTTAGCGCCTGCCTTTGGCCCAGGGCGCAATCCTGGAGTCCCGGGATCGGGTCCCGTGTCAGGCTTCTGGCATGGAGCCTGCTTCTCCCTCCTCCTGTGTCTGTGCCTCTCTATCATAAATAATAAATAAATAAATATTTTTTAAAAATAAAAATAAAATAAAAAAATAAAAGGGGGGCAATTATTCCCTCCTCAAAATTGAGTAGTATGTAATTTCAAAAATTAACAAAAATGCATGTAAGTCTTAGAATTGTTTTAGGAAAAGATTAAAAATTAAAGACCAAAATCTTATGAAAATACAACTCAGTAAATGAAAACAATCAGTCCTTTTTAAATAACTTAAATTCATGAGTGATTATTCTGCTATTCTATTATACCTCTAATGCTATAAGAGCTTAAAAAGTATGTCCATTCTTTTTTTTTTTAAAGATTTTATTTATTTATTCATGATAGACACAGAGACAGAAAGAAGCAGAGACACAGACAGAGGGAGAAGCAGGCTCCATGCAGGGAGTCTGATGCAGGATTTGATCCTGGGACTCCAGGGTCACGCCCTGGGCCAAAGGCAGGCACTAAACCGCTGGGCCACCCAGGGATCCACCCAAGTATGTCCATTCTTTACCTCTAATCCCCACAATGGCTATGCTTTCTTCTGTTGGCATTTGTATTTTTCACTATCAGTTTCTTCCTTGTCAACAACATTCTTATAATTGGCTTTCTAACAGCAACCTTCTCACTGTCCATACTATCTTCCATCCCAAAGGTCTGTTTGCAGTAACTCTTAGCTATTCACTGATTTTCTTTGTATTTACTTTCCAATTGTTTTTGAGATGCTGTGGTTTTGCTTTAACTTCATAAACTCCTGCTACGTAAAAACCAATATGCTAGACATTCTCACTGATACCCAGTTAAAGGGCACACAAAAAGAAACCAACATTTGGATATATATCAGAAGTATGATACATATATATACATCATATATCCCATATATATATATACACACACATACTGTAACAACTATGCACAAGCTACTGTGAAAACAAGTCAGGAAGGGCACTCATTTCAGGTGAGAAACAGAAAAAATCAGAGAAAGATTCCCATCTCTTTACATAACACATAGTGGAATAGAAACTATTTGATTTAGGAGCCCTAATCCCGGTTCTAGCTTAAGAGACCTAAGCAAGGGGCACCAGGGTGGCTCAGTGGTTGAGCATCTGCCTTCGGATCAGGGCGTGATCCTGGGGTCCTGGGATTGAGTCCCACATTGGGCACCCTGCATGGAATGCCTGCTTCTCCCACTGCTGTGTCTCTGCCTGTCTCTCATGAGTAAATAAATAAAATCTTTAAAAAAAAATTTTTTTTTTTTAATTTATTTACGATAGTCACACACACAGAGAGAGAGAGAGAGAGGCAGAGACACAGGCAGAGGGAGAAGCAGGCTCCATGCACCAGGAGCCCGATGTGGGATTCGATCCCGGGTCTCCAGGATCGCGCCCTGGGCCAAAGGCAGGCGCCAAACCGCTGCGCCACCCAGGGATCCCCTAAAAAAATTTTTTTTAAAAGAGACCTAAGCGGGATCCCTGGGTGGCGCAGCGGTTTGGCGCCTGCCTTTGGCCCAGGGCGCGATCCTGGAGACCCGGGATCGAATCCCACATCGGGCTCCTGGTGCATGGAGCCTGCTTCTCCCTCTGCCTGTGTCTCTGCCTCTCTCTCTCTCTCTCTGACTATCATAAATAAATAAAAAAAAGAAAAAATATATTAAAAAAAAAAAAGAGACCTAAGCAAGTTACTTCAACAACCTGGGCCTCATTTTCCTCTTCACTGAGATAACTGGGCCACATCATGAAAGACAACCCTAAAGCGGCCCTCCACTCTCTGCTTTCGAGGCAGATACAGTAGTCACTAATTCTCTACAGCTGACTCTTGAAGTGGCCTAACAATTTTTCTCAGCAGAAACATTCAGGCAGCCATTAGCAACAAGCCTAAGAGAGTGAAACTACGGGCTCCCTTTGGAATAAATACAATGTCTTAAGGAAGTGGCTTCCAAACCTGACTGATCAAAATCACCTGGGAGAGTTTTGAAGTATGTAGGTCACCCCCAAAATATCCTGATGGAGTAGGTTTCAGGTAAAGCCTGACAATTTGATTTCTATAAACATTTTCTAAATGACTCAACATTCGAATTTTCTCCAAGTTTCAAAGCAATTTTTTTTTTAAAAAGGATTTTTTGGCCTTGTTTCATCTTTCTAAAGTGAGTAAAACATTGCTCTTTATCAACATTTAATCTGGTTGCCCTTGAAAAAAGCTGCACCTATTTTGTTAGCTTTTAGAACAATTTCCCACAAGGTCAAATGCATATATACATTTGCTTTTATACTGAACATTCTGCTTTATGATGTGATCAATTGTCTTGATGAAAAGATACAATTAAACATTAATGGATCTACAAGTGATTGGTTAGGTCTTTTAAAAAAATTACCTTTACTTCAATTTAATATTCAGAAATTACTTTCTAGTCTACACACACAAATACACACACACACACACACACACACACATTTGAAGAATAAGCTTGTAACTTGCTTTACACACTATGTAGTATGCAACATAAAAATCCATATGAGACCAGTCTGTTTTTTCATTCTTCTGGCAGAGGGGACAAAAAATAAAACACTTAACATTGCTATTGCATCCCATTTTTCAAGAAAATTATGAAATATTTCACTCAAAAATACACAAAAATCATGTAAAACTCATTGAGCCACCAGTCAGCTTTATCAAATCTTAACATTTTGCCCTACTTATTTTTACATTTTTTAATATTACAAATTCAACTGAAGCACTCTGCATACTCTGCCTCAATCCCATTTCCCTTCTCTCCATCCCAGGAATAACCAAAACTCAAAATTGCAGTTTATCATTGCCATATGTCTTTACTACATATGCTGAGGCAATTGTTTTAAGCTTTATACAAGTATCATACCATATTCCTGCTCTTTTCATTCAACGTCTTTCTGTATTGCTCACATTCAGACAAGAAATTCTAATTCAGCTATATTCACTGCTAATACAGTATTCCACTTTGGTATATACCACAACTTACCTATTCTTTTTGTGGATAGATTATTCCCAATGTTTTCAGATTAGAAACAATGATGCAATGAACTCTGATAAATGCCCGTTGTTAAATGGACAAGATTGTTGATCAGATTCAGGTTTTTCAGTTTTTATTTTGATTTAGCAAATACACTTCATAGGTGGTAGTATGAACTTTCATCAGGAAGTATATAGTTATTTCTGGTGGTTGTCTCTCTTATGAATTGATGATGACCATCAGGGATTACAAAATGTATGTAATATTCTAATTCTTTTATTCTTTCTTCATTTATCAGCTGTACTCTTCCTCTAAGGAGCAACTTCTCTGTACATACTGTTGGGTTACAAATAGTTCCTTCAGAAGGAACTACTGGTAGGAAAGGGAGGATAAATGTTTCTTTCCTTTTATTTATCAGTTTTCAAAATAAGTCCCTAGGATTCTCCAAAGGTGATCAATGGAGTTTTTTGGTTTTTTTTTAAAGATTTTATTTATTTATTCATGAGAGACGGGGGGGGGGGGGGGCCAGAGACACAAGCAGAGGGAGAAGTAGGCTCCATTCAGGAAGCCTGGTGGGGGACTCGATCCGGGGTCTCCAGGATCACACCCTGGGCCGAAGGTGGCGCTGAACTGCTGAGCCACCTGGGCTGCCCTATCAATGGGGTTTTTTAAAGTTTAATACTTATGAACTCACTGGAACGCCTAGGTAGCACAGTTAATTAAGCATTTTAGATCAGGTCATGATCTCTGGGTTATGAGATGGAGCCCCATGTCAGGCTCCACGCTCAGTGAGGAGTCAGCTTGCAATTATCTCTCCCTCTCTCCTTCTGCCCCTCTCCCTGCTCACTTCTGCTCTCTAAAATGAATAAAACCTTTAGATAAAAAAAATTATGAACTCACTGATATAAACTTACTTGGTATTTCAACTACAATTATTCTTACTAATGCGCAAATTTTCTTATTTTGGGGCACAACAAAAAGCCCCTTCTGATGGCTATTAAATCCTTTTAACATGACTTCTGTAGTTTTTCTTCTGTTCTGGAACAGTAAGACAGGCTTATTTTGGGCACAATCTGGCCTTAAGGGTGCTCAAGACAAGGATGCCTATTATCACCATTCAATTACAGGTATGGCGCAGTAAAGAAACAAGAAAAAAAATGATTACAGATAGAAAGGGAATTACCACTGCTTACAGACAACAGTACTGACTATATGGAAGAAATGGGTCTATAGGAACTCTTAGAACCAAATCCAATAATGTTGTAAAAATTAATTATTTTCTGTATATAAAACCTAATTATTGAAGTTTTAAGAGTGCTATTTGCAGTAAGAAGAAGAGCTCCACAGAACCTATAAATTTCACCAAAAGTTTTTAAGACCTTATAGAGAACGCTGTAAAACTTTAAAGAGCATAAGAAGTGGAGTGCTATCCTGTATTATAATTGGAAGGGAAGCAGGATGCCTGGGTGGCTCAGTGGTTAAGCATTGTGATCCTGGGGTCCCAGGATTGAGTCCCACACTGGGCTCCCTTCATGAAGCCTGCTACTCCCTCTGCCTATGTCTCTGCCTCTGTGTCTCTGATGAATTAATAAATAAAATCTTTAAAAAAAAAAATGGAAGGGAAGAGTGCTGTGGATGGGTACCTGGGTATAGCAGGTTGGAATGGGGAAGAAATAGACAATGCAAGCCCAGCCTAAAGGTCACCAGCCTACCAGTGCCATGGAAAATGTGGATCCAGTGTTGTCAAATCGTCTGATTTTCTAAGAGAAACTAGAAATCCAGATTTCCATGAAAAGTTCCTTGATTTTTGTATCAGTAGCAAATTCAAAACAATTTAACGTATAGTGCAAAATACATCTGTGGAAGAATCTGGCCCCCAAGCTACCATTTTTTACTTCTGCAATCTACCCACTTCTTTAGATACTCAACTTTATTTCTGGATCATAGTTAAGCCGGACACATGAAAGGTTACAAATTATACAAGAAATTTATCACAGCTTTTGTTGTAAAAGTGTTGAGGATACAGTCTTTTACATTATTAAGAGACTCCTAGATAAAAGACCCCCGTAAGAAAATCTATTTCAGAGGTGCCTGGTTGGTTCTGCCAGAAGAGCATGCAACTCTTGATCTTGGGGTTGTGAGTTGGAGCCCCATGTTGGGTGGGAGATTACACACATACATATGTAAATATATAAATAAATGGAAATCTATATTAGAATTCAATGATTTTTCAAAAAAATATTTTGCTGTCTTTGAGGAAACAGTAAAATCAGTAATATTTGAGATTTTAATGTATAAAACATAAATGTTTAACATTTACTAATCTAATTATTAATGTTCATAACCCTATACAGTAGTATGAAGACTGTCCCTATTTTACAGATGAGGAAACCAAGAAAAGAAAGGTTAAGGATCTTGCTCAAAATCATAGATAGTAAAATAACAAAGCCAGAATTCACATCCAGGAAGTCTGGTTCCTGTAGCTGCACTCTTAAATTAGTTTTAACAAGCACATAACTGAATTCTTTTTCTTGCCTTAGCTGCCTCACCAACAACAAGTACAGTCACTTTGGGTTCTGAATTCTTTCTTTCCCCAACTCTTATTTTCTACTATTCTTTATTTTTTCTTTTTTTTTAAATAGATGCTGGTAATGTATGTCACCTCAAATCCTCTGTACAGCAAGTCAGGGCTAAAGTAATTAAATAGTTAATAAACTTATTTACAGATTCAAACATACCCAAAGAATGAATAAGTTTTAGAGTTACACAAAGTTGAGCTCTAATCCTCTAATATTTGTTAGCTGTGCAAATTTAAACAAGGCCCTTAATCTCTGAATCTCAGTTTCCTCATCTGCACTGAGAATATTACCTACTTCATGGGTTTTATCATAAAATTTGAAAGACTTTTCGAAAGTGGCTACTAGAAATTTTTAAATTATACATCTGGCTCATATTTTTATTTCTATTGAACAGCATCATACTAGATACTGCAGTAAGAAGTAAAGAAACAGGTGAAATTAGTTTTAATAATGTATTTTATTTAACCCAATAGCTCTAAAATATAATTTCAACATATAATCAACACAAAAATTATTTTACATCTTTTTGTACTAAGGCTTCTAAATACAGTATATATTTTACACTTACAGCACATCTCAATTTGTATACTACATAACTGTATTTAGACTTCATAAAATTTACAATTGATAGATTCACATACCCAAGTTGTCTAAAACATAAGTTTTCCAGTAACTGCATCAAATATCTTCCAAAATTTATTTTCCTTTAATATTCACCTCAGTTGAACTAGCCACATTTCAAGAGACCAGTGGCTACGCAGTTACTGGCTATCATAAACAGCAGCAAAGTCTAACAAATCTAATAAAATGCAATAAACAGTAGCTGTTGTTACACATACTTAAATGAAAATGGCACTGTGATTCATACATGCAGGTGAGAGAATCCAGATTGGAATCTTTTTATGGGTACATTATAAAGGAAATTCTGATGGGCAGGGTACCAAATACTGACTGGATAGGGCCCTGACTTATTCAAATAGAGGAAACATATTAAGGGACTTTAAAATTATGATTCCTATTCCCACTCAGAAAAATCTTTTAAACTGTACAATTTTAGTAGTTTCCTTGAATATTAACATGTTCCACCTAAGAATTAAATATTTTATCAAATAGTTAAATTCCAGAACACCCAGAAAACACCATCTAGTAAAGCTGGAAAGCCCATTTTATTTAAACATAGTTTAGAAAAGACTTTTAGAAATATAGACTGCTCTTTCACAAAATAAAATATCCTGTCTTAAATCTATCGTATATTTTAAATTCAATAGTTGGTCTTTTTAGAACTCCTTTAACTCCATGATGTTAAATAGTGGTTATCTCTGAATGTAGGCATTAAGAGTCTCCCCAAACCCTTGACTATCTTTTACCAGCCCAATATATCAGATTTCTGTAAATCTAACCTAAATGTATCTACTTAAAATCAACCAACAAAAATATATGAACATCTATTTACTTTATACTATGACACGCACTAAATGTATATCTACCTGAACTGCTTTTTGATGTGGTAAAAGCATATAACATGTCTATTCAGAGGAAACAGCTGTTGTTTTTGTCTGCCTAGTACCTGGGTCCTCCTTTCCTTTGATATTAACACCTCAATTTTCCTCTGGGAAATTAATGCTCTCCCACTCTCAATCATGTATTTCCAGAGAAAGTGATCTCATTTCCAGCCCCAAAATAAGCATAAAACTAACCCAAGTCAGTCTGATAAGATTCAATCCCATTACTGTTTTAACTCAGAGGTGGGGGAATCTTTCACTGGACTTACTAAGCTGAATAAAAGATACACATGGCCATCTTTCCAGGTAAATTAAATATATCAAAACATTAACAATAGTTATCTTTGAATAATGGAATAATGGGTGGTATTTTTCTCCTGCCTAATGTTGCACATTCTTTCAATTTTGCAGTCTTTTCCTTAAAAAGACTCTTTAGCATATAATACAATTCCGAAATTGAGATAAAATTTAATAGCATTAATAAGAATTAAGAACAACCCACTATACTCTTTCTCTGTAACTCATTCTCCCTTATCATATATAAACATGGAAAGAAGAAAGCACTAATCACCAAGAGTATTATTCTCAGAGCCTAGACTGGCTATATATAATAATATGCATTTGTGTGTAGAAAAAAATCAGGAGGCAGACCTACATAGTGGCTATAACAGTCAAGTACTGAACTAATTATGACAAAACCCATAAACGCCATCATGTGGCAACCACTTAATTTGTTTTACTTAAAAACATGTTCTCAGTATTCCTCCTTATTATCATTGTGCATACAGAATATAATTAAGAAAACATTCAGCAAACATTTCTTAAATATTCATTATCATCCAGCCCCTGTGACAGACCAATCACAATCTACTGGTTAATCTTGATCAATCTCTAAGCAAAGCTAGATGCCACCATCAAAACATACTCTAATCCACATAATGAGAGATTTCCAATGGAAAGCACAACTGACACCAATATGATGCCTTTCCAGGTCTGCAACTTTCTTAATTCTACTCTTGGTTCCACAATGATGGGACTATATGGCTATCAAAAGTATCCTATCCTCCTTGACAAGAAAAGATTGACCCTCCCTGAGCTACTGTCATTCAAACAAGAGAGTACCCTTGCTAGATGTAGTCTCAGCCCAGCCTACCTGTCCAAAGTGAGCAGGGTAGCCCAGCATGTGCATATATAGTAATTTTGCCACATTCCGACACCGGTATGTATTGTCTTCTTCTCTAAAAGATGATCGAATTGCAGCACATTCTTTCTGGATCATTTCTCGTTCTTCTGCTTGGGTTCGGGCTGTCCGGATGGTCCGGATCAGCTCCCGCAATCTGATGGGGGCTGGCATCCTCTGGATATGGAAAGACATTAAATAAAAATGTTCATATTTTTTACTACCAAAACTATTCACAGAACTTCTAATTTTTAAGAATTCAAGATTTGCAATGATACAAAACTTCAGCAAAACTATTACATATATAATCTCAACTCAGGAAATTTCTGGAAAGAATACAAATAAAAGTATTAAGTATCAAGTAAAACAAGATAAGACACAGAATATATCAATGTGTAAAATCCATCATTAATATCAAAATACCTTAGGAACAAACTCAACCCAAATCTTAGGTCAATCCTTAAAGTAGTAAGAAAAGGTCTATGCCTAACCTTAGGGAAGACAGATATTTTCTGTTCAACTGTGAACTCAATATAACTCAACAAATTATCAGATGAATACTGAATACAATCACAATCAAAGTTCAATTCAACAAAATGAGCGATTAGGAGAGAAGACCAATCATCAGATTTAAATACTTTTCCAAGAAACAGTAATCATCTCAGGACTGGGCACTCTGAAAATTGTGATAAGGAAAAAATAATAAACCAATCTTAGAGTAACTTTAAGTTATAGTCATAGTCTCATGAGTTGTTTTTAAGTTAATAATAATAATAATGAACCTATAATAGCCAAAACAATTAAGGGAAAAAAAAGAACAAAGTTAAGAGAAACTGCACTATCTAATTTCAAGAAATACTATAAAGCTACGGTAATCAGGACAATGTGGAATTGAATTTAAGGGTAGACTCAGAGAAGGGAGCAAAATTGTTTAGGAATAGACCCACAGAAATAAGCTCAAATTATTTTCAACAAAGAGGCCAAGATTAGTCAATAGAACAAAGGATATTCCTTGAACAAATGGTTCTGGCACAACTAGATATCTATGAAGAAGAAATTAACCTTGGACCTTAACCCCATATAACATACAAAAATTAACTCAAAATGAGTCACAGCCCTAAACAATAAAGCCAAAACTAAAAATCTTCCTTTAGAAAACGAAGGAGGAAATCTTTCAGAACTTTTGTTAAGCAGAGATTTCATATATAACAAGCACAAAATATGAAAGAAATAATAAATTTAACTACAAAAATTTAAAACTTTTGCTTTTCAAAAGATGAAAATAAAGCAATCCATGGAAAGAGAAAAAAATAAAATTCCTATCTTACAAAGGACACATATTCAGAATATTACAACTCAATAATAAGACAATACTATTTAAAAATGAGTAAAAGATTGAAGAGACACTTCTCAAAGAAGATGTAAGAATGGCCATAAACACATGAAAACACACTTAACATCATTAGTAAACAAGAAAATGCAAATTAAAACTGTAAGATACCACTTTACACCATTAGGATGGCTAAAACTTTAAATCTAAAAGACTGAGGATGCCTGGGTGGCTCTGTGGTTGAGCATCTGCCTTTGGCTCAGGTGGAGATCCTATAGTCCCCAGGATGGAGCCTGCTCCACAGCCACTCCACAGCCACTCCCCGGCAGGGAGCCAGCCGTGGGACTCGATCCCGGGACTCCAGGCTCACACCCTGGGCTGAAGGTGGCACTAAACTGCTGAGCCACCCAGGGATCCCCAATAAAATCTTTTAAATAAATTAAATTAAATTAACAAAATAAAATGAATAATAATGGTATACCCACATAAATGCTTTTGAGAATAGAACCAACACAACAGGGAAGAGTCTCAAAAAAATTACGCTAAGCAAAAGAAGAAGGAACAAAAAAGTCCACACTGTATGATTTCACTTATATGCAACTCCAGGAAAGACAAGGCTAATCTGTAGTCAGGCTAAAGAGATCAATGATTGCCTGCAGCTGAGGATGGGGCTGGGGTGGACTGGGATGCAAAGAAACCTTCTAGGGTGACAGAAATGTTATGATGGATATGTAAACCTCTCAAAATTCATTGAACTGATGAACAAGTGCATTTTACTACATGTATATTATACCTCAATAATGTTAATAAAGATGATAAAAATATCATTACTCTCATCATCAGTACATACAAACTGTGGAATCCTTAAACCAATAATTCTCAGTGTCGTTCTAATTACACAACCAGGATGATATCCCAGTCCCATTAGTTCACTATGGCATCACTCCTCAAGACAGGGATATAGTATATTAGGAATTAGAAAAATTCTCTAGGTATTGGTTATGTTCCTCCCTATTGAACCTCTTAAGACCCCATGTACTAAACTATATAAAGCTACCTGTATAACATTTTGTTACTTTTTAATAGTAATATTGTGGGCCTAGTGTTTGAACATTTGTACATTCACTATTTTCGTTATTTCATTTGTTCCAAACCATGCTGAAAGGCAGAGATCATTATTCCTGCTTTGCCTTTGAAGAAACCTCAAGTCAGAGCAATTATGCAACCTAAGATCACAAAGGTGGTAAGTGATAGAGCAAGTAAGTACCTGATCACCAAGGCTAGACTTCCTCTCAATACTTCAAAAAGGAACATTATCTTTACAGATAAAATTTTATGATTGCTAGGATTTGTTTCAAAATACTCCAGGCTGGGCAGCCCTGGTGACTCAGCGGTTTAACGCCACCTTCAGCCCAGGGCCTGATCCTGGAGACCAGGGATGGAGTCCCAGATCAGGCTCACTGCATGGAGCCTGCTTCTCTCTCTGCCTGTGCCTGTGTCTCTGTCTCTGTCTCTTCTGTCTCTTTCTCTCTCAGGAATAAATAAAATACATTAAAAAAAAAAAAATACTCCAGGGTGTGATCCTGGAGACCCTGGATTGAGTCCCACATCAGACTCCCTGCATGGAATCCTGCTTCTCCTCTGCCTGTGTCTGTTCCTCTCTCTCTCTCTCTCTCTCTCTCTCTCTCTCTCTCTCATGAATAAATAAATAAAATCTTTAAAAAATAATAATAAAAGTCAAAAAACAAAGCATTTATGTCCTTAAAACTTTTCATAAATAAGGGCACCTGAGTGGCTCAGTCAGTTAAGCCCTGGATTCTTGGTTTCAGCTCAGGTCCTGATCTCATGGCTTGTGAGATCCAGCCGAAGTCCAGGCTCTGTGCTTAGCAGGAGTCAGCTTGGATATTATTCTCCCTCTGCCCCTTACCCTGCTCATGTGCCTCTGTTCTTTCTCTCTCATACAAATAAATACATCTTAACAACAACAAAAAAATAATCTTATTTAGGGTGCCTGGCTGACTCGGTGAGAGGAGCATGCAATTCAATCTGGCTGTAGAGATTACCTAAATAAAGATTTTTTTTAATCTTATTATTAACCCAAATTTGGTGTGTGGGGAACAAAAGATGACTATGGCAACTAAAATCAATCAAGATCAATCTCTGCTGGAAAATATATTTTCTCTATGAAGGCCTCAATGTTCTATAGGGCAAAAAAGACCAACAGAAAAAGCCTAAATCTAGTCCGAAACACTTAGTCCAACAGGGGGGAAAAAACGTAAGAGTTTAAGCCAGCTGAGAGAAAAACAAGTTACCAGGAGCAATTTCTCAGCTCTGCCACAGAATCACAGAAATAAAGATTATGCCACTAGCTTTTTATGGAGAAAATTGAGGATCAAGGCTGTTAACTACCTTGTACAAGGTCAAAGAATTAATCACTGGCCTGACTCAATCTTGTGATTCCCCCAATCAGCACTCTTTCTCTAGCACCAGGCTACCTCTAGAGGAAAGCAATAATTTTTTTCCCTTGGCTGTGACAACTTCTACTTATTTTTTTTTAATCACAAGAAAATGTATTAGTAGGCATAAACAGAAAAGTTAATTTACATGACAAAGAACCCGGTATATTTCAAAATACATTAAATTCAAAACTAAACAAAAAGTTCTAGTTCCAGGGGAGATGGAGTAAACACACTCTATGGAGACTTTTGTCTCTTCCTCTAACCATAACAGTATCCTGAATAAAATGCATGTCACAGCTACCCAAGGACTCTGAAAAGTAAATGACAGCAAACAGATTCAAGAAAAAGAACAGAATTTGAAGTTCCATCAAAAAAGGCAAGACGTTATCACTTTTTCTCCACTACTGCCCAACTTTGACACAGCTCAAAACCCAGAAGTGCTCATATAGTACAGAGGAGGAGCTCTAAGAGCTCTAAGAAAAATCCTCTCTCTCTCTGGTCCAGGAAAAGGAAGATGGGAGATTCCCTCTTTTGGCCTTTAATTTTTCCCTTCCCTCCACCCCTGTCTCTACACAACACTGCAATGGTGGCAGCTATGGCAGAAAAGTAATCGCAGTAACAGCCAGGCAGGCATCTAAAAACTGGGGAAGGGGATCTTCTTTCTGACCAGAGGAGCTGTGATTCTAAGAGTATGGAGTTAATCTCTTTATTCTCCCACTGCATGATAAAACGAGTGAATTTGCCCAAAAAAAAAAAAAAATACAATTCTAATTGCAAATGTACATAATAGAGCTAAAAGGTATATAAAACAAAAATTAACAGATATCAAAAGAAGAATAAACTTCCAATTATAGAGACTTCAAAAAAAAAAAAAAGACTTCAGGATGCCTGGGTGGCTCAGAGGTTAAGCATCTGCCTTCAGCCTAGAGTGTGATCCTGGAGTCCCAGGATGGAGTCCCACACTGGTCTCCCTGCATGGAGCCTGCTTCTCCCTCTATGTCTCTGCGTGTCTCTCATAAATAAATAAAGTCTTTAAAAAAAAAATAGACTTCAACATGCCCAAGTAAATGATAAAATTAGAGCATCAGCAAGAATATTAAAAGACCAGAAAGCCGTCATCAATTGAATCTAACCAATATTTATAGAACACCTCAACTAACAGCAGGAGAATATACGTTTTTCTCAGGTGCATACAGAACACTCACCAAAACAGACCACGTTCTGGATCATAAAAAAAAAAAAGTTAATAAATTAAAGAGAAATCATATAAAGTATAATCTCTGACCATTAACAGAATTAAACTAGAAATCAGTAACAGAAAGCTCACTGGAAAACTCTATGGACTTGAAAATTAATACATTCCCAAATAATCCATTGGTGAAAGAGGATATCAAAGAACATTTGTTAAGTATACAGAACTGAACAAAAACATAAACACATTAAAATTTGTGGTACACACTAAAGTAGTGCTTAATGGGAAATGAACATTAAATGCTTGTGTCAGAAGAGAAGAAACATCTCATGCAATCTAAGCTTATATTTAAGAAACTGGAAAAAGAAAAATCCAAGAGAAGTAGAAAAAAGAAATAAAAAATAGAAATCAATGAAATTAAAAATAAAAATTACGTCAAGTCAATGAAAGCAAAAGTTATCTGAGAAGACTAAATTGATAAACCTCTGGTTACATGATAAAAGATAAACAACACTAATTACTAGTATCAGTAATGAAAATGGTATCACAAACATTCAAAAGATAATTAGGTGATACTATAAACAATGCACATCACAACTGGACATACATATCATACATATGCAAAAAACCCTGAACCTCAACCTAAATCTCACACCTTATACAAATATTAACTCAAAATGGAGCATAGCTCAAAATGTAAAACATACAACTATAAAATTGTTAGAAGATAACAGGAGAAAATCTTCATGACCTGGGGTTGTGCAGTTTTTGGTCATTGTATCAAAGTCATACCCATAAAAGAAAAAATTATACAACTAGACTTCATAAAAATTACAAACTTTTGCACTATGAAAAACATTGTTAAGAAAATGGAAAGATAAGCTACAGACTGGGATATTTGCAAATTGCATATCCAACAAAGGACTTGGAACCAGAGTATAAAAAGGAACTCTCGAAACACAGCAGTTAAAACCCAATTTTTAAAAATATGCCTTAAGGGACGCCTGGGTGGCTCAGCAGTTGAGCATCTGCCTTTGACTCAGGGCGTTATCCTGGAGTCCTGGGATGGAGTCCCACATCTCCCTCTGCCTGTGTCTCTGCCTCTCTCTGTCTCTCATGAATAAAATCTTTAAAAAATAAAAGTAAATAAAAATAAAAATATGCCTTAAGGGGCACCTGGGTGGCTCAGTCAGTTAAGCATCTGCCTTTGGTTCAAGTCATGATCGCAAGGTCCTGGGATCAAGCCCTACAACTGGGCTCCCTGGTCAGCAAAGCCTGCTTCTCCCATTCCCTCTGCTATTCCCTCTGCTTGTGCTGCTAAATAAGTAAATAAATAAATAAAGCACTAAGGTTTGAGAATCTTGAATTCAGAAAGCAGTACAAAGTCTTTCATCAAGAAAACGAAAAAAAAAAAAGTTTAACAAGTTCAGGGTTTAACAGTGCAGGGTCAACTAACTACAGCCAACAGAGAAGACAGTATCATAAATGATACCAACATAAGCATCATTTATATCCATTTCAAAGGGAAGAGGAAGAATGTAAAAAAATATGGAAGTGAGCTTCATGCATCTCTTTTTTTCCCTCCTTATTCAGTTCAATTCATCACACTATTCCATAGATGACCTAAATAAAAGGGAAACACACCAAAAAGTTGCCAACCACTCATTCAACGAATATTTGCTAAGCCTTCTCTATGTCAAGCATTTCAATAAATGCTGGCAACTGCCAAGGTCATGATCCCTACCCTTAAGAACTCAAAATTCTAGGAAGGAAAACAGATTTTTACAATTCCAGCATTATAAAAAAGTAGCAAAAACTGCCTTTGCTGACCAATGACAGAACATTTTATTTATAAGTAAACTAAGGCTCACTGCTGAGCACCCCCCATCACAGGAAATTGTCACCACGCAGGAGTGGAGGGCCCACTGCTCTCCATTCATCCCATTTTCCAAGGAAAAGTCAGTACTTTTATCTCCCGGTTTCAAACAGTTTTCCAAAATAATGTGTGGGGCAAATTGTGACTCTCTAGGGTGAATGTGGGGGAGGGGGACTGATGCCACAGTGGACATCTGGACAGTCACTCAAGGGAGCAGCCGATGGGAGCAAAGGCGGTGGTAGCTCTAGCTAATACTAAAAATAAAAAGACATGATTCACCTAGTTACCTACAGAAATGAACACACAAGCAGAATTGCCCAATTCAAAAGGAAACTGACCATGACGGAAACCCACTTATTATTTACTGAAGGCAAAAACTTAATTTAAAACTGTGATTTCCTGTTTTATTTGCTATTCACTTTTCCATTTTTAACTCCCACAAGTTCTTGTACTGTCATATTTGCCAGCATTAAAAAACAAAAAACATTAAAGAGCACAGGGTCTGCTCTTTAATGTCCTGTAACTGCTGTTGCAACTTTTGCACATCAGCATTGACATTGGTATTATCCTTGTCCTTTTGTAACACTGGAATATTTCCACTTGAGATGTCATCAGTGTCATCTTCTGAACTTTTCCCTCCACAACACATAATGAAAGCACTCTTCGTTCAACAACTGCCCAACACTGCACACACTTTTTCATCAGGCTAGCACAGTTCTCACAAGCACACATGTCCACAAGGTTGAAAAGTGTGTGTCATGACTAAACTAATTCAATATATTTAGAAATTTTTTCTTTTGCAAAATTAAGTGCCTTCTGGATCAGCCCAACAACTCCAAAATCCCACAAAGGAAGAGATGTGTAGTGTAGTGCTAGTCCACAATTTCTCATCCAAAATCCTTAAAAACATAACTCAGAATTTTCTGAATTTTAGAAAGGTAATGCAGTGCATATTATAGGTCATAATGTCTGAGGCAACAGTTCCATTATCAAACACTCCTTCTGAAACAACATATATGAACATTCACACCAAATGAGAAAAATCAATACTACAGCCTCATGTTTAGTCACGACAGATTTTTAACACCAAAAGAATTCTGAAGAATGCCTGGGTTTTTGTTTTTATTTAATTTCAGAAACTGAGTTAAAGGATTGTAGAGCCTTACCCTTATCCAATGACCCTAATCATTGTTTAAAATGACAACCCTGGAGTAAAATCACCTGAGTTTGAATCTCAGCTCTACCACTTATCAGCTGCGTGTCCTGAGCAAATGACTTTAACATCCCAGAGCTTCAATTTCCTCATCTGTAAAATGGGGAGAGTACCTACCTCAAAGGATTGCTACCAGAATTAAATGAGAATACATGTAAAATTCTTATAGCACAGTGCTACACACATAGAATCCACTAAACAAATATTGGCCATAATTGCTGGCTATCCTTGAATAAATTAATCTTGAGCAAAAGTAAGTTACAGGAAAATACAGTACTTGTATTTCATCAAGGTTTAAAATACATAAAAGAATCGTTCTTTAGAGATACAAAAATGCACTAAGAGAATAAGAACATCCATGTGAAATACAAAGATCAACACAGAGGCACATTGGGGAGAGGGGAATATGATGAAGAACAGAGTACTACACAGGAGGCTTCAACCATATTGGTGATGCTGTATTTCTGACATTAGGTTGTGGGTAAATTGAGTATATATCATTATTCTCTCCATATACTTTATGTGTGAAGTGTTTCATATTAAAAATTAAATTCAGGGGATCCCTGGGTGGCGCAGCGGTTTAGCGCCTGCCTTTGGCCCAGGGCGCGATCCTGCAGACCCGGGATCGAATCCCACGTCGGGCTCCCGGTGCATGGAGCCTGCTTCTCCCTCTGCCTATGTCTCTGCCTCTCTCTCTCTCTCTCTCTGTGACTATCATAAATAAAAAATAAAAAAAAATTAAATTCAAACATATCTTATATATGTAAGTGAATGCCGTAGACCACATAATCTGGAAAACAAAACCTACTTGCTCTTATTACAATGTTGAGGATTTCTTTACTTTTTAAGAGTTTTTACTTGCCTTTCAAAATACCCAAAACCCGTAAGATTCCTTAAAATACAACCTTTTAGGGACACTTGGGTGGCTCAGTCGGTTAAGCATCTACCTTCAACTCAGGTCATGATCCCAGGGTCCTAGACTAGAGACCCGCATCAGGTTCCCTGCTCCCCAGGGAGCCTGCTTCTCCCTCTCCCACTCCCCCTGCTTGTGCTCTGTCAAATAAATAAATAAAATCTTAAAAAAAAATACAACAGCTTAAATATCTATTATTAGTAACAACTATCCTTTAAAAAAAATAAGGCGGCATGAATATGGTGTATACTGATGACTCAGCTAAACAGAACATAGCTGAGAATCCAAAACATATTTTTATAACTTCATGAAGCATTACAGAGAGCATCACATCAACATACTAAAACATCTACTTTACTCTATTTGCAGGCTCTTTTTTTTTTCTTTTAAGATTTTATTATCTACTCATGAGAGACACAGAGAGAAAGAGGCAGAGGGAGAAGCAGGCTCCATGCAGGGAGCCCGGTGAGGGACTCAATCCCAGGTTTCCAGGATCACGCCCTGAGAAGGCGGCACCAAACCGCTGAGCCACCTGGGCTGCCCTGCAGACTCTAATTTACAAATTAAAAAACTGGAGGGGAAATAACGGAGGGTGGGGAAGAGGAGACAGGCTGTTTTAGGGAAGAACACTGACAGTCATCAAAATGTCATCTAGCAATAAGAAACAGAAGTAACAAAGCAAACAAAACCCATATATAGCAGAAACAAGTATCCAAACAACATACCAGCAAGATTAATATATTCTACAGATTTGATATACAACACTGACCCTAGAGACAACAGTACTGTATCGTGCAACTAAAAATTTGTCAAGAGTAGAAATCTACTTGTATTCCTACCACAATTTTTAAGTTTGTGCCCTTTAAATCAGATTTTTATTTTATAAAAATGTTTAAATGATTAATCAAAAAGAAAACAATCAAATCACTGATAATCTCTACCTTTGAGTTCCATAATCTTAAATTATAATTTTTTTTTACAAATCCAAAATTAAAGTCTTTATCTTAAATACACACACACACAGAGCATAGTAACCTGAGCTTATTTAGTGTACTAGCAAAAAGCATTTGATTCTCCCTAAAATCTTAAGAGTTTTAAATAACAAAGAGTACCATAATTAGTTTTTATAAGACCCTGATTACCAAGAAATGGTTCCAGAACATCAACATTTAACATTTAATGCAAAGGATAGAAAACCCTGAATATAAAATTGTACCCTAACATCAAACTACATACATTTTGTGCATTCCTGCATTTATGTATATATTATATATAATTTATAATCCAATCCATAATGCAATTACAATCCAATCATAGGCATTTTATAAATACTGTGCATACCTCAATAAGGAGGTTTTTAAAAATTAAAATGACAATTACATGAAAACAAAAAGTGTACTTATGAAACAACCAATTTCTAAAAATTACATAGTTCAGAAACTGTTTGCTCTTATTAATTACCTGACCCATCCAAGTCTGAGAAAGATATGTTCAAGTCTACAACTATAGGGATGCCTAAGTGGCTCAGTCAGTTAAGCATCTGCCTTCAGCCCTGGTCATGGTCCTAAGGTCCTGGGATCAAGCCCTACGTCCAGCTCCCTGCTCAATGGGGAGCCCGCTTCTCCCTCTCCCTCTGCCCCACCCCCACTCACACTCTCTCCCAAGCCCTCTCAATTAAATAAATAAAATCTTCAAAAAAATAAATAAATAAGGGTTCCTTGGTGGCTCAGTCAGTTAAGCGTCTGCCTTCAGCTCAGATCACAATCTCAGGTCCTGGGATCGAGCCTCCTCGCATGGGGCTCCCTGATCAGTGGGGAGTCTGCTTCTCCCTCTCCCTCTGCCCCTCCTGGTCCCTGTCGTGTTCTCTCCCTCTGTCAAATAAGCAAATCTTTTAAAAAAAATTTTTTTAATTAAAAAAAAATAAAGCCTACTACTACAATTGTGGTTCTGTCCATTTCTCCTTTTATATTTATTCACATTCAGCATTTCAATAGTTTTATTCAATCCCTAAGTGTCCCTGTTTTATATTTACATGGCTTGTACACTTCATAAAAATAAGACATCCTTTTTTGTCCCAAAATACTTACTAGGGCAAGGATGGAAAAGGAATACAGAACAATTAAAATTTTGACTTAAGATACAGAGATTATGGATAAGTGTATTTATTTCGTTAATGGTTATCTGATAAATAATCCTGATCAGTTAAAGAGACGTGTGTGGTACCTGAGTGGGTCAGTTGGTCGTGTCCAACTCTTTTGAAAGTTTTTATTTATTTGAGAGAGAGAGAGAGAGAGACAGCAGAAGAGCACAAGCAGGGGAGCAACAGAGGAAAAGGGAGGAGGAGAAGCAGGCTCCGCATAGAGCAGGGAGCCCAATGTAGGGCTGATACCAGGACTCTGGGATCATGACCTGAGCCAAAGGCAAACACCCAACCTACTGAGCCACCCAGGTACCACACCAATCTCTTTGATAAAGATTTTCCTCATACTGCAGTACTAATCTCAGGCCATGAATTACTTTTTTTTTCTTGGAAATGTGTATTTTTCCCACTCAAATATAAGCTCCTAAAAAGCCAGATCCTTGTTAAGTCTTATTACTCTTGTATTCCCCTTATGTAAGGCTAGGAACTTGATAAATACTGTATTTAACTGAATTCTAAATGCTAGAAGAGTTTTAGATAAAATGCCCTTGTCCTTTCCAAAGCAAACAAAGTAAAGGCGCACTGGCTACTTACCAACGGCCATAAAGGCATCAGGCCTCAATCCAGTCCTAGATTCTACCCTGCTCAGTTAACTTTCTACTATTGCGCTCATACTACCTGGATGTGAGCTCTGAACCACTGACAGCCCAGTTAAGAACACAGAACCAAAAAGCTGGGGCTCTTGCTGTATGATGTCCTTCCCTCCCTAAACCTGAAGCTATGTGAGCTCTAATCTAAAAAGAAACCCTAAATTAAAAGCAATTTCTCAATATTAAAATTTCCTCCTTTTCTATCACAAAATCTATACTTGAAGTGTTTCTTGCTAAACAATGAGATTCAAGAAACTAGATTTCAATTAACTTTGCCAGTGATTACTGTCTAACATCCAGTCACAGATGTAAGTATGGCTAAGAACACTCAAGGGACGTAAGTTAACACTAGGCAAACCCTCCAAAAGAAGTTACTGCACTCTCTCACCCACATTCTCCACAAGGCCATTTTTTTTTCAAATTAATAACAGCAGTGCCTTTATTTTGTAAAAGATTTTATTTATTTGTTCATATGAGAGGAAAGGAGAGGGACAAACAGACTCCCAGCTGAGCACAAAGCCAGGTGCAGGGCGCAGGGCTTGATAGCACGACTCTTGAGATCATGACCTGAGGAAAAATCAAGAGTCAGAGGCTTAACCGACTGAGCCACCCAGGCTCCCCTCTCCACATGGCCATATTTTTTAGATTATGCTCCATACAGAAGCCCTATTTCAGATTTTTATTCCATGTATCTGAATTGCTTTAATGCATTTACAACTTACAAAACACTAAAACCGAAAGAGTAAAGCTTACACCAAACTGACCCACAGTATTAAAAGCTTTGATCAGACCTTTACTTTCCAATATATCTTATAGATACCAGCTGTCATTAATCTGACTTAGGTTCTTTTTACCATCTTTGTGGATTTCTTTCTTTTTTTTGGGGGGGGGGGGGAGGCAGTACACATGTATCTTCCCGGTATGAAGAAATGAAATGTGCTTAGAGAAGGGAAATGTTCTACAGAGTGAAGAAAAAGGGAGAGTGCTGTTAATACATCACTGTTTGAAAAAGAGAGATTAAATCTGAGGATAAGTATTTTGGTCACTGCAGAGGTAAACACCATTGTGGAACAGGGATAGTTCTTTCATCAGGGCCTACAGAAATTAATCATTCAAGACCATTCAACTTTATATGCTGTGGCTTCAGGCTCATAATCCAACTTTGTCATTATCAATTGTCTTCCCAAGTATCTTGTCTCCCAAATTCCTCCACACAAGGAAAGAGGTGACCTGGAAATCAGACAGGTAATTCAGAAGAAAAGCATAGCCCCTTGGAAATTACAACACTGTTATTCTAGTTCACACATCAGTGAGTTTGATTAGGCTAAATCATCCCTAGATGTAATACTAAAATGGAATTTTTCCATCTCCAAGGCTAAGCAACAGGCTGTGAAATGTGTGACCACATCAAGATACCACCACACCCTGTCTAGGCAGCCAGCTGGCAATCTTCTAAGAAGTCTTAAGCTCAATTCTCCCTAAAATGTGAGGGTAATTACAAGAATCTTCTTTTAAAAGTATCCATAACCAAAATTCACTGAAACTGAGAATTAAAAAAAAAAACAGATGTATATAAATGCAAATATGCCTTCTGAACAGTTCAATGGCATAAAGATGCAGAATATAAAGGCCAAATAAGGGGTGCCTGAGTGGTTCAGTCGGTTAGGTGGCTGACTCCTTAATTTCAGTTCACCAGTCGGTTAGGTGGCTGACTCTTAATTTCAGTTCACGTCATGATCTCAGGGTCCTGGGATCACGCCTTACATCAGGCTCCACACTCAGCAGGGAGTTTACTTGAGAATTCTCTCTCTCCCTCTCCCTCTGCTCCTCCTCCTCTCATGTGTGTGCACTCTAATTTTTTTTAAAAAGGCCAAATAAACAAGGATAAACACAATCAGTATCTAATTTGACACTAATAAAAAGCAATATTCCACTCTCATCCCTAATACTATTAGCAAAAACGTCCTAAGGAGCCCACAATTATGAACAATTGTCACAAAATTTTCGAAACAAAAATTTTGTTTTTAAAGCTATGCCCCAAAGGATACAACAAATAAATGTTAAGGGAGATAGACTATCTGTGCCTTGTATAAATACAGATGCCTTTTAAAGTTCTATATATTTTCTGCTACCTTTTAAGTAACAAACATTTATTTGAGCAATAAATCTTGATTTAAAAATTCAAAAAAAGTAATATAAATCAATAATGGATGAGAAAGGAAAACAATGAATTTTCCAAATAACAAGACAGCATTCATTCTGAAAGGACAGTCACTTTTACCTAATGGCATTTTCTGCAGGATGACATTAGAAAGTTACAAGAAAATGATTTCATAGTAAGATAATAAAGTTTCCCTAGAATATTCTTCATAAATCCAAGTTATGTTAGTTCTGGATACCAAGAAAGGAAGGGAGGGGGATCAGGTCCAAAATTAAAGATCCATTTTTTTATTTAATTTTATTTATTTATTCATGAGAGGTTTTTTTTAATTTTATTTATTTTATTCATTTATTATTCATTCAATAATAAATTTTATTCACTTATTATTATCCATAGAGAGAGGCAGAGACATAGGCAGAGGGAGAAGCAGGCTCCCTGCAGAGAGCCTGATGTGTGACTCGATCCCAAGACTCCAGGATCACACCCTGAGCCAAAGGCAGATAGATGCTCAACTGCTGAGCCACCCAGGCATCCCTAAAGATCCATTTTTAACCCACGTTTCTGACATCAGTTAGAAATAGAGGAGGAAGGGCCACATGGATGTCTCAGTCCATTAAGCATCGAACTCTTGATTTCAGATCAGCTCATGATCTCGGGGTTGTGAGGTCAAGCCCCATGTTGGGCTCCACACTGGGCAGGAGTCTGCATAAGATTCTCTCCGAAAGAAGAGAAAGAGAGAGGGAGGGAGAAAGAGGGGAAGTGAGGAGCTGAGGGAGAGAGGGAAAAAGAGAAAGAAAGAAATTAAGAAGAAAGAAAAAAGAAAGAAGAAATAGGGGCACCTGGGTGGGGCTCAGTGGCTGAACAGCTGCCTTCAGCTCAGGGTGTGATCTCGGGGTCCTGGGATTGAGTCCCACATTAGGGTCCCCAAGAGGAGCCTGCTTCTCCCTCTGCCTCTCTGTGTGTCTCTTATGCATAAGTAAAATCTTGAAAAGAAAGAAGAAATAGAGGAGGAAAAGTCCCATTGACAATAGTATCAAAAACTATAAAATACCTAGGAAGGCCTAAGAATTACATGAAAACTATTAAATTTATGAAACTTTTATTGAAGGACTTAAAACTGAAAAAGGACCTGAATAAATGGAAATTAATCATAAGGAAAAGTTAAGATAATTAAAAATATCAGCCCTCTCAAAATTAATATATGAATATAGTGCAATTCCAAACAGTGGGCTTTTTCTGAGGTTTTCTGAACCCAATAGAATTATTTTCAATCAGGCAGCTCAGGTGGCTCAGCAGGCTCAGCAGTTTAACGCCACCTTTGGCCCAGGGTGTGATCCTCGAGACCCGGGATTGAGTCCCACGTCGGGCTCACTGCATGGAGCCTGCTTCTCTCTGCCTGTGTCTCTGCCTCTCTCTCTCTCTCTGTGTGCCTCTCATGAATAAATTTAAAAAAAAAAAAAGAATTATTTTCAATCAATAGATATAAAAATGAATGTTTAAGACTGTCAAGAAAATGAAAAATGGCAGTGATAG
This sequence comes from Nyctereutes procyonoides, assembly GCF_905146905.1. Lineage (NCBI taxonomy): Eukaryota > Metazoa > Chordata > Mammalia > Carnivora > Canidae > Nyctereutes > Nyctereutes procyonoides. The sequence continues at coordinate 11,416,773 of NW_026575140.1, read as the reverse complement.
GAGCTTTTCTTAACAGAGTGCAACTTTTTACAAAGTTATCACACTCAAAAAAGTAAAATAATAGTACAGAGAAAAAAAGAACCAGAAATAGAGCAAACATATATGGAAACAACATATAAGATGGCATTTAATTGAGGCACCTCATTGGCTCAATTAAGCATCTGCCTTTGGCTCAGGTCATCATCTCAAGATCCTGGGGTCAAGCCCCCACATCAAGCTCCCTGCTCATTGGGAAGTCTGCTTGTGCCTCTCCTGCTACCCCTCTTTCTGTATATGCTATCTCTATCTCTCAGATAAATATTTTTTTAAAAAGATGGCCTTTAATTCACTGAGGAAAGGAAGATTTGTTTAATCCTCCTGTAGCTGGCTCTCTCTACAAAGCAAAACCTTAAAAGACCCACTGCTTTTTATCATATAAAAGTTAACTTCAGATGAATAAATACAGGTGTCATACAACAAAGAATATACCAAAAGGTGTTCCTAGAAGATAAGGGGGACAAACCACGTAAAAGAAAAATGAACTAAGGACATGAACAGAAGATTTTCAATAAAGGAAATCCAAACAGCAAAAACCACAATAAAAAAGGCTAGCTCCAATAATGGCCAGGAAAATTAAGACAAACTGAAAGAGGATTCATCATCTAGCAGACCACTAAAAATTATTTACATCTAATGATATGATGATACAGAAAACCCATTATTAGTGGAGGTGGACACTACTTAAAGTAGGTGACAACCTACTTAAAGAATAATATGGCAATAAAAACATTTCAGGGAAAAAAAAAAAAAACATGTCAGGGACACCTGAGTGGGTCAGCATCTGCCTTCAGCTCATGGCATTATCCTGGAGCCCTGGGATCGAGTCCTGCATCAGGCTCCCCACATGGAGCCTGCTTCTCCCTCTGCCTATGTCTCTGCTTGTCTCTCTTGGTCTTAAAAATAAAAATAAAATAAAATCTTTAAAAAACAAAACAAAACATTTCAAGTATATTTCCTTTAACCCAGAAATCCCACTTTGGAGAATCTAATATGTAGAAATTAAAATAGCAGCAAATAAGGTAACAAACATGTACAAGGATGTTCACTGTATCACTGTTTATATTAACAAAATCTTAAAACAACCTAAATGTTCATAAGAAAGTAACTGAATAGGAGCCCCTGGGGGGCTCAGTCAGTTAAGTCTCAGAAACCTTTTCAGTGCAGATCATGATCCCAGGGTCCTGGGATCAAGTACCACATTGGGCTCCACACTCATCTAGGAGTTTGCTTGAGAATTCTGTCTTCTGTCTTTCCTCCCCCTACCCCACTCCCCACACTACCTCTCTAAAAATAAATAAATCTTTAAAAAAAAAAAAAAGGAACTGAATAAATTACGTATAGTACACATCCATGCTGAGACATAATAGAGATGTTTAAAAAACAAGATCTAATTATATTTACTGACCAGGATGTGTTAAGAAAAGCTTATTACAGAGGCGCCTGGGTGGCTCTGTTGGTTAAGCATCTGCCTTTGGCTCATCCTGGGATCGAGCCCCAAGTTCATCTCCCTGCTCAGCCAGGAGTAGCCTTCTCCTTCTCCCTCTGCCCCTCAACACCTCTCATGCTCTCTCTCTCTCAAATAAATAAAATATTTAAAAATAAAAATAAATAAAAGCTTGTTACAAAGTAAAATAAAAAGTATGATCTCCCTTATGTATGTGCATATTTGTGTTACTATATACAACACTTGACCAAACATGGGAGAGAAATACTGAAGTATACCCATAACCTGGTAAAATGGCTAGGGAGTAACAATGAAGAGATTGAGAGAAATTAATAGCTCTAAATGTTTTTAGATTTTTTAGCACTATATAAAAGTTTATAATTCAAACAGGAGGAGAGAAAATAACAAATCACTGAACTGTATCAACCAATTTTCATTCGGGGGGGGGAAAAGACTGAAGTTCTCAACTTACTATCAGTTTCTTTACCATAATGAATTACAAATTAGATATTCAAAAGAAAGAGATAGCGAAAAGAGTGATTTTTTTTTTAATTTCTTTGCTGCCACTTGAAACTTTTGCAAAACAAAGAGTCCCAGTAAATCACAAAGAGAATGATGTCAATTTCAAAGTTAAACATCTAAATAATATTTCCAAGGACAAAGACACAAGGTTTTATGTTTTCTAAATCTGAAAATAAACTTCCCTGACATCAACTCTGCACTTCACAAGTAAATGACTTGCAGTAGCTTGTCACAGCTCAGGATCCTGACTGCTATTGGCTCTGGTACCAACCAATTATCATATACCTGAGTACCTGAACATTTTCCCCATATTATTTTCATTCATATCATCTATTCCACGGAGTAGGTAAGGGCCAGGCACTGTGCTATGTACTACGGATGTCAAAATGAAATAGTCCTTATCCTCTGAAAGTTCAAGGAAAAGTAGACAATTCAAGTACTTTAAAATGGTACACCCCTTTGCCTGGGGGTGAAGAGGAAGGAAGAACATGTTCACTAGGTAGAAGGGAAAAAAGAAAAGCATTCCAGGTATAGGCAGAAAAGGTACAAAGAAAATGAAAGAACATGAAGTATTGGAGAAACAGTAAAAAGTTTAGTGTGCATAGAGGCGCCTAGCTGGCTCCACAGAGCATGTGATTCTTGATCTTGAGGTTGTTGAGTTCAAGACCTACACTGGGTGGACAGCTTACTTTAAAATTTTTTTAAATAAATAAATTTCAGTGTATGTAAATAAAAATAACAACTAAAAGCTAGTAAGCTACTTCCTCATTCTACTTTCTTATATATTCAACACCATTTATTATGCTTTTGCCATGGGATGTTTCTAAAGAAAATAAAAAGCTCAACTTCCACTGGTAGAAACAAACACACGTTTAAAAAACAGGGCAGCCCCGATGGCCCAGCAGTTTGGCGCTGCCTTCAGCCTGGAGTACGATCCTGGAGACCTGGGATCAAGTCCCACATCAGGCCTCCTGCATTGAGCCTGCTTCTCCCTCTGCCTGTGTCTGTCTGTCTGTCTCTCTCTGTCATGAATAAATAGAATCTTTAAAAATAAAAAATAAAAAAAATCACATATCCAGTGTACTATCTGAAAAAAAAAAAGCTCTTCTCACAACAGCTTACCTTCAATAAATCATACCCAAAACCTAGTTTCTACAAAAACTTTATTGTCACTTAGTTTCTCTATTCATCTCAAACCAATATTTTCAGTATATTTTAAAAGGATCGTGTTTTCAAAAATTTCAAAAAGTGGGAAGGACACCAAATCCTTTGTGCAGACTTTAAAAAGGAATTTTAAAAAATTACTTCCCTTCCTTTTCTTCAGCTTAAAACAGAATAATTTCCCAATAGTGAGGTTTAGTAAATAGCTTCACTAAAATGAGCTGTAAAAATACTAATAGAATTCCTTTTGGGTTGTACAACTATATGATCATTTACTAAAGCTAGCTCTTTTAACCCAATAGTGTACATCATCTATTTTGTCAGTCTCATTTTTAACTCAAAGATTTATAGGAAAAGGGGGGTGCAAAGATTTTACAGCCTCAAAAATCTAAGATCATGTCATTCTAATGTTTGCTCTTCCCAGAAGTCCATAACATTAACCTCAAGGCCAAACAAGCTGAAAAGCCTACAATGCTCAGTAAAACATAATCACAATCAGCTCCAACAAGAAAGCTGGAGTGAGCAAAGCAACTACCTATCAGGTTACACTTTGCTGCACTGTATCAACAGAGAAAGGAGGGAAAAACTATTTGCCTTTAAAATGTCTTCATTTATTTATAAAGTACAAAAGTCACATATGTTTCCATCATCTTTTTAAAAACTATGATTTTTTCCTTTGAAATCTATTTTTCATTGACAACATTTATCCCTTATCTTCTCTCTCCAATTGTGAGTAAGCCAAAAAACAAAACCTCCAAGTACCTAGTGAAAAACCATTTCTCGTGTCAACCATATTATCTTAAACCTTGTCCTGTTTACACATAAAAAGTGTTAGTTAATGCTGACTCAAATGTAAAGTTTTGTTGTTGTTTCTTTTACTTCTGGACTCTTCAAACTTTGAAAAGAGATTATGTAGTAACCAAAACTCATGCCAAATTAAGTGTTTTGAAAAAAAAAATTATTTTGTGTTACTCCTTCAGTGAAGGGGAAAAAAAAAAACTTTACATGTATTTTCAAGAGAGAAATGAATGCCTTCACACAATCAAAATTTTCTATACAAAAAAAGCAAATGGGAAAATCCTAATACTTTTTGAAAAGTTACAATTTTGAAAACCTAGAAGCCAAGAAATATGAGAGCTTAGACAAATCTATATGTTCTCTTAATTTTAAAAATAATTGTTAAATCTTATCCTGCATGAAAGAAACTGAATAAAAATAACAGAGATGAAAATGCCAAAATCAAGAACTCTAAACAATTCATAAAGCTGAGAATTAATGAATTTTAAGGACCAAAAATAGCTAAACAAGTAGTTGCAGTTTACAGAAAGGGAAAGTAATAGTTTTTAGAGTCTCTGAAGTTAAATCCAAGAGTTTTAAAGTTCTATTAGTTAAGTCCTGCTTTATACACAAAATTTTTAAATCCTCATCAAATGCAAGTAAGAGGATTAAGCATTTTGAAAATCTGTTTTGGTATGTAGTTTCCTAATTCTTTTTTTTTTTTAATTAAAAATAGTCTTTTGGAAAATATTCAACTTTTTCAGTATGTAAAGAGTTTTTATAAATCACAAAAAACTTGAGGGTGCCTGGGTAGCACAGCTGGTTGAGCATCCAACTCTCGGTTTCAGCTCAGGTTGTGATCTCAGGGTTGTGAGTTCCAGCCCCAAGTTGGAGGTAGAGTTCACTAAAAAAATAAAATTAACTCTCAAATCTACAAGGAACAAGCAACTGCTCCCAGAAGAAAATGAATTGAGATTTCCTAAACAATAATGTTTCTTACAAGTATAATCCCACCACCTTAGTTAGACAAAATAGACATTCAAGTATGTGATTAATCAACAGTGCAATCAACAGCACTTTGCTTATAATTTGTAAGGCAAAAGGACACTCTCCAATTGAATGTAAACCATTCAAGAATGAACGACGTTTAACTACCAATAATTATAACACAAAATGAATGAGTTGAGTAACACCTGATATTTCTTCCAATAACCTTTTAAAAAATTTAACTCAGAAAAAAATATATATAGCTCAGAAATGAACATTTCAATAACTACATGGGGATACTTGGTAAATGAGTTAGGTATCCCATACACGTTCAGGGGTTCGACAGTTCCTTCAAACCAAAAGAGAAATTCCCTATCTCAAGAGTAAATACATAAATACTAACATACTTTTGAAAAGTCTCTTTAAAACAAACAAGAACACTATTTACAATGAAAACATTCAGTCTTCTATTGAAACATCATATGACCAGTACAGGAATTTATCTACCTGATAAGAACAATGCACTTAGACATGGCTTAGAAGTATTAAAAGGTTTGATTCAAGTTATGTTTTTTTTTTTTTCATTTTCCTCTTCACTCCCTACATCGAGTCCATCAAGTTACAAATTTAAATTTCAGCAGTCCCTAGACTGTAATCTTAAATTATTTGTCTCTCGCAGATTTTAAAACCCAGGCTGCGATGAAATAGAGGGGATTCAATCACACTCGCCTAACTTAAAATGTAGGAAATAATCCGTGAATTACTGTGAAATGCTTTTTACTCAAGCACGCTACACTGCAAACATACTTTAAGAACAGCATAAAAGTGGTGAGATTATGGACACCTGGAGAGCCTATATTTTTAAGCCAAAAGGTTAAGGGTATAGTATAGTCTGACAAGTATTATGGGGAACAGTAGAAGCGAACATTTAAAATTCAAAGAGCTCCCCCCCCCCAAAAAAAAGAAAAGAAATCCCACACACGAGGTCTAAGTATTTTTAAGAATCAGCAAAGATCACTGCCGTACGAAACACCTGCAAGTTGAGATCACTAAGAAATCTTCAGTCCTCTCTTCTGTTAACTAATCGCGACAGGAGCCAAAAAAAAAAAAAAAAAAAAGTTACTTCCCTTACTACGGAGGTCGGATTAAGATCCTTCCTTCTCAGGCAATTTCCCTGCCCCGGGACATACAACACCAAGACAAGTACAGAAGCGTCAATAAACACCCCCTCCCCCCCCCCCCCAAAAAAAAGCCAACTGTTCAGCACAGGAAGAGAATTCACAAAGGAGAGAAACCTCTTACAGCCTTCTCCCTATCCCTCCCCAAAAGCCATTCAATCAGCTTTAAAACTGCTCAAGTGTGCTCCGAGCGAACGGCCCGATGGACCGCCTTCACCAAACCTTAACAAGGAAACATAAGCAATCGTCCCGACTCGTCCAGACAGGCGAGAAGATAGAATTAGTAGGAACTGACGTCCGCAGGGTCAGGGCTTTGCGAGAAGGCTAAGCAGTGGGACTCGCGGGTGAGTTCGGGAGTTGGGGAGGGACCCTGAAAATCGGGAAAGAAGTTGGTGGGAAGGTTAGGGAGAGGCGAGGCCGACGTCCGGTTCCGAGGGGCCGGCACTGCGGGGCAGACAGCGACTAACGGAGCCTCTGGAAGACCTTTAGAGAGTTCTACGAAAGACCTGACCCGAGTGCAAGACACGAGAACGCTGATACGTAGCTCGGAGACGACACGCGGGGGTGGGACCCGCCCCGCTAACCCCGGGCTCCCTGAACGAGCCCTCAAGAGAGGATCCAAGCCCGAGAAAGTCAATGGGTCCAGAGGAGGCCCGCACCGGCCGGGCAGCGCCACGACTCCGAACGCAGCCGCGAGGGGAGCCTCCGGGTCCGAGGCCTCGGGTCGGCCCTCAAGAAGTCGGAGCAGCCCCTGGGACTCCGCGCCCCTCCTGGGCCAGCCTCTGTCCTCTCTTCTCGCTCCCCGAAGCCGAGGACCGGACCCCCGGTGTTGACAGGAAGCTTCCGGCCGAGCGCTCCCAGCAGGCGCGGGGCAAAAGAAGCAATTTGTTCGTAGCGCCGCGAGTGACACTCACCGGCCCGAAACCTCGAATGAAACCAGCAGCTCCGGGGGCGGCGGCAGCAGTGGCAGCAGGAACCGAACATCCAAAATGGCGGCTCCCTCGGCCTCACCACCGCTACTGCAGGCGGAAGGATCCTCTTAGGAAGCGGGGAGTTTCTAACCAACTTCACGCAGTACTGCAGAAACTTGGGTCTCTATCCCCCTCTCCTTGTCGATTCCGTGTTCCCTAGCTGCAACTTCTTCTACCTCGCCTCTCCTATTAACCAAGAACTCGGACCCCGCCGAGGACTATTTGCCATGGAGGAGGTGACTGCTCCTAGCAGAGCGACGCAAAGCGTAGCAAGGTACGGGGCGGTCACTGATGACGAGAGACGCTGCTGCCGAGTCACCGCTGCGAAGAGTCTGAGCGAGAAAGATCCGGCTGACCCTGGAAGGCCTCCGAACATTGGTTCCGCTGGCGGGGGGCGGGGGGGGGAGCAGGCTGAGCTACCAGGAAGCGGCGGGGGCCACCGACAGGGGGCGGGACTACCGCGGACGAAGTGGGCGGGGCGAGGCAGGTGGGGGGCGGGGACTTAATGCACAAATAGCCCAAACTGCTTCCTCCGGTGTTTTGAGACCTCACCTTTCTAACTTCGGGGACATGCCCCAAGTGGTACTGGGTTCTATACTTTTGTGGTATCTCTGCAAAGTATCTTATAAAAAGAGCTAGAGGGTGATACAGAAGAATGGATCCCAGACCCAGTACCAGCCCTCAACCTCGTGTATAGGACAAGTCATTGAATCTCTCAGGGCTTCAGCTTCCTCGTGCGTAAACACAAAGGACTTGGACTAGTGATCGTTAGAACCTTCCAGACTGGGCTTTTCTCACTGTGTCTCCATCAGCTAAGGACCTGAGCCAAAGAGAGTCTACCCAGACGGTTCCTGGCTTGATAAATAATTACTAACACCTGACACAACTATTTTCCACGTGAACTTGCTAAAGAGGGTCATGATTATCCTAGCCCATTTAAGGGGGAAAGGTGACTTACCTAAACTAAAATCCTTCAGGTAGATTGGCAGTAAAGTTGTCCTGAAAGTGAATAAAGCACAGCACCTGGCTAGATGCCAAAAAGAACCCAACTAACCATAAATCTGGAGTTTAGGACCTGTCAGAGACAGGAGGTTGCACTCTCTTCCTTCGACAAGCCCTTTCATGCAGACATTTCAAAACATTTTCCAGAAATTGAACTGAGGAGGTCCGCCTGTACAGTTTTACTCCTTAACTACTAGGATTTAAAAAGTGACTGGAAACAAAGCCCTGGGGGCGTGATGGTAGTAATTATCACTTTTTTATTATCAAATATTCATATCATATTTTTTATAAAAGCATCTTCCTTGTGTAATCTAATTTGACCCTCCCACCAATCTCCTGAATCAGACTAAACAAGCATAACTAACTTAGTTTCACAAGTAAGGAGATTGAGAGTCACAAACTATTGCTTACTGCAAGACCCTCCTTCTCCCCTCCCACTTTGGGATTCTGCTGTTCAGTGCCACCTCCTGAATTAGAAAAGGGTACACACCTACCCACCCACACTCACACTCACACTCAGGGGGGAATCAGCCCAAATGGAAATGATCTGAGGAACAGAATGCTTATGGAATTCAGTTGCCTCCTACCCTGCAGTGCACTACTGTCCAATGCAGCCTTGGATCACGCAACTACTAAGCAGTAGCATGGAACTAGAACATGACGGGGCCCCTGGGAAGTTCAGTGGTTGAGCATCTGCCGTTGGCTCAGATGGTGATCCTGGGGTCCTGGGATTGAGTCCTACATCCAGCTGCCTGCATGGAGCCTGCTTCTCCCTCTGCCTATGTCTCTGCCTCTCTCTCTGTCTCTCATGAATAAATAAATAAAATGTTTTTTTAAAAAAACTAGGACATGGGCAGCCCTGGTGGCGCAGCGGTTTGGCGCCGCCTGCAGCCTGGGGTGTGATCCTGGAGACCCGGGATCGAGTCCCACGTGGGGCTCCCGGCATGGAGCCTGCTTCTCCCTCTGCCTGTGTCTCTGCCTCTGTCTCTGTTTGCCTAAGAATAAAGAAATAAAATGTTTTAAAAAAAATAAGTAAATAAACTAGAACATAATGTGACAAAGCATATTCCTCTGAAGTATAGCTAGACTTGAACACACATTAAGAACAGCTTGGGGCTGGGGATCTCTGGGTGGCTCAGCAGTTTAGCGCCTGCCTTCCGCCCAGGGTGTGACCCTGGACTCTCTGGATCGAGCCCCCCCTCAGGCTCCCTGCATGGAGCCTGCTTCTCCCTCTGCCTGTGTCTCTGCCTCTCTCTCATGAATAAATAAAAAATTTTTAAAAAGAAAAAACAGCTTGGGGCTCCCATGAGAATAAGGAGTTTGCAGGTTGCAAAGTAGTTGAAATGTTTTGTTTGCAACGTCACAGAAATTTGCTCAGAGGTATAATTCAAGTGTTTGCCACTGCAAACCACAAAAGAAAAATTATCTTCTTAAGAAAGAGGAAGGAACTTTTCTAGTACCATGCCAAGTCATATATCTCCCCTTCATGTATCTTTTTAATTATGTTTATCTTTATAATTACCAAACTCCAACTGAAAAATTAAAGCAATTGACCCAGTATATTAGCATGGTCACCATTATCCTAAGAGCTTTGGTTTCTGTGGTTAGCCATTAAAGTTAGGGAAGACTTACTATGCATCTAGTTAAGCATAATTCTTACTATCAGATAAATTATAGCACGTCAATAAAATAGAATGCTATGCTGCCAATAAAAATGAAGCTATAGCTCTATTTTTATTATCATGATACAACATATTAGAAAACATTATATTTATATTATATATATTTCATATAATAATTATATTATAATAATGTAAATTTATTTTATTATATAAACATTTCAATATTTGTATTATTTTAATATTTTATTATTTGTATTTTATATTTAATATTATAATATATGATACAATATAATAAATGATAATAGTACAATATTGTAAATTTATTTTACATTATATTGTATATTATATATGTTAATATATAATAATATTGTAAAAAGTGTATATAGGCGTGCCTGGGTCAGTTAAGCTTCTGCCTTTGGCTCAGGTCATGATCCCAGGCTCCATCCTGGAATCCAGCTCACTGCTTAGTGGGGAGCCCACTTTTCCCTCTCCCTCTGCCTGTTACTTTCTCTGCTTGTGCTTGTGCTCTCTCTCTCTCTGTCAAATAAATAAATAAAATCTTTTTTTCTTACAGTGTATATATACACAGAAAAAAGTTGAAGGATAAAAGTAAAATGTGAAAATGGCTACCTTTGGATGGTAGGATTATGGAGGATTTTTACTTTATTATGTTTTGTTTTTGCAATGAACATACTTTTTGTGGGAAAAAAGGCATACTTTTTTTTAAAAAGTTCTTATAATCAAGTTTTATAGATCCAAATGCTAAGGAGATCTTTGTTTTATTTATTTTAAAGTTATTATTTTAGTAAAACTGTATACCCAGTATGGGGCTGGAACTCACAACCCTGAGATGAAGAGTCACATGCTCTTCTGACTGAGCCAGCCAGGCACCCCAGGAGATTTTGTTTTTATACAGCAACATCCTGAAGGAATTAACAAAACTTTTAGGAAGAAAGAATGCTGGGAGAAAAGATAATTATTTTTATAGTTTTGTTTACTATTGATAACTCATGTATCAAATTTAACAAATAATAACAAAATACAAAAACTAAAGAGGCATCAGCCAGGAGTCAGACCATTCACATGCCAATCCTGGCTGGGTTACTAACTTCATGCTCTAAGCAAGGTGTTACTTCAGCTGTCCAATATTTATTTATGACTAGCCTTGTTCGAAAATGGATTCAAAGTGGCTTATTGGCAGGCTGGGTTGCTCAGTGGTTTAGCACCGCCTTCCGCCCAGGGCGTGATCCTGGAGACCCAGAATAGAGTCCCACCTCTGGCTCCCTGCATGGAGCCGGCTTCTCCCTCTACCTGTGTCTCTGCCTCTGTGTGTGTGTGTGTGTGTGTGCCTCTCATGAATAAATAAATAAAATATTTTTTAAAGTGGCTTATTATCCAAAAGGATCAAATATGTGAAAGTACTTTGGAAAGTATCAAGGATCATTAGAATGTAAGTGTAAATACTTTTTGTGCCACCAAATAATTCACCTAAGCCATTTATTGATTGTCCACTACAAGTCACAGTAGTGCATTGTGCCTTACAATTTACAAAAGTGTTTTTATATACATTGATTCATTTGCTCCTCACCTGTCATGAGCTTGTAAATTATACAGACATTATACCACAGTAGTTAAAAGTGTTGGTTTCTGGTGCTAGATTTCCTGGGTTTAAAAAGCTGCTCTTGGGGCAGCCTGGGTGGCTCAGCGGTTTAGTGCTGCCTTCAGCCCAGGGCCTGATCCTGGAGACCTGGGATCAAGGCCCACTTCAGGCTCCATGCATGGAGCCTGCTTCTCCCTCTGCCTGTGTCTCTGCCTTTCTCTCTTTCTGTGTCCCTCATGAAAAAATAAATCTTTTTTTAAAAATGCTGCTCTTCCTCTCTTTATTGTGTGACTTGCAGCAAGTTACCTAACGTATCTGAGGATTTCTGAACCTCATTGTACCCATCTATAAAGTGGAGTCAATAATAGTAGTAGCATTGGCATCTTAAAGCTGGTGTCATTATCAAATGAGCCAATACACTTAAAGTACTAAGAATAGTGGGAGGCATATAGTAAGGCCTCAATAAATATGAGCTTTCTCTAGGATAAATATTATCTAAATTTTAGCATAGTTATCAGGGAACTTGGCAGGGCAACTCTCACTGTTCGGTGTGCATGCTGCTTCTGTAAAAGCTCACTGAAAAACAAACACTGAATGCCATTTTCACTTTTCACTTTTTTTTTTTTTTGGTAGAAGTGAAAATCTTCAGATCTCCTTTGGTTATCGAAAACAGGTACTAACATAGGTCATTCATAAAAGTGAAGTGGTCTAATGTGAACTTTTGAAAAGTGAGTGGTAACTGTATATCTTATAGCCTATAATCATTTAATAAATGTACTGCCTGAGACTCTTCACTATATCACATTGTCCTAGGTGCACAGAATCTGTAATAGACTTTTCAAAAGAGACTGTCATACCTCTCTTAACCTCACTAAGGAAAACTAGATTAAAAAAAAATCCTCAAACACAAAAATATCAATGATATTATCATTCAGCAGATAAATCCTAGTCCTAAAAGAAGCAGAAAAATGAGGTCATTGGGCACCAAAACAGTGAAAGAGGTCTTTTTAAAAGACATCTGTGGTACCAGAAGGGGACCTTCTTTTTTGGGCTTAGATGTAGTGGGGTTCTCAAATGACTCAGTATCAGCAGCTGAAACCATACAATTTTACAGCAGATAGGGAAAGCTCTCCCTGCAGAAATGTGGTGAGCATCTTTCATGAGGAACTTTTCCTGCTTCTCCACGTGCCAGAGACCTCAGCCGAGAAAGGAGAGCGAAGGAGATACAACCCTGTAGGAAATACAGTGACAGTGACATGAGTCAAAGAGGCAGCTCCACTCCTTTGAGTCACCCGAATCTATAAATAAACCTGAAAGTCAGAGAGAAATTAGTCCCTCTGTTGTTTATGTAATGTTTTCACAAAAAAGCATTTTTACAATTCTTTTAAGCATGGTTCCCTACTCACAATTTATCCTGCCTTGAGAAAAGGGTTTAGGAATTAATCTTTCAGTTGTGACAAAAGAGGTAGAAATGATGTAAAAATTGAAACTCTAATTTGACCTCCTACCAAGACCATTAGGAAATGTAGTATATACATACTCCTTCAAAGTAAAGACCAAAGCCCACAGGATACAAGGTTCACCCAAGCTCCTTCTTTGCTTTAGATATTTCTTAAAAGAGGCAGTCCAGAGGCCCATTCAAGAAGTTTCATGTCACAATATTTTCTTTTTTGTGGAGTACTTATATTTGGTGTAAATGATTTTGTATTATGTTGGCACTTTTGGAGTGAAACTCTCACCAGATATGTGAGATTGCAACCAATTCAAACCCCAACTTGAGGAAATAGTGCCATTCTCTAGTTTAGGAAAGACAAAACTGTGGCCGCCAGAGAGGGACGCACCGTCCAGAAACACAGCAGGGCTCTGACTCATTTCCTACTCAAGTAATTTTAGTTTCTTAATATGGGCACCATGATTTGCCTAGAAAATTCTGTGGTAAATTGGTTTTGTTGTTCTTTAAGTGCGTAGCCCCATATTTACTCCTCCAAAATCAGGCAGATCTACAGTTGGCTTTAAAATTAGCCTGGGAAGGGGCACCTGGGTGGTTTAGCTGGTTGAGCATCTGACTTTTTTTTTTTTTCATGAGTGTCTGACTCTTGATCTCAGCTCTTCTTTTTTTAAAAAAACATTTTATTTATAAGATTTTTATTTATTTATTCATGAGAGACACACGGAGGGAGAGAGAGGCAGAGGGAAAAGCAGGCTCCATGCTGGGAGCCTGATGCGGGACTCAATCCTGGGACTCCAGGATAAGGCTCTGGGTCAAAGGCAGGCGCTAAACCGCTGAGCCACCCAGGGATCCCTCAGCTTGGGTCTTGATATCATGTTCATGGGCTTGATCTTGTGGTCATGGATTCGAGCCCTTGGGTTGGGCTCCACACTGGGCATGGAGCCTACTTTAAATAAAATAAAATAAAGCAAAGCAAAACAAAACAAAACAAAACAAAATAAGCCTGTGAAATCCAAGAAGTGTTGAGATATACACAGTAATTGATGCAGCAATGTCCTGGTACCCAGTTGAGGAAACACCCCAAAATCCTCAACCTGAACTGCTTATATATTCCAGAGGATGATCTAGGAGTGATCATCCAAAGAGGTGCCAGAGTGAGGCGCTATACTCCATAGGCAAGGCAACCAGCTTGCTGTGCAAGTGGGTCCCTGGCCTTGGATTTGGAAAATCCTTCCTCAGACTCCATAGTCTTTGAATGAACGTGCTTTTTATGAGGAGGAGAAAATCCTACAATGAAACATTCAAGATCAAACTGATTTTTTTAAAGAGAGAAGTTGGTTTACAGGTATCACTTTGTCACCTATAAAAGGGGCAATGCAAACTCTCCTAGACACATAAAATAGGATATTGAAATAAAGATTTTGCATAACCAATAACTGCACTTAAAAATTAATTTGGGAGCACCTGGGTAGCTCAGTTGGTTGAGTGTCTGATTTGGTTTCAGCTCAGAGCACGATCTCATGGGTCATGGGATTGAGCCCCATGTCCAGCTCCATGCTCAGAAGGGAATCTGTTTCTCCCTTTTCTTCTGCCCCTGCTCCCTGCTCATGCTCTCCCCCTCTCTCTCTCAAATGAATAAATAAATCTTTAATAAACTGCCCCCTGCTCATGCTCTCTCCCTCTCTCCCTCAAATGAATAAATAAATCTTTAATAAAATAAAATAAAAATTAATTTAGGGACACCTGGGTCAGCTGGCTTTGGCTCAGGTCATGATCTCAGTGTCTCAGGATGGAGTCCTGCAGAGGGCTCCAAGCTCAGCGGGAAAGCTGCTTGTCCCTTTCCCCTTCCCACTCCTTCACCCCTCCCCCATCTCACTCATGCTCTCTTTCTCTCAAAAAAATAAATAAAATCTTTTAAAAAATTAATTTGGCATTTTGCTGAGAACCTAAAACTGCTCTACAACATAAAGGCTATTAAAAAGAAAAATAAGGACGCCTGGGTAGCTCAGTGGTTCAATATCTGCCTCAGGTCATGATCCTGGGTCCTGGGATCAAGTCTCACATTGGGCTGCCTTTGAGGAGCCTGCTTCTCCCTCTGCTATGTCTCTGCCTCTCTCTCTGTGTGTCTCTCATGAATAAATAAAATCTAAAGAAAGAAAGAAAGAAAGAAAGAAAGAAAGAAAGAAAGAAAGAAAGAAAGAAAGAAAGAAAAAACAAGGGTGCCTGTGGTTCAGTTGCTTAAGCATCAGACTCTTGATCTCAGCTCGGGGGTGAGCTGGAGCCCTGCATTGGGCATACAGCCTGCTAAAAACAAAAGCAGCTGTACAAGAAACAAAATAATTAATCTGACCATCTAGTTTTCTCAGCCTCTCCTTTATCCAATCTCATAGAGTCACTAATATTTTGCCCACTAGAACTTAGCAAATAGAAACTGAAAAGGAAACTAATATCTATTGAGTACGTACTAAGTGCTAAAGAGCTTTACATACATTCTTTTCATTCTCATTATTGTCTCCATTTTACAGGTAAGAAAAAAGAGGCTCACAGCTAGTAAGTGGCAGAGCCTAGATTCCAAGGATTTCCTGACAACACCTCTCATTCACTCCGTGCTTGCACATTCTTTCTTTAAAATACTCATTTTTGTTTATTTATTTTTTTGTAAAGATTTCATTTATTTTTTCATGAGAGACACAGAGAGAGGCAGAGACACAGGCAGAGGAAGAAGCAGGCTCCATGCAAAGAGCTTAATGTGGGACTCGAACCCATGAATCCAGGATCACGCCCTGGGCCAAAGGCAAGCATCCAACAGCTGAGCCACTCAGGCATCCCTAAAATACTCATTTTTTTAAATATTTTATTTATTTATTTATTCATTTATCTATTTATTTATTCTAGAGGTGGGTAGAGGAGCAGAGGGAGAGGGACAAGTAGACTCAGTGTTGGGCTCTGTACTCAATCGCACAACCCTGAGATCATGACCTGGGCCAAAACCAAGAGCCGGACACTTAACCAACTGGGCCACCCAGGCACCCCCAAAATACTCATTTTTTTTTAATTTTTTTAATTTATTTATGATAGTCACAGAGAGAGAGAGAAAGGCAGAGACACAGGCAGAGGGAGAAGCAGGCTCCATGCACCGGGAGCCCGACGTGGGATTCGATCCCGGGTCTCCAGGATCGCGCCCTGGGCCAAAGGCAGGCGCCAAACCGCTGCGCCACCCAGGGATCCCCAAAATACTCATTTTTAAAAAGATACGTATTTCTCTAGTTTCTTTGCTCTCTTATTCACATCCAACAGGAGGTACCATTTACCAAAAATCTTACAGTTAATAAGTGGGTAGGGTTTAAATACACACCATTCTGCCTCCCTGAGAAAAGTGATACTTATGAAAGAAATAAGGACCCAGGAGAAAACAATTTATTGACTATAATTAATAAAATTTTTTAGGTCAGGAATCTTCATCTAATATTTAAAAATGTTTTAAAGACTTTATTTATTTGAAAGAGAGAGTGAGGGAGAGAGTATGAGGCGGGGGAGGGGGAGGGGCAGAGAGAGAGGGAGAAGCAGGCTCTCTGCTGAGCAAGGAGGCCCATGTGGGGTTGGATCCTAGGACCCTGGGATCATGACCTGAACTGAAGGCAGATGTTTAACCAACTGAGTCAACTAGGCGCCCCTAAGATTTATCAATTTTAAAAGACAGGAATAATTTTATGTGTATGTACAGACACACACACACATTATTACGGACAGAGAACCATAGACTTTAAGAGATGGGAGGGATTGTAAAAGAAAACTTCAGACCCACACATGTGTAGCCATATTAAAATTTGTGCTGAATAGCTCTGATTCCCAATTAATTGCCCAATCCAAGACCACGGAATTATGTGGTTTTCTTCAGCATTTCAAGTCTCCGGTTAAGATCTTCAAAATCGACTTCCTCAGAACCATAAGGGTCAATGGATAGGCTCACTTGAGGGTTTATATTGGGCAAATCAGGTAGCATAAAGTTATCAAAACCAATCTTGGATCTTGATTCTGGCTTTGGAAAAGCTGGGGGGTTGAGTCTTGGACCTGTTCATTTCATTTTGTTTTTAAAGATTTTAATTCTTTATTCATGAGAGACGCAGAGAAAGAGAGAGGCAGAGACACAGGCAGAGGGAGAAGCAGGTTTCTTGCAAGGAGCCCGATGCAGGACTTGATCCTGAATTCCGTGATCATGCCTTGAGCCAAAGGAAGACGCTCAACCGCTGAGCCACCCAGGCGTCCCTGGACCTGTTCATTTCAATACATATAATTAAAAGTCACAATAATACAGTCTTCCAGAAAGAAATCCCAGCCTCAAAGACAGTAGGCTATTATGACTTTTGAGAGTGCAGCATATAATCTGGCTGGCGAACGACATAACTCTTCTATCATGCAAATTGTGGTAGTGGTAAAATCTTTTTGGCCCTTTCTTTGAGGACAATCTGGACTTTTTAAAAAGGCACACTTTTTCAAAATATGTGCCATTATGATCCAGTGTGGTAGTGGTTTTAAAACTTTTTTGTGCTAAAGATCTCTCTGAGATCCACATCCAGTTTGAAAACTGTTAGCTATTATAAAGGAACCCACTGTACTTCTAGTGAATCAGTAATAACCTTCTCTCACCTATGGAGGAACAGTCTTTTCCTCCATAGTTTCAAGCGAGTTTCAAATGGGGCTTACACTTACAACTGAGATCAAGAACTGAGCTGGGACCAAGGGTCAAACCCTTAACTCTCTGAGCCACCCAGGCACCCTGAGGAATAGTCTTATAACAACTGGAAAACTTCAACAAATACTAAGCAATTCCAGTTTCTACCAGAATTCCCCATACTTACTAGGAACCAGTGAAGGAAGCAAATCGTTCTTCTTATAGGAGTTACTCTGAAAGAAAAAAGATCACTGGAATATGGTTGGAGTTCCAAACATATTTTTTCATAGTAAGTTTTCTTTTTTTTTTTTAAGTATTTCTTTTAATTTATTTATTTATGATAGTCACAGCGAGAGAGAGAGAGAGGCAGAGACACAGGCAGAGGGAGAAGCAGGCTCCATGCATCGTGAGCCCGACGTGGGATTCGATCCCGGGTCGCCAGGATCGCGCCCTGGGCCAAAGGCAGGCGCCAAACCGCTGCGCCACCCAGGGATCCCCTCATAGTAAGTTTTCAATAAATATTTCATAAAAATAACTTTATCACAGTCAAGCTTCATTCTTCTGAAGGTGAATTTTTTTTTATGCCTTCTGGAAATTAGCTTTACGAGTGGCTATGAGTTTTGCTTCTTCTGTCACCTGTGGTCGCCTACAAGAATTGGGAAATCTTTTATCTTTAAGCTTGGAGATGCTACTTGTGAAAGATGATTCAGTTTAATAAAGTCACTAGATTTTTTCTCCATCAAATAAATGGCAAGGAGAAAAGGACAAGCAGGAAGAAGAAAGTGTTAGGATGCAAAGATTAAAAAATATATCAACCAAATAAAATGTGAGATCTTTTTGGATCTTGATTTCAACAAAATAACTGTAAAAATGCATTTTTGAGACAATCAGCAAAATATAATGTGGATCAAGTATTACATAATACTAAGGAACTTTTCATTGTTTTGAGCATCATAATGGCATTGTTTTATATTATAAAAACAAACGGTAGGTGTTAGAAATATACACTGAAGTATTTACAGGTGAAATTATATGTCTGAAATTTGCTTTAAATTCCTTCTTCTCCACCAAAATAAGTGTCAGGAAGAGAGAAAGAGAAAAGAAATAAAATAAGCAGAATGTTGACAACTGTTAAAACTGACGGGTATATGGAAGTTCACTGTATTATTCTAATTTTCTATATTTTTAAATTTTCCATAATTAAGTTTTCTTTCTCATTTTTAAAGTTTTTTTTAAAAGATTTTATTTATTCATGAGAGACAGAGAGAGAGAGAGAGATGCAGAGACATAGGCAGAGAGAGAAGCAGGCTCCATGCAGGGAGCCCTATGTGGGACTCAATCCCAGGACTCCAGGACCATGCCCTGGGCCAAAGGCAGATGCTCAACCACTGAGCCACCCAGGCATCCCATTTTTTGGTTTAATTCCAGTTAATTAATATACAGTGTTATATTAGTTTCAGGTATACAGTGTAGTGATTCAACACTTCCATACATCACCCAGGGTTCATCACAAGTGCACTCCTTAATCCCCATCACTTATTTCATCCATCCCCCTTATCTCCCCTCTGATAACCAACAGTTTGTTCTCTATTGTTAAAAGTCTGTTTCTTGGGACATCTGTGTAGCTCAGCAGTTGAGCATCTGCCTTTAGCTCAAGGCGTGATCCTGGAGTCCCAGGATAGAGTCCCACATCGGGCTTCCTACATGGAGCCTGCTTCTCCCTCTGCCTATGTTTCTCTGTGTCTCTCATGAATAAATAAATAAAATCTTTTTTAAAAAGTCCATTTCTTGGGGTGCCTGGGTGGCTTAGTCAGTTGAGCATCTATCTACCTTCAGCTTAGGCTGTAATCGCTGAGACCTGGGATCAAACCCCTGTGTGGAGCTGTCTGCTTAGTGGGGAGTCTGCTCCTCCCTCTGCCTCTCCTCCTGCTTGTGCCCTCACTCTCTAATAAATAAATAAATAAATACATCTCTTTAAAAAAAGGAGTCTGTTTCTTGGTTTGTCTCTCTCTTCTTTTTTCCTTCTGAGGACTTGCATTCCAAGACTGGAAGCTGAGCAATACACAACGTGTGGTTCAAATAATTTCAACAAGGAAAATCAGGGTTAAATTATATTGAAATATAAAATCTTTTTTTAAAAGATTTTAATTTATTTGAGGGAGAGAATGAACACTGGGGAGGGGCAGAGGGAGAGAAGAGAAACAGATGCCCCGCTAAACAGGTAGCCCAATGTGGGGCTTGATCTCAGGACCCTGGAATCATGACCTGAGCTGAACGGAGATGCTTAACCAACTGAGCCACCCAGGCACCCCTACAATAGAAAATCTTAAAAAAAAAAAAAAGAGTTTCATGGCCCAGAAATGCCTACCAAGGTAAAAAGAATAAAACAATTTCTCTTTACTTCATAGAGAAGGAATAGAAAATAAAGAAAATTAATGTCTATGGCTCTTTAACTTTTATTTATTTATTTTTTAATTTTTTATTTATTTATGATAGTCACACACACACAGAGAGAGAGAGAGAGAGGCAGAGACACAGGCAGAGGGAGAAGCAGGCTCCATGCACCGGGAGCCTGATGTGGGACTCGATCCCCGGTCTCCAGGATCACGCCCTGGGCCAAAGGCAGGCGCAATCCGCTGCACCACCCAGGGATCCCTTTAACTTTTATTTATTTGACTTCTCCAGATTTATGTATACAAAGTTTTGAGATTTTTTTTTTAGTTTTGAGATTTTTATATTATTTTCAACAAGAGAGTAAAGTGTTTTCACTACAAATAAATTAATATTGAAATATGAATCTAAGTCACTGTATGTTAAAGGCTTTCAGATTTGTCCAGCTCATAAAAATGTTCCTTGCTGTCCATATTGCGGTATTGTCAGGAGGTTGATAAAAGACTATAGACCCATTTCTCATGAGTTCAGCATAAAAACACATCAAATGTCAGTTAAATGACTGTAAATATGCCCCCCAGGTTTACAAAACTTCACAGAGATTACTGTACTGTTCAAAAAGCTCAATAGAAATATACACTACCACTACTTGTAGTATCATTCCAGATTCAGTTTCTCTTTCTGTACTGACCTTTCAGTAGGAAGGCATGAGAAACAAGGTGCTAAGGATCTCATAGGAAAGGGCCCCCGGTACAGAGACTGGTGATGCCCTAAGTGGATCAAACCAGTTCCACCTGTTCTCCAAGAGCACCTTTCTTGATATCCTCAGTAAATTCAATACTGACCAGGTCTGTTGGTGCTTCAGCCTGAGGCAAAAGGGTAAGAATCATATTACATTCTCATTTTATCACACATTTGCTTATTGCATACCCACTACATGCAAAAATTCTTTTTTTTGAAGGGTATAACACATGTCTGTTAATTAATTAATTAGTTAATTAATTTTTAAAGTTTTTTGTCTATTCATTTGAAAGAGAGAGAGCGGGTACATGAGAGAGCACAGACTAGGGGGAGGAGCAGACTCCCCAACGAGCAGGGAGCCCCCTGGAGGTAGAGCTCAATCCCAGGACCCTGAGATCATGCCCTGTGTCAAAGGGAGACACCCAACCAACCTAGCCACCCAGACGTTCCCATGAGCAAAGAGACGTGATTCCTGCCTTCATGAAGCTTAGACTCCAATGTAAGTCAATGACAGTTAAAGCAACCTTCAATCTTCTGGCCCACAAGCTTCTTTTTTTCTTTTTAAGATTTTATTTATTCATGAGAGATACAGAGAGAGGCAGAGACACAGGCAGAGGGAGAAGCACGCTCCACGCAGGGAGCCCGATGTGGGACCTATTTCCCAGACTCCGGGATCATGCCCTGGGCCGAAGACAGACACTCAACCGCTGAGCACCCAGGTGTCCCCCACAAGCTTCTTCTTTCTCTCTCTTCCAATAACTATATTTTGAGTGCCTATGAGATCAGACCCTGTGGTACATCAATGATTAAGAGCTACACATAAATATGTACAGATAGGTCTACGAGAGAGTTTATCAAACTTTAGCAGTGGCAAACTCCGGATTTATTCATTTGCTTGACAGAATCTATTGGCCACTTACTGTAAACCCAACAGAGTGCTAAGGATGCTACAGTGAACAAAACAGACAAGAGTTTCTGTCCACATACAACTGATATCCCAGTGGAAGAAACAGATAATAAACAAGATCACTAAGTGAACTGTACAGTACGTCAGAGAAAAAAGCAATAGAGAAAAAACATAAAGCAGAGAAGAGGGAAGAGGTGACATTTTAGAGAAGGTAGCTAGGAAGTGACTTCCAGAGAAGAGAACATGTAAGTGCAGACCTGAAGGAAATGAGGGAGAGATGGGGCCAATTAGCCAGAGAACACAGAGTACTGAAAGTACAAAGGTCCTGAGGTGGGAACCAGCATGCGTGTTTGAAGAAGCACAAGGAGGCCGGTGTGGCTGAGGCAGAGTAAATAAGAGGGAGAGTAGAAAGAAAGAGGTCAGTGAGAAGAGGTGAGAGTGCATGTGGGCAGCCTCCTTGATGAGAAGAAAGTTGCTGCCTGTCATTCTAAGTGAAATAAAAAGCCAATTGACAGTGGCACCTGGGTGGCTCTGTCAGTTAAGCATCTGACTTCAGCTCAGGTCAGCATCTCAGGGTCCTGGGATTGAGCCCCACCCCAAATCTGGCTCAGCCAAGAGTCTGCTTCTCCTTCTCCCTCTGCCTCTCCCTCCCAACTCATGCTCTCATTCTTAAATTTAAAAATTAAAATAAATAAATAAATAATAAATATTTTAAAGCCAAAAGAAAGGCTTTAAATGCATAAGAGTGACATGATCTGACTTAGGTACTAACCAGGTCTCTACTATATTGAACCTCAGTTAATGGGAAGAGGAGCAGAGGCAGGAAAACCAGTTAAGAGGCTATTGCAGTCATCCAGGCAAGAGATTATTGTAGATTAGATAGATGTGCTGTGAGTGGAAGTGGTGAGAAGTAGTAGGATTCTGGATAGATTTAGAAGGTAGACTGGTTACTTTACAGATTTGCTGAAGATTGGTCAGTGGCTACGGGTAGGGAGAAGGGGTAGAGTCAAGGAAAATATAAAGATTTTGCCCTAGCATGAAATTGCCATGAACTATAGAATGAATAGGTCCTTGAAGGAGTGAGAGAACCTTTGGACATGTTAAGTTTGAGATGTCTGTGAAACATCCAGGTGAAGATGTCAAGAAGGTGAGTGGCTATATTAGCTTGGAGTTCATATCAAGCTAGAGGTCTTAGCTAGTAATATACATGTGGAAGCCCTCACCCTAAAGATGGGATTGTAAACCATGAGGTAGGATGAAATCACCTAAAGAAGAGAGAAGAAAGAGAAAAAGTCTAGAGATTGACCTCTTGGGTACATCTCTCATGGCATTTCATGTGGCTTTTACTTCTTCAAAGTCCCTTTCTGTGTTGTCTAAAGTTTTATAAAGTGTTCTCTTTCAAACAAACCATAGAACTCTTTGGAAGAGAGAGAACAAAAAGAGAGAAAGTAAAGGAGTCCCGATCAGATAACCACCAAGGAGCAAAGCATCAGAAAAGTGTGCCCCTTAACCATAATCCAACATGGTACATGCCACCTCAGCAGTTCAAAGATATTAGGGGCATATCTTTCTTGCCCCGAAACTCTCCATGACCACCTTTTGGAAGTTTAAATCATTCTCAGTGATGACAATGAAAGCAAAACTTGATTACATTGGCTACGTGCCACGTATTGCATTTAACTTCCTTATTCATATAAACTCATTTATTTTTTTCATATTAGCTCACTTAATCATCTCAATAAACTTATGAGTCTTGGTAATAATTATTAACTATTATTGTCCCCTTTCTTAAAGTTCAGAGGACTGAGTCTTTGAAGGGGTAATTCACTTGCCTGAGGTCTCACAGTTAACAAATGGTGAATCTATGATCTGAATATGGACCATCTCACTACTGAACCCATACTCTCAACCAACACCAAAAGAGAAAGTGCCTTACACCCTAGGATCTTGCAGCTTTTATTCCAAGAGCTCTTTATTAAAATGCAAATTATCCCTGGGATAAAATCGAGGTCTTAAGAACTACACTTCTTCGTGTATGTGTGGTTTTTTTTTTTACACACTTCTAAATACATAACACTTCAGATATCTTCATCTTTGTTTTCTACGTTGTTGTTACCAGCTTAGAAGGGTCATGTGACAGCAGAAGTCAAGCTCTGTTAGGAAAAGTATGTAGGTGAAGAAAAGGTGCAAATGTCACCTGCTTTACAATCCTGCCAGAGCTACTCTGGAAGCCACATTCCTAAGCAGAGAAAAAAATATCCTGGTGCACAAAAAATTCTCAGCTTTAAAGTCAAGTCTTCCTTCTTGAAAGTACTCACCATAATGGTTGCCTCGGGTTTATATGCCACATTATAGTTCTTAGGAATTTCTATCAGGTACTTTTCTACTAGCACCTGGGGTAGAGTGTTCACATTTAACTTATACAATAGCTGGGACACTAGGGTGGCTCAGTTGTTGAGTGTCTGCCTTTGGCTCAGGACATGATCCTGGGGTCCTGGGATGGAGTCCCACATCATGCTCCCTGTGGGGAGCCTGCTTCTCCCTCTGCCTGTGTCTCTGCCTCTTTCTGTGTGTCTGTCATGAATAAATAAATAAAACCTTTACAAAATTTTACACATTAGCTGCAAGATAAAGAACATAACAGATTTGGTTACACACATCTCTACAAACACAGAAGCAAAAAGAGTTTAGTTTATATATATAAGTCAGTCCTATCCTGGGAAGAAAGAACCTCAAGCCAAGTAAAATAAGGGGAAGAAAATAAGCATAAGAAAAAATATTTTGAATTGAGAAGTCTAATTTTTTAAGTATTTGAATTAAGTCAGAGGTGGTATTCAACATACTTAACCACCAGTACGGTAAGGCACCATCCAACCAGAATTGATACCTTGAAGGCTGAGAATGTCCACAAGCATGAAACAACACTGTAGCTAGATCTCTGTGTCTCAGCTGAACGTCAGTCCTGAATTCTATGTGTGTGGTCACGATGTAAGATGTTCAAATGTTGAAGCTTCTAAGTATATTAACTTCCTTCATATTAACAGGCCAGTTACATTTGGGAAAATGGATGCTTTCTTCATAAAGAAACCATCTCAGCTTGCTTGAGACTAGCTTTTTGAGAAGCATCTGAGTCCCCTAGTCCCAAATCTTTATCCAAGTTGCTCTACCTCCAATGCGAAACTTATTTCTAAATATCTTTCAGTCTGCCAAAATTATGTGCCATAAGTTTGTTCATATTTGCTTTTCCTGGACTTACTGGCTTAGAAAAATGTATGTCTCTGGAATGGTACTACCTGAGAACTGATGGTTCCAATCTAATTTGTTCAACACAGTTGGCCATATTCTTGGCTATACTTTACACACACCTGATTAGATACTGGAGCAGACCAACACCAAGAAAGAAATAAAGGTGAAATTCATGAAGTTATGTATAGCAAATGCTGGAGATGAAGAGCCACCAAAAGAGCAAAAATCACTTTCATCTTACCTCACTGGAAGTACATTCTTTTAGCATCAAAACAACAGCAATAGCAACAAAACAAGTGCTTTGCTTTGCTTTTAAATATGTGATAAACGTGATAAACTTAAAAACTCTAATTCTAAACACCTCATAAATTATGATTTCTGTCTCTACACAAAAGAAACCCAGTTTCAGATTTTGTTTTTGTTGTTTTAGGTAAGGTTTATTTATTTTTTTCTACCACTGCCATTAAAAGAAAAATATTTTTTCACTTAAAGTTGAAGAGAAGGGCAGCCCGGGTGGCTCGGTGGTTTAGTGCTGCCTTTGGCCTGGGGCCTGATCCTGGAGACCTGGGATCAAGTCCCATGTCAGGCTCCCTGCATGGAGCCTGCTTCTCCCTCTGCCTGTGTCTCTGCCTCTCTCTCTCTCTCTCTCTCTCTCTCTCTCTCTCTCTGTGTGTGTGTGTGTGTCTCATGAATAAATGGATAAAGTCTTTTTTAAAAATTACATTAAACAGAAGAAAATACCTTTATGGTTGTCCTTTAAGAGAAGGAGGGTGCCTGGGTAGCTCAGTGGTTGAATGTTGGTCTTTGGCTCAGATTGTGATCCTGGGGTTCTGGGATCGAATCCCACATCATGCTCCCTGCAGGAAGCCCTGCTTCTCCCTCTGCCTGTGTCTCTGCCTCTCTCTCTCTCTCTCTCTCTCTCTCTCTCTCTCTTTGTCTCTCATGAACAAATAAATAAAATCCTTAAAAAAGAGGAGAGAGAGAGAAGAAAGGATTCCTCTAACTAATCCCACAATTCCAAACAAGTAGCACTAGGGATACCCTTACCTATAGTCATGCCACAGGCAGTGAAAACTTATTAGACTTACTATTTTCAACTCAGGTAACTCTGAATGGATTTGAGGAGCTGCTCAGATTAGTGTAGATATAGATCGGCCAGACCAGAACCCAGTTTCCTAAGAAAAACACAAAGTTAAGCGACACAGGGTTTTATGCTTCTCTCTTGCCCCAACCCCTGCTTCAAAGGTAGCCCATCAGGGCACTTGGGTGGCTCAGTGGGTTAAATGCCTTCAACTCAGGTCATGATCCTGGGGTCCTGGGATCCAGCCCCTTGTGGAGCTCCCTGTTCAGCAGGGAAGCTGCTTCTCCCTCTCCCTCTGCCTCTTCCCCCTACTCCTGCTTTCTCTCTCTCTCTCTCTCAAATTAATAAGTAAAATCTTTCATACAAATAAATATTTTAAAGATCTTATTTATTTATTCATGAGAGACACAGAGAGGGAGAGGCAGAGACACAGGCAGAGGGAGAATATTCCTCCTCATAATCAGAGATCATCGATTTTTCAGTTTATTAAGGGTTAACAGCTCATGTAACCCATTGAAATGAGGAAAAAGCAAGAGGCAACAGAAAATAAGTTGTATTTAAAGAAAAGACTTTTGTCCGTTACTACCCCCACTCATGGGTGTAATACTACTTGAACTGTCACCTGATAGAAGCTTCTCTTGTGGGGGGGGGGGGAGTTGAAAAAAGGTAAGGAAGCCCTTCCAGAAAAATTTGCCCAGCAGCTCAAACTTATAGCTCCTGCACATTTGAAAAAGCTTGACTAGATAAAGTTCTCTGCTTTGGTAAAGAACAGTCCGGTAATCTGGACATTGTTTTGCATTTTAAATCTTTGGAAACTTCTTTTTAAATTAAACTTTTTATTTTGAGATAATTGTAGATTCAAGTGCAGTTTCTAAGAGGTAAATCAGAAAGATCCATAGTACCCCTTGCTTAGTTTTTGGCAAGGGTCATATCTTGCAAAACCAAAATACTGATATTGATACAATCAAGACACAGAACAATCTTTGCAAACTTTCAAGTGATTTGATCACCATAATCATCATTTCCACAAGTCAGGCACATTCCTTTGAATTCCAAAATTGCTAAGTAATGTCTTAGGAGATCTATGGGGTGAGGGAGGGTAGTGCTCAGTGATGAGAGGCAGCTTGCTGTGCTGTCTGGAGTATTTACTCACTTTTTCTTTTTTCCAGGAGCTTTAGGCGATTGACAACAAGTTGCAGGTAGACCCGAAGGCAATCAGCTTTGAAGGCAGAGGTGAACATGATGATTTCACCACAAGGCACAGCAGCTCTCCACTAACCTTGCTGAGCCAGTTTGACAGAGAATGAGTTATCAATGTCATGGGGGCATTAGTTTTTCCATATCTACTTTACTCATTTACGAGGCCCCTGTAAGGAATTCCTGGCTGCTCAGCAGTGGCCTAAATGAACTTCCTTCTCTGTGGCCCAATTCCCCAGATAGGACGCTTACAATTCAGAGTTAGGTTTCCTTCGGTTTATTCCAATCATCAGTCTTCTGACTGCAACTTTTCAGAGTTCTACAGGAAGGTTCTGATTAAAATGTAAGCTTTTGGCAAGTGTCTGAGGAAGTAGACAACAGATCAAGATTCCTCCCCCTGAAGGATATATTAGTCACTTATGGAGAAATTCCAAGACCTCCCTGCAAATAAAATATTAATGAATTTGAAAGGGAGATCCCCATCGGAATCTGTAGTGTGCACACAACATTAAAAGCGTGTGGAAATAAGGACAGAAAAAAAAAAAAGGAAATAAGGACAGAGAATTATTCAGAGAAGCAGGTAAAGCAGAAGCTTGAAAACTGCACATTTCTATGTTTGGACATCTAGAAAAGCTTTTGAAAAATAATCTAGGGGCACCTGGGTGGTTCAGCCTTCTGCTAGGTCAAGATCTCAGGATCCAGGGATGGAGCCCTGAATCTGCTCCTTGCTCAGCTGGGAACCTGCTTCTCCCTCTCCCTCTGCTCCCCCTGCTTGTGCTCTCTCGCTCTCTTTCTGTCAAAATAAGTAAATAAGGTCTTTAAAAAAAGGAATCTAATGGTAGGCACCAACACATTTCTTGGGAAAGCTAAATCTGCAAATTATTTCTAGAATTTCAACATATACTTGAGATTAATTGTTATTTCTGCCATTGGCATTCAAAGATAAAGTTCTTTCCTAAAATGACACCTTTACATGCTGAGTGATAAAAGCAAAAAGACATGACAGTTTGAAGAAAAAAAAATAAGAACACACCTATTCCTCTTGTTATGACACACATGGTTTCCCAAAATGCTAGAACTTCTCTTTGGTCTGATTCCTTAACTTCAAAAAAGAGTCGGGATAGTTGTCTGAACATCCTGCTGTCTGTACCAGAGGTCTAGAAAAATCACAAATGAGGAATTAGGCAACACAGAGAACTAATTTGAAACTCATGCCTACTTTGGGAGAAGAACCAGCTCAGCAGGGTTTTGTGGTCATTGGTTTTCTTTCAACAGAGTAGCTCAAACTCTCCCATCACACAAATTCAATCTACACACATCAAAGGAATTCAGTGGGAACCCAAGGAAAGAGAAGAGGTAGACAAGACATATTGAAGTATAACACTGTAGTTTCCAAATGTCTCAAATGCCTTTAAAAGTATCCTTCCGTGGGGGAGGGAAAAATGTTTTTAATGAAAAAAATCTCCTTTCAGTTCAATAGCTCTTAAAACTGTGTGGAAATTAAACTTGGTGAAAAAAAAAATGAAGGACCTTCAACTGAGAGAGATTGAAAACAGGTAACAAATAGGCAAAACCACAGAAGAGTAGACATGAGGAAATGGGACCAAAAAAGAAAAGTAGCAACGAGAGTCTCCCAGTTTGAGTATCCTTGTGAAATGTCATTCAATAACTATATATTAGGCCAGTTTACAGTGAATAAGGCCCTGGGCTTAACTTACCATAAATAACTTACATAGGGAATTACCCAGATTCCAGAGATTAGTACAGAGTTTTGGAGAAATGAGGTCACTTTTAGTTATTTTAGTCTTAAATATAAAAACTATGTTAGTTTACTCATCAGTAATATTCCTGTCAAATTGTCACCTTGGAGCTTCCTACCATCAATATGTAGGACCAAACAAATGAAGATTGCTTGGAATAAAGAGTTCTAGAAGAGAATACAGCAGAGATATGACCCATTCTTTTGGGACTGCCCCACCAAACGAGGAAATCAACTGTGTCTCACCAATCAAAACATCCTGTTTTTTTTTTTTTTTTTTTTTTTTTTTTTTTTTTTTTTTTTTTTTTTTGTGTGTGTGTGTGTTTTAATCAGAAACGCCTTTGCACTATGTAATCATGTTAACGGCTGGTAGCCAAAACATTCTTTTTGGTTGTATCTACCTGAGTCTGCTCTTTCAATTTTGTCTGAAACCCCAGCTGTCTGAGAGCATATCTTAAACCTGGAGGAATTGGCTTTCCTTGAATACACCTGGATGATTCAAGGGTCTCTATCTTGGCAGATTTTTAAAATATTGATTTGAATTTGTTGATATGGAAAAAACTGGCAAAGACAGCAGTATGTGTTGCCATTTTTTTCTTTGTTGGCAAATTGAATTTATTATTATTTTTTTAATAAATTAATTTTTTATTGGTGTTCAGTTTACCAACATACAGAATAACACCCTGTATTGCCATTTTTTAAAGATTTTATTTATTTATTTGAGAGAGAGAGAGCAAGGTGGGAGGAGCAAAAGGAAAGGGAGAAGCAGACTCCTCATTAAGTAGGGAGCCCCATCCCAGAATCCTGAAATCATGACCTGAGCTGAAGGCAGCTGCTTAACTGAGTCAACTAGGTGCCCTGCATATATCATTTTGATTTTCAAAAAAGAGTATAGACTTGTTTTTCTATCTTGGTAGTTTTTGTTTTATCTTGGTAGTTTTAATGCCAATTTAGAGAGCTAAGCAACGACTTAGAAGCCAGAATGCCAGTTAGTGCTAAAACGGAATCACTGAGTGACCACAGGACTTCCTTCTTGGCCAAATTGAGAGAGAAGATGACTGTCATGAATCATACTAACATCCTCGAAGCATAGCCCTCTGCTGATTTAGCTGGCTGCAGATCAGTAGCTTTATTGTTTCACCCACTGGTGCAAGGTGTGTGTGTGGGGGGCATTCAATGGTTTTGATGATCCTTTGTGTGTATCGAAGTGAGAAAATATCAAAATTGAGGTCAACTGATTCCCTAGAAGGAATCTTAAAGACCATATACTTTATTTGTATTTTAACTTACTCATCTTAATATTTCTAAGATAATATCCCGTAAGAAATCTAAACAATACGCCCTTTTTGTTATCTTTTTGGTCACCATCCAATGCTGCTTTCTTCTCCCGAGATAACCAATTTTTTTTTTCTTTTTAGAAGGAAGGGCAAAGTCTTTCTTTTTTTTTTTTTAAGATTTTATTTATTTATTCATGAGAGACAGAGAGAGGCAGAGACACAGGCAGAGGGAGAGGGAGAAGCAGGCCCCACGCAGGAAGCCCAACGTGTGACTCGATCCAGGGTCTCCAGGATCACACCCTGGGCTGACGGCAGCGCTAAACCGCTGCGGCCACCCGGGCTGCCCCGAGATGACCAACGTTAACTAGTTGTTACATAGCCTTCCATTCCTTTCCTGGTACAGGTACATAATATGTCTTTATATGTGTTACATATGTCTTTTTGCATTAAATACATGATATCACACTGTACACACTTGATTATATTTTCACTTAAAATGTTTAGGGAGAGCTCTTTTATCTACATCTTACTCCCACCGTCTCATCTAATTTAAGCTCCTCATTTTGCATACGTGGAAACCTAAGTCTAAAGTAGGAAAACGATTTTCCTAAGGTCAGACAACTACGGGCTAGGGACCAGAGCCCAGCCAATTATTTTCAAAATTAAACAAAAAAATCAGTTGTTATTTAGTGAACAAAGTCTGCAGAAACTGAAAGGGGAAAAACCCACTCGGATTCCATCTCTCTAACAGTTAAACTTAATTTTCTCTCTTGTCTGGATGCAGGACTCTTTTACATCGGTGTAACCAAAGCACAAACTCGACTGGGGTTCGCTTTCCCACTTGCTGTTAATCAGATGTCCATGCCATTATGGAGTTGACTAGACGACTGGCAATGAGTGGTGACCTAAGACTTGATCAAGTTAGCCAAGCCCTCTCTCCACTAACCAAACGGCTTCCCACTCTACTGAACCCCTTTCTCTCAACCCTCAAGTTCCCATCACTTGCTTCACCTTCCCCTGGATCCTGGATCCGGTCCATTCTCATCCCCCTCAAAGCCATTTGTCAACGCAAAGCGCTCCCTCATCTCCACCCTGGGTCTCCAGGGGCATCTTCTTACTCCCCTGGACAGGGGTCTCCGGGGGGCTCCCCGAGGTTCCCAACAGCAGGCTTCACCCGTCAGGCCTCGGAAGCCCAGGAGGGGGGGGGCGCCGTCGGCCACGCCCCGGGGCCCTGTTTGGGAACCCCCAGAATTTACTGGAGTAGAGAGATTGCGGGGGTCACAGTGGGGTCAGGGCGAGAGGGCTAGGCCCGCCTTCTCACGTGACCCTGTTTCCCCCCTGGGAGGAGTTCGTTTTCCCACCAGAGGGGGCGCTGGGGCCGAGGGGCAAGGGGCTAGGGGCCGCCTCCCTGCCTTCCTGCGTGTTCCTGGGCGTCGCTCTTGGCCTGGGCGGTGACGCTATCTGCCCGCGCCGGGGGCGGGACGCACGTGACGCCATCTCCGGGCGCCCGGCTAGGGGGGCGCTGGGTGTGGGGCGGCTCCGGGGCCGGGGATGGCGGCGGCCGCGGTGGCGGCGGCTCCGGGACGAGCGGGAGGAGCCCAAGGAGCGCCGTGAGATGGGCCGGTGAGTGTCGCGGGAGTGGGGGCTGCCGGGCGGCCTCTCTGCGGCCGAGCGGGCCTGGCTCGGAGCTTAGGAGGAAGTGGCCCCCTGGAGCCGTGGCCCCGCCGGACCGGGGCCCGGGAACCGCGGACCCGGAGAGCGAAGGAGGCCGCGCCTGGAGCCCCGCGCGCTTTTCTCCGGCCCGGCCCGGAACGCGGCCTCAGGCCCCCGCGGCCGTGTCCCCGCGGGCCGGGGTGTCCGAGGCTTCGGGGCGAGAAGGGGCCCCCAAACAAGGAAGCATCCCCTGCGGGGCCTTGCCGCTGCTCCTCGGCTTCAGGGATCGCCCCCCCCGCACCCCTGAGCGTTAAATTCCCAGTTTGGGGCCCTACCCTTGTCTAAGCAAGGAATGCAGGATCACGGGAAGCCATCACCCGTGCGTAGTCTCTCCCGAGCTCCACTCTCTGGCGGGCGCACCTCTCGCCCTCACCGAATTTCGGGTTCCGTCTCTTGCTTGTGGGCTCTGACTGGCAGCATTGGCAGCTCTCCGGAACAGACCCCCGGCCCCGTTAGCTCGGTGGGGTCCCAGGCTACGTCTCCCCCCCCCCGACAAGTGCTCTTTGAGCCCCCCACTCCTGAGGAAGAGGTTTCAGATTCCGAAATTGTTTGGCGTTGTTGGAACCTGGTTGCACAGGCTTGGCTCTTTGTTGTCATTCGCTCAGACCTTTTGAGCGAATCTTTTATTTATTTTATTAGGTCGTGTTTGGAGAACCCAGAGGCAGGTTTTGCTTAAGGTTTTAGTTGGCAGGAAGCAAATGTAATTCAGAGATTGGAGATGTGACCCCAATTTCTGTTGCGAATGAGGGAGAAAGCTAATTGCCTCTCAGTTACCCGGGGCTGCTACCGAAGAAGGGATGCAAGAGTCGTGCCCACTGTGTAATTTGTTTACAAAACTGAGGATTTTTCTTTCCCCTCGTTTTCCTATCTCATCACCTTTTCTTGTACATACACCTTGCCAGTCTTAAGAGATAAATGTTGCTTCGGTCTGGTTAAAGGCTTGCAATTCTGTAGGACTTGAATAGGGCAGTGGATAGTTTCTCAGTGCTGGTCAAAACTGCCTTATCTGGCGTCCGAGATTAACGCTTTTCTCTGGTCCTTGATGTTACCGGCATGTGTAGATTCAGATATTGATAGTTTAGCGTGAGTTTTGTTTCCTCATTGTTAATAAGCTACATTAGGACCCAGGCAGTGTTTTCATTTTCTGTCACACCTGATTCAGCACTTGGTACGAAGTTGTCACTCAGAAATTCTTACACACACATACAAGATTAGTCTTTGTTTTTGTTTTTGTTTTTGTTTTTTACCCTGAAAATCTGTTAATAAGGCTTCCCCTTGAATGACTCCCCCTTGACCTCTTTTTCTGCCCCAGAAACATAAATAATTGTTCTTTTTCCTCTAGTGCCATTTTTCTCATTTAAATAACCTCCACATCTGTGTTTTCATCAGCCCTGAATAATAGTGAAATCCATGGAGTTGATTTTTCCAGCTTGCCATTGTTCACATGGGAATAATGTTGAATCTTCCATTTTTAGTTGTGCATTTACCTGGAAATTGGGATTGGAAGTCAATTTAATCTTTGGGGAATAAAGTACAGGGAGAGAGTGAAGAATGTGATATTAAGGAAAACAATGAAATTTGACACACATTGAACATTTTTTTTTCAGGGATGTCTTTCTATATATTTAAAGCTTTTTCCTCTATTCAAATGTCTAGACACTCTGCATAAATGTGCTGTTACCTCTGGAGCAGAGGATGAGGCAGGGACTTATGGACTTTAATGTTTTTGTAGCTTTAGAATTACCTTTCTTGATGACCCTGGGGAAAGGGAGAGGCTAGGCTCCTGCTTACTTTATTCCTATTTCTGTCTTCTAGGCTCCCAAGGCAGCGGGGAGGACACTGCTTCTTACTACAGCTGCTCAGAGGCACCACTGGAAGCTCAGGTAAAAAAGGGAAATTTGGATACCTTGTTGCAGAAAAATACATCTGGGATTCAACGATGGAAAAACAGAACAGAGTGTAATATCCAGATCCAAAGATCTGGAGCCTTGTTTGGAAGAAATAGGTGACAAAGTTCATATGCATTGAAATGTACAGACTGAAAGGATACTTTATGACAATGGATAAAAGCATGTATGAAAGGTGACAATAAGAGGAAGGGGAGAGAGAACTTTCTTATGGATCATAGAGACCTAGACAGGTTTGAAGGAATAGAACCAGAATTTAGGAAATGTTGCCTAGAGTAGACCTAGGGCAGTGGAAAAGGAGCCATTGGCAAAAGAAAACACACAGGAAAAAAGAAAGAGAATGGATGAAGAAAGTACATTGAAGATAGTCGACGAGAAGAAAAGCAATCTTTCCAAACTAGGGGGGGGAAAGTCTTTGTGTGTGGCCAGAGAGTTTTGTTGTTCTTTAGGGAGGAGGAGAAACAACTACATTATAGTAGAACACAGAAGTGCAATCACTTTCCTCGTGGGGGAAATGTAGTATTTCCTGGGGCAGAGAAGATGCTATTTTTCACTGGCATCCCGGTCTTTGAGGTAGTAGTGATATGAGGCAAAGGAGGATGAAAGTTTAACTAGGCCTGGGTTGGGGGGATGGGAAAGGTGAGATCATAACCCGAATTGGGCTGGGGAAAGGAAGCGGGGATGAGGTCATATGTTGGAAAGAAGATAGCACGGTAGTCTTTGGTGACAAAAGGAGAAGCTTAGGAAAAAGAACTGGCAGCAACAACCATGTGGCAAATTTTCTCTTAGGGGAGAAGGCTGGGAAGAGTCAGGATCCCTATCAGAGGCACAGCTAATCATGAAACTGTTGGTCTTGCTGGAATTGCAGAGCCCACAGGTTGTTGACGCATCAATGAATGTTTGTTCTTGGAGCTCTATGCAGTTTCCCTGACTGTTTTCATGTCCTGGATTGGATGAATGAGGGGAGGGTGGCATCCATGTTTGCTCCTTTCTCATGCTTTTTTCCCCATTGATCCCCTTTGTTCCATCTTCCTCCATGGGCACAGTTTCTGCTACTTCCTTTGCCTTGGTTCGCCCCTAGGTTACTTTTCTTTGCTTCTGATTTGTTCCCTAGCAGATGTGGGCGCCCCAGCCAGCAGCAGAGAGGGGTGCAGGGGAGCCACAGAGAAGCCCCTTCTGATGCCCCAAGGAGCAAGCCGACCCCTTCCAGGCTCCAGGAACACCACAGAGCAATATGAAACCTGTTCATGAGAGGAGTCAGGAATGCCTTCCACCAAAGAAACGAGACCTCCCCGTGACCAGCGAGGATATGGGGAGAACTACCAGCTGCTCAACTAACCACACACCCTCCAGTGATGCCTCTGAATGGTCCCGAGGGGTTGTGGTGGCCGGGCAGAGCCAGGCAGGAGCCAGAGTCAGCCTGGGGGGTGATGGAGCTGAGGCCATTACGGGTCTGACGGTGGACCAGTATGGCATGCTGTATAAGGTGGCTGTGCCACCTGCTACCTTCTCCCCAACTGGCCTCCCATCTGTGGTGAACATGAGCCCCTTGCCCCCCACATTTAATGTAGCGTCTTCACTGATTCAACATCCAGGAATCCACTATCCCCCAA
Organism: Nyctereutes procyonoides; assembly: GCF_905146905.1. Taxonomy (NCBI): domain Eukaryota; kingdom Metazoa; phylum Chordata; class Mammalia; order Carnivora; family Canidae; genus Nyctereutes; species Nyctereutes procyonoides. Next base: position 11,381,516 of record NW_026575140.1, on the reverse strand, counting down.
TCCACTATGCTCAACTCCCGTCCACTTCTCTGCAGTTTATTGGGTCTCCTTACAGCCTTCCCTATGCTGTACCACCCAATTTCCTACCAAGTCCCCTCCTTTCTCCTTCTGCCAACCTCGCCACCTCTCACCTTCCACACTTTGTGCCATATGCCTCGCTCCTGGCAGAAGGAGCCACTCCTCCCCCCCAGGCTTCATCCCCAGCCCACTCATTCAACAAAGCTCCTGCCACCTCCCCACCTGGGCAGTTGCCACATCACTCAAGTACTCAGCCACTGGACCTTGCTCCAGGCCGGATGCCCATTTATTATCAGATGTCCAGGCTACCTGCTGGGTACACTTTGCATGAAACCCCTCCAGCAGGTGCCAGCCCAATTCTTACCCCTCAGGAGGGCCAGTCTGCTCTGGAAGCAGCCGCTGCCAACGGACAGAGACAGCGAGAACGAAATTTAGTAAGACGGGAAAGTGAAGCCCTCGACTCCCCCAACAGCAAGAGTGAAGGCCAGGGACTGGTGCCAGTGGTAGAATGTGTGGTGGATGGACAGTTGTTTTCAGGTTCTCAGACTGCACGGGTAGAGGTGGCAGTGCCAGCACACCGAGGGACCCCAGACACCGACCTCGAGGTCCAGCGGGTGGTTGGCGCTTTAGCTTCTCAGGACTATCGTGTGGTGACAGCTCAGAGGAAGGATGAGCCCAGCCCCCTCAACCTGTCGCATCATACCCCTGACCATCAGGGTGAGGGGCGAGGGTCAGCCAGGAACCCAGCAGAGATGGCCGAGAAAAATCAGGCCCGAGGGTTCTACCCTCAGTCCCATCAGGAACCGGTGAAACATAGACCTTTACCCAAAGCAATGGTTGTAGCCAATGGCAACCTGGTGCCCACTGGAACTGACCCAGGTCTGCTGCCCATGGGCTCGGAGATCCTGGTGGCATCAAGTTTGGACATGCAGGCCAGAGCCACCTTCCCAGATAAGGAGCCAACGCCACCCCCCATTACCTCCTCCCACTTGCCCTCCCATTTCATGAAAGGCGCCATCATCCAGCTGGCTACAGGGGAGCTGAAGCGGGTGGAGGACCTCCAGACCCAGGACTTTGTGCGCAGTGCCGAAGTGAGCGGGGGGCTGAAGATTGACTCTAGCACGGTCGTGGACATTCAGGAGAGCCAGTGGCCTGGATTTGTCATGCTGCATTTTGTGGTTGGTGAGCAGCAGAGCAAAGTGAGCATCGAGGTGCCCCCCGAGCACCCCTTCTTTGTGTATGGCCAGGGCTGGTCCTCCTGCAGCCCTGGGCGGACTGCACAGCTCTTCTCTTTGCCCTGCCATCGGCTGCAGGTGGGAGATGTCTGCATCTCTATCAGTTTACAGAGCTTGAACAGTAACTCAGTTTCTCAGGCTAGCTGCGCTCCCCCAGGCCAGCTGGGTCCCCCCCGAGAAAGGCCTGAGAGGACAGTGTTGGGACCCAGAGAGCAATGTGACAGTGAGGGGAAGAGCCAGCTGTCAGGTGAGGGCTCCCAAATGGTAGAGCCCTCGCAGCCGGAGCCTGGTGCTCAGGCCTGCTGGCCAGCCCCAAGCTTCCAAAGATACAGCATGCAAGGGGAGGAGGCGCGAGCCGCACTGCTCCGTCCCTCTTTCATTCCGCAGGAGGTAAAGCTGTCCATCGAAGGGCGTTCCAATGCAGGAAAATGAACCTCTCTCCCAGACCAGGACTGGGGCTTTACCCCGGAGCTGGGCCTCACCGTGCGCAGGCAGAGGATTTGCACATGCCGAGCAGGGAAGGCACTCTTGGCAGTGAGATTGGGGGGAAGGCGGAGGCGTGAAGGCAGCCTCCCGAGGCAGGGTCTGTTGCTTGTTACCGCACAGCACCCTTTCAGGACAGCCCCAGAGGGTGCTGTGGTGGGGAGCAGCAGGCCTGACCCAAGGGAGGATGGGGGTGCACACAGGATAAGAAACATTCCAAATATCAGGGCCTCCCTGTTCTTTCCTCCCCATCCCTAGCTCCTGCAAGGGGAAAGTCAGGCTTTGGGGACAGGTGGCAGAGGGAGGGAGCAAAGAAAGAGCCAAAAATGATGATCCACAGCTTATAGTAGCAGTTCAACTGTCTGAAGTTTTTTTCCTTTCTTTTTTGTGGTGGGAGGGCAGGAAGCCCCATGATCGGGATTAAGAGGGTTCCCACCCAGAACTCTTCTTTTGAGAGCTGTGCACTTTAAAGGGTGATTTTGTTACAGACGTCTGTGGGTTTGTGAGGGAGAAGCACTCATCTGCAGGACTCTGCTTGATCTGTGCTTCAGCCCTTTCCCATCTCCCCACTGTTCCTCCCACAAGGCTTCTAGCACCAGGAGAAAGAGAAGCCCCTCCAGGGTTCAGAGTGAAGTCCTGCTTTGGCGGGGACCCAGGCAGGGGACTTTGGGAGAAAGACCTGATGGCCAGGTAACTGGGCTCTAGGCAGGGCTTCTGGAAAGGTAGCTGACCTAGCAAAGGTCCTTGTACCCAGCATGCCAGACCTACTTCGAAATCGTAACGAATTTCTAGTTCATAATGGTGAGTTTTGAAAGAACCAGTGGACCTTTGTCCCCAGTCCCCTACTCTCCTCCTCTGTCTATGTTGTGCCTAAGTGCCTGCGCTGCCCCCACCCTTCTGCTGCCCTGTCCTCTGCATGGTGTCTTGACCTGGGCCTACTTTGTAGCTGCACTGCCTTTCCTTTCCCCTTCTGCAAAATTGTTTTTGTCCACTCTGACCAAGACCTCTAGTTTTTAGCGTGTAGGGGTCTCTCTGATTTCCTCTTCAGTTATAGTCCCTGTTTTTAAAAACTCAAAGAATCATGTCCCCTCCTCTCTGCAGCTGAACAGCTTGGTAGTGAAACAAGAAGGGAACTGTGCCCTGGGTCAGGGCAAATAGACCTGGCTGGGCAGTGCCCATCCTGGTGTTTTTACACAGCCCCTCCTATCTCACTCCACTTCCCATCAGCATTCAGGCTTCTCCAAGCCATCCCCTCCCACAGCCAGCTTGAAGGTTCTGGGATAGTCTCGATAAGTTTCCGGTACCTGAAATCTTCTACATCGTATTTTGTGGTGGAGTGTTCCTCTGCAAAGAGCATTCTCAATCTTAGTTGCATTTGCCCCCTTGTGTGTTAAGTCCATGCTCTCCACAACTTTTAGCATTGGCTTGGACTGTGGGTTTCCACTGGGTATTGAGAATTAGGCTCCCCCACCAGCTTTCAGGTGGGTGGGTGGGTTTTTTGTTTGTTTTTCAGGGGTCTTCAGACTCTTGAAGCAACTCAGGGTATTGTCCACCCAGCTCTCTGATGAGGCTTCTCCCAGCGTATGATCCTGGCATTTCCTTTAGAAATGTACTTGGACTGGCTGAGGCCTTGCCCGTCATCAGGAGTCCCAAACCTCTGAGGTCTGATCTTTGCTCTGTCGAGGACTTCAGGCAAGTCTTGTGACCTCTCGCTCTTTCACTTCCTCCCCAGCTGCCAAATGGGGATAAATAATCTTACCTACCTCCTAGGGGGAGGGGGAGTTCTGAGAATGGAGTCATTCTTAGTGTTCAGGTGCTAAAGGTTGTTCTCCTGGGGGAACAAAGTGACTGAGACTGGCTTGTTTGCTACAAGCCCAACACGCCACTGTTTCATTCCTAGAGAGCAGTCAGGTTTTAGAGGCCCATACAAAGGAAGCTGTTGACCTGACTGTGAGGACTTCAGTCTCCGGGTCACCTCAGAACCAAACGCCAACTCTGGTGAACACTCAACCTTGTATGCTTTTGGGATCCTCACCTTTCCCTTCTCTGACCCCCATTTACTCTGAATGCTGCTTTCTCTGGCTTGCCTCCTATAGCGGGGGGCCTGTGGGGCTAAGTCTTAGGGGAATCTTCTCAGATGACAGCCCTGGGAGAAGGCCTCATCTCTGGCTATTCTGTGATTGACTCATTCCTAGGGATTATTGTTTGCACGGGTTTCTCAGAAACCTCCTTCCTCATTGGGAGGCTCACCAACTGAATACAGTGGCATGCACACAGTAGACACTCAAGAAGTGTCCATCAAGGACACCAATTGAGCTTCCTCCTGGTGGGAGCAAACCTATGTCCAACCAGATACAGTAGTTTAAACTGAGTGACCCTCCACTTCCCAGCCTGGTAATGTCCACTCAACCCTGGAAAGAGAACATCTTGTGCATATTGGCAAGTTGTGCCCTGACCTTTCTGCTGCTGTTCCTCTTTTGTCTCTTGCCGGTGAAGAACATCAGCAGCTCTTCTCATGTATGTGTATGGAATATATTAATACTCGGTTCTACTAAGCTGCAGAGGTGTTTTGGAAAGTATGGGCTCCCAGGAATAGAAGCTCTGTGCTCTAAATCTTGGTCAGAGCTGTGTCATTCCACTTGCCTTTTCCCTCTGGTTCAGTCTTCTCATCGAGGCATGAGAAATAAAAGGAGCCTGTGGTGGTCTGTTCTTCCTTAAAGGAATTTCCTAAGTTGGCAAGAAACCGAAGAGTGGTTTTGAGATAGCATTATAGTGGGAAGCTGTCAGCTTTTTGAGAAAGGGGCAATTGAAGAAGGCCAGAGCCGTTCCCTTGGTGGTTTGAAATTCCCAGAGTTCAGGAATAGAAAGGAGGACTCCTAACTCTGGCACTTAACAGGAATGGCTATACCAGTTTGGGAGTAGAGTGTCCAAGTGAAGGATGAGTAATACATCCAAGTCTTGGATCATCGTTCCTATCAAGATTAGTGTACATGGGTGTGTGTGTGTGTGTGTGTGTGTGCGCGTGCGTGCGTGCGTGGTTTGTAGTGGCATGGGGGAAGGGAATTCAGAGCTGAATACTTGTGCCCAGGGGGAGGGGCTGACCCTTCCACAGTCTTGGTCCCAGTTGGTCATAACACCAAGGGCTTTGCTCTGTGCTGCTTTGCCACTGCTGCTGTCTGCTCACTGTCCTGCTGCCTGCTACCCTTTAGAGCTCCCTGTCCTTCCATGTCTGAACATATAGAGGAAATCCAGGCATCCTCTGCATTCTTACCTGTGCAAGTGTTACTTTATAGCAAAGTCTATTGAATAGGGATAGAACGAAATGCTGCTGGTGGGCTGGCGAATCCAAAGGGATGTGGCTTCAGTGCTTGTCAGGAGCCTTTGGCTCCCAATATCTGTTTTGAGGGAGAAGCAAGCAGGTCTTATTAGTGGGCATTTTCTATGTATTAACTGCTTTCCTTTGTGGTATCTTGTATCCTGTTTTTAAAAATAAATGATGGGGAACCAGGTTAGGGCCTTTGTCAGCATCCTAGGGAGGTTCATCTGGCTCCAGTTCTGTGGATTCTGGGGTGAAGAGGGTTCGGAGTGTGACCGAAGGAGCCCCTCAGTGGGGTTTAGGGTTTTTTTCGGTGGACATCGTAGGAGATAAACAGGGTGGTGGGATGATTTAAACCTGCAACATGCAGACGTATTGGAGAATTGAATGATCACACTGGAGATGAAGGGTGGACATGGGCTGACTGGGAAATGGCCTGGGTCTTTTGGAGTAAAGATACCTGATTAACTGAATTGGCCATGGAGATAAGGTTACAGTCTGAAGAGCAAAGTCAGTTAGGTAGAGGCCAAGTTTTAGGGAGACTTCCTGGCCTCTTAGGGCTAAGTTTACTAAACCACACTGAAGCTACAGTACTTTCCAGATGGGAAAAAGTGTACACTACAGTTGAAGAGCTGGACTGTGCAAGATTGGATGTTGACCAGGAACCTATTAGCCCTCTGCTGGGAAGCCTTCGCCGTCCAGCTTCCCTGGGCTAGGGAAGGCCTCCCACATTATGCAATAATAAAATAAGCATCTGGGTCTTTGCAGCTATCATTTGCTCTTTCAACTCTAGGGTCCATCTTTGGGCCAGAAACCTGATCTGGGCCTAGGATGACACTGGCCCTCGAGATGCTAGAGTCGACTGCACTCTCTCCTTACCTGCAGACTATGCACAGTGCCTGGGGTGGAAGGAGGAGAGGTGGTGCGGTTTGCCCTGCTGAGCCTCCCCAGCAGGAACAGTAGTAATAAATGCACTTTTCACACTAAGGTTTCTTTATTAGTTCTCCTGTTAAGCCTAGATCCTCCCCCGGTAGATTGCAAACTTAAAGTCTGTGTGATCCCAAAGCCATTCTACTGCAAATGCCCAGCAGTGAAGATGGCCTCAAATTGGGTTCCTGTCTGCAGTGTATGGCAGCAGCCCATGTGCCTTTACCTATTGTCAAACTTACAAGCATTTATTTCTGTCTTTATGACTGTCACGGGGACCGAGGTTCTTCAGAGAGTGAGCAAGCTGGTGACACAGTGGTTTTACACCCACTCCCTGGACAGGGAGTTTGCACATAGTTGTGAGCTGTGAGTGGTTAGTGCATTGGTGGTATTGCTGAAGGCAGGGTTCACCCCTATTTGCTTGACACTCACACTCAAGAGAATATAGATTGTGCTGGGAAGAGACTGACTGTACTCGTGGCAAACTTGAAGTATTAAAATAAGGCTGTCCCCCTACATCCTTCCTAGTCACACACAGGATCCCTGTAGCCAAAACAGTATATGTTCCAGCTGCAGAGAGCAGATTGCTCTCAGCTTGCACAGCACCTTAGGGGAGGGAAGAATATATGGATAGGGAATGGGGTGGAGAAAGGAAACGGGAATGTTGTCATCAGGTGGCTTTAGGGTCCTGAGGAGTAAAGAAGGACGGCACTGGGGAGGTCTGGATGGATCTGATTTGTGTAGGAGTTCCCTGTAGATAAATTACTGATCCCCCAACTACTACCCCCAGTATGTAATGGCTGAATTAATATGTAATCAACTGCATTGTATCTAAAGCCTTAGAACTAGTCAGGTGCTCCCCCCACCCAGTACCATTTCTTACCCTCTAATCCTACCTGATCTTTAACAAAGCATTAATAATTCTAAGGATAATCTCTATTTTGTTGTGCTTTTTTGTAACTGTTTTAAATAAATCAATTTGTACTGTATATTTGTACTTTTGTGAGATCCTTTTTGCTGTTTTACCATTTTAAGTCTCTGTACTTGGCTACACACAGATTGTATTTTTATTGTTAATGCTCTTCTTATGGATACCTGCATTTAACTTGTGGACTATGTAAACACAATATATATCAATATCTATATATCTATATATCTATCTATATAAACTACTAGCTTTTCCTTTTGGTGTTTGCGCCTTCTTCTTATCCCAGCCTTAGGTGGTGGCTGTTGGGTGGGGGATAGAAACCCTTCATGGGAGAGCTTGTAATGGCAAATAGTGCCCATCTTTATGTGGTGGGCTCTGGGCAGATTTGCACATTCTGTTGGTGTGTATATGTGCTGCCGAAGTGAGCATGTGCACGTTCTGTTGGTGTGTATTTCAGTGACCCAGAAGTCTACCTATAGACTTAGATACTAGCACAATCAATCACAAGGACCTGTAGAGGTCCTCACTGCTGGCCTTTTCTCCAGTTTTTTTTTCCCCTCAGGAATGCTGCCAGAAATTGCTGAAATACATCAGCTGCAATCATAGCTACTGTTTCTAAACTAGAAAGCTTGCCAGGAGGAAGAGGCAAAACACTCAGATACAGGACTGTGACTCAGATACATTTATTGAGCACTTACCAGGTGCCACAAACTATCCTAAGTTACATATATTAATAATTATCAATATGTTAATTATATACTTTGTATATTAATAGTCATTTGTTGCTGATACTATTAGATCCATTTTGTTTGTTTGGGGAAACCAAGACAGGTTAAGTAACTTGCCCAAAGTTAGTTTTTCAATGGCAGTACAGCATTTTAAATCCAGGCATTGGGGTTCTGAGTGTATCAACTCCTAGTTTGTTGTGAAAATTAAATGAGATAATCTATGTAACATGCCCAGAAAAATCTTTGACACATAGGGAGCGCTCAACCATTTTGAAACATCCCAAGTAGGACTTCAGCATGGAGCTCTGTGAGACAGGCATTTGACTTAATTTTAAGTACTCTCTTTCAAATGTCCAGTACTTTGGAATAAACTTATTAAAATTTTTGTGTTCCCATAAGAGAAATATTTCAGCCTGCCTGGTAGGAATTAACCCTAGCTTGGTGGTGGGAAGGGGGTCAGTTAACACTACCAAATAGCCTTAAACCGATGGAGGTCAGAGAGGAGTCCAAGTTTCCTTGTTATGATATTGGAAGAGGTCTACATTCCTGGCATAGTTATTTTTCTGGCTACAACTTAACTAGGGCACTTCCTTCTGGACCTCAAGATCTATAATTATCTAAACTGTACACAACCTTTGGTGCAGGCTAAGGAAAGTTCTGTACTTGTTCTGTACCATCACAGACACTTTTTAGAAATGACCTCAGCTCTTGTCTCCTCCTTGGTTTGGCAGACATACAAACTGGTCATTTTGCTCTGGCTTTGACAACTGTCAACTTGGGCTCTCATCTCACTTTAATTCTGGATTTTTCTCAATGGGTTTTATCCTACTTTGGCTCTGGGGAAAAAATTTAAAAAATGGATCATCTCTTCTTTCAAATAAGAGTTCCTTGGTGCTATAGACCTTAATATTAGAGCTATTTCTATGAACATATTCCTGAATGAACGTGACTTCTGTCTAGGATAGAACTTTTAAAGTTTGACAAACTGAAATCTGCCGGGAAAAGTAGCCAGGAACTAGCTTAAATACCACATCTCTTTAGAAAATGCCAGTTAGGAGGGAAGGCTAGATGTCTACTTCTGCGTTTGGAAAAAGCTAGGTTTAAATGGCCTTTGGGATCAGAGATGATCTTCGTTAGGGCTGTGGGAATGGACCCTCACAAAGTCAGCATTGGTTCCTTAATGTCATACTTATGCCTCATCAACTTGTAAAGGCCCAAACACGGGATCTCTGGGCCACCTAAATGAGGAGCACCTTCTCTTCAGAAAACAATCCACTAGAAGGCCCTGCCTAAAATTTCTACCCAGGTCTCTCCTAGATCACTTCATTTGCTAGAATGAAATGGAGAGGAAAGCAGAAAAAGGCCAGTAAAGATAAAATTAATTTATTTGCCCTCACAACTCCATGGGCCGCACTGGGCCCCACAGTCCTATAAGCATGCCCTGCAGCAGTGGGCTGGGAGTCCAGGTCTCTGGAGTGCCTACTCCCTTGTCCAGAGCTGCCTTAAGCTGGCTTGCTGCTGACCCCATCATCCTGCTCCCACATGCAAGAAGTGTTTAGGTCCACCTGCAACACACCCAGGCCTGCCTCTGGCAGTAAGGACAGGGCCCTGTGGGTGGCTGCAGCACTGATCCCTGTGGCCCTGGGTGAGTGGGAGGGCAGGTGGGTTCAGTGCAGAGAGCTGCTGTTCTGCTCTTCAAAGGCCATCTTGCCCAGGAGCTGGCTGTCCAACTCCACCCCACTCACAGGTAGCTGGAAGAAGTTCATTTCGGCTGCTAAGGCCGCCATGGCAGAAGGGTCCTGGCCAAACTGGGCTCGTAACATCATGTCCATTTTCTCCAGCCTCCTCTTGAGCCGCTTGGCTTCCCGCTCCCGGATGAGCCGGGCCTGCCTCTTTTCTGGGGTTTCATTGGCCCGCTTCAGCCTCATAGCCTCCCGATCCCGCTGCAGCCGGCGTGCTCGCTGCTCATCTGTCTCCTGCATGCGCTGCAGGCGCTTGGCTTCACGGTCCCTCATTCGCCTTACTTCCCGCTCCTCTGGGGTCTCATTGTCCCGCCGACTTTTCTTGGCTGTGCGCTCTCGTTCCAGCCGCTGCAGCCGAACCTCCAAAGGCTCATTCTGTCGGCGTAGGGCCCACTTGCGAACACTGGGGGTCTGTGCTTCCAGTAGCTTACGGTAGGCAGCACAATTGTTGCACACAAGCAGAATTCCAGCAGGGTACACTGGAGGACTAAAGGCAATGTCCTTCCCCTCAGCACTGGAGGGGCCCTCACTATGGGCTGGGGGTAGGGATTCCATGTTAAGTACTTCAGGGAGTTTCTCACTGGAATACAAAAATTTTGGATGGTTAGTGTCTCCTAGCAAGGCTCAGGTATCCAGCTCAGACTCACGCTGGTCCTATCAGGCCAGTTGCTCCAAGTTCACCACTAAGGGTCAGATTTGAGTACTTGAGAGACCTACCTCTCCTACCCAGCACCTTCTCTGAGCTAGGGGGTCTACCAAGTTTTAAAGCCCTCCTTGAGGTAGAGACTGAGCGAAATGCCAGATATCCCCCACAAATGTGCAGTTTTCATTCCAGCTGGCTGATGGTGTTTGTAAGAGCTGTGTAGGGCAGTCTTTCTTGAGATGGAAGCTTGCCTGTAAGGGAGTCCACTGGCTCAACCCCTCCTGCCCTGGCCAACTCTGTAGAGTACCCCAGGCAAATGGAACTAGGACACAATTCACATACTTCCAGTCTTCTGGGACACAGTACAGACTATGTCCTCACATCAGGGGCCTCTCAGCACCCTGTAACTTCTTTCCCCAAGCTTTATCATGAATGTTATTGGACTCCCCCTGCCGCCCAACCATCTCTTTCTAGATGAAAATAAGAATATTTTCAGGGGAAAGAAATGGATAGGATTCAAAGAGAATTCATTTCTCTTTGGGGATAACTAATAAAATGGACATATTTACTAGCTTTATCACTTGTATTTCCAAAGAGTCAGTTGCCTTTGCATTACCTATTTCTAGCTTTTCTCTTGATTTGGGAAAGCAGAACCCATACCCGATAATTTGTTCCCAGAGCAAGAGGGTTAGGTGACCAGCTAACCTGTTAAATGTGGCATGGCTGGTAAAACGGGCTCCACACACAGCACAGTTAGACCTCTGGTCTTCCGAGTGGATTAGGAGGTGACGACCCAATGACCCTGGGGAGCTTAGGGCCCGGCCACAGACAGGACACATGTAGCTCTTGGCGCTCACCACTGCTGCAGTGTGCTGTAAAACAGAGCCTTAATCTGTAAACTCATGCTACTTTTAATATAATCTATGCCCACTCAGAAATTGCTTTCTGGGAAAATCCCCTTTCCTTAGTCTCAGACAAGGGATTTGCAAGTATGCTCCCTGCTTAGCACCTGGAAGTCTCTTGTGTTAACAGGCCTTCAGAAGGGCCAGACCCTTCAGATTATGGTTTCAGATTTCATTAGTTTGAGTTTTGACTATATTCTGGAACATGTGGCTGGCTTGGTGAACAATAAGGTGCCAGAGCCCTCTTCAAAACCTGTGAAGAATTCATGCCTGGGATAATTTCTATCTGCTTACCTCACAGGTGTCTGTCAAGGGAGCAGTGAAGGCCAACTGCAGAAGCTGGCTGGGAAGACTGGTATCCAAAAGCATTTTGTCCTGTCTTTTCATAAATCTTTTAAAAACAATCTTCTAAAGAAAGGCCTCTTTTCATGAATCAACTATCATTATGGTAAAACCCAGGCTGCATGTGTGCTAATGCCTTTCTAATATAGATCACAAGACACAGGTGCTCTGCAATTGGATCAGGGGCAAAAAGAGCACAAAAATTTGTGTTTTTCTGATCCCCTCATTTATACTTTTTCTAGTTCATAGAAACTTTTATGTTAACTCATTATTTCTTCTTTAAAACAAAGCCCTCATTTTTAACAGGTGTTAGTTTCTATTTCACTATTTAAAATATGCATTAGGGCACCTAGGTGGCTCAGTTGGTTAAGGGCTTGACTCTTGATCTTGGCTCAGGTCATGATCTCAGGGTTGTGAGACTGAATCCAACCCCCCTGGAGTTGGGCTCCAATGCTAGGAGTGGAGTCTTGCTTAGGATTCTCTCTTGTCCTCAGCTCCTCCCCCACCCCCTCTCTTAAAAAGAAAGAAAAGAAAAAGAAAAAAAAAAAAGAAAAGAAAACATTAAGTAACTTTGGAAAAAAAATACTTAATTTTCATAGTGCATCTGCTTGGGAACCCAGAACAGCTTTACCCAACATATCCCACTTATTCTCTAAAACATTCTGGGGACTAGAGTGGAGTCTTACTGGAAGCCACAACCCAAGGTTCCCCCTGGGAGCTGGAAGCAAAAGCTAAACAAGCTGCTGGCATTCATGTTCTGGAGTGTGTGGCTCCCCAGCCCATACCTGGTACACATGAGCAATCAGCTGCTCCCGACTCCCACAGTCTAGCTGACAGAGGGGACACTGGCAGATTCCAAGTAAGGGGTCAGAATTCAAGTTCCCCGTGACCTGCAATTCAACAAGCAGGCAATTCATTAAGACTGTTTACCACTCTTTGCCCTGCCCCTACTTCTTTTAACAGGGTATCCTGTTAAAAGGAACACAACCTGATATCACATGTTATTCTTAGGTTCCTATTATGGACCAAAGGGAAAAGTAATAGGGAAAGGGAATCACATTTGCCTCTATCTTCATTTTCTTCAAGGCTTCCTGCCCTGAGGACATAGGGGGCTGCCCCAGGGAGAACTGATCTATTTTACCCCCTCTCAGGATTAGCTTCCCTCCTGCTGTGCTTCTTGCAGGAATCCTCAGGAAACAATTTAAAGAGAAGAGAGCACCTCAGGTAACACTGACTTATATTTGCAAGAGTAGACTTCAGGAAGTTGGCTGATAGTCTTGCAAAAGTGATGTTCTGTCTGGAAAGAAGTAGGGAGGCCGTGCTAGGGTTAGTGATATATGGGTAAATAGGAAAGCTGGTGTGTTGGGAGTTGTGTGTGAGGTTTGGATAAATGGAATTGTGAAGGAAGACAGGCTTCACATGAAGGCCCAGGAGGCCACCAGAGGCAAGACCATTACTGTGGCTCAAGCCTCCTGGGCTTGGGAGCCGTTGTCACTTGCCTCATGCTCTGGCACTTCATTCCCACCAACAGGCTGCTCCGTATTGTCTAACTCTTTCTCCACTTTGACCACCCCTCCATCTTCCTCTGATGTGTGGGAAGAGACTTCATCTTGTGTGGTCTCCTCTTCATCACCCTCACTGTCACCTGGAACATACAAATTGGTCACTTGTTCTGATTTTGCATGAATACATCTTGAGTTGCTTTCCACCTTAGGGTTTGTAGCTATAATGGAAAACATTTTCAGATCTTCCATAATAGAGTAGGTATCAATGTAAAGCTTATATAGTTGGGTACAAATCATGTTAAGTGGAAGAGCTATAGCTATTGTTTATAATGTCATTTATACTACAGAGAAAATCTGAGGCAAAACTGCATTAGAAGATAGTTATTGGACCGTTATATTATCATAAAAGTAATTCTTCTTACACACGATTTCCAAATATCTCATACTTGAAATCACACCTCCATGCATCTCACACCATGCTCATTCCCACAACACACCACCTCTGACTTACCCACATTTCTCAGTGATTTTATTACTTAACTTTCTCCATAACCCCCTGCACAATTTTTCCATGGTATCACATATACTATTATATTCTGAGTCCCACTAATCTTTTCTCTCCCAACAAACCCTAAGGCACACTTAGAGAAAAACCAGCAAGTTTTTCCTTCCTCTTATTTATAAAGGAGGCAGTAGTTAATTAGTTAAAAATGATGTCACCCTCTAGGGAAAAGCTTGTTCAGTTCAGTGGTAAAAAGAGCACAGCAAACCACCTTAGGCCATTTGTTGTGCTACCTGACTCAGTGTGCTCTTACTCCACTAGTAACTCGGAATTCTAGGCTAAATAAATCCATTGTTTCTGTTGGTTCTCTGGATTATCTGACAGATAAATGACTGCATTAAGTGGAGGGGAACAAGCCATTCTATAGGATGAAATCTAATTTCTTGTGACTAAAGATTTGAGTTTGCTTTCATTTAGGGGCTAGGATGTGGCTATGGGGAGGTCTGCCTGTGGTTGGGGGATCTGCAAGGATTTTGTGGGCTGATGTTTTCCCCTGTTACTTATAAAATGGGGGGGGGGATTTTTTAAACGCCACAATAAAAAAAAAGGAGTTTTTTCTGAAAAGGAAAAAAAGAAGTGCTAGTATCTTGAAGATCACAAGAGGAAGCAAAGCCTAGGAAAGCTGTGAGACCCCAGTCCCATCCCAACCACACTTAGATCCTGGATTCCTGGGCCGGACTGTGAGCAAGAGAAATACAAGGTAGACTTGCACCTGTGAGACTCAGCTTCCCTAGCTAACAGTGCTTGTCTTCTCTCTGCTATCCCTATGTAATGTTTAAATCCACTATTATCTGGGAAAAACTGATTACATTCCTTCTCTTCAAAGAAAAATCTAACCAGATCATCTGCTAGTAGTTACGTGTGTTCCTATTAAATATTCCACCAGCCTGGTGGACTGGATTTGGGCCCTGGAACATCTATGGTATGTATGCCTTATTCCCTAAGCCCAAAGCTTTCATCTGAGTTCATCTCAATAATGAAAGATTGGAACAGATTAAATCATACCATATTTTCTCACCAGTTTATCTGGAATATTTGTAAACTTGATCTAAGACAGCATTGTATCAAACACATTACATGACTGATCAAAAATCCAAACATAGCTCTCTACTAAAAATATTTTTAAAAAGTAAGTATGCCTTCTAGAAGGATGATGCAGCTTTTCCAGAATGGAAACCTATTAGACTTTATAGATGTTGCTGTTCCTATCCTGTTACTCAAGCTGGTGGTTCCCACAGGTTTTCTAGAAATCTTTGGTTTCATTTTTCTGTACCTAAGCAATTAGATGCTAAATTATTATTGGTTTTTTGTTGCTAAATTATTAGTGTGAGTGGAAACTATGGTTCCTAGAAGGCTGCTGAACTCTTTCCCTCTTTGTTATTCTTCAATCCCAAATGTGGAGAAAAATAAAAAATGTCACTCTGAATTGACAGTAATACCAACCAATATCAGATGGATATGATTAGTAAAGTATGGAAATCATCCTAGGAAATAATACGTCTCAAATATATTTGTTCAGGCAGGTCATGGGGCATATGATCCATGAAGTTCAGCTAGTTACCAGCCACTGTCTTTTCCATCTCTTTCCAGAAGTTTCTTAGGACTTGGTGTGGGAAGACCTTGGCTTTAGCATTTTATTTCCTTTTTTAAAAAATTTATTTTTTTAATATCTACACCCACTATGGGGCTCAAACTCTTGACTCCAAGATTAAGAGTCAGCTGTTCTACCGAGTGAGCCAGTCAGGTGCTCTGACTTTAGCATTTTATATGATGCATAATCTCATCAGTAAGCAAATCTTCTTGTGTAACATTAAACTGGGTACTCAAGCAAAAGTTTCATTAATGCCACTCTTACATTTTGTTGTGAGTATACAGACTCTAGGAGACAGGGATTCTCTTCTTTTCA
Organism: Nyctereutes procyonoides; assembly: GCF_905146905.1. Classification (NCBI taxonomy): domain Eukaryota; kingdom Metazoa; phylum Chordata; class Mammalia; order Carnivora; family Canidae; genus Nyctereutes; species Nyctereutes procyonoides. The sequence continues at coordinate 11,366,279 of NW_026575140.1, read as the reverse complement.
TTTGGCCTAACCCAGGGACAGGTTGAGTACTAATTATCCCTATGCACCTATCACAGTCATCACAAACCTGTCTGTGTATGGTACTGCAACAACTACTGCAGTCCATGGGTTAAAAAAAAATAATGCCAAACCTGTCCTCTCTCTGGATAAGCATATGCTCATATAACTTAGAGCACCTTTGGAAACACTGAGGATCCACAAATCTTCATATCTTCCTCCCAACCCCCATGCACAATCCCCAGAGCACACACACTCTGATAATTCTTCTCCCATTGCCCTGAGTCATTACCAGAAGGTGCAGAACTCACTGCTACTGGAGTCCTGATCTCTTAGTTGTTGGATAGCTTGTCGCTGACTGCCAAGGTCTCCAGGAAAATCAGTTTTCATCATCGCCTGGCGGGCTTGCTCTTCTAGCCCAGCAAATACTTGATCCCCTGGTGGTCACAAGGAAAAATAGTCAGGCCACCAGCTGGGCAACATAAATCCCCAGGCAAGCTGGTTGAAAAGTCAGACCATTCAAAGGTAGGAGACAGGCAGGTACCCTATGGTGGGGTCATTCATCTCTAAGTCAGCTTGCTGCTTCCTAGAATTTCTGGGCATGGCTACTCTTCCTGGGTAGTAAGCCAGATGCTCTAGAAAGTATAACTTGCTTAAATCCTCCTAATCTTGAGTCCTTTCAAAAGGTTATCAATTGCTACTTTACAAATTTAGATTCAGAATCTCAATTCCATTTATAGCCTTCCGTCAGGATTGGTGAGAGAGGCAGAAGAGGCAAAGTGACAGGATGATAAAAAGGGCAACATATCTGGGCACAATCTCTGAATCTTAGTGTACTAACATTATGGCCCTGACTCAGTGTCTATCTCTGACTATAAACAAGTGCTTCGAATAATCCTTCCAAACAACAATCTCTCTAATCTCATCTTTCAGCCACCCTCCTTTCAAGACATGGTTTGGAAGTTCTTCCTTGCTTCTCCTATGTCTATCAGAATTAACCACAAGCAAATCAACAACTGGTTGAATAGCAAATCAACAACTGGTTGGATAATAAATTAAAAGAAGAGATAATATATGAACTAATTTTTGCTGAGGAATGAACTTCCTGAACTACACCAACTAATTAACAAAAAATAATATTTTATCTAGTCTCCTTGGTCAATGTCGTCTTTTTTCTTTCTTCTTTTCTTGTATGAAATATCCAAAAGCCCCGGACCTGTCCTTGAGTATGCATTTACTTTTTTTTTCTTTCTTTATTTATTTATTCATGAGAGACACACAGAGAGAGAGGCAGAGACATAGGCAGAGGGAGAAGCAGGCTCTTCACAGGGAGCCCGATGTGGGACTCAGTCCTGGATTCCAGGATCGCGCCCTGAGCCGAAGGCAGCTGCTCAACAGCTGAGCCACCCAGGTGTCCCTGCATTTACTTTCGATGAACTCTGCCTACAATCTGTGTGGTTACTTAAGAGTTAACATTTAAGTACTCTTTTATTTCCAAAAGGCCGGCATAAGGAGAAAAAAAGAATTGAGTTTCTAGAGGTTTCCATTATCTCAGTCAGAGTGGAAACTACAGTCCCCATTCTCCAGCCACCAAGAGAGAATAATAAACAGCCCTAGTGAAATGTCTGACAATAGGCCAGGCACTTTCTTACTGGAGAGAAAGGAAAGTAAACAGGCTCGGGTTCCAAGACAGGATATAATGAGGTAGGAGAAATGGTCAGTTGACCTGTGCTATCGTTGTCAGGCAATGAAAGAACTGATGTGAAGCAGGCTTCATGTGATTCACTTAGGCATTTATTCGGCAAAAATTCAGTGAGCATCCATATCCTAAGTGCTAAACACTAATAATAACTACTATTTGGTATGTCCTAGTTCCAGGCTCTATGTTAAGTGCTTTATAGTTTTTATCTTAATTCTCTGCCAAACTCTATGTGGTAGGTATTCCTACCCATATTTTACTTAAGAGAAAACTAAAGTTTATAGTAGAGCAAAGTATTCGAAACAGGTCTGTACAGCTCTAATATCCATATTTTTAAACTAAGAGAGATGTAAGCAGGTTAGATGGTTCATCAGAGTAGTTTTGCTGAAAACAAATGCTTGTCTCTCTGTGAGAAGAATGGCTCTGATCCTAGAGATAATATTACCATCATACCATAAGTAACTCATGCTACACTTCAAATACCAAAATAATATTCTCAGGGCCAGTAAATGACAAAGGGGCCCATCATTTTGATGGTTCTGATACCCTGTGATGAGTTACCATGCTGAGGTGAGACTAACCCCGGGGCTACTCTGATTGATAATGTGAGTAGGAGGAGAGGTGGTGAGGGTTCAAGCAAACTTCTAGCCACACAACCCTCAAGTAAAAGAAAAATAAGCTGCTTTAAATTCATTTTCAAAATATCACAATCACAAGCTGGATATAAATTACTGCTAAGGAAAGCAAAACATGAATGCTGTTATAAGCACCTCCTTATCCTTTTTGCAGAAGGAAAATATTTTTCTTCATGGTGTTTGCACTGTAACCACAAGACCATGGCCAACTGGACTAGTTATTGAATTCTTCTGGGTAGATGCATGCTTTCAGACCTAGAAACCATGGGCAGAAATGGCACTAAGGAACATGTTATATACCAGCAGATAATTATCAAGGGGCAGACCATTCTCATCAATGACACTTCTCATCTCTGAAGAAACAACCTAGGTTTATAATGCGTGAAGAATACTTTTTTTCCCTTAATAGGTAATTACCATTAGATTAGTAGAAGGGCCTCTAAAAGAATAAGTGCTTTTCAAGATCAACTAGTAATTCAGTTTAGATGTACCAACTTGAGCTTAAATTTTTTTTAAATTTTTTAAAATTTATTTATGATAGTCACACACACAGAGAGAGAGAGAGGCAGAGACACAGGCAGAGGGAGAAGCAGGCTCCATGCACCCGGAGCCCGACGTGGGACTCGATCTCGGGTCTCCAGGATCGCGCCCTGGGCCAAAGGCAGGCACCAAACTGCTGCGCCACCCAGGGATCCCATCAAATTTTTTGTCTATTGATATTGTCTAGATATTTAGGCCTTCACAGAACAGAGGAGAGTCTATTCCATATGATGGCCCTATCTAGGACTTTTGCTGGCAATCCCACTTAGTATAGTTGGAATAAATTAATTCTGTTATTCCTTTTTGTCAGTTTGGAAAGAAAAGCTGTGCTCTTATATTTGGTTCTATTCCTCACTTGGGAAAAAGGGTAAAGTAAAATTCATTCCTCATGGCTATTCCTATCTTAAACATCAGTATAAAGCAAAATATATAAAAATCTTTTAAAAAGTGATTTTGGCATATCTCAGGAGAAGATATGTGAATGATCTTCCAGTAATCACTATTTACCTAAGTTCTAAATCCCACTGTCCAAAACTATCCTCTCGTAAAAGGACAGTGATATTTTGCGCTATGATACTGAAAGTGGTGATACCTTTTACATACCTAAAAGTATGTCATAGTAACTCAAGTCAAATGTGATCCATAGAGATACTGGTGCTTAAGAAGTGTTATATAATTGCCTGCTTTTATAATGCAGAATTATTATTTTCCTTCTATCTTGAGACTATTGTAGTAGGTTAAAAAAAACCCTCAGGTCTCTAGATATTAATGTAGGGCAACCATCTTATTTAACATGGGTATTTATTTATCTATTAATAGCTAAGAACAAGTCATCTAAGCTCTACAGTAAAAAGGAAGGTGCCACCTCTTTTTTTTCTTTTTGGTATAAAATCAAGATACTATTTGTCTGATTTGACTGTTTCTCAGACAAGAACAAGGCCATCCAACCAAGTCTGTAGAACAGATGAAAAGCCCGGGATGAAAGTTACTAGAAAGGCAAAGATCTTACAATTCTCTGCTTTAAGTCCTTGGTGCAATTAAATAAATGCAATGTCTGGCTGACTGAAGTTAAGTAAAGCAAAGCATCTGAAAAAAAATTCTAAAAGACCAGATGTCGAATTCAGAGAAAAGTGAGCTAGTCTTGGGAATGAGAACCTTAGGATTCCATTCCAGCTGACAGTATCTGTAACCCAAGGTGCTACCACATGCTGGGAACACAGCCATTTACTCACAAGGATGCTGACAGAACGAACAAGGACAAAACAAGTTGTGCTTTTTGAAGAGAAGGAACTTTAAAGGCTTTTTTTCCTATTCCTCTGTAAAAGCCAAGAAGCTTGTATTGGAGTTCAAAGTTTTTAGTCTTGTTTGTACTTTGCAATCTGAAAACAAAAGTGCCTTAAGGTTTTTAGTGGTTTGCTTAGCATAAACACACCAAATGAGAGTATACAAGGGACTCTATTTTCAACCTCTCTAGAAACAGTTGACAGAAACTTTTACTCAGGAGGAGGTGAGATGAGGAAGATCTAAAAGCCCATCAGCAGTTTCTCCGAGACTAACAATTCTGGGCTTTTTATTCAGAAAGCTCTGTGTCAAATCTGTTAATGAACTAAGGAAACTACGAAATATTTCTGGATGTTTCTGAGGAAAGGAGAGATCATTATGGTAATTTAGATACAGAGGCAGTCCTGAGGAAAGCTGAGTAACTGCCAGTGCAGCCTGCCTGTCGGCTTTTAAGGTGGATGTGACACATGCTGCCAGGCCACAGCAGTGGGATTCTTAATATATTCTTTTAGGCAGGCTTTGAGCTTCACGCCACAATCTTCTTCCCAGAAGGCAGATGTAATGGAGCTCAGCCATTACTCTACTGGAGTGCTGATTAGCTTTAACATTTCAACAAAACTTGTGCAGACATTCTTGCCTCCCAGACCTTCAGTCCATTCCATTTACTTTAAATAGATGAGCAGCATTAAATCCAATACATTTGATTGGTTCCATTTCACTGCAAGGGAAGAGGAGACCCAAGTGGCCAGCAGACTGAAATTACCTATTCCTACTTGCCATTATTGTCATGGGCAATGAGAAGATGCCTTTTTGAAAAAGGAAGGATCAGCTTCAGTCCCCAAACAGTTAATAAGTAGAAAGTCCTGAGAAACCAGGGAATCTTAGTGTCTTTTCTTTGGTAGTCAGACTTAGTCTATAACCTGAGAAGCCTCCATAGTTCCCTTCCCAAATGCATCACTGAAAACAGCACCTCCCTGTGGGTCTGCTTTTTAGTTACAGCTAAACATTTCTGTTCACAGCCCTCCTAATGGTCCCTACCACAAAGTCCTCATAGTCCCACCCACTCCACCAGAGTATGATGTTCACTTGCTCTGGAAACTATTTCTGCCACTGTGGATACATGATAGTCTCTTCTCCATGGCCTATTTGTCCTTCTGTTTTATTTTTTTTTAAGATTTTATGTATTTATTCATGAGAGACAGAGAGAGAGAGAAAGGCAGAGACACAGGCAGAAGGAGAAGCAGGCTCCATGTAGGGAGCCCGACCAGACACAAGACTCGATCCTGGATCAGGCCCTGGACTCAAAATGGCACTAAACTGCTGAGCCACCCAGGCTGCCCTGTCCATCTGTTTTCTGACCCAATACCAGCTCATCCTGGGTTCGGCTATGGTGGGAGGAGATTCAGCGGATGCTCCATGGATGCAGGCAAAGGCCATACAGGCCTCCACTGGCTTCCTCTGGCCTTATCATGATCATGCCCTCATCTCCGCCACTCTCTTAAGGCCTACTCTCCTTAAATCTAACCAAGTCTCTTTGGACAGGTGGCTTTTATAGGTAAATGTCCAACTCCTCTGATTGCCTTATCTGTGACCCCCTTATCTCTTACTGAGAGTACCTTTCCTGCCCTGCCTTCTTAGGGTCACATCCATGTCTTTAATTAATACTCATTTTCTTTTTTTTTTTTTTTTTAAGATTTTATTTATTGATTCATGGGAGACACAGGGAGAGACAGAGGCAGAGACACAGGCAGAGGGAGAAGCAGGCTCCATGCAGGGAGCCTGATGTGGGACTTGATCCCGGGTCTCCAGCATCAGGCCCTGGGCTGAAGGCGGCGCTAAACCACTGAGCCACCCGGGCTGCCCTAATACTCATTTTCAACCAGAGAGGAGAAGACAATCCTCCTAAACCTCTGTACTGGATTACGTAGGCCAGAGATATTCCTCTTGACAATCCTCACATTCAGGCCAACTACATTTCACTGTTATAGCAGCAATTTCTAAACTCTTCCTAAACCACTCACTCACCTTTATATTTAGACTTCCACATCCACCTATTCCAGAATATACTCCTAGGAGCATCAAACTTGCTCTCTTAGAAAACTTTTATAGGACTTAAGTTGAAAAATTGTGTATTAATCTAAACTCATTAACCTATACAATGCTGAAGCTCTCCTGATTCTTCTGTTCCTACTGTTATCTTTCTCACTCTTAAAATTACCCAGTAAGTTAAGGTACATAGTACCTGGCATACAGTACGTTTTTAATAAATTATCTTATCTAACTCCTTGACCAGTCTATCCTCTCATATGTAGAGTTCTTTCCTCAAGAAAAAACCTGTCATATGTTGTGCCACTGAATTCTTGCAGATGTTGCTGTACCTTATTTAGTTAGTCCCCCATAATAATAGGGTGCTATTGGGCTCTTTTTTAAATATTTGGGTAAAGATGCTTATCTGCCCAGATCATAGGAAACTGGTTAACTATATCAAATCTGCATTGATATATTAATGTTAATTTAGGGCAGCGCCAGTGGCTCAGCGGTTTAGCGCCGCCTTCAGCCCAGGGCGTGATCCTGGAGACCTGGGATTGAGTCCCACGTCAAGCTCCCTGCATGGAGCCTGCTTCTCCCTCTGCCTGTGTCTCTGCCTCTCTCTCTCTTTCTCTCTCTCTGTCATGAATAAATAAATAAAATCTTAAAAAAAAATATTAGTGTTAATTTAAAGAGGCACTTTTGGGCAGCCCGGGTGGCTCAGCGGTTTAGTGTCACCTTCAGTCCAGGGCGTGATCCCAGAGACCCGGGATCGAGTCCCACATCAGGCTCCCTGCATGGAGCCTGCTTCTCCCTCTGCCTGTGTCTCTGCCTCTCTCTCTGTCTCTATGAATGAATAAATAAAATCTTTAAAAAAATTTTTTTAAAAGGCACTTTTGAACATCCCCTATAAGCAGTGCTAGAAGTAGAGAGGAATAGCAGGAAGTATGAGTGGGACATAGTCTCTGCCCTCTAGAATTACCCAGTCTTATGGATGAAATAAAACAAATATAGAAAACTTCTGAGAAACAATGCAAGGCAATAGTGCATACCTGGTTTTCCTGTTACCAGTCTTTATCTTGTGTGATCTATCCCACACACTGCTTTGTCGTCCTAAAACACTGCATTCTAAATGTCACTCCACTTGCTCTGCTTGAAAACTGTCAGTACTTCCTTATAGCCCACAGTATGAACTATGAACTTGGACTGGCCTTCAGGCCTCTACAAGGTAGAGTTAAACATCTCCAACCTCATCTCATGTCCTATGACATCTGGACAAATAAAGCTTCTACTTCATACAAAGTTTCCTTATCCCCTAAATATGTGCATTCCTTTTTTTTTTTTTAAGATTTTATTTATTTATTTTAGAGGAAGACAGAGAGAGATAGAGAACGCATGTAAAGCAGAGTAAGGGGCAGAGGGGGAGAGAGAGAATCCCAAGCCAACTCCCTGAGTTGAGCACGGAGCCCAATGTGGGGCTCAATACCATGGCCCTGAGATCATGACCTGAGCCAAAATCAAGAGTCAGAAGCTCAACTGACTCAACCACCCAAGCGCCCCTGTGCATTCCTTCTTGTATCTTTGCTCACATCATTTCCCCTACCTAATTTTACTTCTTCCTTCTTCCTTTTTTAAAAATTCACTTCCTACCTTCTAAGGCCCAGTTCAAGTTCACAGTCTAGGGCCTCTTCCATGAAGCGTTCCCTGCTACCTCAGTCCATGGAACTCTCTTCTTCACCTTCTGTAGTATACACAGTCTGCTGCACCCTTATATGATACTCAGCATATGCTACTTGTGTTTTTAGATATTATTTTATGTATGTGGCTACATTATCGGTTTATATATCCTTACATTGGTTTACAGCCCTGGCATCTAGCACAAGACATTGTACAGATATCTTATAAATGTTTGTAAATGTGAATACTAAGGATGAAACAAGTGCACATACTAAAGCAGATTTCTAAAACCTCCTCCAGCAACTAGACACACTTTAAACCTATCATGTTCAACCTCTTTAGCCCTTTTTTCCTTCACAAATTAGTGTGAGCCTTTCACCTAAATTCAGATTACTCTTTCATTTCAACTCTCAATGTTCCCAGGTTCCAGAAAACAAAACCCAATACTCACAGTGAACTTTATTCGGATTTGTCTGTTTCCGACGGGACATGTTTCCCCAATCCAAGAGCTCTGGCCTTTCCCAGTTTCACAACTGGATATGTTACTACCTCCTTGCAGGATGCTGACCTATAATAAAAAAGATATTGTTAGCACATGTCTTTTTTCCCAGAAAATAAACAAAATTAGAAAAAATTAAAAAGAGTTTTAAAAATAATCATTGAGCATACAAAACTCACCAGTTATAAATAATTGATTCAAAAAAAGAAAGGAATAGATTTCTAGCATAACATCAAGGTCCCAAGAAGTTTAAGAGGGGACTCCTTCAAAGGATTTAGAGAATTCCACTCTAAATCTATCTGTGGAATCCAGAATACTGTTAAGTGATCATGATCAAGATCATAGGATAGAAAATGAAGCAAAAAACTCAGGCAAACAGCTTTAGAAGCACTGCAGGTTCAAAGGGGGTAACCCCCATAAATGCAAAAGGAAGCAAAAGGAAGGCAAGGAGGGTGGCAGCTCACATGTTCCACGCCCACTGCAAGTCAAGCCCTGCAATCTGAACAAACGGGAACCTCCAGATATTTTTTTTTTCCAAAAAGTTACCTTGTCTGGAGGTGACAAAGCATCACACCTCTGTGAGGCACGAAACACCGCAAAACTTTTAGGCATCTATCAATGCAATCAACAGGGGAAACAGAGCCCCTATCTAGTGAAGTTGGCACAGTGCTGGGCACTGTGGATGACAGGGCACTAAATCAAATCAGGCTTCCAATGTTGAAGATGAGCTCTCACCAGAAGAGTCAGATGCACTCCATACTGTTGAGTAGTAATTCAACCTCCAGTGTGGAACATCAGTCTGGCCCGGCTAACAGAGTGGCAGTCAAAGTTAATAAGTTTAGTGCCTCCTTTCAATCCAGCCTCTATGTAGCAAAGAGATTAGTGGGAAGAGCAAAGAGAAAAGCTCCCCAAAAACAGAGGTGCTGCAGAGACCTGCATCTGCTCCCCTGAAATTGGAGAGAACAGATACTTAAGCATGGAGGTTCCCAGTTAGTTTATAAGAAAGACTTTCCAAGCAGTAAGTGTTGTTAGAGAGTCTGAAATGGATTAGTAGTTAAAACTGAAATTTTCTATGAAAGGCACAGTGAATAAACAGATAAATTAAAAAAGAGAGATTCCCTTTTCTACCAAAAATAAGAATATGGATCTGGTCACCCTCTAAATTTTCTTCCAGTTCCCTGCCTTTTCAAATTGTACTTACACTGAATAAGCAAGTAGTTTAATGCCTTAGGAGGCACTAAGAGAGGCAATTGCTAACTATACTTTGCTCTCCAGTTAGTGAAGACTCTTCTCCTGTTATGCCAACTAACTCCTAGCTAGAAAGGACCTCAGACCTGTAATCAGATCCTGCCTCCCCTTACCAAAAGAAGAAAGAAACCGCAAATGGCAAAGACAGGCCTCCACAGGAAGTGGCAAAGGAAGCAGCTTTCAGGCAGTCTTCTATCATATCTGCATATTAAACACAGTTCTTTTTCAGACCTTTAATTAAACAACAACAAAAAACAAAAACCCAACTCCAAATGTATACAGTAAAAGTCAATTTTAACTAGTTAGAGGGCAGTATGCTGAGTGCTAATGGTATGTATTCTCCGTCCTAAGTTTTGTTTGGATAAATCATTTCTTTCTAACCGAGCAGTTACTTTATTCATGGAAGCAGTAAAGGAATATTCACTTTGAGTCTTTTCCTATAACTCTGGGGAATCACAAAGTAGAGAGTTGAATAAAATGCAGTTTGTCTATCATTTTTTTCTAAAACTTGCAGACCTGCACCTCTCTATTATATAGGGGAAAATATTAACTAATCTTTAAATTTTTTCTTCATCGAGATCAGAAATTGAAACTGTGAGATACTGAAAGAAGGCCAAATAACTTGAGACAGGCTCAATTCAGATCATCCTGGTGAGGCAACAGTTCAATACTAAAGCTCCAAGTCAGAAACAGAGATGAGCATCTGCATATTTAAATAGGCAGCGTCCACGGCATCTCACTATCCTCCTAGTGGCCGAATGGGGAACTGACCAGATGGTACCCAATGGGACTTCACACCTGAGGGATTAAGGGGGGGAAAAAAAAGCACCCTTTCCTCCCTCAAAAAAGAAAGCCCGTGGAGTCGTGGGCTCTTGAAAATAAAAAAAGAAAATACATACATACAGAAATGGCAATGTAAGTGCATTCTTGACTACACAGCAAGATCTCAAGAGGTCAGACAACAGTCTTACAGGCAATAAAAGCTAATAAAATTCATAGCCACACTGCCCTAAAGATCACTCATCCGGTTTTACTTTTAACACTGCCTCAGTTCCCAAGCCCGAATCTGAAACCAACACAAAAAATGTAAATGAAGAGCCGCCTGAACATCACCATCTGGAAGAAAAAGAAAAAAATGGGACGGGAGGGAAGAAAGGTAAACGGTGAGATTCAGGCTTACAAGGGATGCTATGTAAAAAGGAAGGGAGCTTTGTCTTCAGGACGAGGTTAAGAGTCCTAGGGGGTGGGGGCGGGGGAACATCTCCCCTTAACATTGTCCCTGCTCTCCCACAGGTGTTAGGTTGCAGCTTCCAGAACACACCACAGACTTGAGCATGAAAAAACAAACAAACAGGTGAAATCCAAGCTTTAAGAAAAGAGGGTGCACTCCCACCTCCAGCTCTGGTGCAGTTCCCACGGCGCAAAGTAAACTCGCCTGAACCCCAGCGATCTGTATCTGCCAAAAGGGAGAGGACAAGGCAGCGGGTCACGCAGCGGCCTCGCTGCGCACCCGGTTCCCACTCGCCCGGGGCCGGAGCATGTGCACCGTCGGCCAAGAAGGTCCCCTTGGCTTCTCCCGGCACGGACACAGGTAGATTCCCAGGAATTCCCGACAAAAGCCAGAGGTGTTCCGAGGCGGCCCAGTCAAACCCTCGGACCACACAGTCTTCTCTGAAATCTATATTTAGAAGGCGCGCGGCGGGCCCGCGGCGCGGGGCTGCCACCGGGTCGGCGCTCGCTCGCCCTCCGCCCCCTCGCGCGGCCCCACCCCCGCCTGTCAGACGCCGGGCCGCCGCGCCGCGCCGCGCCGAGCCCCGCCCTGCCCGACCCCGCCGCCCCTCCCGCGCCCGAGGCCGCCGGGGGCTGCGGGGCGGCCCGCGGGGAGCCGGCGGCTCCGGCCTCTCCTCTGGACGCGGGCGCGGGGCAGCGTCGGCGCCTGGCCGAGCCCGGGCCCCCTCCCGGACGCAGACAGACAAAAGGACCGACAGCCGGCGAGCCGGGGGGAGGGCGAGGCGGCCCTGCATCCTCAGCCCAGCCCCGCAGGGAAGGAGACGGGGGTTTTTTTACCCGGCGCCTCGGCGCTCCGCGGCGCTCCGCGTCCCTGGGCCCCGCCTCCGGACAGACGGACCGCCGGACAATGGGCCACGGGCCGCAGCTCGGGCCGGCCGCGCCGGGGCTCTCGGGACTGGGCCCCGGCAGGCGGAGGGCGGCTTCGAGCCGAGCCGGTGGCGGGGAGCCGAGGGGCGGCGCTGCAGACGGACAAAGCCAACGGCAGACAGACAGACGGAGGGGGAAAAGATGGCGACGCGGGCGGCGGGAGCGCGCTGCTCGCGCACCCGCAGCGAGCGGGGCGCGTGCACGAGCCTCTCCTCTCCCCTCCCCCTCCCCCAGCCCGGTCCCCCTCCCCGCTCCCCAGGCGCGCGCCCGGCGGCGTGGGCGGGGCTTGGGGGAGAGGGGTCTGGGAGGCGGGGCCTAGGGAGCATCCAATCACAGACGTCCTCGCGCCGCGGAGACCACCCAGCCTGGTCCCTCGGTGGGTCTGTCTGCGGCGCCGGCGGCCTCCCGGCTGCCCTAACCTTTCCTGGACCTGTGAACTCCGCCCTGACTGTCAGCTCCGATCCTGGTTTCTTACCCCACCTTTGAATTCAGCCGCAAAACCCACATCCCCCAACCACAGCTTCACCGCAGGTTCCCCCTCTCCGTAGCCCAACCTTAGTCTCTCCCCCACCCCAAGCCTGTTCCCCTTGGCTGCCCGCACGCTTCGTGGGGTTTTTTTTTCCGACCCCCCAGGGCATTCAACGTGACCGACACCCAGGGGCCACAGGCCTTGGTGGGAGGGGCCAAGTTCCGCTGTCAGAATCTCCGAGGAGAAAAATCTTTAGATTTCTTTTAAGGCGTTTAAGTTTCCAACATAATTCTTAACTAATAACAGTAGCTGTAGACCTGGGGGCAGAAGATAGAGAGCAGAGTAACTTTGGTACTGCTAACCACTTAAGGGGCGTTTGGGGCAATTGAAAGTGGTTGGACTAATTTCCTAATAAGACACCTTCCCTTATCATCATCCCTATTTCCCCACTACTTTCCTTTCCTTCCTCTTACTCTGTCTTCTTGTAGAATGCCTAAGACTGCCTCTGACATAGCTTACTTGAAGTAGGGAATGGAGTGAAAAGAAGATGAGATCTGGTAATAGGATATCTAGCCTTGGGTCCCAGCCCTGCCACTGACCAGCCTGGTGACTTGGAGCAAGTCTCTATTCCTGAACCTCTGCTTCCTAAAATGTAAAATGGGTAACAATGTAATCATCCCTAACCCCTACTCTCTTGGGTTGCTGCAATCATAGGATTAAGTAAAATGAAGATATGATAGCATTACGCAATTAGTCCTTGTGACTCCTGGGCCCAGGAAGGCAGAAGAGCTTATGAAGATGCTGACCCTTGTTTTAAGCAACCGAGTCCTGGTATTTGCTTAAAGTGCTTTTGCAAAATGTTCTTCCCATAAATCTCCAGTGAGGTGTCTTGTTTTTTTTTATTTTTTTTTAAATTTATTTATTTATGATAGTCACAGAGAGAGAGAGAGAGAGAGAGAGGGAGAGGCAGAGACACAGGCAGAGGGAGAAGCAGGCTCCATGCACCGGGAGCCCAATATGGGATTCGATTCCGGGTCTCCAGGATCGCGCCCTGGGCCAAAGGCAGGCGCCAAACCGCTGCGCCACTCAGGGATCCCATGTCTTGTGTTTAATGTGAGAGAATGGCTGTATTGAAGGAACTTAGTCCTTCACAATTGTGTGGTAAACAGCTTCATTCATTCATTCACTTATCGTGGCTGGGATAATTAGGTAGAGGTTATTATTTAATTTTAGTTAACAAAACATTTTAATTTCATTTTAAATTTTAATTCCTAGGTAGCCAGAAAGTGGAATATTCTCATCTAAGTAGAAGTTTTTAAGACAGTTTCATATAGGGGGCACCTGGTGGCTCAGCGGTTGAGCGTCTGCCTATGGCTCAGATCGTGGTCCTGGGTCCTGGGATCCAGTCCCACATCAGGCTCCTCACAGGGAGCCTGCTTCTCCCTCTGCCTGTCTCTGTTTCTCTCATGAATAAATAAATAAAATATTTTTTAAAAGACAGTTTCGTATGAGAATGCAAGCTGGAGGGATCCCTGGGTGGCGCAGCGGTTTGGCGCCTGCCTTTGGCCCAGGGCGCGATCCTGGAGACCCGGGATCGAATCCCACGTCGGGCTCCCGGTGCATGGAGCCTGCTTCTCCCTCTGCCTGTGTCTCTGCCTATCTCTCTCTCTCTCTCTCTCTCTCTCTGTGCCTATCATAAATAAATAAAAATTAAAAAAAAATAAAAAAAAAGAGAATGCAAGCTGGAATAAATTGCACTACTAGGTATTTACCCAAAGGATACAAAAATACTAATTTGAAGGAATACATGCACCCCAATGTTTACAGCAGCATTATCTACAATAGCCAAATTATTGAACGAGCCCAAATATCCACCAACTTATGAATGAATAGAGAAGATGTAGAGCATGTGTGTGTGTGTGTGTATACCCACACATGTAAAGGAATATTACTCAGCCATAAAAAAGAATGAAATCTTGCCATTTACAATGACATGCATGGAACTAGAGAGTATTATGCTAAGCAGAATAAGTCAGTCAGTGAAAGACAAATACCATATGATTTCACTCATATGGAATTTAAGAAACAGATGAAATGAGAGGCAAACCAAGAAACTCAAATATAGAGGAGAAACTGATGGTTACCAGGGGGAAGGTGGGTAGGATGATGTGTTTAATATGTGGTGGGGATTAAGGAGTGTGGCACTTGTGATATGCACCAGGTGTTGTATCTAAGTGTTGAATCACTAAATTCTACACCTGCAACTAATACAACCCTATCTTAGCTAACTGGAATTTAAATAAAAACTTGGGAAAAAATAATGCAAGCTGGAATAAACATTGGCTTTTATACTTAGTAATTCTTGATGAGTTTAGACTGAGGGATGCAAATATAGCTTTATTATGTCACTTGAAAGTTGACATAGATGATATTTTCAACATGAAAATAGCAAACAGGTAAAACACGAGGAGAAAGCCTCCAGTGAAATTTCTTGGCTTCATCATTAAGTTACCGTATGAAGCTGGGCAGCTTGTTCTACCTCCTTGAGCTGCAAATAAAATAGGATCATAATAATGCTATTCCTATAACCTTCCTGTGTCTCTGAGGTGATGTGACTCGGTTATAATCAAATAAGGAGAAAAGTACTAAATAAGGAATTGGTTTCTTTTCCTCTGATCTCACCTAAACTTGTAGATCTAGAAGACTCTTTTATTAAGCATGGGTTTTTTTTCAGCTTCATTTTTTATTTCTACTTTCCCAATCAACTCAGAGTTGTGCTATTATTTTGCCACTTCAACTCTATAATCTTTTCTTTGAAATAGCTTCCTAATCTGTTTTAAATTTACTGGCTCTTACAATGACCTCATTAGGGCTTTATAGTACAACAATATTGATAATTTAAAGAACTTCATTGAAAAATTTATTAAATGGGTGACGGGCACTGAGGGGGACACTTGACGGGATGAGCACTGGGTGTTATTCTGTATGTTGGTAAATTGAACACCAATAAAAATTAATTTATAAAAAAAAAGAAGTAGTCTTACCTCAAAATAAAAAAAGGAACCTGAGTCTGAAAAAAAAATAAAAATAAAAAAATAAAAATTTATTAAGATATAATTCACATACCATGAAATTCATACTCTTTCTTTCTTTCTTTCTTCTTCTTCTTCTTCTTCTTCTTCTTTTTGGTAAATATTTTATTTTTAAGTAATCTCTATACCCAACGCAAGGCTTGAACTTACAACCCCAAAGTCAACAGTCTGCTCTACCAACCAAGCTACACCCTGAAATTCACTCTTTTAGAGTGTGTAATTCAGTGGTTTTAGTATATTCACAAGGTCATGCAACATCACCATTATCTAATTCCAAAACATTTTCATTGCCCCAAATAGAAACCCTATACTTATTAACAACCATTCCCACCTCTTTCTTCTCCCAGCTCTTGGCAATGCCTCATCTATTTTCTGTCTCTGCAGATTTGCTTGTCGAACATTTCACATAAATGGAATCATACAATATGGGGCCTTTTATGTCTGTTCCTTTCACTTGGCATAATGTTTTCAAGGTCACCCGTGTTGTAGTATGTGTCAGTACTTCATTCCTCTTTTTCTTTGCTGTTATTATTTTTATTTTTAAAGTAAACTCTACCCTCAATGTGGGGCTCTAACTCATGACCCAGAGATCAAGAGTCACATGCTCTACCAACTGAGCCAGCCAGGTGCCTCAATATTTCATTCCTTTTTCTGGCCAAATAACACTCCTGGGTATAGACATACATTTTACTTCCATTCAGTTGCTTCCACTTTGGGGCTATTCTGAATAATGTTGCTATGAATACTGATGTCTAATTTTTGGGTGAACATGTGTTTTCAATTCTCTCAGGTATATACCTAGGAGTGAAATTACTGGGTCATATGGTAACTATAACTTTTTGAGGAACTGCCAGACTGTTTCCCAAAGTGCTTGCATCATTTTATATTCCTACCAGCAATGTAGGAGGGTTCTAATTTACCCACATCCTAGACTACACTTGTTATTGTTTTTCTTTTTTACTATACCCATTGTAGTGAGTGTGAAGTGACAACTTATTGTGGTTTTGACTTGCCCTGATGACTAAGGATGTTGAACACCTTCTCATGTCCTTATTATTGACCATTTGAAGGATGTATTATTCAAGTCCTTTGCCTATTTTTAAATTGGGTTATTTGTTTTTTCAGTGCTGCTTGTTGTTTTTTAATATTCTTGATACTAGACCCTTTTCGGATATGTGACTTCCAAAAACTTTCTGCCATTGTGTAGGCTGTCTTTTTACTTCTTGACAGGGTCCTTTGAAGCACTAAAAATTTTTATGTATGAAGTCCACCTTGTGTATTTTTTCTTTGGCTGCTTGTGATTTAGGTGTCATATCTAAGAAACCACCTCCTAGTCCACAGTCATTAAAACTTACACCCATGTTTTCTTCTAAAAATTTTATAGTTTTCCCTCTTACATTTAAATATTTGATCCATTTTGAGTTAATTTTTGCATAAGTGTGAGACAGGGAGTTTCAACTTTATTCTTTTGCATGTGGATATCCAGTTTTTCTAGAATTATTTGTTGAAAAGTCTATTCTTTCCCCCATTAACTTGTTTTATTATCCTTGCTGAGTATCAATTGACCATAAATGTATGGGTTTATTTCTGGACTTTCTATACCATTGATCTATATGTCTATTCTTATGCCAGTATCATATAGTCTTGATATGAATCTTATATTTCAAGGAGATTGTTTTAACTTTTAAGTTTATATTTAGAATCTATAGTTATATTTTCATCCCTTTGGAGTCATTTAAGGTAAAATAAAGTTTTCTAGGATGACTACAATGATGATAAATGCCACAAAAATAATCTGATTTGAGAACTCTCTTTTGATCTTATATGTGAACCCAAATCAGAATCATAACTGTTATTTAATGAATTTTTCATTTGTTTTTTTAAAGATTTTATTTATTTATTCATAGAGATGCAGAGAGAGAGAGAGAGAGAGGCAGAGACACAGGCAGAGGGAGAAGCAGGCTCCATGAAGAGAGCCTGACGTGGGACTCGATCCAGGGTCTCCAGATCATGCCCTGGGCTGCAGGCGGTGCTAAACCGCTGCGCCACCGGGGCTGCCCGAATTTTTCATTTGTTGATAAAATCAATATACAGGAATTGGAGGTAAAACTAGGATGCAAGTCATTATGGATAATGGAAAGTATATAATGTCTAGTTTCAAGATCTGGGTCAAGATCCGACCCTGGTGGTTATACCTGTTGACCTTGGATTGATCACTACAGGTCTGAGCTTCACTTTTCTCTTCTAAAAACAATCACTTCTGGCCCACAGTTGCTTATAGAAATGTTGTGAGCCTCACTTATATTGAGGTAATGTGTTTGTAAGTAACTTGTAAACTGAAAAATACCATGGAAATATTTAATATTTGTATATAGCCCTAATTAATGATATTAATGAGTTCTCTGAAAAATCATTCCATAGGTGCTCTAAAAAATGCTCTTGATTTTTCTATAGGTCTATGAAAATGTCCAGAATAGTCCGTATTTTATATTTCCAAGATTTTCCCTTTTCTTTTTTTAAAAAGATTTATTTATATGAGAGAGAGAGAGAGAGAGAAAAAAACATTAGTGCGGGAGGGGCAGAGGGAGGATAACAAGCAGATTTCTCCTCGGAGCCTGGGAGTCCCATGCAGGGCTGGATCCCAGTGATGGGGGAACAGAGGACTAACTGAGGACAAAGCACACCAACAAGCTCTTGAAACAGGCAGAGGGACATTCCTTTACGGACTCAACTGCCTCGAAGTTAATACTTTGCTAAGGGCAAAAGGCAATCTTAGCCTGACCCCCAGGATCCTGTAAGTCTACCTTAACATATAAAAATTCCTTTAGAAATTTCCTTTATGGGCAGCTTGGTGGCTCAGCGCTGCCTTCAGCCCAGGTGGTGATCCTGGAGACCCGGGATCGAGTCCCATGTCGGGCTCCCTGCATGGAGCCTCCTCCTCCCTCTACCTGTGTGTCTACCTCTCTCTTTTTGTATCTCTCATGAGTAAATAAATAAAATCTTTAAAAAAATTCCTTTATCTCTATCCTGCAAGATATATGTTGGCAATCATTCCCCAAGCACATGGCCCACCAATGTACATCTGAAGGGTCTCATGACTCAGGGTTTTGTTTTTTTTTTTAAGATTTTATTTTTTCATGAGAGACACAGAAGGAGAGAGAGGCAGAGACACAGGCAGAGGGAGAAGCAGGCTCCATGCAGGGAGCTTGACGTGGGACTCAATCCCAGGTCTCCAGGATCACGCCCTGGGCCCAAGGCAGGTGCCAAACTGCTGAGCCACCCAGAGATCCCCATGACTCAGGTTTTATTAGATGGTAATAAGCGACCTTTTCCCAACAATAACTAGCCCCCTCAAGGTCCTGGAAACCTTGCTTCCAAAATTCCTTAGAGAGTACTCTATCTTCAAACCCCTCCCAACTGCCAGGTATATAATCAGCCATCCTTCACAGGCCCAGGGCAGCAGCTCTTCCTGCCCAGGGGTGCTGTCCCCATGCTTTAATAAAACCACCATTTTGCACCAAAGACGTCTCAAGAATTCTTTCTTGGTCTTTGGCTCCGGACCTCACCCCACCAACCTCATCTATATTCCAAAAATTCATCACAAAGATCCCCTGAGATCACAACCTGAGCCAAAGTCAGACACTTAACTGATGGAGCCACCAAGATGCCCCAAGACTTTCCCTTTCCTAAATGTATTTAAAAGAAAAAAGACAAGGGGCGCCTGGGTGGCTCAGTCAGTTGAGTGTCCAACCCTTGATTTTGGCTCATGATCTCAGCCTGAGATCCAGCCTGAGTTAGCTCTGCGCTCAGTGAAGAGTCTGGGATTCTCTCCCTCTGCCCCTCCCCCCAACTCAAATAAATCTTTTTTTTTAAAAAAGGAAAAAGACAAATTACTTTCTGCCCATCATCTTACCCTTCTCTCTTTACAGGATGTGTAGTACTTTCTTCTATTGCAGCAGTCAGCAAAACTTTTCTGTAAAGGGCCAATTTATCAATATTTTAGGCTTTGTGGGCACATCAGGATTCTGTCACATATTCTTCTTTCCCTTTGTTTTGTTTTTTGTTTTTGCAATCCATTAACCCTGTACAAACCATATTTAGTTGGAGGGAATGTACAGAAACAGCCCTGATTGATCCTGGCCTGCAGGCCTGCTATGGAACATTATTCTATTACGTTCAAGCACTGTATCAGGTGCGTGTCACGGCCCCTAGTTATCATCATGTACACAAAAAAGAGTTACTGGTTAGTTAACCAAAGAAATGTTATGCATTAGTTTTTATCATAACAGCAAAACAGGATTTTCAAACAAAATAATGTGAGTCAGTTTGATTTTTTTTCAGTTATGTTTTGCTTCTGAATGAAACTGGTCTGTTCAGCCAAGGACAGTGGCACAATTTACACTGATGTGGGCAGCCTGGGTGGCTCAGTGGTTTAGCGCCGCCTTCAGCCCAGGGCCTGATCCTGGAGAGCCGGGATGGAGTTCCACATTGAGCTCCCTGCATGGAGCCTGCTTCTCCCTCTGCCTGTGTCTCTGCCTCTCTCTCTCTGTGTCTCTCATGAATAAATAAAATCTTTTAAAAAAATACACTGATGTACTATAGGATCTAAATAATTATACAGGACAGAAACATGATGAATGCTGAATTGAAGCAACTGCTGGGTAGGAAGCAATTTTTCTTTTCTTTTCTTTTTTTTTTTAAGGATTTTATTTATTCATGAGAAACACATAGAGAGAGACAGAGACAGAGGGAGAAGCAGGCTCCATGCAGGGAGCCTGACATGGGATGAGAGAGAAAGAGAGTGAGAGAGGCAGAGAGAGACAGAGAGAGGCACACAGAGAGAGGCAAAGACACAGGCAGAGGGAGAAGCAGGCTCTATGCAGGGAGCCCGATGCGGGACTCGATCCTGGGGTTCCGAGATCACACCCTGAGCTGAAGGCAGATGCTCAACCGCTGAGCCACCTAGGTGTACTATAGGATCTAAATAGCAATTAGGAAGCAATTTTTCTAAATGAGTTGTGTCACTTTTAGCAAGACATGGGCTCCATGACACTTTTCACTCATCTTTCATGGTTTGAACAAGGTTGCAATAATGTCAAGTACTCCAAAAGTTATCCAAACACACTGTGCTACTGAGGGCATTGGGAAATAAAAACTCTCATACATCAGTGGCGATGTAAATTGATGCTTCCTCTGTCAAGGGTGAGCTGGCAAATCTCTTCACGTTAAAAATGTACCTACCCTTTGACGCAGTTCTGCTTTTGGGAATTTACCTATTAAATACAATCCATGCTAGCCAATATCTAGTCATTGCAGCATTGTTTATAGACGCAGAATATTGGAAATAACCTGAATTCCCACCAACAGAACAGTGCTTAAAAATTATGGTACACATATATATTGGATTATGTAGTTCTTTAAAAGAATGAGAATTATTGATACCTACTGATATGGAACAATCTACAAGATATATATCTTTGTATGTTATAGTACAAGTTACAGTATAGTATACATAATGCTACTACATCTGTAAAAAAGGGCATGTATATACATATGGTTTTACATGCACATAATATCACTTGGAAGGATTTTGAAAGCATTTAACATTATCTGTTTAATATGGTATTCTAAAAGCTTTATGTAATTAACCCACTTAATCCTCATAACAACTTTATTAATGTAGATGATATTATTCCCATCTTACAGATGAGGAAACTGAAGCATAGAGAATTAAGTAACTTGCTCAAAAGCACCAGAATCTGATAACAATGATTATCTAGATTATTCTAACATCTTTTTCAGCTGTGTGTGTGTGTGTGTGTGTGTGTGTGTGTGGTTAGCTATTTATGCATCACTGTAAACAATTTATTTTAAAAGTTTATCTGTACCATTAGGAAAATGAGTAGAAGACCACAATGAGCATACTATTTACAAGCTAGTCAATCTCGCTAATGTTCAACAATATGCAAAGTAAAATAATTTCTTAGTTTCAAAAAGATTAGAAAGATTGACAATGTCTATAGTTGGGGAGTACGAGGAAATGGGCATTCTCATACACTATTACTAGGAAGATAAAATAACAGCATCTTTTGGGAGAGAAGTTTGGTAATGGGTTGTACTAGTTTGGTAGGCCTGTTTTAACAAATTACCACAAACTCGGTCACTTAACAGAAATTTATTGTCTCATGATTCTGGGGACTAGAAGTCCTAGATCAAGGCATTAATAGAGTTAGTGTCTTCTGAGGGCTTTAAGAAAGAATTGGTTCCAGGCCCTTTCCCTAGCTTCTGGTGGTTTGCTGGCAATCTTTGGTGTTTCTTGGTTTGTAGATGCTTCACCTGCATCTCTGCCTTCATCTTTACTTGGTGTTCCCCCTGAGTGTGTATCTGTCTTCAAATTTTACCTTTTCATAGGGATATAAGTCATTGGATTAGGGTCCACTCTAGGGAGCTCATTTTAACTTGACTTGCTTTGTAAAGACCCATTCTCCAAATAAGGTCACAATCTGAGATCCTGGGGGTTAGCAATTCAACATATGAACTTTGGGGGACACATAACATGGGAACCAAATTTTTAAATATGCATATCCTTTGACCTACCAATGCCACTTATGGGACTCTGTCTTTAATAAGTGATCTGAAAAGAAAAATAGTCTGAACATATGCACATACATACTTAGAAGGATATTCACTATAGGACATTACAGAACATTATTGGAATCAACCTAAATACTCATAAGACATTTGGCTGAATTATGGTATATCTGCTTCCATGGTTAAAATGGATCGGTATGTACTGACAGAAAAAAAGATATGTAGAATGGGGTCCTGGCTTGCTTGGTCAGTAAAGTACAAAACTTTTGATCTCAGGATTCTAATTTCAAGTTCCACCTGGGCTAAGAGATTGCTTAAAAATAAAATCTTTAAAAAATATGCAGAGTATATTAAGTATAAAAAGTAGGTTTGGGGTGGCTGGATGGTTCAGTCATTTAAGTGTCTGACTCTTGATTTCAGGTCTTGATCTCTGGGTTGTGAGATCAAGCCTCACGCGGGGCTCCAAGCTTAACACATAGTCGGCTTGAGATTCTCTCTCTCTCTCTCTCTTCCTCTGCCCCTTCCCCTATTTCTCTTAAATAAATAAAATCTTTATTTAAAAATATAGAAAGGTTTTTCAAAAAATTTTATTTATTTATTTGAGATAGAAAGTGAGAGAGAGCAAGAATGGGGGGGGGGGCAGTGGGAGAGGGAGA
Organism: Nyctereutes procyonoides; assembly: GCF_905146905.1. Classification (NCBI taxonomy): domain Eukaryota; kingdom Metazoa; phylum Chordata; class Mammalia; order Carnivora; family Canidae; genus Nyctereutes; species Nyctereutes procyonoides. Next base: position 11,343,710 of record NW_026575140.1, on the reverse strand, counting down.
AACAGGCTCCCTGCCAAGCAAGGAGTCCAACGTAGGGCTCAATCTTAGGACCCTGGGATTATGACCTGAACCAACCGCAGACACATAACAGTCAGACCCACCCAGGAGCCCCAAAAAGCAGGTTTACCGAATAGAGTGCATGTTATTATCCTATTTGTATTAAATTTAAAATAAAAACACAAATTTTAATAATGTATTTTTTTAAAGATTTATTTATTTATTTATGATAGAGATAGACAGAGAGAGAGAGAGAGAGAGAGAGGCAGAGACACAGGAGGAGGGAGAAGCAGGCTCCATGCCAGGAGCCCAACGTGGGACTCGATCCCAGGACTCCAGGATCACACCCTGGGCCAAAGGCAGGCGCTAAACCGCTGAGCCACCCAGGGATCCCCTAATAATGTATTTTTAAAAATTAATAATGGAATAGGCATTTTCACTAAACCCCACATATGTACTCTCAAATTGGTAAAAACAAACATATTTTTACTCTTAAAAAAAAGTGATGTTAAATTCAATCCCCTTTATTCTGCTTTTCTTTCTTTTATTATTATTAATTTTTATTTTATTATTCTTAAATATTTTACTTATTTATTCATGAGAAACACACACACACAGAGAAGCAGGCTCCATGTAGGAAGCCCGACGCCGGACTCCATCCCGGGGCCCCAGGGTCATGCCCTGGGCTGAAGACAGATGCTCAACCGCTGAGCTACCCGGGGATCCCACTATGAACATTTTAAAACATACTTACACGTAGTGAGAATCGTACAACACTAACTCATTCAGTTACACAATCATCACAATCCTTGCCCCATTTTACCCCTATGCAAGGAATTCATGGTCTAAACATTTTTTAAAATTTATTTATTTATGATAGTCACAGAGAGAGAGAGAGAGAGAGAGAAAGAGGCAGAGACATAGGCAGAGGGAGAAGCAGGCTCCATGCACCGGGAACCGGACGTGGGATTCGATCCCGAGTCTCCAGGATCGCGCCCTGGGCAAAAGGCAGGCGCTAAACGGCTGCACCACCCAGGGATCCCGGTCTAAACATTTTTAAAAGGACGTTTTCTTACAAAATCTCAATGCCATTTTCATGCTTAATAGAATAACAATTCTTTGGTTAGTTGGTATCATGTAAATACCTGGTCCATCATCTAAATTCCCCAATTGTCTCAAAAATGTCTTTTATATAGTTGGTTGGTTTGAACCCTTAAACAAGATCCACACACCTTACCTTTGGCTGCAAGGTCTCTAAGGCTTTTTAGATTCGAGCCCTCCGCCCTCACTCCCATCTTTATGGTTGCCATTATCCTACTGCACAGCAGACTTCAATTATATTTGCACGCATTTACAGGGGGGAAAAGACACATCTACACATTTGAAAGGAACCACACACACTGTATTTTGAGGTTCTGGGAACGGCTTTTTAAAGAAATATTTCAAGTGGTGATAAACACACACCATTACTGAGCCCATATAAACATACAGTAACGTGTAGCTCCATCCTCGTCCCATGACCGCATTTACAATTTCGCAAACCACAGCTTCGGTCCCGGCGGGCGCGGCCTCGACAGCAGGGGGCAGGGTTACCTCCCCTAGAAGCCAAGAGCCGAGGAGGCGCCCTTCCTTCGGTAAACGGGGAGACTGGTTTTCAAGGGAAAAACAAAAGTAAACGGAAGTTTCATTTAGCATAGAGATAAGGTAAATCGCCGGAGAACGTGGTGTTGACAAAACATCAGCGAATTAAATAATAAAGAGATTCTGGTTGAAAGAGCAATCAGATTTGGTTTAAAAGAGGGGCTGGGAAAAAAATAAAAGAGGGGCAGGGCTATTGGAGGACATGGATGGAGTGATGGTGGGCAACTAAGGGAATAGGAGGAAGGCTCGGAAACCCGCTCAGTCGCTGCCGCCGGAGGGAAGAACCCGACGCCCGGCAGGAAGCCCTTGGGGCGACTGGAGTTGACCCAAGGTCGGGAGCAAACATCGGGGAGCAAATCCGGGTATCTAAAAGGTTAATACTGGAGCTGGGTTTTCGAGAGACTGGGAAAAATCCGGAAGAAAAAAAAAAAAAAAAAAAAAGCACCGGGCACAAAGCAGGTGAGCAAACCACTGCAGCCCGCCTCCCTGCGCCCAAGGTTAAGACCTGCGAGAGCCGGCGCGCCTCCACCAGGTGACGATCACGTAAGTGCCGTGACGTCGGTACACGTCACCGCCCATGCCTCCGCCGCGGGAAGTAGTCCCCATCGCGCCCGCTCCGAAGGGACCCGAATGAGGGAGCCTCGAGTCCCTCAGGACGTGAGTTCCGGGAGCGGCCGGTTCGCAGCCAATCCCTGGGTAGGGGGGCGTGGCTAGCTGATTCCTCCGCCCGCGCTTGCTTGTGCTGAGGCCGAGGGAGCCGCCATTTTGGATGCTGAGCTTTGAGAGCCGAGTCGGTGTCAGCCGTTTTCACGCCTGGATTCAGCCCTGTGAGTCTTATCGGCAGTCTGTCTTACCGTTAAGGGTCTTTGTTTTTCTCCTCGCGCTGAGCTCTGGATTTAGGAGTTCCCAAGTCTGGGTTCAGACGACCCTGAGGTGGCAAAGGGAGGTGAAAAGGGAGGATCCTGGGTCTGGGGGTCAGGCCGGAGGCCCGCGGCGCGGGAGGCCGCTTGAGGCGGGGGCTGGGGGCGTGGCGGGGCGCGAGCCGCGTGGAGACCGCTGGTCCCGGATACTTGAGGCGGCGGAACTTTCCTCTTGTGCTTCCTGCCTGGAAGAGTTCTTCCCCCGAGGCGGAAACGCCGCGGCCTCGGCGCCTGTTGGTGACGGGGCTCGGCCTGCGATCTCGGGGTGACACCCTGTGCCCTGTTGGACTGGTCCAGAGAGGCTCCGGGAAGGTCGGGGTCTGCGTTGACCGCTCCACCTGGCGGGGCGGCCTCCATCGGCCGGAGGGAGTCGGCGAGCAGCGGTCTTTGCCCCCCGTGTCGTAGGGGAGACCCTGTGAGGAGCCCGAGGCCCTCTCCTCGTCTCGCTCCTGTCCGTATCCTCCGCTCTCTCTTCCGGGGTGCTGGAGCTCAGGGCTTCAAACTCAGCCGCGTAAACTTTCGCCGGGATCGGGATCCACAGAGGGTCCGTTTACCATTAGGCGGTAAGGAAAGGCACAGCCCCTTCATTAAAATTAAAAGCCGCTTATAAATCACTCTTTTCGAGGGGGGGGGTTTGTAATTCTTTGTTCCGGGTTATGCGTTTAACTTTGTATTGAAATTTCATGCAGACTAAACGGTAGTAATGAATTAACTCCTCATTTAGCTTCAAAACGATCAGTTCGGGGCCAATTTTGTTTATATCTCTCCTTGTGCGTGTATTTAATAAAATAGTAATTGAGATGCCTGTGAGTGGGCGTAGGCACGGAGAAGCCTTTGACTCCTTTACCTACAGTCCAGGAGTCCGTGGGAAATTTTGTTTTTACAACTTTCTCAGAAGCACATCTACTGGGAATAAAAGGACTTCGTGATACCCTTTTCTTAGAAAGTAAAAGAGTGTTTTGAAACTTTAATGTGGGCAGCCCAGGTGGCTCAGCGGTTTAGCGCCGCCTTCGACCCAGGGCCTGATCCTGGAGACCGGGATCGAGTCCCGCGTCGGGCTCCCTGCATGGAGCCTGCTTCTCCCTCCGCCCGTGTCTTTCTGCCTGCCTCTCTCTCTCTCTCTCTCTCTCTCGCTCTCGTGTGTCTCTCATGAATAAATAAATCTTAAAAAAAAAACTTTAATGTTAGCATTGGCTCTCATTTTCAAAGAAGTACAGTTACTGTTTTGTCCAAATGATTTGTTTTTACTTTCTTCCTGTGCCTCTGGGCTTCTAAGTGATCAGGAGCCTCCGGAATCCCCAACTCTAGGCTTAAGTTCTCATTCATTTAAAATTAGAATCAAGTCCCAGCTGTAGGTAGTCTCGTCTGACTTTAAAAATAGAAAATGGGGGATCCTTGGGTGGCGCAGCGGTTTAGCGCCTGCCTTTGACCCAGGGCGCGATCCTGGAGACCCGGGATCGAATCCCACGTCGGGCTCCAGGTGCATGGGGCCTGCTTCTCCCTCTGCCTGTGTCTCTGCCTCTCTCTCTCTCTGTGTGACTCTCAATTTTTGTTTTTTGTGACTATCATAATTTAAAAAAAAAATGGGGTGTAGTCTAATGAAATTAGACTAATGAAACTGTATGCATTAGTTTGCACATCAATACTAATTTCAGCATCATTTATATGACAGATGTCAGTTGGGGAAATAATTTGAAAATTACTACTCTGGAATATTAGCCATTAAAATAAAACTAAAGACTGTAGCATAACAGATGCTATGTTACATGATAAAATGCGGGGTTCAGTAGTGTCAGAGTCCATGATTACAACTGTGTAAAAATATGAGGAAAAACTCTTGGTGAGATGTATACCCAGTGACTCCTGTGATTTTTTTTTTTAATATTTATTTTGTTGAAACAAGACAAAAATACTTTGATAATATCTACACATTTCAATATTTATAGCTTCCAGAATATATAATGGTCTCTGCTTTCTGTAGTCTGTACTTTTCTTGTGTGTTACACATGATGCTACTGGTCTTGTGACCCTTTATTTTATTAACTTTTTAATCTTGATTAATTTGATCAGTGAAGGTTTGATAACAGTTGACAGTGTGAAAATACAGTAAAGTTGGCTTTTTTTTTTTAAGATTTTATTTATTTATTCATGAGAGACACACAGAGAGAGAGAGATAGAGAGGGGCAGAGACACAGGCAGAGGGAGAAGCAGGCTTCATGCAGGGAGCCTGATGCAGGACTCGACCCCAGATTCTAGGATCACGACCTGAGCCGAAGGCAGACACCCAAACCGCTGTAGGATATATTTCTTAAAAAGACTCGAAGGTTGAAATTACTCCTTGATCCATGAACTGCAGAATGGATGTTGTGTTATCAGGCATGAAAACGTTAATCTCATACATCTCCATTAGAGCTCGTGGGTGACCAGGTGTGTTGTCAGTGAACAGTAAAAGGAATCTTTTTTATTCTGAGCAGTAGGTCTCAATGGTGGGCCTAATATCTTTAGTAAACCGTGTTGTAAACATGTGCTGTCATTCTGGCTTTGTTGTTTCATTTATAGAGCACAGGCAGAGTGGATTTAGCATAATTCTTAAGTGCTGTAGGATTTTCAGAATGGTAAATGAGCATTGGCTTCAACTTAGTCACTGGCTGCATTAGCTTTTTTTTTTTTTTTTTTTTTAATTTTCTTTTCATTTATTTATTCATGAGAGACACAGGCAGAGGGAGAAGCAGGCTCCATGCAGGGAGACTGACATGGGACTCTATCCCGGGACCCCAGGACCACACCCTGGGCGGAAGGCCGCGCTAAACCGCTGAGCCACCTGGGCTGCCTGATGCATTAGTTTCTAACAAGAGTTACTGGGTCCTTTGAAGCTTTAAGTCCAGGCATTGACTTCTGAGTATGGAAGTCCTAGATGGCATCTCCTTCCAGTATAAGGCTGTTTTGTCTACATTTAAAACCTGTTGTTTAGGGATACCTGGGGGCGTCATCTTGGTCTGGGGATTGAGTCCCACATTGGAGTCCTGTAAGGAGCCTGCTTCTCCCTCTGCCTATGTCTCTGCCTCTCTGTGTCTCATGAATAAATAAATAAAATTTTTTAAAAACTAAAATCTTGTTTAAAGGGCACCTGGGTGGCTCAGTCGATTAAGCAATCCAACTCTTTGCTCAGCTCAGGTCTTGATCTCAGGGTGGTGAGTTCAAGCCCCATGTTGGTCTCTGTGCTGAGCATGGAATCTACTTAAAAAAATATAGCCACCTTTAATCTTAGTTACATCTTCTGGATAATTTGCTGCAGCTTCTGCATCAGCACTTGCTGTTTCACGTTGCTCCTTGCTATAGAGGATGGCTTCTTTCTTTAAACTTCATGAGTCAGTCTCTGCTAGCTTCAAGCTTTTCTTTGTAGCTACCTCTCCTCTCTCAGTTAGTAGAACTGAAGAGAGTTAGGAATTTGCTCTGGATTAGGCTTTGGCTTAGGGAATGTTGTGGCTCGTTTGATCTTTTATCCAGAACACTAAAACGTTCTCCATATCAGCAATAAGGCTGTTTTGCTTTCTTATCATTTCTTCACTGGGGTAGCACCTCTCGTTTCCTTCAAGAAATTTTCCCCTGCATTTACAACTTGGCTAACTGGTGCGAGAAGCCTAGGTTTTGGCCTAGCTCAGCTTTTTTTTTTTTTTTTAACACATTATTATTATTATTTAAGATTTCATTCATCTATTCATGAGAGACACAGAGAGAGGCAGAGACACAGGAGGGAGAAGGCTCCATACAGGAAGCCTGACCTTGGACTTGATCCCCGGTCTCCGGGATCAGGCTCTGGGCTGAAGGTGGCGCTAAACCACTGAGCCACCTGGGCTGCCCCAGCTCAGTTTTTTGACTTTTTTTTTTTTTTTTAAGATTTTATTTATTCATGAGAGAGACAGAGATAGGCAGAGACATAGGCAGAGTGAGAAGCAGGCTCCCCACAAGGATCCACATGTGGGACTTGATCCCAGACTGCCCTGAGCTGAAGGTAGGTGCTGAACCCTTGAGCCACCCAGGCGTCCCTTGACATGTTTTTCTTAATGAGTTTAATCATTTGTAGCTTTTGATTTATAGTGAGAGACATTTGACTCTTTACCTTGAACAGTTAGATACCATTATAGGGTTATTGATTAGCTTAATTTCAATATTGTTTCCTAGGAAATAGGGTTGCCTAAGCAGAGAGAGAGAGACGGGTGGAGCAATCAGAACATACACATAAATCAGTAAAGTTCATTGTCTTACATTGGAGTGGTTGGTGGCACTCCAGTTACAATTTTACAATAGTAACATCAAGGATCTGTGGTCACAGATCACTGTAACATATGTAATAATAATAAAGGTTGAAATACTGTGAGTGAGAATTACCAAAATGTGACCCAGGCATGGATTGAGCAAATGCTTTTGGAAAAATGGTGCTGATAGACTGGCTTGATGCAGGGTTGCAAACCTTAATCTGTAAAAAATGCAGTATCTGAGAAGTGCAATAAAAAGAGGTATGCCTGTGTATGAACTAGTTTCGTAATTACTAGTTCATAATCATTTCCTAGGATTTATGTTACAGTCATTTACATGTCTTAGAGTTGTTTTTTGTCTTTCTCATTAGCTTGTAAGATCTTTGAAACTTTAGGGCGAGGTCTTATAATGTGTCTTTCTGTGGTGGCTTAGCACAGTGCTTGATAGAAGAGCACACAACAAACAGTTGGTGAGTGAATGCATGACAGTAAACATGTTGAGGCATAACATCTTAGAATAATCTGTGAATCATAAAAGGAATTTTAAATGTGTTGTACAGTATTAGTATATGGTGCATATATATACACATACATATATTTATTCATATATGTTTTACTTATGTGGATGTTTGCATATATATAGAACAGTTAACTTGACCAGAATATTTTATTAACTTTCAGATTGTTCCTAAATTTAATATTCCTAATCATGCCAGGTACAAAGATTATGGTATTTAGCTTTGGAAACAGGTTCAAATCCTGGAATGGTAATGGAGTTGGTATTTTGTATTAGACTAGTTTAGGGTCTAATGACTTATTTCATATATTGATAATTATTTAGGATCTTTAGTTGTTGCCTTTGTGGTTTAATGCATTATCTTTAATGATTCATGGTTTTTGTAGAACAGGAATCTAGTTTCTGAAAGCTGAAAATCCTTGAAACTTAGGGGTTACCTGGCTGGTTCAGTCAGAAGAGCATGCGACTCTTGATCTCCAGGTTGTGAGTTTGAATACCAGTATGGGTTGTAGAGATTACTAAAAACAGAAATTAAAAACTTAAAGAAAATTCTTGAAACTTAAGTTAACAAAATACTTTGGCAAATTGTTTTTTTTCCTTAAATCTAAAACAAAAATTAAGTCAGTGGAATTAAAACAAAGAATTTTTTTTTAAGAATGTTATTTTTATTTAAATTTCTTACTAATTAACAATAGTAACAGCTTTGTACAAAGCCCTGTGCCTGGCAGTGTGGGAATAACAATGGAACCGCAGAAATAGGTTTGACCAAAGGAAAAAAGAAGCTTTGACTTCAAGCAACTATACTGATTACAGTCGAAGTCTTCCAATGACTTTGAAACAGGTTAGTCAAAAAAAAGTCAAAGCTGGGGAGAAAACATATAAAAGCCCATTTATCATTTAATTCTCATACCAGCCTTATAAGGTGTGAGGGTTCATGTGATACTGGTATTAATTTTCTGTAGATGATTGATAGAAAATTCTTAAGTGTTTAATAGAGAAGCCACCTGGGCCTGAGTTTTTTTTCCTTTTGAATGTTTTTTAATTTTAGATTCAATTTTTGTTATGTGTATGGAGTAATCACATTTTCTATTTCTTTGTCAGTTTTGGTAAGTTGAGTTTCCGAGATTTGTCTATTGTTTTTTGAATTTATAGATGAAAGTTGCTAATTCCTCTTTTCATTAATTTCTCTAGGATTTGTAATGATATTCATTCCACCCTTCATTCCTGATAGTTTGTCCCTTTTCTATAGATTTATCTATTTTTAAAGATAATCTTTATGCTCAACATGGGGTTTGAACTCACCACCCCAAGATAAGTGTCCTGTGCTTTACTGACTGTGCCAAGCCAGGTGCCCCAAGATTTATCAATTTTTTTTTAAAGTTTATTTATTGAGAGAGAAACTACACATGCCTGGGGGCGGGGGGTAGAGAGAGAAGCAGGCTCCTTGCGATGCAGAGAGATCTCTATCCATGGACCCCAAGATCACGACCTGAGCTGAAGGCAGTCTGCTTGGTGTCTGCCTTCAGTTTAGGTCATGATCCTGGAGTTCCCAGATTAAGTCAGGCTACCCGTTTCTCTCTGCCCCTTCCTCCTGCTCTGTGTCCTCTAAAGTAGATCAAATCTTTAAAAAAATTTTTTTTCCTAGATAACCAGCGTTTGGTTTTGTTTATTTTTCTGTAGTTTTCTGCTTCAGATTTATTTATTTATTTGGCCTTGTTTTTATTATTTTCTTCTGGTTGCTTTGGGTTAATACAGCTCTTTTTACAGTTCCTTAGGTGGTAGCTTAGATTACTAATGTGAGACCTTTTCTAATATAAGCATTTAGTGTTGTAAATTTCCCCTAAAGCACTGCTATTTTCTTTAATTTTTTTTTAAAGATTTTATTTATTTATTCATGAGAGACAGAGACCCAGGCAGAGGGAGAAGCAGGCTCTCCGAGGGGAGCCCAACATGGGACTCCAGATCACACCCTGGGACAAAGGCAGGCGCTCAACTACTGAGCCACCCTGGTGTTCCCCTTAAGCACTGCTTTTTAAGCTACATCCACAAGTTTCAATATTTTCATTTCCTTGCAATTCAAACCTTTAGATATTTTTTCCTGCTTGCAATTTCCTCTTTGAGCCTTGGATTATATAGAAGTGTATTGTTTAATTTTCCAGCATTTGGAGATGTTCTGTCTTGTTAACTGATTTCTGGTTCAGTTCCATATGGTCAAAGTTCATACTTTGTGTGACTTCCACTCTGTTAAGGTTGTTTTGTACACTAGGATATGGTCTACATTCAAGTATGTTCCATTTTCTTTACTGTGTTGGGCGGAGTTTTCTGTAACTATCATTGAGATAGGTTGGTTGGGTGTGTTCAGTTCTTGTATGTCCTTGCTGATACTTTGATCATTTACTGATGAAGTATGTTGAAGTGTCCAGCTATAATTAGGGATTTGTTTATTTCTCCTTTCTTATCTGTGAGTTCTTGATTCATATATTTTGAAGCCCTGTTTGTAGGTGCATTCATTATTAGGATTGTTACATTTACTTGAATTCACTCTTTTATCGTTATATAATTATATCATTTTATAATGTTCCTTTTTTATGCCTAGTTTTCCTTTTTTTTTTTTTTAAGATTTTATTTATTTATTCATGAGAAACACAGAGAGAAAGGCAGAGAGAGAAGCAGGCTCCATGCAGGGAACCTGACGTGGGACTCGATCCCGGATCTTCAGGATCACACCCTGGGCTGAAGGCGGCGCCAAACTGCTGAGCCACCCGGGCTGCCCAAGTTTTCCTTGTCCTGAAATCTACTTTGTCTAATATAGTCCCTCCAACTAACTTTAACTTTATTTTTAAAATTTTTTAAAAAGATTTTATTCATTCATGAGAGACAGAGAGAGAGAGGCAGAGACACAGGCAGAGAGAGAAGCAGGCTCCCTGCAGGAAGCCCGACTTGGGACTTGATCCCGATCCCGGGGCTCCAGGATCTTGCCCTGGGCCCAAGGCAGGCGCTCAACCATTGAGCCACCCAGGCATCCCTAACTTTCTTTTTATTTATTTATTTTTTAAATTTTTTATTTATTTATGATAGTCACACACAGAGAGAGAGAGAGGCAGAGACACAGGCAGAGGGAGAAGCAGGCTCCATGCACCGGGAACCCGACATGGGACTCAATCCCGGGTCTCCAGGATTGCGCCCTGGGCCAAAGGCAGGCGCCAAACCGCTGCGCCACCCAGGGATGCCCCTAACTTTCTTTTTAAAAATTGAATTATACAAGATGAAATCAGAGAGGGAGACAAATCATATGAGACTCTTAGGAAACAGAGGTTCGCTGGAGGGGAGGGGGTGGCGGGATGGGTTAAGCATAACTGGGTGATGGACATTAAGGAGGGCATATGATGTAATGAGCACTGGGTATTATATAAAATTGTTGAATTACTGATCTCTACCTCTGAAGCTAATAATACATTATATGTTAGTTAATTGAATTTAAATAAAAAAGAAAAGTTGCCCAGGGCCACATATCTCATAAGTGGCACAGCCACGATTTAAAACCAGGCAGTGTGACTCCAGAGTGTCACCTCAATTTGGCAAGAGAAACAGCCAGATTTTGTCTTTTTGTTTCGTTTTCATCTCATGATCAAGCAGATGTCATTTAAGAGTACTATTTGGGGGGGGGCACCTGGGTAGCTCAGTAGTTGAGCATCTACCTTTGGCTCAGGTCATGATTCTGGGTTCCTAGGATGGGGTCCTGGGATCGAGTCCCTCATCAGGCTCCTCTGCTTGAGTCTGCTTCTCCTTCTGCTTATGTCTCTCTTGAGTAAATAAATAAAATCTTTAAAAAAAAAAAGTATTATTTTTTCAATCCTCAGTGTTTTATGTTGAAACCTCAGCACATTAAAAATGAAAACAAAACAGAAATTAAAAAAAATAAGTTAAAATTGGCATAAAACATTAGTTTCAGGTATGCAGCATAATGATTATTATGTATATTGAAAAATGATCATTAGAGTAAGTCTAGTTAACATCCATCACCATACACAGTTAACAAAACTTTTTTCTTGTGATAACTTTTTTGTATATGTGTGATAAGAGCTTTTAAGGTCTACTCTCAGCAACTTTCAAATAAGCAGTATAGTATTATTAACTAATCTATACATTCACATCCCCATGACTTAAATATTTATTACTGGAAGCTTGTACTGAAATGGGGTGGAAGGGTGTAAAAAATTTAAACTTCCAACTTTCTTTTGATGAGTGTGTGATACACATTTTTAATTCTTTTACTTTATTTCTTTTAAAGATTTGAGAGAGAGCAAGCTTGAGTAGGGGAAGGGGCAGAGGGAAAGGAACAAGTTGACTCCCCACTGAACAGGGAGCCCCACACGGAACTTGATCCTAGGATCATGACCTGAACCAAAGGCGCGCACTGAACCAGGTGCCCCAACCTTTTTGTTTTTAAAATTTTATTTGAGTGGGGAGCATATGAGCTCATATGAGTGGTGAGAGGAGAAGAGGGAGAGGGACAAGCAGACATTGCACTCATGACCTGAGCTGAAATCAAGAGTTGGATGCTTAACACACTGAGCTACCCAGGCACATCCTTTCACTTTTAACATACTTGTTTTTATTTTATCAAAGTGAGTTTCTCGTTGATAGAATATAGATGGATCATTTTTTGGACCATTCTGACCATCTCTGTCTAAGTTGTTTTTAGACCATTTTTATATAATTATGTAATTATTATTTAAGTTCAATTATTAACACCATTTTATTATGTTTTCTGTTCTCTGTTTTTCATTTGTTAGTATTTTTGCCTTTTGGGTTATTTGAATACCAGTATTCCAGTTTAAAATATTGAAGGTTTTTTTTTATATATAGTATTTTTTACAGGTCACTATATGTATTACAGTAGATATACTTTGACAATATATTTAGAGTCAGTATTTTCTCTGGCTGCTTTCGGTATTTTACAAATTTATCTTTAGTTTTCAGCAGTTTTTTGATGATGAGTCTGGGCAAACATTTCTTTGTGTTTATGCTGTTTTGGAATGCCCTAAACTTTTTCAGGCTATAGACATATGCTTTTTGCTAAATTATGCCATTAGCTAAATTTGGGGAGTTTTCAGACTTTAGGGTTTGGTTTTTTTTTTAAGATTTATTTTAGAGGTGCCTGGATGGCTCATTTGGTTGAGCGTCTGCCTGCCTGCAGCATGGGTCATGATCTTAGGGTCCTGGAATTGAGCCCCATGTTGGGTTCTCGGCTCAGCGGGAAGCCTGTTCTCCCTCTCCTCCCCACTTGTACTTTCTTTTGCTGTTTCTCTCAAATAAAATCTTTAAAAAAAAATTTAGAGAGCAAGAGAGAGAACCCACACATGTACAATTGTGAGGAGGGACAAAAAGAGAGGGAGAGAGAATCTCTATTTTCCTCAGCTTCCTTCCTTACCATCAACTTGTCTTCTGTGTCACTCACTCTTTCTTCCACCTCATTAACCCTAGCAGTTAGGAAATCCAGTTTATTTTTTATTTTATTTATTTATTTGTTTTTAAATATTTTATTTATTCATGAGACAGAGAGAGAGAGGCAGAGACACAGGCAGTGGGAGAATCTGGCTCCGTGCAGGGAGCCCGATGTGGGACTCAATCCCGGGACTCCAGGATCACGCCCTGAGCCACGCGGGCATCCCAGGAAATCCAGTTTAAATTGCATCTCATTTAATTTATTTTTAATTTAAGATTGATTAGATCTAAATTCTACAATAATGAAGTCTCTGGAGTTCTTTGTGCTTTTTTTTCCAGAGCCACTAGTTGCTTTATAATTGTGCTTCTGAGTTGGCTTTCTGACATCGAGTTGAAATCCATACTCCGTAACTCTGTGGCAGAGAGTACTGTTTCTGATTCTTTTTTTTTTTTTTTAATTTTTATTTATTTATAATAGTCACACAGAGAGAGAGAAGCAGAGACATAGGCAGAGGGAGAAGCAGGCTCCATGCACCGGGAGCCCGACGTGGGATTCGATCCCGGGTCTCGAGGATCACGCCCCGGGCCATAGGCAGGTGCTAAACCGCTGCGCCACCCAGGGATCCCTCTTTCTTTGTTTCTGATTCTTTTTTTTGTGGTGATTCTTCCTTCTAGTCATTTTGTTCGTTGCAGAGTGGCTGTATGAGTGGGCTGAGTCAAAAATATCAACCATGGCCCAACTAAATTCCACCCTAGATGATTCTGATGAGGTCAGAGACCAGAAAATGAAAAAAGAAGATCAGAACAAAATAAAACAAAAGGACCACTAAAGTGATAAATTTTAAAACAAAGTAGTAAAAAATAAAAGGCCAAAAACCCCAAAGAAGAAGAAAAAAGTAAAGAAAAAGGGAAAAAAAAGGGGGAACTGGGGAATGGTGATGGTGAAGGGGTGGTAGTGGAGAGAGAATATAGTCTACCTGAGGGGTCCTAGAGGGTGATCCTCTTGGTTCTGAGTGTATTTTGTTCTGTATGTTAGAAGATGCTCAAACCCAGCATCCCATATATAAACCAGCAATACTTCTAGAAAGCTCCAGCATTGCCACCAAAACATAAGATAAAAGAGGGGGGCAGAATGGAAATGAAGAGAGAATATAATCTCACAGAACGAACCAGCCCGGTATTCCTCTTGGTTCTGGGTGCATGCTGGTCATGTTTTAGAAGTATTCTGCCATTGTAGAACAAAACAAGGCAGAGAAAAACACAAAACAAAAACCCCTATCTCCTATATTTCCCCAAATTAAATTGAATATGTTGAAGGGAATCCAGAAGTGAAAAAATATATCTAAGACGTGTAATTGTAGAAATATGAAAGTCAAAAAGGAAAAAACTTAAAAATGAAGAGCTGGTAATATTGTAGTTAAGGTAGGGAAAGGGAAAAAATATTGGAAATGTTTAGTCTGATATAAAAACTAATTGTAATGGAAAAGGTGGAAAAACAATTTTAAAAGGGGAGGGAGACCCTCTAGTTCTATATACTATATTCCCTCGATTTTCCCTTGCTCCTGGAGCTTTTCAGCACTGCTTGGTCAAGAACTCTTCCCCTGTTCTTCCAGCTGGTCCTCGGGGGGAGGGGTCTGCTGTGCTGATTCTCAGGCGTCTGTGCTTGGGCAGAGATGCCTCGCCCCTTACCAGATGCAGGGCTCAGTGTGAGCTGTTTAGCCCTTGAGGCCTTTGTTCCCTGGCGGCCTTGCCCCTCCCAGGCACACGGTGAAACAAGGAGGAAAAACATCAGTGGCTGCGGCCAGATTTCCAGCTCTGGAGTCAAGCTCCCGATGAGTAACTAATGCAGTCTCCCAGTCCTCACTGGCCTAAATGCTCCCAGGCCGATGAGGGTGCACACAGATATACAGCTTGGGGGCGCCCAGCAGCAGGAGAGTTCTCGCTGTCCTGTGCTCTCCCTGGTTCCACCTGCCCCAGGGGGAATGTAGGATCGCTGGCTTTGTCTGCTTGGGTGCCCTGGGATCCGGAGCCCTGTGCTGGAACCACGCTCTCCTGGGGGCCACCTCTCCCTAAGGGAAAAGGGCACAGCCGCCTCCGTTCGGAGCCGGCTCACCTAACCTACTGGCTTCTCCCAAATGCCCTGGAGGGCTGTGGCACTCCAACCCTTTACCGATCTCAGACCATGGTTTGCAGTGAGCTATCCCTGCAGGGCATCTCCTCAAATACTGACTCCGGGAATCTTTTTCTTTTTTTTTTTTAAATTTTATTTACCTATTCATGAGACACAGAGAGAGAGACACAGAGGCAGAGACACAGGCAGAGGGAGAAGCAGGTTCCACGCAGGGAGCCCGACATGGGACTTGATCCCGGGTCTCCAGGATCACGCCCCGGGCTGAAGGCGGCGCTAAACCACCGAGCCACCTGGGCTGCCCCCCCCCTTTTTTTTAAT
Organism: Nyctereutes procyonoides; assembly: GCF_905146905.1. Taxonomy (NCBI): domain Eukaryota; kingdom Metazoa; phylum Chordata; class Mammalia; order Carnivora; family Canidae; genus Nyctereutes; species Nyctereutes procyonoides. Next base: position 11,328,482 of record NW_026575140.1, on the reverse strand, counting down.
ATTTTTTTTCTTTATTTATTTATGATAGTCACAGAGAGGGGGGGGCAGAGACACAGGCAGAGGGAGAAGCAGGCTTCATGCACCAGGAGCCTGACGTGGGATTCGATCCCGGGTCTCCAGGATCGTGCCCTGGGCCAAAGGCAGGCACCAAACCGCTGCGCCACCCAGGGATCCCCTGACTCCGGGAATCTTGAGGCTACATTCCCCTCCTGTGGTTCTGCCTGATTTCCCTGCTAAGCACTTTTCTGTCAGGGAAAAATCCAGTGCGGATCCAGGGCTGGACTTTCCTGTCCCTGAGGCTTTCACCGCTCCGCTTTAGCTCTGCTACTCGCAGTGCCTCTCCCCCACTTTATTCTTTTTTCTTTATTTTTTTTCACCTTCCTACCTTGTTAGAAGCGAAAACTTTTCTCTCTGTAGCATTCCAGCTGTTCTCTCTTTATTTATTTATTTTTGTTGTTGTTGTTCTCTCTTTAAATCTCAGGTTGAATTCATAGGTGTTCAGGATGTTTTGAAAGTTATCTAGGTAAGTTGGTGGGACTGGGTGAGTTGAGGACCCTACTCCTCTGCCATCTTGCCCTGCCTCTAGGGGAGAGAGAATCTCAAGTAGATTCCCAGCTGGACCTGGAGTCTTATATAGGGGTTGATCTCAGAACTCAGATCTTGACTTGAGCGGAAATCAAGACTCAGATGCTCAACTGAGCCACCCAGTGCCTCCTTCAGCCTATAGGTTTTCACAGTTTTTTGGTACCAACTTTTCTGGGACTCTGAGGACACAAATACTAGATCCTTTGCTATTGCCCCACAGATCTCTGAGACTTTGTTCACTTTAAAAAAAAAATCTTTTTAAACCAGATACTTTAATATTTATTAATGAGCAAGGCATATGTGGCTTAGTCTGTTAAGCATCTGCCTTCAGCACCAGTTGTGGTCCTGGGGTCTTGGATTGAGCCCACATTGGGCTCCCTGCTCAGTGGAGAGCCTGCTTCTCCCTCTCTGTCCTTCCCCCCTTCTCCTGCATCACTCTCCAGCTCACTCCCTGTCTTTAATAAAATCTTTGAGAAAAAGATTTATGAGGGAGAGAGCAAGCAAGTGAGGGGAGGGCAGAGGGAGAGAAAATTTCCAGCAGACTTTCCACTGAGCGTGGAGCCCAGTGCTGGGCTCCGTCTCCCCACCCATGAGATCATGACCTGATCCTAAACCAAGAGGCAGACACTGAACTGAATAAGCCACCCAGGTGCCCCCTTGGTTCTGGTTTTTAAGGACTACACGTGTTACTCTTAAGTATAGCTAGCTCATTAATTCTGACTGCTGCATAGTAGTCTGTTGTGTGCTTCTGTCACATTTTATTTGTCCTCTTGTAAGGAACTCGTGGTATCCTGCCAACTCCTTACTACCATAGGGTCTGTATGTGCTTCACTATATATGTGTCTTCATGGTCTTCTGTACAAATTTCTTTGAGGGTATTGTTCAGCAGTGTGATTGCCAGATCTTAAGGTATATGTGTCCATTTACCTTATACATGAAGACATTTTATTAAATACTAACAGGCTAATATTCACTCTTACAAAGGAAGGAGATCCTGTCACTTGCTACAGCATGGACTCAGACTTTACTTATACTGTTGTGTGTGTCAAAATACATAAACAGCATGTTTTGTTTATCCATTCATCTGTTATTGAACATTTGGGTTACTTCCACCTCTTGGCTATAGTGAATAATGCTGCTATGAACATGGGTGTGGAAATAACTTGGAGATCCTGTTTTCACTTCTTTTGGATGTATACCAAGAAGTAAGATTACTGGATCAGATGGTATTTCTGTTTTCAATTTTTTAAGGAACTACCATACTGTTTTCCATAGTGGTACCCCACTTTACAGTCTCACCAACAATGGTACACAAGGGCTTCAGTTTTTTCCATATCCTTTCTGACACTTTTTTTTTTTTATTTACTTATGATAGTCACAGAGAGAGAGAGAGAGAGAGAGGCAGAGACACAGGCAGAGGGAGAAGCAGGCTCCATGCACCGGGAGCCCGACGTGGGATTCGATCCCGGGTCTCCAGGATCGCGCCCCGGGCCAAAGGCAGGCGCCAAACCGCTGCACCACCCAGGGATCCCGCTTTCTGACACTTTTTAAAAAATATTTTATTTATTCACGAGAGACAGAGAGAAAGAGAGGTAGAAACAAAGGCAGAGGGAGAAGCCGGCCCATGCCCAGGTCTCCAGGATCACACCCTGGGGCCAAACAGCACTAAACTGCTGAACCACTGGGCCACTGGGGCTGCCAGACACCTTTTTTTTTTTTTTTTTTTTAAGATTGATTTATTTATTTATGATAGAGAGGCAGAGACACAGGAGGAGGGAGAAGCAGGCTCCATGCTGGGAGCCCGACATGGGACTCGATCCCGGGACTCTAGGATCACACCCTCGGCCAAAGGCAGGCGCCAAACCGCTGCGCCACCCAGGGATCCCCCCCCCCCGACACTTTTTTATTTATTTTTCTTCTCTTTATTTTTTATTTTTTATTTTTTAATAAATTAATTTTTATTGGTGTTCGATTTACCAACATACAGAATAACACCCAGTGCTCATCCCATCAAGTGCCCCCCTCAGTGCCCGTCACCCATTCACCCCCACCCCCCGCCCTCCTCCCCTTCCACCACCCCTAGTTCATTTCCCAGAGTTAGGAGTCTATGTTCTGTCTCCCTTTCTGATATTTTCCACACATTTCTTCTCCCTTCCCTTATATTCCCATTCACTATTATTCATATTCCCCAAATGAATGAGAACATACACTGTTTGTCCTTCTCCGATTGACTTACTTCACTCAGCATAATACCCTCCAGTTCCATCCACGTTGAAGCAAATGGTGGGTATTTGTCGTTTCTAATGGCTGAGGAATATTCCATTGTATACATAAACCACATCTTCTTTATCCATTCATCTTTCGATGGACACCGAGACTCCTTCCACAGTTTGGCTATTGTGGACATGGCTGCTAGAAACATCGGGGTGCAGGTGTCCCGGCGTTTCATTGCATCTGAATCTTTGGGGTAAATCCCTAACAGTGCAATTGCTGGGTCATAGGGCAGGTCTATTTTTTAACTCTTTGAGGAACCTCCACACAGTTTTCCAGAGTGGCTGCACCAGTTCACATTCCCACCAACAGTGTAAGAGTGTTCCCTTTTCTCCGCATCCTCTCCAACATTTGTTGTTTCCTGCCTTGTTAATTTTCCCCATTCTCACTGGTGTGAGGTGGTATCTCATTGTGGTTTTGATTTGTATTTCCCTGATGGCAAGTGATGCAGAGCACTTTCTCATGTGCATGTTGGCCATGTCTATGTCTTCCTCTGTGAGATTTCTCTTCACGTCTTTTGCCCATTTCATGATTGGATTGTTCGTTTCTTTGGTGTTGAGTTTAATAAGTTCTTTATAGATTTTGGAAACTAGCCCTTTATCTGATATGTTATTTGCAAATATCTTCTCCCATTCTGTAGGTTGTCTTTTAGTTTTGTTGACTGTATCCTTTGCTGTGCAAAAGCTTCTTATCTTGATGAAGTCCCAATAGTTCATTTTTGCTTTTGTATCTTTTGCTTTCTTTTTTTTTTTTTTTTTTTTTAATATTTTTTTAATCTTTATTTACTTATGATAGTCACAGAGAGAGAGAGAGAGAGAGAGAGGCAGAGACATAGGCAGAGGGAGAAACAGGCTCCATGCGCTGGGAGCCCGACGTGGGATTCGATCCCGAGTCTCCAGGATCGCGCCCTGGGCCAAAGGCAGGCGCCAAACCGCTGCGCCACCCAGGGATCCCTATCTTTTGCTTTCTTGGATGTATCTTGCGAGAAGTTACTGTGGCCAAGTTCAAAAAGGGTGTTGCCTGTGTTCTCCTCTAGGATTTTGATGGAATCTTGTCTCACATTTAGATCTTTCATCCATTTTGAGTTTATCTTTGTGTATGGTGCAAGAGAGTGGTCCAGTTTCATTCTTCTGCATGTGGATGTCCAATTTTCCCAGCACCATTTATTGAAGAGACTGTCTTTCTTCCAGTGGATCGTCTTTCCTCCTTTATCGAATATTAGTTGACCATAAAGTTCAGGGTCCACTTCTGGGTTCTCTATTCTGTTCCATTGATCTATGTGTCTGTTTTTTGTGCCAGTACCACACTGTCTTGATGACCACAGCTTTGTAGTACAACCTGAAATCTGGCATTGTGATGCCCCCAGATATGGTTTTCTTTTTTTAAAATTCCCCTGGCTGTTCGGGGTCTTTTCTGATTCCACACAAATCTTAAAATAATTTGTTCTAAGTCTCTGAAGAAAGTCCATGGTATTTTGATAGGGATTGCATTATACGTGTAAATTGCCCTGGGTAACATTGACATTTTCACAATATTAATTCTGCCAATCCATGAGCATGGAATATTTTTCCATCTCTTTGTGTCTTCCTCAATTTCTTTCAGAAGTGTTCTATAGTTTTTAGGGTATAGATTCTTTACCTCTTTGGTTAGGTTTATTCCTAGGTATCTTATGCTTTTGGGTGCAATTGTAAATGGGATTGACTCCTTAATTTCTCTTTCTTCAGTCTCATTGTTAGTGTATAGGAATGCCATTGAAATCTGGGCATTGATTTTGTATCCTGCCATGCTACCACATTGCTGTATGAGTTCTAGCAATCTTGGGGTGGAGGCTTTTGGGTTTTCTATATAGAGTATCATGTCATTGGCGAAGAGGGAGAGTTTGACTTCTTCTTTGCCAATTTGAATGCCTTTAATGTCTTTTTGTTGTCTGATTGCTGAGGCTAGGACTTCCAATACTATGTTGAATAGCAGTGGTGAGAGTGGACATCCCTGTCTTGTTCCTGATCTTAGGGGAAAGGCTCCCAGTGCTTCCCCATTGAGAATAATATTTGCTGTGGGCTTTTCTTAGATGGCTTTTAAGATGTCGAGGAAAGTTCCCTCTATCCCTACACTCTGAAGAGTTTTGATCAGGAATGGATGCTGTATTTTGTCAAATGCTTTCTCTGCATCTAATGAGAGGATCATATGGTTCTTGGTTTTTCTCTTGCTGATATGATGAATCACATTGATTGTTTTACGGGTGTTGAACCAGCCTTGTGTCCTGGGGATAAATCCTACTTGGTCATGGTGAATAATTTTCTTAATGTGTTGTTGGATCCTATTGGCTAGTATCTTGTTGAGAATTTTTGCATCCATGTTCATCAGGGATATTGGTCTGTAATTCTCCTTTTTGGTGGGGTCTTTGGTTTTGGAATTAAGGTGATGCTGGCCTCATAGAACGAATTTGGAAGTACTCCATCTCTTTCTATCTTTCCAAACAGCTTTAGTAGAATAGGTATGATTTCTTCTTTAAACGTTTGATAGAATTCCCCTGGGAAGCCATCTGGCCCTGGACTCTTGTGTCTTGGGAGGTTTTTGATGACTTCTTCAATTTCCTCCCTGGTTATTGGCCTGTTCAGGTTTTCTATTTCTTCCTGCTCCAGTTTTGGTAATTTGTGGCTTTCCAGGAATGCGTCCATTTCTTCTAGATTGCCTAATTTATTGGCGTAGAGCTGTTCATAATATGTTTTTAAAATCGTTTGTATTTCCTTGGTGTTGGTAGTGATCTCTCCTTTCTCATTCATGATTTTATTAATTTGAGTCTTCTCTCTCTTCTTTTTAATAAGGTTGGCTAGGGATCCCTGGGTGGCGCAGCGGTTTGGCGCCTACCTTTGGCCCAGGGCGTGATCCTGGAGACCCAGGATCGAATCCCACGTCAGGCTCCCAGTGCATGGAGCCTGCTTCTCCCTCTGCTTGTGTCTCTGCGCCTCTCTCTGTGACTATCATAAATAAAATAAAGCTCAATGAATTAAAGCTTGGAAAGATGTGGGCAGAAAATTAAAAAAAAAAAATAAGGTTGGCTAATGGTTTATCTATCTTATTAATTCTTTCAAAGAACCAACTCCTGGTTCTATTGATCTGTTCCACAGTTCTTCTGGTCTCAATTTCGTTGAGTTCTGCTCGAATTTTAATTAACTCTCTTCTTCTGCTGGGCGTCGGGTCGATTTGCTTCTTCTCTAGCTCCTTTATGTGTAAGGTTAGCTTTTGTATTTGAGTTCTTTCCAGTTTTTGAATGGATGCTTATATTGCAATGTATTTCCCCCTCAGGACTGCTTTTGCTGCATCCCAAAGATTTTGAACGGTTGTATCTTCATTCTCATTAGTTTCCATGAATCTTTTTAATTCTTCCTTAATTTCCTGGTTGACCCTTTTATCTTTTTTTTTTTTTGACCCTTTTATCTTTTAGCAGGATGGTCCTTAACCTCCACGTGTTTGAGGTCCTTCCAAACTTCTTCTTGTGATTGAGTTCTAATTTCAAGGCCTTATGGTCTGAGAATATGCAGGGGACGATACCAATCTTTTGGTATCGGTTCAGACCCGATTTGTGACCCAGTATGTGGTCTATTCTGGAGAAAGTTCCATGTGCACTTGAGAAGAATGTGTATTCAGTTGAGTTTGGATGTAAAGTTCTGTAGATATCTGTGAAATCTATCTGGTCCAGTGTATCATTTAAAGCTCTCGTTTCTTTGGAGATGTTCTGCTTAGAAGACCTATCGAGGGTAGGAAGAGCTAGATTGAAGTCACCAAGTATTAAGTGTATTATTATCTAAGTATTTCTTCACTTTGGTTAATAATTCGTTTAAGTATTTGGCAGCTCCCACATTTGGGGCATATATATTGAGGATTGTTAAGTCCTCTTGCTGGATAGATCCTTTAAGTATGATATAGTGTCCCTCTTCGTCTCTCACTACTGTCTTCGGGGTAAATTTTAGTTTATCTGATATAAGGATGGCTACCCCTGCTTTCTTTTGAGAACCATTTGAATGGTAAATGGTTCTCCAACCTTTTATTTTCAGGTTGTAGGTGTCCTTCTGTCTAAAATGAGTCTCTTGTAGACAGCAAATAGATGGGTCCTGCTTTTTTATCCAGTCTGAAACCCTGCGCCTTTTGATGGGGTCATTAAGCCCGTTCACGTTCAGAGTTACTATTGACAGATATGAGTTTAGTGTCATCATGATATCTTGTCCTTGTTTTTGTGGATTGTTCCACTGAACTTCTTAAAGGGGAATTTTAAGAGTCCCCCTTAAAATTTCTTGTAGAGCTGGTTTGGAGGTCACATATTCTTTCAGTTCCTGCCTGTTTTGGAAGCTCTTTATCTCTCCTTCCATTTTGAATGAGAGCCTTGCTGGATAAAGTATTCTTGGTTGCATGTTCTTCTCATTTAGGACCCTGAATATATCCTGCCAGCCCTTTCTGGCCTGCCACGTCTCTGTGGAGAGGTCTGCTGTTACCCTAATATGCCTCCCCATGAAAGTCAGGGACTTCTTGTCTCTTGCTGCTTTAAGGATCTTCTCTTTATCTTTGGAATTTGCAAGCTTCACTATTAGATGTCGAGGTGTTGAACGGTTTTTATTGATTTTAGGGGGGGATCTCTCTATTTCCTGGATCTGAATGCCTGTTTCCCTTCCCAGATTGGGAAAGTTTTCAGCTAGGATTTGTTCAAATACATATTCTGGCCCTCTTGCCCTTTTGGCGCCCTCGGGAACCCCAATTAAACGTAGGTTTTTCTTCCTTAGGCTGTCATTTATTTCCCTTAATCTGTCTTCATGGTCTTTTAATTGTCTCTTTTTTCCTCAGTTTCCCTCTTTGCCATTAACTTGTCTTCTATGTCACTCACTCGTTCTTCCACCTCGTTAACCCTCGTCGTTAGGACTTCTAGTTTGGATTGATCTCATTCAATTGATTTTTAATTTCTGCCTGATTGGATCTAAAGTCTGCAGTCATGAAGTCTCGTGAGTCCTTAATGCTTTTTTTCTAGAGCCACCAGTAGCTGTATAATAGTGCTTCTGAATTGGCTTTCTGACATTGAATTGTAATCCAGATTTTGTAACTCTGTGGGAGAGAGGACTGTTTCTGATTCTTTCTTTTGAGGTGAGGTTTTCCTTCTAGTCATTTTGCTCAGTGCAGAGTGGCCAAAAACAAGTTGTATTGGGAAAAGGAGAGAAAGAGAAGAAAAGAGAAAGAGAAAAAAGAAAAAGAAGGAAAAAAAAGGGAAAAAAAAGAAGAAAAAGAGAGAAAAAGAAAGGTGAAAAAAAAGGGGTGTGGGGGAAGCAATCAGAAATCAAAAAGAGAAGAAAAAAGAAAACAAAAAACAAAAAACACGGGGAGTATCTTCTGATTCTGTAGACTTTAAGTCCCTTGACTTCCCCTGGAACTGGTCCGTCCAGCTGGTCTTCTGGGGGAGGGGCCTGCTGTGCTGATTTACAGGTGTTAGCACTTGGGGGAGCTGCTCTGCCCCTGCCTGGTGCAGGGCTCAGCGGGGGTTGTTTACCCGGTGAGGCCCCAGGAGGAACAGCCACAGTGGCTATGGCAGCTCTGGAAACCTGGATTCAGCCCCCGCAGGAACTACGGGGCTCTCCGTCTGCAGGGCCTGGAGGGCTCCGGGGCGGGGCTGCTGATCTGCTCAGCTCGGGGCAGGAGCGCCCTTGGTCCGACACTTTTTTAAAAAAAGATTTTACTTATGTATTTGACAGAGGACAAGAAGGGGGAACAGCAGAGGAAGCTGCAAAGGGAGAGGGAGAAGCAGGTTATCTTTTTTTTTTTTTTAAGATTTTATTTATTTATTCATGAGACATGCAGAGAGAGAGAGAGAGGCAGAGACACAGGCAGAGGGAGAAGCAAGCTCCACACAGGGAACCCCATGTGGGACCCAATCCCAGGCCTCCAGGACCACGCCCTGGGCTGAAGGCAGGCACGCCAAACCTCTGAGCCACTCAGGGATCCCCGCAGGTTATCTTTATATGTGCAGTTTTAGCACAGTTTCTGGTATACAGTAAAATACTTAATAAATACTAGTTGAGGGGTGCCTGGATGATTCAGTCATTTGAACATCTCACTCTTGATTTTGGCTCAGGTCGTAATCTCAAGGTAGTGAAATTTCTCCCTACTCAGCCAGGAGCCTACTTGAAATTCTCCCTCTGCCCTTCCCCTTTGCTGATGTGCCTGCTCTTTTTCTCTAAAATAATTCTTAGGAAAAAAAAAAAACTTGAATGAAAGAATGAATAAAATGAGTTGCTGCATTTTTTCAAGAAAACAATGTAAGGGATCCCTGGGTGGCGCAGCGGTTTGGCGCCTGCCTTTGGCCCAGGGCGCGATCCTGAAGACCTGGGATCGAATCCCACGTCGGGCTCCCGGTGCATGGAGCCTGCTTCTCCCTCTGCCTGTGTCTCTGCCTCTCTCTCTCTCTCTGTGTGTGACTATCATAAATAAATAAAAATTAAAAAACAACAACAACAATGTAATGTTATCTTTTTAAAATAAGATTTCTAGGACCCCTGGGTGGGTCAGTGGTTGAGCATCTGCCTACTACTCAGGTTGTGATCCTGGGATCAAGTTCCCCATCAGGCTCCCCGCAGGCAGCCTGCTTCTCCCTCTGCCTGTCTCTGCCTCTCTGTGTCTCTCATGAGTAAATAAATAAAATCTTAAAAAAAAAAAAAGATTTCTAAGAGATGTATTGAGGATTAATCTCAATTGTCTATGCCTTTTTGCCTTTTCCATATAATTTATTTCAATTGGATATTTAGTATCCTGCACAATCTTAGAGTTGAAGGGACTTTAGAGATAAGAGGCTTATGTTACTATGTTCATCAATACTGTATTTATTGTAGAGAGGGACATACAAGTACCCAGTTTTCTTCTTTTTCCTCTTTTTTTTTTTTAAAGATTTATTTTACAGCAAGAAAGCACAGGAGTTGTTGGGGTGCAGAGGGAGAGGAGAACCAGACTTCCTGTTGAGCATGGAGCCCCACATGGGTGCTCAGTCCCATAATCTTGAGATCCCGAATCTGGCTAAAACTAAGAGTTGTTTGTTCCACTGAGCTGTCCAGGTGCCCCCACAGCTTTTTTTTTTGTTTTTTTTAAGACAATTCATTTAACTTCAGTGTTTTAGTCTGATTAGCTGAAATTTTGTTTTGTTTTGTTTTTAAGATTTTATTTATTCATGAGAGACATAGAGAGGCAGAGACTTTGGCAGAGGGAGAAGCAGGCTTCCTGCAGGGAGCCGGATGTGGGACTCTATCCCAGGACCCTGGGATCATGCCCTGAGTTGAAGGCAGAAACTCAACCACTATGCCACCCAGGTGTCTCCAGCTAGCTGAAATCTTAACTGCAGTATAAATCTGAGGTTGCTTTGGTAGATCTGGTTCCTGCTGATTTAGTCTTGTGTGTATATGTATAGTCCTTGTGTTTGATACCATTCCAGAATCAAATAGCATCCTCTTTTGATGTATGTGCCTGGAAGCTTGCTCTTGTGTGCTGTGTTTATAGGCGCCCTGTTCCTTTCTGCCCTACCAGTGACTGTGATTCCTGTCTGGAGGCCCTCTTCATATAGTTACCCTTGTGAAGTTTCACGTCCTCTTCTTGTCCTCTCAGTCCTGGAATTATTAATGGTTCTGGGGCAAGACTATCCTTTGTTGGTTTCTCTAAACCTTACCCACACCTTTGTACATAGTCTATTAAATTCTTCTCAAATTACTCAGGTTGTGGATGCTATCTGTTTTCAGCTGGAATTGTGATTATTAGAGTCCCTGAATGGGCCCTGTGATTTTACTTACTTTTTAGATATGAACAAATACATGTTTTACTGAATGATAAGATTAGTAATTTGGGTTTATTTTTATCTGCCTTCCATAGAGGTTTATAGTAGCCTTTGAGAGTTTCTCTTCCCCAAATATCCCCAACTAGAAGATTAAGAGTGAAATATAAACAACTTTGCCACACTTCAATATTTTCAACTTCCTTCAGTAGAAATTATAAAATTATAAAATTATTTATACTGCAGTATAAATCTGAGGTTGCTTTGGTAGATCTGGGTTCCTGATACCATTGATATACCAATGGTATCAATCCGAGGTGATTGTTTTATCTAACTAGACTGAACTCCATGAGGGTAATAACCATGTCTGTTTCTTTTTCTTTTTCTTTTTTTTTTGTGCCAGTGTGTATCTCTAGCTCCTGTCACAGTGTTGTAGATACTCAATGAATATTTGTTGAAAGAGATTAAAAAATAACATAGTATTTTAATTTTTCTGCTGAAATACTGTAGGAGTGTATGATTAAGTTTGTTTACTTGGATATTTAGATATACTTAGATTTTATTTTTCATTTTACCGGTTTGTTGTTGGTTGATCCTGGGCCAGCGCCTGGTACAGCAAATGACAGTACTAGTTAGTATTTTTTTGGCTGTCTTTCTCCCTCCCATCTATCTCTGGTATGAATCCCTTGGAATTTAGGATACAGTCTGGATCTAGTTAACACTAGAACCTACCGCAGCACCCGTTGTCTTATAAATAATTGTCAAATTGAAGTTCTGAATTTATGATTATGAGAGATGTTATGGCATAAACTGTAGTGAATGTCATTCTTCAGCTGTCCTGAACTTGTGTTCCTCTGAAAGCTTCTTTTTCTCTCTGGTACCTGGAGTCTACATACAGCACTCCGTCTTCTGCCTGGGGTAGTCACATCCTCTTTTTTACCTTATAAATAATTTGTGTGTCCTTTGGGACCCAACTTAGACTTTTTTCTCCTGAAAGTATCCTGTAATCTTGGCACTACTGACATTTGGGCTGGATAATTTTTTTTTTTTTGTTATTGGGGGGACTGTCCTGTTCATTGTAGAATGTTTAGCATCATTCCTGGCATCTGCCCACCAGAGGCCAGTAGCATCCCCTCCAATCATGACAACCCAGGATGTCTCTGGTCATTGCCAAATGTCCCAAATGGGGCAAAATCACTTCTATTTGAGAACCATTCTAAAATTACCCTTTTTACCAAATAGTATTGTAGTTGCCAGATTTTGCCTTTGAGGGCAAGGACTGTACTTTTTTTTTTTTTTTTTGTAAATCTTTAGCGTTTAGCTATTGTCTCATGTAGAAATATTTAGTAAATATTTATTGGTGGATTGAACATAATTCAGTGTAATGGATGCCAGATATTTCATGACATACAACATACAAGCTCCATTGTAAACTGAGACCTAGATTAATTATTTAAATGTATAAAGGCTTCTGGAGGCAATTTTACAAACAAAATATATCTGATGTTTCTTATTAGTGGCATGTGCACAAGTGGACACGTGTTCCATACAAACTCTTTACATTGGATGTCTTTTTTGGTTTGTCTGTTGATTGGTTAGTTTGTTAGATCTAGCTTTTGTTTGGGTGTTACATATTTTGAAGTTCAAGCCAGGAATTAATTTAGAGACAGAATTTGTGCTGTCTCAGTATAGAATGCACAATGGTGTGCCCCCCCCCCCCCCCCCGTAGGTGGAGGGGAATGGTTTTGTTGACTGTATTTTGCTGTTCATTGAAAGTCTTTGTAAAGTAGCCTTCTGTTGTTAAGGATTATATAGCAGTTTTTTTTTTTCTTGGACTTTTTGTCCTTTGGTGTATTTCTTTGTATGTCAGTAAATATTACTATTTTTGTGATCTTGGGCACTAGCTTTTTCCCAAAGGCTGAGACTTAGTAAGATTTGAGGAACCAATGGGAGAATATTTTTTAATTTGGTTCTAAATTTGATAATCTTTCCTCATCACTGCCCTGATGAGCTTTTTGGGAGACATAGGCGGCCTTCTTGCTGTTGCTTTGTCTTTCTATCATCCCACTTCTACACCAATATATAGATACTAATTTTATCCATTATCAGGTTCTTTCAGCTCTGCCTTCAAGATCTCAAATCCAGTCACGCTACCCTAGCCTAAGCTTTTTCCATCCCTTGTCTGGACTATAGTAATAGCCTTCTCTGGTCCTCTTGGTTCTATTATTATCCTCCCCTAATCAGTTCTCCATACAAGCCAAAATGGTCTTTAAGAAATGTTGAATAAGGTCATGTTGTTTTTGCCTGTATTAGGAAATCATTCTGGGTTATAGTGTCAGCTAATCCATCCTCTAACTGGAATAATTTCAGCTTGAAAGTAGTAATTTCTTATCTTTTTCCAGGAGTAACAACACAGCATGCTGGGCTCTGGATTTAAAGCTGAGCGTTTACGGGTCAATTTGAGATTAGTCATAAACCGTCTTAAGCTATTGGAGAAAAAAAAAAGTGAGTAATACATGATTGCCTTATATTTTCTTTCCCAAAATACATCACTGGGTTTTACCACCCTAGTACTGGCTCCATCAGGCTAGTACTATAAAGTCTTAGGGATCCTAGATCCTTGAAGCTTTAGATAGATTACTGCTGCTCCTTGTGACAAGTTAGATTGAATCGTTCTGTTGCAGGGAATGGGTTAACATGACTTCTGAGGTGGAAATTTCTGGCTATAACAGCAATACTCTTTGCTAGACAAAAGAGCAAATTCTGGAGACTAGATGAGTTGGGACTAGATTTGCTGAGAGTGAGTGAACTAGGTTGTAGTAGGTAGAAACACTCACTTTGTTCTTGGGTTGGAAGTCTCCTGCAAGCCAGGGCCCAATGTACTGTTGCCATGTGACTGGATGGGATTTGTGCCTTAGCGGAACTGGCCCAGAAAGCAAGGAAAGAGATTGCTGACTATCTGGCTGCTGGGAAAGATGAACGAGCTCGGATCCGAGTGGAGCACATTATCCGAGAAGATTACCTTGTGGAGGCCATGGAGATCCTGGAGCTATATTGTGATTTGCTGCTGGCTCGGTTTGGCCTCATCCAGTCTATGAAGTAAGATATTTTGTCTTTTTTTAAAAAAATCTTAATCTAGGTATGATTTATAGAAAAACTGTACCTGTGTATAGAATCTGTTGGGTTTGGACATAGGCATACACCTGTATACCATCACCACAATCAAGGTGTAATAAACATTTGTTATTTCCAGAAGTTTCCTTGTGTCCCCTCTCACCCCCCCCAATCCTTTTTTGATAAAAACACATGACATCAGATCTCTTATTCTCTTTTTTTAAACAAGATTAATTTATTTTCGAGACAGCATGTATGCACGAACCAGGGCAGGGGGTGGGGAGGAGCAGAGGGAGTACGAGAGAATCCCAAGCTGACTCCCCACTGAGTGCAGAGCCTGACATGGGCCTTTAAGACTGTGAGATTGTGACCTGAGCCGAAACTTGTGTCAGACACTGAATGCACTGACCCACCCAGGCACCCTTCTACTCTCTTAACATTTATAAATGCATAGTGTAGTATTGTTAATTATATGCATAGAGTTGTTCATCTCTGAATTTACTCATCTTGTATAACTAAAATGAAATAAGAGACTTGAAAACTAAGATCAAATCACTTTTGAGAAAGGAAATTTGAGAAAGGAGTAATATGCAGTGTGGGGGGCCTAACACTAGGGGACTACTTCACATACCCAAGGGCCTTTTTTCCTAATAACTTTGTTGGAAGACCTGATCTTAATGTAGACAACTGTTCAAAATAAGGACTCTGAAATCAAAAGGTCTAAGTTTGAGTCTTGGCTCTAACATTTTTCTGACTTTGTAACCTTGGGCTTGTCAGAGTTTCCCCAAAAGTAAAAGAGGATGATGAAAATGCTAAAGTCTTAGAATTATTTGTAAGATTCTAACGAGCTTGGTGGAAGAAGTTTAGAGGCTATCAAGTATATGATACAAATTGGAGGGTTTTGTTGGTTTATATATTTATTTATAAAGATTTTATTTATTCATTTGACAGAATACAGGTAGGGGAGCAGCGGGCAGAGGGAGAGGGAGAAGCAGGTTCCCCACTGGCCAGGGAAGGGAGCCTGATGTGGAGCTTGATCCCAGAATCCTGGGATTATGACCCGAGCCGAAGACACGTGCTTAAGTAACTGAGCCTGTTGGTTTGTTTTAAAGAATATTAAATTTTATTAATTTCTTTCCTTAATTAGGGAACTAGATTCTGGTCTGGCTGAATCCGTGTCTACACTGATCTGGGCTGCTCCTCGACTCCAGTCAGAAGTGGCTGAGTTGAAAATAGTGAGTACAACGTTTCAGTGATGTTTGTAGTTTGTCATATTGTTAGGTTGGTTAACACAAGTCATTTCTGTTTATTTGACCAGATATTTTGTATCCTTCCCCATGCTGCTTTTGAAATAGGCTTTGTAAATTGGTCTACCTTCTTTTCAGGCCTCTTACGTAATGCAACAGAACAGTATTTTCAAACTTGAATAATTTTTTTAAGGAGCAAAGTTTTGCATATCTCCAGTTTTCTCTTATTTTTATTGTAATGTTATATAAGTATATTCATATAAAGTTGTTACACAACTGTAAACGAGTAAAGTTAAAATCATATTAATTTAAGGTTACAGAGGTTTTGTTTCATTCAGTAATTCTACAAATATTTATCTGGTGTATGTTACAAGTTGGTGGGCACTGAGGGTACAGCAGTGAGCAAAATATGACACCAACCCTACTCTTGTAGCTTAAATCTAGCAGAAGAGATAGACGTTGAAAACTTCATCACAACATGGATACGGCACTAGCCGCCAGGATATAAATTCAGTTGAGTTGTTCTGTCCTTTTTTCTACATCTTTGCCTTTTTTATTTTATTTTCTCTAGATTGTCTGTTTTATCTCCTGACCCGTCTTTTGAAATTTCAGGGATCCCTGGGTGGCGCAGCGGTTTGGCGCCTGCCTTTGGCCCAGGGCGCGATCCTGGAGACCCAGGATCGAATCCCACATCAGGCTCCCGGTACATGGAGCCTGCTTCTCCCTCTGCCTATGTCTCTGCCTCTCTCTCTCTCTCTCTCTCTATGACTATCATAAATAAATAATAAAAAAAAAATTGAAATTTCATTGTCTTCTGTATGTTTTTATTTTTAAGAGCTTTTTTTTTTTTTTTTTTTTAAGTTTTAAAGAACATTAGAGAGAGAGAACGAGCAGAGGAGAGAGGCACAGATAGAGGGAGACCCTGGGATCATGACCTGAGGTGGAAGCAGACGCTCAACCAGTTGAAGCATCAGAGTGCCCCAAGAGCTCTTCTTAATTCTCTTAAATATTTACATCATAGTCTGTAGCTTTTGTTTCATAGCTATAATGTCTTTTAACTGAGAATATTACAGTTTCTTTTTTTTTTAATTTTTTTAATTTATTTATTTACGATAGTCACACACACAGAGAGAGAGAGGCAGAGACACAGGCAGAGGGAGAAGCAGGCTCCATGCACTGGGAGCCCGACGCGGGATTCGATCCCGGGTCTCCAGGATCGCGCCCTGGGCCAAAGGCAGGCGCCAAACCGCTGCGCCACCCAGGGATCCCAATATTACAGTTTCTTAGTAACTTTTCTTGTTCCTGTAATAATTGTTTTCTTCTATTTCTTTTAAACTATCATATAGTGTAAAATCAGGCTTTTCACAAAAGTTTGGTGGCCTTGGCTGTTGAGTTGTATTTAAAAGTGAGACATTAAAACTCTCATGTGCCTGGGTGGGGCTTATTGCCAGATGCCTTTATTGTTGAATGATCTAAGTCCTTTCTTAAGGGAATTCTAGAGTATCAGGAATTAGTTTTCTTCCTCTGGATGGTCATTTCCCTCAGACAGAAATCCTGTTTTCTACCCCAAGGGTGTAAGTTGGCTGCCAGAATTTCTAACAATCAGAGGAGAAGGAAGCCAAAGGTCTCGTTCTTCTCTTATAGAAGACTTAGATTTTATTTTTCAATTGTCTTTAAGTGTCTCTGCTCTCTGTTGTGCTTGGAGTCCAGAATCCCTTTAGTTTAACTTCCCCAGAGAGTAAGCCTCTAGTATTCTGATCTGGTAGGAATGATAGTCATAGAGTTTGTGAGTAGAAGAATGGGAGAGTAGAGACAACTGTTGCCTCCTTTCCTTTTCTGGGTAGAGTAAGCTCTGCACCCAGTGTGGGGCTTGAACTCATAACCTCGAGATCAAGAGTCCCATGCTTTACCAACTGAGCCAGCAAGGTGTCCCAGAGGCAGCTGTTTTTTTCTTTTTTTTAAGATTTTATTTATTTATTAATGAGAGACACAGAGAGAGAGAGAGAGAGGCAGAGACACAGGCAGAGGGAGAAGCAGGCTCCATGCAGGGAGCCCAAAATGGGACTCGATCCCAGGTCTCCAGGATCACACCCTGGGCTGAAGGCGGTGCTAAACCGCTGAGCCACCTGGGCCGCCTGAGGCAGCTGCTTTTTACACAGACTTTTAACCTCCTCAGTCTTCTTTTAAAGTATGTATGTATTATGTATTTTTTTTTAAAGATTTATTTATTTATTTATTCATGAGGGACACTGAGAGGGAGGCAGAGACTTTGGTAGAGGGAGAAGCGGGCTCCATGCAGGGAGCATGACGTGGGACTCC
Source organism: Nyctereutes procyonoides (assembly GCF_905146905.1). Lineage (NCBI taxonomy): Eukaryota > Metazoa > Chordata > Mammalia > Carnivora > Canidae > Nyctereutes > Nyctereutes procyonoides. Next base: position 11,311,154 of record NW_026575140.1, on the reverse strand, counting down.
ATCCTGGGTATTCAGGATCAGGCCCTGAGCCAAAGGTGGCACTAAACTGCTGAGACACTTGGGCCACCTGTGGCAGCTGCTTTTTACACAGACTTTTAACCTCAGTCTTTTTAAAAAAGTTTTTATTTAAGTGATCTTGTATCCAGTGTGGGGCTTGAACTCATGATCCTAGACCAAGAGTTGAATGCTCCTCTGAGCCACCCAGGTGTCCCAACCTCAGTTTCATTGTAACCTTTCCTGTATTCTTCCTTTATATTAAGATTTATTGGGGCAGCCCCGGTGGCTCAGCAGTTTAGCGCAGCCTTCAGCCCAGGGCCTGATCCTGGAGACCCGGGATCGAGTCCCATGTTGGGCTCCCTACATGGAGCCTGCTTCTCCCTCTGCCTGTGTCTCTGCCTCTGTTTCTCACGAGTAAATAAATAAAATCTTTTTTTAAAATTAATTAATTTATTTATGATAGGCACACAGTGAGAGAGAGAGAGGCAGAGACACAGGCAGAGGGAGAAGCAGGCTCCATACACCGGGAGCCTGACGTGGGATTCGATCCAGGGTCTCCAGGATCGCGCCCCGGGCCAAAGGCAGGCGCTAAACCGCTGCGCCACCCAGGGATCCCATAAATAAAATCTTTAAAAAAAAAAAAGATTTATTAAAGATGAAACAGATTTACATGTTTTTAAAAAGATGAACTCGTAAAAGAACTAGAACTAGACAGATTTAAAAAAATAAATCTCATAGTGGAAATGGCTACAAAAGCCATAGAGAGAGTGATAAATTCATATAAAATAAAAAATTTCTGTATCATATAAAGCAACCAAAAACTTATCAAAAGACAAAGGACAGGGATCCCTGGGTGGCGCAGCGGTTTAGCGCCTGCCTTTGGCCCAGGGTGCGATCCTAGAGACCCGGGATCGAATCCCACATCGGGCTCCCGGTGCATGGAGCCTGCTTCTCCCTCTGCCTGTGTCTCTGCCTCTCTCTCTCTATCTGTGTGACTGTCATAAATAAATAAAAATTAAAAAAAAAAAAAAACAAAAGACAAAGGACAAACTTATAAGAACCATGTCTACATGTGAACGACGAGTGCCTCCTTATTAAGCTCTCATGTGTTGGGGCCACTCTGGTTCAATGCCTAAACTATTATAGTAACTTCTTGAATCTTTCTCCTACAGCTACTTTGGTTTCCTTTAGTCTATTCACCATTGCATCAGAATAGCTTAGAGTTCTGTTCAAGATACAAGTCTAATCCTGTTACTACTCCTTACTTTAAAGCCCTTTAGTAGCTCCTGTTCTTACGATAGAAACAAAATTCCCTTTTTAAAAAATTTTTTTTAAGATTTTATTTGTTCATAAGAGACAGAGAGGCAGAGACACAGGCAGAGGGAGAAGTAGGCTCCCTGCAAGGAGCCTCCCTCCCAGGACCCTGGGATCATGACCTGAGCTAAAGGCAGACATTTAACCATTGAGCCACCCAGGTGTCCCCCCTTTTACTTCATTACCTAACACACTCCTCCCTCTGGCTCAACACTCACTTGATTTCATCTTGAAATAAGGATTGGCTCTGTTTTTCCACCAGAGACCTTTGCACATGCTGTTTTTTAGAATGTTCTTCCTTCCCTCTTAAATCTTCGTCATCCCTTAGATCTCATTGAAGCATCTTTTTTTTTTTTTCAGGAGGCCTTTTTTTTTTTTTTTTTAAAGATTTTACTTATTTGAGAGAGAATGTGATTGCACAAGTGAAGTGGGGGGCAGAGGGGAAGGGAGAGGGAGAGAATCTCGAGCAGACTCCATGCTGAGTGTGGAGCCCTATGTGGGGCTTGATCTCATGGTCTTGAGATCATGATCTGAGCTGAAAACAAGAGTTGAACATGCTTAACTGATCCACCAAGGCACCCCCCCTTACATGACTTTTTTGGTCAAATCTAATTTCACTGTTACAAGCTATTGACAGTCTGCTGTACTTTGCCTGGTTGACACTTACTATAGCTGCATTTATATCTTTATGTGCATGATCAAGTAATGACTGTTTTCCTCAGAGACTATAAAACTCTGTAAGAGTAAGAACAATGTCTATTTTTGTTCATTGTATTTAGAGCATATATCATAAAGTCTGTAATAGAATTTGGTACATAGCTACAGCTTTGTGGATGGATGAACACATATGAATTCACATCTACCCCTTTAAAGTTTTACAGGCCGCATGTTTGTTTTGAAATCCAAGAATAGAAGCATGGTTACTGATGATGGGAAGCTTGAAGCAGTCTGTTGGAATGATTTCCATTTTCTCTGACTGTTTTCTTTTTAGGTTGCTGATCAGCTCTGTGCCAAATATAGCAAAGAATATGGCAAGTTATGTAGGACCAACCAGATTGGAACTGTGAATGACAGGGTAATGCACATACTTGTTAAACATGATGCAATAGGGTATGGGCATGTTATTTTGTATTGATTGTAGTGGGTCCTAACGTATGGCTGAGTTAATCTAGGGTTGCATATTTCATAGTGAGGGTGAGAAGGCATTTGGGCTGGCAGTGTAGTCCACTCCTTACCTCTTCCTTAAACCTGTGATTGTGAGGCCTTGGTCCTTTTGTGCCCCTTACGATTTGTGGATGTAGAAGCAAGGTGAGGAACAGAGTGGATGAATTCAAATAGGAAAGGGTGGCATTATCAGTCTTACCGACATCTGGGTCGTGTGTAACCAGAGAACATGAGAGGGGTGTGGATTTGTAATAATGCTTTGTGACTGAAAAAAAGAAATTTAACTGGTCAGAACCCCTTTTTCTCTTCAGTTTACCTGTAAAATAAGAGGAACAAAATTTAAGACAGGTATAGCCTAGATTTTTAACCCTGGGTCTTTTACTTACAGCTCATGCATAAATTGAGTGTGGAAGCCCCACCCAAAATCCTGGTGGAGAGATACCTGATTGAAATTGCCAAGAACTACAATGTGCCCTATGAGCCTGACTCTGTGGTCATGGTAAGTTTAGAGCTTTTTCAGAATACAAAGGGAAATGAATCTCTGGATATCACTTTCTTAAAAAATAACCATATTCTTTGCACTAAAGTTTGTGGGAATTTAAGCCTTTGTCCAGTCAGTGCCTTTTTGGGTAACAATAAATATGCCTGCATTTCTTAGTATTCAAGGATTAGATGAGATGAATGACTGGAAAGCACTTTGAAAAGGTACAAACCTTGATACAAATACAAAATGGCACTATTGCTGCTTTTTTATAAAGTTCAAGGAATTGAAGAAGTGCCTCAAGACCTCGAATGGATTCTGAAACCTTCATTGGGTGCCTGCTGTGTGCTAGACAATGTAGAGAAGGCCGCGAACACAGATAAAACAAGGTCACTGTCCTGATGAGGTTTACCCTGGAAGGGGGGCAAATATACAAATAGTAATGATTCAGTTAAGATCAGTGGGATGTATCATTCATCTTTGGTGTGCTGCTCAGGCAACTGTCCCCCATCCCAAATACATGCACTTAAGGATAAAAGCATTTATTTCCCCAGCTCTTGAGAATATCGATGACTGGTGACTCATACACAGCTGAGTGGCCCTCAGAAGAAAGCTGCTTCATCCAAAGTCTTTCCTGCGGGAGAGCCTGTATTCAGTACCCTGGTTTTAAAGACTCTACGGTACCTGCTATAGGGCCATCCCAGCTCCTTAAGGAATTGAGCAGTCCTTGTGACTGTACAGCAGCCCAGCTTTTTCTTCTTCCCAGCCTTGCTTCCTTCACTTCCCCTCAGGTCTTTATCCCAAGGGACCACCGCAGTAAAACTCCATACTGGTCTCTATCTCAGGGTCATCTTCTGGGGAAATCTAGCCTATGATGTGGGTTAATGATAAGAATTTCTCTCTCCTTCTCAGGCAGAAGCTCCTCCTGGGGTAGAGACAGATCTTATTGATGTTGGATTCACAGATGATGTGAAGAAAGGGGGCTCTGGAAGAGGAGGAGGGGGTGGTTTCACAGCACCAGTTGGTGGACCTGATGGAACAGTGCCAGTGCCTATGCCCATGCCTATGCCCATGCCCTCTCCAAGCACTCCTTTTTCCTACCCACTTCCAAAGGGACCAGTAAGTATACATATAAATGTGAGCTTAAACTATATAAAATATAGATGATGTATGAGTACACACAGGAGTTGTACGTTGTCAAGAAGATTCAGCAGTGACAACACTTGGTATTAGTGATCATATTGTGAAATAAAAACATTGGGATTTGGAGGTCTTTTGGTTTGTGTTTAGTTAATGATGCGGGAAAATATATAGAAAGAGTGCAATATAAACTTTTTCTCATAGGTTTACTCACTACCTTTGGGACCTGTTGCAGGAGGCATACTAGTAGTCATTTCCAAAAATGAATACTCACTACCAGGAAAACCTCCTTTGTAGACAAGGTGAAGGTCATTACTAGTGATAGGAAAGTTTGATTAGAATCTTCCCTTGTAGACAGCAAAGCAGTTGATTAGTAATTTGAAGACTAGCCAGCCTTTGGCTATAGATCTTTAAAAATCTGCAATCCTTTTGGGGTATTTTTTTTTTTCTTTTGGAGCTCTTGCATATATACATATTTTGAATATATGTCTTGAATATTCACATTGAATACGTGTAGGTATTTCTCCCTTACCATACACAGACCTCAGAAATTAGTTAGGGGCTGTGTTTCTGATGTTGCCTTTGTCCTCTTGCAGTCGGATTTCAACGGATTGCCAATGGGGACTTACCAGGCTTTTCCCAATATTCATCCACCTCAGATACCAGCAACTCCCCCATCGTATGAATCTGTAAGTGCATGAGCGTCTTTTGTAAGCAGCAGGAGAGTGAATCCCATGAAGAGAGAGCAAAATAATGGCCACAGGGAAGGCAAAATTTTGATCAATTCCTAGTTACCAGCATTGCTCTTGCTTTGGATTTTTGTGTTGCTTTAACATTATCCTGGAAATGGGGTGGTGGTGGCGGTGGCAGCAGCATCATTGGTGGCAATGCTTTATTTGCACTTAAGCCAGGAATCAGGAGGGAGCTGCAGATCTCCTAGAAAGTTCTAATAGGGCACTTTATAGTCTTTTGGGTTTTTGTTGTTTCTGTTTTTTTGAACTAACTAGGCAGAGAATTGTATTGTGCTGGTATAGTCTAGCTGCTAGAATATAATTAAACACTGTGTGTCTTCATCAGAAGTGGCCAGTTAGTAAATTTCACACTATGGCATTAATTTTACATTTTAGTCTTATAGACGAAACTTGTTATAAATGTGGTAATCATGCCTTGAACTGAACTGAATTGTTGGTGTTGGTGTTTGCGCCGCTTTGAGTCAGAATTGGAGGGCTACTTTCTGTCAGCCTTGTTTCCTCAGCTAGTATGTGCCTTTTGAGACCTATTTCCATCTGATGCATTACAGAGAAAACAAATTGGTAGGGTATTTGCTGGGAGAGTACCCTGTTCCTGAACTTGCTTAGTGTTCTTTCCTTTGGCTTTCCCTTGGGCCTGGGTTTTTCTTACGTTTTGGTCTGCATGCATTGAAGCATTGCTCACAACTGTTTCCAGGATATGAGGTAGAAGATCTTCAGTATTTGAGGACTTGTTTCTTGGAGATGAATTCAGTGGGTTAGTGCTTTCTCTCTGCCCAGAAGGTGAAGGTATCAAAGAGAGGTGTTATGGTGTGGTAAGAATTTTCTTTTTCTCGCTTGGTGGTTATTTGTTTAACATGGTAGCTGATCGGAAGATAAGGAAGGAGTACAGGGGGTGGAGGGGCAGTTTCTTTGGAGCAGGTTCTTTTGCTTCTGCTGAGCAGCTTAGCTTTTGGAGAACATAGGGGTTTATATCAGTATTAGTACTTTCTCCAGTAATGACATTGCTTTCTCCCCCAGTAACAGTCTTTGTGTTTCAGGTTGATGACATTAATGCTGATATGAATGTCTCTTCTGCACAGATTGTTGGTGAGTATGAGTCAGAAACCCTCATTGCTGAATCCTTTGCGGTTTTCTCATTGCTGTTCCTGCCTCAGAAATAGTGTTCATGTTTGTGGCATATTACCCACATGCCCTCTTCTCTCCCAGAATGTAGATGATGTATAATGAAAGTAGAACTCAGCATTTCCCTTGCCCAAAAAGAAAATATCTTTCTGGCTGCAGAGAATCTCCCAGGTTCCTTGTTTCTGTTAATGGTATCATTATTCTTTCAACTTCAAGTTCTTTATGTTCCTGCTGCTTCAGCTTCCACTGTACCTAGAAATACCGAAAGAGGTAGATTGATTGGTCTATCCAGATACGTATTTTTTTTTTAATTTTTTATTTATTTATGATAGCCACAGAGAGAGGGATAGAGAGAGAGGCAGAGACATAGGCAGAGGGAGAAGCAGGCTCCATGCACCGGGAGCCCGACGTGGGATTCGATCCCAGGTCTCCAGGATCGCACCCTGGGCCAAAGGCAGGCGCTAAACTGCTGCACCACCCAGGGATCCCCAGATACGTATTTTTAAACTTGAGCATTAAAGAGGGAGCAGTAGATAAAACCATAAATGAATAGCTCCGTGGCCTTTTCACAAAGCAAGCATGCTCATGTGGTCATCCACTCAGAAAATAAAATACTACCAAGCACTACAGAAACCCTGGGGGATGGGGTACTTTTTAAATTAGAGATAGGTAACCTCAGTAAAACTGGTGTAGAACATTTTCATTACCCCAGAAAGTTTCCTTACGATCCTTTCCAGTCTGCTCTGTCAATCCACTCTCTACCTTTGAGGCAAACACTTTTTATTTTTTTTTAAGATTTTATTTTTGGGGGAACCCTGGGTGGCACAGCGGTTTGGCGCCTGCCTTTGGCCCAGGGCGTGATCCTGGAGACCCGGGATCGAATCCCACATCGGGCTCCCGGTGCATGGAGCCTACTTCTGTCTCTGCCTGTGTCTCTGCCTCTCTCTCTCTCTCTCTCTCTCTCTCTCTGTGTGTGTGTGTGTGACTATCATAAATAAATAAAATTTTTAAAAAAAGGAAAATATATACAGTGTCTCCATGTAGCTTCACCATTAAAAAAAAAAAGATTTTATTTTTAAGGAGAGAGAAAAAAGAGCATATATATGTGTGAGGTGGGAGGGAGGGAAAGAATCTCAAGCAGACTCCATGCTCAGCACTGATTTCAATATGGGACTCAATCCTATGACCCTGAGATCATGACCAGAGCCAAAACCAAGAGTCGGGTGCTCAGCTATCTGAGCCACCCAGGCACCCTCTTATGGGAGCAGACCTTTGTGAAAGGGGACAGTGAGTGAGTGCTCTGTGTACCTAGTCCCAGGTACCACACTTTGAATTTCCCTTAATCTTTTTCTCTTGCCTTAGGAAAGTGTAACAGGTAGGATTCAACTATATTAAGGAAATGTAGATATTGTCCTGAAAATTTATACTGACCTTTAGAATTATTAATCATTTTTTTAAAAACCGTGTTTTCTCCTGTATTTTTATTGTTTCTGCCAGAAGGGCTGGTGGGCTTTGAGGATCTGAGCCACTTACTTTCTCAGGTATTTGTAACACTGTGCTTGCTCCTTACCCTAATTAGGTCCTGGACCCAAGCCAGAAGCTTCTGCAAAGCCCCCTTCCCGACCTGTGGATACCTATGACAACTTTGTGCTACCGGAGTTGCCATCTGTGCCAGACACACTACCGACTGCATCTGCTGGTGCCAACACCTCAGCATCTGAGGACATTGACTTTGATGATCTTTCCCGGAGATTTGAAGAATTGAAAAAGAAAACCTAGGTCTTATACTAGGCAACCTCCAGGCTCTGGGATTTGAGACTGAGTTATTTCTCCTTGTAACAAAGAATCTCCATGAAATTCTTTTTCATCTCTTTACCATCACTGAGCACGCTCTTCCTCTGGGCTCTCTTCCTGCTCTAAATTCTGCTGCTTTCCAGTTCTTTCTTGCTCCTAAGAGACTAATGATTAGAGACTATGAGGCCAGAGCAGCTGACTCCTGGCAGCTGGGCTTGTGTCCATCTCCTTTGAGTATGAGCCCAGGTTTTCTCATCACCTGTCCTGTCTCCCCACAGGGAGTGAGTGGGAAGGTGAAAGCATTATGAGGAGAGCTGCCAAAGATGGCTGGACATGGAGAAGAATACTTCATGAAGTCTCTCAGCCCTGTGCTGAAGTTCTAGACTTAGAAACAAACCCCTCGATACAGAGGGATTTGTGGTGAGCAAAAATCAAAGCAAAGGTGTGCTGTGAATGGGAGAGACTGACTCTGGAAGCCACTGTAACAGTTCTTGGAACCTGGGTCCTCTCACTGGCATATACACTACTCCTTGCTGCAGGGCACTGTTCTACTTGGACTACCTGGATCCAGTCGTGACGTTTTTATGGAAAGTTGAAGGCTTCTCTTAGTTCTACTGGATTCTCAGGGAGCCCTCTGTGGCCTTTTGCTTTGAGTGCTGTGTTTCCCTTTTACCAGAGGGCAGCACTGCATAAATTCCTGTTTTTCCCCATAGCATGTTCTGTTGGATTGCATTTACTGGCAAACAAAGGACAGATCACATACTGGGCAGAAGTCACCATTCAAGGCTAAGGTGGGCTTCCAGTTGCCTTAATAGAAGTACTCAAGTCTCTTGGGTAGTGAGCTGGAATGCCCACAGAAGAGGGGTTCCTGTTTTCATTTGAAAACTTTATGATTAAGAGAACCTTTAAAAACTGATTTCAAGTAAGTTTTTGGTGCCCATTAAAATGGTGGCTGTGGTTCACTACTTTCCTAGATGGATGAGACTCTTACTATTATAACTTAACGTGTTCCTTTGCCCCCTAGCTGAGGCCATCCTTCCCCAGAGGGATGGCATTGGGATCAAAAGATAGGACTCTGGCTTCTGTGTAGTGTAAATGTAAACACCTGTTTCAAGTAACTTTAATGTTTCTGATTGGTTTGTATCTCATAGCTCAGTAGCTGATAATAAAGTTAAAAATTCTGTGCCCTGCTTTCTCCACTGGTTTGGCCAAATGATGAGGTACAAATCTGGATTTTAGAGGAGAGTATTTTAAGCAAGTGACCCATGCTGGGCACAAACCAGACCTTGCCTTTGGTTCCTTAGGTAATATGGATGCTTGAAGCAGCAAGGATTCCATTTCTCTCTCTGTTTCAGCCCAGATAGCATTTGTGAATTTCCTTGGTTACTCCTCTGGGACAGGGCTCTCCACTAGCCAGACCTGATCTTATATAGCCAAACCATATAACTTTGATTTTAATAAACTGCAGTGAGCTCACCTCTGGCTCATACATATTTCCCATAGCCATGCTGAAACCATCAGTAGCGTTTTTTTCACTTGGCTCTTTGGCAACAGAGCTGGATTATCTTATATCACTCTTTTAAAGATTTTATTTATTGGAAGGGGCAAAGGGAGAAGAAGCATACTCCCCACTGACAGGAGCCCAATGCAGGGCTCCATCCCAGGACCTGACCCGGGATCATGACCTGAGTCACCTCGGCACCCCTGTATCACTTGTAGTGTTAACCCATTCCTAACAGAAATTCATAACTAGGAACTTGCAGCCATGGAGATTTTGATTCCTTAGTGTTTTACAAAATTAACAGTATATTATAAACCAATTAATTTTCTAAACTAAGCCATGCAAAGATAAGTAATAATATGCTAAGTAGTAATAAGCCAGGCTAGGAAGTAACAGAATTAAGATAGTTCATCTTTTAAAACCTGTGTTAAAAAAATAAAAAAACCCTCAGTGTTTAAAAAAAATAGATATATATTTATATATTATAAATATATATTTATAAGTATAATTATTTATTATATATATATATATATATATAAAACCTCAGTGTTAATGGCCATTGTTATCATGGCTATTTACTCACGTGTTCTGGTGCTGCTGGATTCCCAGCAAACTGGAGAGCTTCTGTAGCACCATATCTATCACTGCACCTTCTTTCAGAGTCTATTGAAAGACAGGAGAGAAGTGAGTGAATTAAATTAAAATTGATGCTAATGTTGGAGGGGGAAGGTACCAAAAGAATAAAAAAGTGTTAATAGTAAAGATACTGTTTCTTTTAATTTACTGTCAGGCATTGGAGTGTGTCTGCTACTTAATAATTGAGGACCAGCTATTTATAGTAGATTTAGAATATCATGTAGTTAGTCTTGGTAAACTGGGTGTCCTATGAAAATGACTGCCAGAGCTAAAGGGACTATGCTGATACTGTGCATTATGTCAGCAACAATTCAGCTTTTCTAATGATAAAAATCATGACAAATTTATATTTCAGTTACTGAGTTAGTTACCTACCTTAAGGGACTTTCTTTCTTTACCAAAGGCCATGAGAATGACTGAAACAAAAAGGTTAATGATCACAAGTACCATCAAGAAGACACTGGTGATGATCAGAAAGGAGCCCAGGATTGGGTCTAAAGCGATAACCTGGGAAGAGACAATAGAATATTTTGAATTTAAATATTGACAGTTTAATTTCTACTTTAAAAATATAAGTTATATGCTAACATTTGGGATATATTCACATAAAATATTTGCTGGAAACTAAGGAGAACAAAACTTTGAAAATGCTTTTGAGTGGACAGAACTTCACGAATGACAAACTTGATGGGTATAAAAATAATTGACACTTCAGAGCTTTCACAAGAAAGGTAAGTCATAGTGGCACTATAAATGATTCAAAGCCCATATGAATTTTGGCAGTTCTGGAAAATGTAACTAAACACAGAAGCTTGAAGGAGCGAAAGCATATTGAAAGAATAAATATCAGAAATCCTAAAAATTCTGCCATACTAAGAACCTCTATAAACACAGGAGCATTCCAATAGAATTAAACAGGTTAACCATAAAAAACTGGCTTTTGTTTTAGTTTTGGGTTTTTTTTTTGGGGGGGGGGGTTGTATGCTATGTTTAAAAGTATGAGGACTGAGTTTTGCCATTCTTTTTAGCATAGACCATTCTCAAATACAGGGTTACTCTTAGAGTAGTTGCTATAAGTATTTTAATTTACATGTGTAACAAATGATATTTATTTTCCCATGGTATTGGCTCATTCACTACTGCCACTAGGATACTGTTTAAAAAACAGCAGCAGCCTAACAACTCAGGATGAATGCTTATAATACCACTGGTGGAAATCTTCTGTATGACCAGATATTGCTTAATTATAGATACTTTTAGGTCAACCATATAACTTGTAAAATCTGAGTCTGTGTTGCTAAGACTTGTCCCTATAAGTATACTCCATTTTCCCTTCATATCATATGATTATGATTAGAGCAGAAAAGGGTTTAAGTAGAAAAGGTGTTAGCAAAAGCTTATTGTTTTGTTATTTCCTTAAGAGTCTTAGGGAATGAAGCTTTCACCCTTGGAATGCATAAAGTACTAACTGAACCTAAAACCATAAAAGTTCTTTTGTAGATCTTAGGTGAGAACTTTTCACAATAGAAACTATTAAGAAACTGTAAACTTGCCATTTTTATTCCTAACACTTGAGTTCTAGATTGTTCAGAAAGTTAAACTTCATGAAAGTCTTAAAAGAGTTCAACTAATTTAAATAGCTTATGTCCTGATCAAACCTATATATTGGGCGAGGTACCCAAATCCTCAGGGAGAGAAGAGCCTCTCTGAAATGAGCATTTATTAATTATGAACAGAAATATTGCAGCTCTTTTTGGAATTGCATCTCCCTATTTTTCTTAAAAGTCACTTTTTAAAAAGAGATTATTTATTTATTTGTTTTTATTTATGATAGTCACAGAGAGAGAGAGGGGGGGGGCAGAGACCTAGGCAGAGGGAGAAGCAGACTCCATGCAGGGAGTCCGATGTGGGACTCCATCCTGGGACTCCAGGATCACACGCCCCGGGCTGAAGGCAGGTGTTTAACCGCTGAGCTACCTGATGTCCCAAGTCACTTTCATTGTACACTTTAAAGGGCCACTGAGAAAGCAGTGGGACGCCTGGGTGCCTCAGCAGTTTAGCATCTGCCTTTGGCTCAGGGCGTGATCCCAGAGTCTCAGGATCGAGTCCTGTAGCAGGCTCCTTGCATGGAGCCTGCTTTCCCTGTGTCTGCCTCTCTCTGCCTGTGTGTCGCTCATGAAAAAATCTTAGAAAAACAAGCAAACAGCAAATAATGTTATTAATCTGGCTAGGTTAGAGCATAAATTCAGGCCCGGGGGTCCTGGCAAAAAGATTGTCAGGAAATTGGGACTAGGTGCTTGGAAAGGACACATTTCTGAGAGTAATAGCCACTCAAGTCATATGCATAGGTAGCTCCATAACATGGGAAGGCAAAAATATCTACACGCTCCCCCTTTTCTAGTGTGCAGTGGTACAGAAGGGACTGGTTTTATAAGCAAATTCTCCCCGTAGGTATAATAAAACAAATGGAATCATTCCTGCCGGGAAACCAGGATGGTTTTCACCTCCTCGTGATGAGAGATTCCCATTAGGAGACCAACAACAGTCACTGCGGAGCTGAAGAAAGTTCTGTAGTCAGAAATGCTCCATCCGAACAGCAGGTTAAACTGAAAAGGAGAAAGACTAGTCAGAGGGTAGAGCACTGTAGAGCTGACTTCAGTTCTTTCCCACCTGGCTTGATAAGGAGCCCAACATAGGACCAAGGGAATGGAAGTCAAAGAAATGCCTTAGTGGCCATTCAAATCTCTATGCTTTAAAAAGAAAAAAAATTCTCATAATTAACGTAGCATTTTTATATCAATTTATTTGGCCTTCACATCAACCTGTGAGCTAAATTTTAGCAGATGAGACCAATGTCTGCATTAAATCATATTGCTAATTAAGTATGAAGCTACGACTACAAACCAGCTTGCTTACTCCACTGTTCTTTCCAGAACTGTCAACTTGAACTGGTGGTTTTCCCTACAGTGCTTTCTCAGGGAAGGAGTGTGATTCCAAAGCCAGAGCATTTAGGAAAAGCCAGACACTGGGAATGAGGGCTTACAGCAATGGCATAGCCCGTCAGCAGGATGAGGATGACCAGCAAGAAGCCCACCACCTCGTCCCAGGCTTTGCTGAGTGTTGTACCGATGACCTGCAGCCTGGGGATATGGTGCATCAGGTTCCACAGCCGAACAGTTGCCAACAGAACCAGGAAGCCCATAAGGTGAATGGCTGCTGAGTTTACTTTTATTGCCTCACGGAAGCTGATGAACCTGTACCAAGGAAGGCCGACAGTTAGCAGAAGTGGATGCCATCTGCCGCAGTGCTTCCCCTGCTGACCTGCAGCAGCTCTGTGCGTCCTGTTAGGTCAAACACTTGTTGATGTAAGAACTCTCCTTTCCAGCGTGGCCTCTGGTCCTTGTGGATGTTAGACCATTGGCCAAAGATCATGGATTTGGTTGGGAGACAGCTGAAGAAACCCTGAAATACGACCCCTAGCAGATTACTCAAAATTCATCCTGCAAATCAAGGGCAGCTTCCTCCACTGCTCTGGTTTGAGTTCAATCCCTCCTCTCCTTCCTCCTTAACCTAATGAGATGTGCCATTATGCTAGTCTGTTTTCCATGACACTTTAATCCTATATTTTCTGGGAGTAATTGATTTAATAGGTTTAACAGTGCTGAAAGCCGAAAGATGATGAATAAATGACATGAGGAGTGTTAATGTGAGGAACATACTCATAATCTTGTGTTGCAGCAACTAAGTAGGTTACTTGGAAAGACTCCCATAGATGGAGCAAGTTGGCGCTTGATCACAATGGCTTCAGTGTCTAAGGCCGAGGCAGTGCCATACAGCAAGATGGACTCCCAACTGTCAACACCATTTAAACTGTACAGACACTGTGTCTCTGCATAAGTGACCCTCTGTAAGGCTAACCTGGGACAGTTTCTCATTACACAGATTAGCAATCCACACTACTAGCCACTGAGAAAGTAAAGTACCATGTGGCAATACTTAGTCTGGGAAATAGATTTCTTCTCCATGGGAAACACCGAGAAGGTACCTAGAGGGGCACCAGGATGTCTCTTATTAACAGATACCCAAATGAATGAACATTCCTACAAAGAAAGCAACCCTCTTTGGATTTAGAAAATGCACTGTGTTGTGATTTTATTTAAAGGAGTTTTTTTTTTTTTTTAAGATTTTATTTATTCGTGAGAGAAAGAGCAGCAGAGACAGGCAGAGGGAGAAGCAGGCTCCATGCAGGGAGCCTGATGTGGGACTCGATCCCAGGACTCCAGGATCATGCCCTGAGCCAAAGGCAGACGCTCAACGCTCAACCGCTGAGCCACCCAGGCGTCCCTATTTAAAGGATTCTTTGGCCAGGGTGCACAGTATAACTAATTCCAGCTCCTTGCTATGTGAAATTTAAATGCATTATCCTTGACAAGCACATACCTATTATAAAGGCAGAAGAGCTTTTCAATGTGATTAGCAATACAGTTTCTTGTTTTCTCAGCTGTGGACATTAGTCCGAGGTCTATGTTTAACTGGTATTCTACAAATATAGGTCTGTAAAGCAGTGGAGGAGGAAGGGGACTTTGAAAGAATGCTTCTGTGTAACCGTGAAACTTTAAGCATTGAAAAGAAATAGCTTGTGCTGCTCAGGCTTCTTACCTGTCACGGTCATAGTGGTACTGTGCCATGTTTTTCTTACACAGAGAAGTAAGCTTCACCTCCAGACCCAGGAGGACAAAGCTAATAAGGATTATGCTCATGTCCAGAATGTTTCTTTTCCTAGTGAAGAACCTCCACCTCTGCTGTTTCAGCCGATGACCCTACACACGGACACCACAGTCACTACTGCTTGCCTTAGGGATTAGCCAGGTCTTTCCCTAATGAAATATTTTAACACCAGCAAAAGACTAAGCTGGGTACTTGTCAAATCTAACTTGGACACAATGGGTTATGGTCTTGGTTCTGCTCTAGAGTCACAAAGAGCTGTGGCTTACAGAAAAGGTGGCTTCCTCTAATACAACTTTCTTGGATATGTTCATTCCTTCATTCAGGTTGCTTAAATTTAAAAAGGTCTCCAAATTAGTTATTGGGCCTGAAGATGTGTTGACTTAAGATCAATTCGCTCTTGGTGCCATTACCTGTACTTTTGAGTATTTGTTCATATTTTCCATTCTTGCTATTACCTTATATAGAGATAATGCAACTGTACAAAAAATAGTATTCTTTCTACAGACTTAATTCCTTAACTCTGGGAAACTGGAAGAGCTACTTGGTAGAAAGCCAATCAGCCTTTAGCTGAATTCAGGCCCTGGAAAGGAACAAAGTCATAGCCATTAATTCTAGTAATAGCTCATTGTGGAGCTCCCTGGATAACATGGGAAACCTTAGAATTTCTTACATCTAACACTTTAAATTCACCTGTATAAAAATAAATAAATAAATAAATTCACCTGTATAAAGGCACAGTAACAGACTAGTAGGTAGTAGATGACTTGTGAGATGACAGACCAGGCAAAGTCCTTCTTTGCCTGAAAGGAAGTTAAAGTGTCCAACCTCAGCGAGGTGAAGAACGTACCTAACAACAACAAAAAACACCTGTGAGTCAAAAGTCTTCAAAGCTTGTGTCCTCTTCCTTTCAAACTCTGAAATGAGTGCAGCTGTTCCTGGATTATCTATTTTTTTTTTTTTTTAGAGTTTATTTGAGAAATAGAGCACATGTGTGGGGAAAGAGACTCTCACGCAGACTCTCTGCTGAGCATGGAGCCCAACAGGGGGCCCAGTCTCACAAACCTGAGATCATGACCTGAGCTGGACACTTACCCGACTGAACCACCCATGTGCTGCCCTGGATCACCTATTTCAAATGTTCCTGAATCTCTACATTTCACATGGTATTTCCTCTAGAGCTGTCATGGATATTAACTGAGATCATGCACGCAGTCAGATGCACTGACTAGTTGTAATAGTGTTTGGAAGAGAACTGATGACTACAATATAAAGTGTGGAGAGAACGGAATTTAAAGCTATTTAAAATAGATTTTCAGGGAGACCTGAGAGGCTCAGTGGTTGAGCGTCTGCTTTCAGCTCAGGGCGTGATCCCGAAGGCCTGAATCAAGTCCCACATCGGGCTCCTTGCAAAGAGCCTGCTTCTCCCTCTGCCTATGTCTTTGCTCCCCGCCCCCCGCCCCCGGTCTGATGAATAAAATCTTTAAAAAAATAAAATTGATTTTCAGAAATTAGTATGATGAAAGTGCTTTGAGCCACTTCAAATTTAGCTACTTTCTAAGTATAAAGCATTAATACCCAGTGAAGACTAAGAGTATCCTGGGAATAGTCATTTATATAAGGATAGACTAAAAAGCCTCAGATTCCAGCTAGGACAGTGAGATTATTGTTTGCAAATTCATGAAAGGTGGGGCACCTGGGTGGCTCAGTTGGTTTAGCGTCTGCCTTCAGCTCAGGTCATGATCTCGTGGTCTTGGGATAAACCCTTGTCAGGCTCCCAGCTCAGCGGGGAGTCTGCTTCTCCCTCTCCCCTCTGCCCCTACCCTCCCCTGCCACTCCTGCTCTCTCTCTCTCTCTCTCTCTCAAATAAAGAATATAAACTTTCATAAAACCCAAAAATATTAGAATTGTGTAAGAGAAAGTACATTTGAGAATAAAATTAATTCCTACTTCATATCGTTAGCTTTTAAGACTGGGATTTTCCCATGTTTACTTTTTAGCCCTATTTATTTTCTTGTTAGTTACCAACAATAAAAAAAACCTTATAAAGACCACAGGAAGCCTTCATAAAGCTTCATTCAGAAGGAAGTACAGAGGTCTACGCTGAGTATAACACTGCTGATCAGAAGTAATGCCTGGTAGTAAATGGAAGGCTACTAGTGGCAAGTTCTGGGGATGACAAGACGGAGAGGAAGCTTGGTTAGGAAAGACTTCCTGTTAAAGGTAGGGGAAGTGAATATACAAGTTTCCCTCTCATCTCATTAAATGCCACTAAAATGATAGTGAAAGGAAAAAAAAACCTCAAAGTAAAAGAAGAGGGTAGATGACAGCAACGAAGTGTTGGAAGCTGGAAAACAGAATGACACCAACAGCAGATTCAAGAAAGCTGAAACCAAAGTCAGCTGTGTAGGAAACCCAGAAACAAGCCTGGAAAATTGCCAGCATCATGTACTTCTGAAGGTCAGGTGGGACTGAAAATAGAACTGATTGCAGGATCCCTGGGTGGCGCAGCGGTTTGGCGCCTGCCTTTGGCCCAGGGCGCGATCCTGGAGACCCGGGATCGAATCCCATGTCGGGCTCCCGGTGCATGGAGCCTGCTTCTCCCTCTGCCTGTGTCTCTGCCTCTTTCTCTCTCTCTCTCTCTATCATAAATAAATAAATAAATAAATAAATAAATAAATAAATAAATAAATAAATCTTAAAAAAATAAAATGCAAGATAAAAAATGATAAAGGTTGCTTGATACTTCTTGGACAGAATGAGATTTTTTCTTCTAGGAGGAGTTTGGAGATGAATCAATGATAGATCCATGCAAAAACAGGCAAATGAAAAAAAAGGGTAATTATAAATTCTAAGGAAAATGTAGAAGAAAAGAAATTGTAATATATGGTTCATCTTTGAAAAATCATTTATATAATCACAATAATGGAAATATTAAACCATAATTATTACTATATTGGGAGAATAAGGAAAGCTAAAAGAGAGTGTGTGTGTGTGTGTGTGTATAATATGTGGGTATAAGAAAGTTAAATGTTCATCGTAGGAAGAAAGAGATAATATCTAAAACTGAAAATTCATGAAATAGGTAATAAGCATGTTAATTTTTAAATTTCAAAGAACCAGTTAAAATAGCTGGAGCTAACTGTCTCTGGGAATAAAGTAGGGAGGAAGAGAAGATGTCTAGTTTTGGCATTGAACTATTTTACTTTTAAAATTATGTATTATAGGGAACCCCGGGTGGCGCAGCGGTTTAGCACCTGCCTTTGGCCCAGGGCGCGATCCTGGAGACCCGGGATCGAATCCCACGTCGGGCTCCCTTCATGGAGCCTGCTTCTCCCTCTTCCTGTGTCTCTGCCTCTCTCTCTCTCTCTCTCTCTGTGACTATCATAAATAAATAAAAATTTAAAAAAATAAAATTATGTATTGTAACTTTAATTAAAATACTCTATTTTATTTTTAAGATTTTATTTATTTATTCATGATAAACCCACAGAGAGAGAGAGAGAGAGGCAGAGACACAGGCAGAGGGAGAACCAGGCCCCACACAGGGAGCCCGACATGGGACTCGATCCTGGGTCTCCAGGATCATGCCCCAGGGCTGAAGGCAGCGCTAAACCGCTGAGCCACCCGGGCTGCCCAAAATACTGTATTTTAATGGTATAAAAGAAAGAAACAGCTCCGAAGTACCCAGGTCAGAGGGAGAGGAGAGACGAGACCTTCATACCCATGTTGTTGGACTCCAAAATCAGGGTCACTACGCAGAACAGGTTCACATTAGCATTGAAGACCACAAATTCCACAAAGAGGCTTTTGGTGCAATGGTCAAGCCAGTGGCTCTGTTCAAGATGCTGCAGAACACTGGGAAAATAAAGGGGGACAGGGCCAGCGACTTTCTCCATTTAATCCTGCAAAGGAGAAAAGTGCCCTGGCATTTCCAATATCACATACCAGTTGCAAAGCTGCATTTCCAAATCTAGTTTACTTATAAAATATTATTACTAATGCTCAAACTTTCACTACTGTAAAATATAAGTTTAGAAGACTATAAAGATGAAGGTTTTCATAATAGCATTCATACTAGGATTAAATGATTGAGAAAACGTATGTGGTGCTAAACATCTAGGGTAGGATTATTTTATGTCAACTACCTCTATTACTCTATTTCTACTTCTAAATGTTAAATGGTACTCTTTATTTATTTATAATTTTATTTATGTATTTGAGAGAGAGTGAGCAGGCCAGAGCATGAGTGGTGGGGAGGGACAGAGGGAGAGGGAGAAGGAGACTCCCCACTGAGCAGGGAGCCCGACCTGGTGCTCAATTCCAGGATCCTGAGATCATAACCTGAGGTGAAGGCACATGCTCAACTGACTAAGCCACCCATGTGCCTCTAAATGCTACTTGTTATGAATAGCTATTCAGTTTTGGGAAGTGTGAGGAGTGGAAATGTCATTATTTGGTTGGCATCATTGTTTTTGAGTAAATTCTTGATATAAATTTAAATGAGAGATAATTTAAGCCCTTTCATATATAATGACAAAGATTCTTATCACATAGACATTCAAAACCACTCTAAAGTCTCCGGCAATTTGACTCTGAATTTTGAATTGATTGTGGTTCATGAAGGGCAATGTTACCTGTTGAATTTGAAGATTACAGTTTGCCTAAACAAGAGATATCTGAATTGAAACTGGTAGGTATTTTCCCAGACGAGAAAAAAAAAATGAGTCTTGGAAAACTGCCAAACTAAAACATACCTGTAGTTTGAGGTTGAACAAGGAATCTTTAAACTAAAAGATTGCCTTAAAAGCCTAAGAAGTGTCTACAAGTGTTACAGACAACAGAGTAGCATTATAGCAGCTGTAATTGTCCCAAGAATGGACGAATGGACATATCTTGGTTCCCTTGTCCAGGGCTCAGGCTTGCTCACCTGATTGCAGTACTGGAGCTTCTTCCAAGTTTCACAACATACCCTCCTCCTGAGTAAGTGGCATGTTCCCCTTGGATAGGATAGCCACCCAGTATCTCTTGATTCTGATAATGCCAAATGCTGTCTGATTTTGTGATGTTTGTATCAGGGGGACCCCAGTTTACTCCATAGTTCTCTGTATCCTCTTGATCTTGGGGAGATAGCTTCACTTGTTCATGGGGAGACATTCCAGTTGGAAGTAGTACGGCACTGGGAATGCGAATCTGACGAAGCAGAACATTGCCCAAAAGAAAGGAGTTCCCATCAGCAATAAACCCTAACAAAAGAGTACAAGAAACCATTTTTATAAATGTTTCATTAAGTTAGTAACAGAAAATGCACATTAAAAAAATCTTATTTGAGAGAGAGAGAGAGAGCACGCACGTGCACACAAACACAGCGGGATGGAGGGAGGAAGGGAGAGGCAGAGGGAGAAGCAGACTCCAATGCAGGGCTTGATCCCAGGACCCTGAGATCATGACCGAAGGCAAAGGCAGAGACTTAACTGACTGAGCCACCCAGGTGCCCCCAAAATGCACATTTCACCACTATTTTAAAAAACATAATTGGAATTTCTAGCTAATGCAACCAGGTAAGAAAAAAGAATAAGAGGTATAAAAATAAGGAAGTGAAATGATCATAATTTATAAGTGATACATAGATGATCTAGAAATCATGAGAATCAACTGAAAGGCATCAGCAAGATGATGAAATAGGAGGTGCCCTTGCTTGTATCTCCTCTCAGCAACAATAATTTGGCAGCCAGCTGCAGATGAAAGTGCCTTTGTGGGAGCCGTGGGGTCCAAAGGTAGGGAACAGTGAAACTCCAGTGGAGCCCAAGACCAGCAAACCATTCTGGGAAGGCAGGTCCATGCCCAGATGGCTGACTCACCCACTGTGGTCCTGACAACAGACCAAGAAACAGCTCTGTCCCCCTGTGGACTTGGCCACAACACCTTTAGGTCTTGGTCCTGCCACCAGCACCATATGCCAAGGGACCCAGGAGTCACTCCTGCCAGTGTTTCAGGTAACAGGTCTGCAGACCTTAGTCCTAACTGAGCGCCAATCCCTCTCAGACACAGTCCAAGGGTCCCTAGAGGCAAGCTCACCAAACTCAATCTGTCTAAGGATCCTGAAACGGCCCTCAGCTGGACGTGGCTGCAGTACGTGAGCAGACCTGCTAGTCCAGAGACCTGCTGGGAGACACACCTGTCAGTGCTCCTGGAGACAAGCCTACCAACCTTGTCTGACTTCAGATCCTGAAACTTCCCTCTAACTTGGCTCCAGGCCATCCCAGCCATGGTCAGGGAGCAGTCCTGCCCACCAGGAGACCTGATGGGGACACATTCATATATCCCTTCAGAACCAGGTCTGTAGACATTAGCCCTGGCAGTGGATCCAGAAGAGGCCTGGGACTCAGTTCAGTCCCTCTCAGCCACAGTCAAGGGCCCATCCTGCCTGCCCAGGGGCTCACCCAGTGACCTCGAAGGAACCCTCCAGAAATCTGGTGGGAACCACACTCATTCTTGTACCTGGTAATAGGCCTGCTCTGCTCCAACCCTTGTCCCATGCCAGCCCTTCTGAACATGGTTCTGTAGTTAGGCCTGTCCACCCAGAGACCAGAGCAGATCCATACCCACCTGAGCCCCTGGTGAAAGGCCAGGAGGGCGGGACGGCTGGGATAGGAGGGAGGGACTGGATGTTGCTGGGGGCGGGAGCCTTCCCCTGTAAGCTCAGGAAGGGGTCTGGAATTGTAAGTGGGATAGGACTTATCCTATCAGATTTATGTTTGAAAACAGTACGATGGGGAGGACGGAATGAAGAGGGGCACGAGCAGAGACAAGGTTGTCCAAATGAGAGGTGGGAAATGGTACCTTCCTCTAGTTTTGACCTGCATTTCTCAAGACTGCTCTTGCAAAGCCTGTCATCTACTCTAAAGCTCTGGGTATTGTCTGAAAACACCAACACTCACCGGGCTGTTGGGGACGTGAGTAGACTCTTCTGCAGTGCTCATGGGAGTGTTAATCGGTACAATAAAGAAAAGACTGGCAGTAGCTTTTTAAATTAAGAATGTATGCACATTTTAGCACATTCAAGGTATTCATCTTGCAGATATTATTTGCATGCTCTCTCTCTAAAATAAATCTTTGAGAAAAAAATAGGGGCACCTAGGTGCTCATGCTTTCATTCTCTCAAATAAATGAACAAAATCTATAGAAAAAAATAACATTAAAAAAATTGAAAGTAAAGATTTGTTAGTAGTTGAAGAGATAAATCACATTAGGGGCAATTGGTACTGCTTTCACCTCAGGTCTCCTTCATTATATTCCTTTATCTGCAGATTGCTGTTGTTCTTCCTCAGCCTGTCTGGGTAACTCATGGACGCTCTGTGGTTCCGGTAGCCAGAGCCTTAATCGCCCCAGTTAAAGATAATGATGGACACTTATCCAGTGTATACTATGGGTCAGACATTGTTCTAAGATCTACGGAATTTTTAATCTTCATGTCAATCCTATGGGGCAGATCCTAACATTATCCTCATCATATGGATGGGGAAACAGAGGCACAACAGATTGTAATTTACCCAAGAACACACAGCTAATAGGTAGAGCACCAGGATCTGAACCTCATCAATCTGACTTCCAAGTCTGTGTCTTTGGACACCATACTGCAGAGCCAAAGACTCTAAGAGGAAGATCATTCCTATCATGATGACACTAGCCTTAGCCACCCAGGGTTCGATTCACTTTTTATTTGGTCAGTACTTTATTCAGCACAGAGTTACAGATCGCACATACAATGTGCCCTGAACCTAGAACTGTCACCATCCAAAACTGAACTAGAAAGAATCAACATGCAGGGCATCTAGGTGGCTCAGTCTGACTCTTGATTTTGGCTCACGTCATGATCTCAGGGCTGTGTGAGATTGAGCCCATCATCTGAGCCCTGCTGGGCTCAGTGCAGAAACTGCTGGAGATTCTTTCCTTCTCCCTCTGCCCCTCCCTGCACGGGGGCACTCTCACTCCCTAAATAAAATAAATATCTTAAAAAAAAAAAGAATCAATGTACAATGCATAGGAGTTGCCATCTGTAAAAACTCTTCTAAATGCACTAAAACCACCTTTATTCAGATAAGTCTTTTAGGTTTCTTTCCTTAGAAACATAGGAGATGCTCTAGATCCCAAAAGGAAGCCATCAATCCTGAGATAAATGAACACAAGTTTCCAGAATACAGCTTACTTAAGATTACGACAAAGTGGGCAGCCCGGGTGGCTCAGCAGTTTAGCGCCACCTTCAGCCCAGGGCGTGACCCTGGAGACCTGGAATTGAGTCCCACATGGGGCTCCCTGCAAGGAGCCTGCTTCTCCCTCTGCCTGTGTCTCTGACTCTTTCTCTCTCTGCATGTCTCTCATGAATAAGTAAATAAAATCTTTAAAATAAAAATAAAGTTACGACAATTGGTAGCTGGTAGAAAACATTGAACACGAAGCATCTGAGAAGTGGGTTATGTGTCCATACCTCTGTAATCCCCATAAAGGCTAGGAAGGAGGGTGTGATTGGCCCACAGGTAAAAATGCTTCAGAAGTCTGATCTCTGAGAAACGGCGGGAAAAGCTCTTCCGGAGAGCTTGATGGAGGTAAAACCTATTGGAGTTCTGTGCTGAGTAGACTGTGGTCATCAACAAGATAAGGAAGAGGACTTGTACTAGGATAGGAGAGGGCAAAAATAAATCACAGTTGAGGGGTTAGCTTCGAAATTCTCTACACCTTCTCCCTCATGGTTCCTAAGCCTTGGCAATTCC
Source organism: Nyctereutes procyonoides (assembly GCF_905146905.1). NCBI lineage: Eukaryota > Metazoa > Chordata > Mammalia > Carnivora > Canidae > Nyctereutes > Nyctereutes procyonoides. The sequence continues at coordinate 11,287,757 of NW_026575140.1, read as the reverse complement.
ATATGGTTCAACCTAACAACTGTAAACAGATGAGTCAGCGTATCTAGCACATAGTGGTACCTACAAATATCTACAAATATTGACATATTTCTTCCCAGAATTATTCTGCCACTATTCAGAAATTTTACCTGAAATAAGATACACAAAATCCACATAAAAATTGTTGTATTTTCGGGATCCCTGGGTGGCGCAGCGGTTTGACGCCTGCCTTTGGCCCAGGGCGTGATCCTGGAGACCGGGATCGAATCCCACATCGGGCTCCCGGTGCATGGAGCCTGCCTCTCTCTCTCTCTCTGTGACTATCATAAATAAATAAATTAAAAAAAAAAATTAAAAAAAAAATTGTTGTATTTTACTTTTTAAAACTAAATGCACCCCTGCCCCCAACCTATCTTTCTCTCTAGCTATCTATGGAGTGTGTTCACAAGAAAGGGAAGGCAGATTAAAAACAGAATTGGCCTTTTTTGGTCCAGGAAATTTGATAATCCAAACACTCACTGGATGTGCCGAACCAGTTCCCCTGCACTTATAGGAGAGCCAGTTTTGAAAGCATATTCATTTCCCCCTCCAGCCTGTGAAGCACACAGAGCAATCTGTGTTATTAATTTCTGTTTGTGGAGGAAAGGACTCATTCAAGCCCATGTGGACGTCTCACAACTCCCAAGTTCCCATTTACCACACCACCTTAGAGTGCATATTTTTTCAAGGTGAGTACTTTTTCACTGTCCTCTATTTTCTTTTTCTTTTCTTTCTTTTTTTTTTTTTGGCCTCTATTTTCATTTTCTTCTCACACCCTCGTGGCTGGGAAACATGCTGCAGGGTTGACACATTACTGGTTGCTCTCCATACCCAAAATATCTCCTGTCAGCTTGAAGAGTTTCTTCTCTTTCATGGTTCTTTCTGGGCGCTTAACTGGACCGTTGGCAGCTGGAGCTACATAGATGGGGTTATTCTTATCTCTTGAGCCAGGTAATGGTGAGCATTTTGCTGTCAAAAACGTAAATGAAGGCCAAAAAGTAGTTATATTTCATTAAGCAGTTATTCATCAACAATTGGTGAAACTCTGTGAGTACCTCCTGCTAAATGCTGAAAAAAACAAAGAATAAAGCTATCTTCATGGCACTTCTCAAACTATCATGAAGGATTTAAAAAAAATTGCAGTCCACTGGGGATTGATTTTTTTTTTTGATATTTATGTCTCTGAGAGAGAGACAGACAGAGAGGTATGGGGGCAGAGGGAGAGGGAGAGGGAGAGAGAATCTTAAGCAGGTTCCACCCTGCACTCAGAGCTCATCACTGGGTTCCATCCCTGAGCTGAAACAAAGAGTTGGTCCCTCAACTGATTGTGCCACTGACCCAGCCCTGGGTGCTGATACTTTTATAAAATATATTAAAAATTAATAATTGGAAAAATGAAGTAAAATAGGAGTATGTAAAATCCAAATGCCACTTTGAAAATTAGACACAATATGTCTAAAACTGGTCTGTTCAATTGCTATAAAACTTTCTACATGTGTACTCTCAATTTCTGTACTTATCTTAGATGAGAAACAATTTTTTTTAAGATTTATTTATTTATTTATGATAGACATAGAGAGAGAGAGAAAGAGGCAGAGACACAGGCAGAGGAAGAAGCAGGCTCCATGCCGGGAGCCTGACGTGGGACTCGATCCCAGGACTCCAGGATCGCGCCCTGGGCCAAAGGCAGGTGCTAAACCGCTGAGCCACCCAGGGATCCCCGAAACAAACAGTTCTAATCAGCGAACCACGTGGTGGGAGTACTATTCTATAGCAGTGTTTTTCAAATTTCAGTGGGCACAGGAATCACATGGGAATTTTGCTCAAATTCAGATTCTGAGGTGAGAGCCAAGATTACACACTTCTGAAAATTCCAGGAGATGCCAATGATGCTGGTCTGCAGACCACCCTGTGAGAAGTATCCAGAGACATGTGAATCAAGATGGAGAGAAAGAAGGAATTAGAAGAGGACATAAAACTTACCAGCAAGTATGTGCCTAGTGCTTGGGGAATCACCAAAGAGAAAATAAACCTCCCAAGGAAGTCAGAGAAGATATCAGAGTGAAACTTGACATTTGTTTTGAAGGATGAGTCAGATACAATTCTCCAAATGAACATGAAAAAAAAAAAAAACCTCTTAGGCAGAGGGAATAGCAATTCAAGAGCACAGATAAACGAAAGGAGAACTAGGAAGGCAGTTGGAAATCAGATTAATTTTTAAAAATCTTGTAAGTAATTACTTACCCTTTAGTAATGTGTTTACCACCGAGCTTAAGAAATAGCTATCGCATGGGGTGTCCAGCTGGCTCAGTTGAAAGAGCATGTGACTCTTGATCTTGGGGTTGTTTGAGGCCCATGTTGGGTATAGAGATTACTTAAATAAAAATTCAGGGCGCCTGGGTGGCTTAGTCAGTTAAGCATCCCGCCCTTGATTTCAGCTTAAGTCATGATCTCAGGGTTGTGAGATCGAGCCCAGCATTGGGCTCCATGCTGGGCCTGGAGCCTGCCTAAGACTCTCGTCCCCTCTCCCATTGCTCATGCTCACTCTCTCTTAAATGAATGAATGAATGAATGAATGAATGAATGAATGTAATTGCCATTTATAAAGTCTGATAGTGTTCATTTGGGATGGTATCCCTTCCTTTCCTTCAGAGAGCTAATCTAATCCTGAATTTAAGTTTATAATTTTCATGCATTTCTTCATTAAAAAAATTTATACACGTGTGTATATATATATATATATATATATACACATATATATATGTTTGTTTCCCATAATTAAAGAATTGTGTTAGTTTTTTAGCTAATCATTGTGTTTGTGAGGTTCACCTGCACGATAGACGTAGCTTATTTAAAGGACAGTTTCCCTCAGGCTTAGTGACTGAATGTGAGAAATAGGAATTTAGGATTACTCTGACCTTTTTAGAGAGTGGGGATGTTCTTCTTAGAAAGGAGGAAATATATAGGCATCTGGATGGTGCAGTTAGGGTTAAGCGTTTGACTCTTGGTTTAGGCTCTGGTGATGATCTCAGGGTCTGGAGATCTGGCCCCACATTAGGCTCTGTGCTTGGCACAGCATCTGCTTTGGATTCTCTCTCCCTTTCCATCTGCCCTCTTGCTCTCTCTCTCTCTCAATAAACTTTTTTAAAGCATGAGAAAATATAGTCAAGAAGGGGTTTGCAGGGCAGGCCATCCTGATTGGAGAACGTCTGATTTGAGACAATATGAAGGTATCCGATACAGGTGGTGAGTGGTTGGAAACAGCCCCCGGGCCTCAAGAGTGAGAGAGATTCGGGAGGAGATGTAGGACACAGACACGGAGTAAAGCGCTGAGAGAGCGTGAGTGTCGGTGAGGCACTGGTTTGTCTCAGGCAGTGGATGGAGGAGGAACAGCCAGCTATTGAGAGGCAAGATTCCTGTACAGAAAAATCTGAGTCAGTGACATGGCTGGATGTCCACTGTTCTGATATTTGTTCTTTGCAAAATCAGATGCTGGTAGTTAGAGAACTATTGGAATTACCCACGAGTGCCAAGATCCTCCTCGTCTGTTGTTCCTTCTCTTTGGTAAGCCACGGCATCCTGCTCAGCATCAGGGAATCGAACAAAGCAAGGAAGATCGCCTAGACAGGAAGACCGTAGGAGAAGTTGACACCGTTACACAAAGGTGAAGGTATAATTCATGCATTTCCATTATTTGGCCCTTTACTACCATGGAAAACTGAAAATTAGGGAGTTTCGTAATAATTTTTGCATAACCAGGGACCTGGTTAATACAATGTTTATATTTGTATTTCTGCCTGCAGTCCTTAGACTGCTTGGCTAGGAAAGCTTAAACTATTGAATGATTTGTGATGATCCTTGAAAGTTACTTAAGAACACCTGTCTTAAAAAAAAAAAAAGTAAAAGAAAAAAAAAAGATTTAAAGAACACCTGTCTTTGCATGATCTCAGATGAGCCGGACGGAGAAGCTACACTTTTTTTTATAAAAGATTTTATTTATTTATTGATGAGAGACACAGAGAGAGGCAGAGAAAAAAATTAGAGATTTTAAGAAAATCTTAACATTTGGAATATAAACTATCACTTTTAATATATCCAGACTAGCTTTCACATCACTACATTTTTTAAAAAGATTTTATTTATTCATGAGACACACAGAGGGAGAGGCAGAGATATAGGCAGAGGGAGAAGCAGGCTCCCTGTGGGGAGCCTGATGCAGGACTTGATCCCAGGACCCTGGGATCACAACCTGAGCTGAAGGCAGATGCTCAACCACTGAGCCACCCAGCTGCCCCCATCCTTAAATTTTCTTTAATATTTTTAATGGTTCCCTGGCATTCCATTATATGGCTATGGCTATCTCATAAGTAAAGCAGTGTCCTATTTTTGGGCATTAAGTTGTTGCCAATTTTTTAAAATATATTTTTTATTTTTTTATTTATTTATGATAGTCACACATAGAGAGAGAGAGGCAGAGACACAGGCAGAGGGAGAAGCAGGCTCCCTGCACCGGGAGCCCGACGTGGGATTTGATCCCGGGTCCCCAGGATCACGCCCCGGGCCAAAGGCAGGCGCCAAACCGCTGCACCACCCAGGGATCCCTTGTCGTCAATTTTTAAAAATAAAGTACTCAGAATTTTCTCAGGATAGGTCTTTAGTATTGAAGCTTATTTACTCAAGGGATGCAGAATTTGAAGGCTTTTCCTCTGTTAGCACAAGATTTTTCCTCAACCAGCAGTGAATGCCCATTATCTCTGGTATCACCATGTACTATCATGTTTTTACCACTTTCATTTATTTTTTAAAGTTTTATTTATTTATTTTAAAAGATTTTATTTATTTACTCATGAGACACCGAGAGAGAGGCAGAGACACAGGCAGAGGGAGAAGCAGGCTCCATGCAGGAAGCCTGATGTGGAACTCGATCCGGGACTCTGGGATCATACACTGAGCCAAAGGCAGACGTTTAATCACTGAGCCACCCAGGGGTCTCTAAAGTTTTATTTATTTAAGCAATTGCTACACCCCATGTGAGGCTTGAACTCAAAACCCTGAGATCAGGAGTTGCAGGCTTCACTGACTGAGCCAGCCAGGCACCCGTGTTGCATTTACATGTTGGCTGGTCCACTGACTCTTTCAGTTACTTTTTTTTTTTTTAATGTCACAGGTGTTTATGGCTGGGAGACAAGGAGATAACAAAGCTATACACTTTGCCCTCTGCACCTAATCTGGATAACAAGTGGCCATTCATCCACACGCTTTGAAAGAAGTGACACAACTGGTCACTGATCATGATGCACAGATGTTATTTAGGTAGTGATCTGTGGACTGAAGAGCTAGCAACAAGTAGTTAGAACTTTATGCAATCACTCACGGGTAAATGATATTTCAGCTATGTTGCTGAGACACTGGTGTTATTTAACTAAACCATGTACCTAAATTCATGTACACGGAAACACTCCAAAGCAAGGACTGCCTGAATGCAAGCATGTGTCACCTAAGAACCAAGACATTCTCCTATCATTATCACACTTAAGGAAATTATCAATAATTTCCTACTCATATTTAAAATGTCTTATTTATTCAAAGGATCTAGAACACTCCTCCATCATTAATTTTTTTCATGATACTGACTTTTCACAGAAGCTATTATTCAGAATATTACCCCAAGTATGATCTACGGACTAGTGATCACTGGGAAATTGTCAGGAATACAGACAGGTCAGCCCCATTCCAGAACTATCCTCCATTTCAGTGTGCCTGGGTGGCTCAGTTGGTTAACTACCTTTGGCTCAGGTCATGATCCCAGGGTCCTGGGATAGAGCTCTACATTGGGCCCCTTGCTCAGCAGGGAGTCTGCTTCCCCACCCCCCGCCCCATATACATGCTTGCTCTCACTAACTAACTAACTAACTAACTAACTAACTAACTAAGTAAGTAAGTAACTAAAAAAACCCAAACAAACCTGATTATGCCTGGAACTAATTGAGGCCTTTCAATATAAATTCAGTATTTCTTTGCAACAGTGGATTGTTTAGTTTTTTTTTAAAGCTTTTGTTTATTCATGAGGGACAGATTGAGAGAGAGAGAGAGAGAGAGAGAGGCAGAGACACAGGCAGAGGGAGAAGCAGGCTCCATGCAGGGAGCCTGATGTGGGATTGGATCCTGGGACTTTGGAATCATGCCCGAGCCAAAGGCAGACGCTCAACCATTGAGCCACCCAGGGCGCCCCAGATTGTTTAATTATTAACACTTCTACTGCATGTCAAATACGCTTAGACTACTAAGTCTCTTCTTTCTTATTCAGTATTTTTAAATCTGTACTTCATGTTTTACATTATTTTTGTTTGTATGATTTTCCTGGTCATTAATTTGAGTCTCACTAGTGACATCTCCTTCAACTCAACTTCTGAATTTTAAAGGCTGGTAAATCACATTTCATTTCTGTGTTTGATATAACTGAATTTCCTTAAGAGATCTTGTTATTTTGTCTTTCTACTCCAGCAGTTCTTTTTTTAAAGAATTTTTAAAAATTTAAGTGATCTCTATACTAAGTGTGGGGTCAAGCTTACAACCCTGAGATCAAGAGTCATAGGCTCCACTGACTGAGCCATCCAGGCACCGTATCATCCTCCAGCAGTGTTTCATTAAGACCTACCTACTCCTTGTTCTCTCCAGGGTTGGTGGGTCTCAAATGGGACTGTACACCAGAATCACTTGGGAAGTTTTAAACGTGCTGGGCCTTGGAATCCATCTCCAGAGATTACTATTAAATTGGCCTGGAGTGAGGCCTGAATGTCAAGAGTTTTAAGAGCTCTCCAGATTTGCTTGTGGGAGTTCTGGCCCATCCTCCAGGGTCCTTAAAACAGAAGCAATCCTGTCACCAAAAACAGGATATGGAAAACTCTCCTGGACAAAATTCAGTTTCTTCAACAAATGCACTGTGACAAATAGCAAGAATAGAGAGTGATGTGTGGACTCAGTATAAAAAGTACTTAAGAGACCAACTAATTGCAACACATGGACCTTATCTGAATCTTGATCTGAACAAAGTAAACATAAAATAAACATTTATGAGACAACTAGGAAAACTGGAACATTGATTTTAAAAAAACGTGATAAAATACAGATAACAAAAACTTACCATCTTAACCTTTTCATAGTATAAGGTATGTTCATACTGTGTAAATATTAAGACATTAGTGTGATAATAGTTTTTATATTTATGTTTTTAAAAGAAATGTCTTTATCTTTTAGAAATATATACACTAGGGGGATCCCTGGGTGGCTCAGCGGTTTAGTGCCTGCCTTCAGCCCGGTGCCTGATCCTGGAGTCCCTGGATCGAGTCCTGCATCGGGCTCCCTGCATGGAGCTGCTTCTCCCTCTGCCTGTCTCTGCTTCTGTGTGTGTGTGTGTCTCATAAATAAATAAATAAAATTTTAAAAAATATATATATATACACACTAAAATACTTAGAGATAAAAGGATATGAAGTAAGGGTTTTTTTTCCCCTCCCAAAACAGATCAAGCGAGACTGGCTTGTTTTTGGTAGTGAAGTAATTATTGTAGCTGGCTAACAGAATAGTAGAATTCATTACACTATTTTTTCTTTTTTTTAGATTTTATTTATTTATTTGTGAGAGACAGAGAGAGAGAGAAAGAGAGAGACAGAGACTGAGAGAAACAGAGAGAGGCAGAGACACAGGCAGAGGGAGAAGCAGGCTCCCTGCGCGGAGCCCAACGTGGGACTCGATCCCGGGACTCTAGGATCAGACCCTGGGCCGAAGGCAGCGCTAAACCCCTGAGCCACTCGGGCTGCCCTCATTACACTATTCTCTACACACTTCTGTGGGCTTGACATTTTTCTTAATGAAAAGTTTTTAAAAATTAAGTTTTCTGGTGGGTTTTTTTTTTTCAAAGTAATTTATCGTCGATTGATTTTTTTACTTGACCTTTCCTAACTTGGCAATCTTTTTCTGCTCTGCTTCTATTACTCACTCCATCAGTTCTCCTTAGTTTTTTCCATGACTTCACACATATCTGAAATTTCATTCTGCCTATTTCTGTTGTTTTCTTTTTTTTTTTTCTTTTGTCAAATTGTCAGAACCATGAGGCACTTTAAATTGACACCCAAGGATCTCATTTTTCTGAGCTACCTGCAACCACAGGGGGCCCTGGGCTGATACTATCTGCTTTTCACATACTTTTATTGGCTGGCTGATGACAATGTTTTGAAGCACTGATAGTATCACTGACATCACCCAGCTGGTTGCTTGGTCTTTGGTCAGTTCCAGGCTGTAAAGTGCAGTAAAAAAGGCTGCAACCAGGCTAGTGACACCCAGACAGAGCCAGCAGATATAAGTCACTCCTCTGGGCAGGCTGTAAGCGATGGGCTCCTTCCCTTCTTCTGGGCTCAGGAGGGGGAAACTGGTGACCTCCCTGCAGAAGAGAGGTTAAAGGAACCATCTGAACACCAACAGTGGGGAGAGAGAGGTTCGGGATGATAGCAGGTGTTCAGGGAAGCCAGGTGCCGGGCCTTACCTGGAGGGCCCCTGCTCGAGGTGAAGAACACGTGTTTCCAAGAGCTTCTGGAGTTTTTGCAGTTGGTTGGTGGCATCTAGGACGTCACAAAGCTGGTCGGTCTGAGTGGGACCCACGGCACTTAAGTGAGAATGGAGCCGCTGCACAACTCCCAGCAGGTAACAGCAGAGATGGTGGTGGCTATCAGGAACCACTGCAAATACAGGCCAGGGCTCACACTTCTGCAAGTGGGGGGTCAACAGATAGTGCTCATGGGCAGAGAGCAGCAACTCATTCACTGATGATGAGGATAAATCTACCAATCAGTGGAGACTGGACACAATTATTGTCTTCTCTGAGCATGCTGGTGAATTAGTGCATTAGTAACAATTTCTAAAACTCTACACTTTGATCTAGAATCAAATAAGAATTTAAATCTAACTGGGCTTCTTCACGAGAACTACAGTAAGTACCCAAGACGTGAAGACTATATTCAAGATTCCATAAATCACATAATCTCACTATTCCACAGAAAGAATGACAAGTCTCAAGAGCCCCCAACAAAGCAGATGGAGTGTAAAGGGATCTAAAACAGAGGGCACTTTTGTGGGTTCTTTCTTCATCCTTTACTTTGTATCACCAGATATATTGTCCTTAAAGCTATCACCTCTATCCTGGAAGCTTAAGCAAAGTGAAATAAGCAGAAGGTTGTATCACGCCTGCTGGTTACACCAAGAGGTAGGAAGGAGTAAGAGGCAAGCAAGTGGGAGGCAGAGAACAGATCAGTTACTAAAACCTGAGGTTTACCATTTGCCCGATGGGGTCCTGCCTGCTGGTGAGAGCCGTGATGCTCTAAGTGAGAACAGATGAGGCTGGATAAAAGCCGAACCAGCTTGTTAATGCTATAAGAAGTCCATAAGGATTGTTCACACTCTGAGAGTAGGTATGTATTTCTCCTGAGCAGGAATCCCACAGTCTCCTTTAATTCCTAAATGTAAAACCAAGACAAGAAAAATCAGTGTGACATTCACCCAGGACCGGTAGCTGTTATAGGTGGTAAGGCTTTACTTGGAGAGCCAAACGCTTAGTGGAAAGAACCTTCATTTTTCATTTTCTTTCTCCTTTTTCAAAAAGCAGTCACCTCATAGTAGCTTCAAAACTAGTTTTATGAGGGAATACCGAATGAAAGAAGAGACAGTTTGATCAAATATCAACAATGAAAACTCTAGAGTAGTACAATCTGGTCCACACCCAGTCCTCAGAATACATTAAGAGGACAAATGAGGGGCATGATGCATCATGGCCCAGGGGACAGGAGTTAGAGAAAAGGTATCAAGGTTAATAGGACCGGAGAGCTTTCCAGGAGATCCTGTCCACTGGCCTTTCTCACAATATGGGAAGCAGGGCCCGCCATCTACCTATCAAATTAGACACGAAGCTTACCTCAGCCACCTCTGTGAGAGACAGAGGCTCAAAAGTAGCATCCGAGAGGCAGGAGGCTTGGCTGGGAGGAAAGAGAGGCCGGGGTTCCTGTGGCTGGATCAGTGGGAAGAGGCGCCCAATTACAAGATTGACAGGGAAGAGAAGGACAGCAGTTTGGACGCTGATGATCACCTGGGACCAGGTCACAGCAAATGGACCCACTGGAATAAGAGCATTGTGTCAACCTTCATCCTCAAGAACTGAAATCATCTCAGTCATTCTTTTTCTGGGTTTAGGTATTTATTTGGTAATTTAACCATGATTATCTAAGGAGAGGACATCATCGTGGCAGTAAAGATCCTGATGTGTTCCCAAGCCTGCTTCACTCATTAATGAATGGGAACAGTGAGGAAACCTGTAAAGCATTCAAATGTTAGGGCAGCAAAGGAAAAGCAAAGGCCCAGCAGGGCTGCTTCTGACCCTGAAAAGGAGGAGGATGCAGTACAGTAACAGGATCATACACCACAAACACCACACATCAGGCTCACCCCTACCTTGCTCGTCTCTCTTGGCAGTGGTGCTGCTTGTCCTCCAGAACATAACATTGATGACCATGTTGCACAGAAGCAAGGTCATGTAACAGGTGAGCCTCTGGACTCTTGTGAACTGGTTCCAGGGATGTCGAGTTAAAACCGAGAGCCACAGATAATCCTGGGTGAGCTTTTCTACAATGATGGAGGAGAACAGGTGTCTACAAAGATAAATGAGAACAGGACAGAAGTGAGTTTTGATCCTGATAGTGTTCTAGAAGAAGATGTGATTTGCCCGGCATCAGGCTTATCTCAACCACCCAGCCGCTCTCCTATACCCCTTGAAGGTGCTTTCAAATGACACAGCAGCATGATTCTCTGGTGATTTTAGGACTAAAGGTTTTTGAGGATAAGGTTAATTTATATGGTATGAGAGTTTAAAATTAAAGTTTTGGTTTTTTTTTTTTAGCTTTCTAAGAGTTTTTTTTTTTTTTTTTTTTTTTTTAAATTTATAGTCAGAGAGAGAGAGGCAGAGACACAGGCAGAGGGAGAAGCAGGCTCCATGCACCGGGAGCCTGACGTGGGACTCGATCCCGGGTCTTCAGGATCGCACCCTGGGCCAAAGGCAGGCACCAAACCGCTGCGCCACCCAGGGATCCCCGCTTTCTAAGAGTTTTGATAAATCTTTTGCTTTTCAAAAGTTTGCATTAGGTTTCCACTCAAGATAGTTCAGTAAATTCATACTTTGAGGACCTGCTCTACTCCAAATGTGGAAGAACTAGAAATAAGATACAAAAAGAAAGAATAAAAAATATTGGCTGGGCTTAAAAACAGGATAACTCTCTCTGAGGAGAAATGGAATAAGAAAAAGTGATGATGAGCAGGGAAGTCACAGGATTTCTGTGCCTGGGTCTGGAAGAAGGCAGTACACAGGCGGGGCTTTGCCTCTCATAGGGTCCTGGAACTCAAAGTGTCTGGGGAGGGGGTAAGGGAGAGTAAAGCCAACCTCAGGGGAGCCCAGGTTCAGGCTAGAGCTCATGAAGGGATACTGCGTAACAAAAGACTCCAATTTACAGGTATGGAGGTGGGTGAAAAAAGAACAGCAGGAATTGAGCCAATAAAACACACTGGTTCATGATAAGATCTGCAATAGCCCTACTTTTTGTTCATTCCAGTGAGGGGCAGGAGCTCCAAACTACTGTAATATAATCTGGTCTACCTAATTTTAGACTAGTGATGTGAAGGACTGCATGGAACAGGAGCAAGACTACTAGTCAGAGGAGAGGGAGAGGGAGAGAAATTTAACAATAAAACTGCCCCAAATAAACATATAATCTCTAATTCCTAAACACACGAAGAAATTGAATGTGGAGAATGGCAGCCAACACAGTAGTAACTCAGTCCTGAAGAAATTAATTTTGTGGAACAGTCTGACAAAGATTTTAAAATAAGTATTTCAGGTTGCTTAAAAGAGACAAGTCAAGGAACATTCACTTAAGAAGAATAAATAACAAAAACACAGGACTTAATTTGAAATCTTAAATCTGCAAATATGGTCATTAAAATGAAAAACGTAGGAGGAATAGACATGGCAGACGAGAAAATTAGTAAACTGAAAAGCTGTACTGCGGAACTGACCCAGGATAACTGCAGAGAGACAAAAATACAATAAATATGCAGGTCCATTTTAAAAACACAGAAGATAGTTTGAAAGGTTCCAATACAGGGAATGCCGAGGGGCGATATTTTCATAAGCGAAGTCAGCCTTTTTCAGACTGGAAGGCATGATGCTGCACATTCAAAGTACATTCTATGTTATGTGTATTTTACCACAATAAAACATTTTTTTTGAAGTACTGTGTGAATACCAAACAAGATAAAAAAGAAAATCCACAACCAAAAGAGTTATAATTAAACTTGGGACACTGACGAGAAAGAGAACATATTAAAAAGAGAAAAGGCAGCATACTTTAAGACTAAAAGCCAGATTGAGAGGAGACAGGCAATAGCAGAGGCGGTTTGGGAATGTAGATCCCCACTGACACTTCACATCTAGGATTAATAAAGACTGTGCTCCCATCTTCTCTGGTATCTCTGAATAAACAGCCCTGGAAGGATAAAGATAGTGATTCTATTTAGTGCAACTTTATTTACAGTTCCAGGTTGTAAAGACGGAGACATCCCACTCCCCAGAGACATTCCAGGGTTATAAAAGAAGAAATGCCTCCTTTCCACCCCTTGAGAGATGGGCTTACATTGCAGGGTAATAAAGACAATGTCTAAGTTCACAAGGAGGACTCGTAGGTTTTCCAGAAGCACTTAGATCAGATCAGTCTTTTCAGCCTAGCGTTGCTCTTCTGTCATGTATCTGTCTCCACTGCATATGCAGGTAACACCTGGCTCTCATCATGTCACCCCTTCAGAATCAAGCTTCTGGGCAGTGACAAAATATGACTCACTGCTACTATTGCTCTTAGTGGTAAATCCATTTGGATCCGTGAAAATGAAAGAGTAAATATCTCTGAATTTTCTCTCTTCCATACCAGCAATGATAAAACTTCTTTTAAAAAGCCAGAATTTATGGGGATCCCTGGGTGGCTCAGCAGTTTAGCACCTGCCTTCGGCCCAGGGCATGATCCTGGGGTCCTGGGATCAGGTCCCACATCGGGCTCCCTGCATGGAGCCTGCTTCTTCCTCTGCCTATGTCTCTGCCCCTCTCTCTCTCTCTCTCTCTGTCGGTCTCTCATGAATAAATAAATAAAATCTTTAAAAATAAAATAAAAAGCCAGAATTTGGGATGCCTGAGTGGCTCTGTGGTTGAACATCTGCCTTTGGCTCAGGGCGTGATTCCAGAGTCCCAGGTTCAAGTCTCATATCGGGCTCCCCACAGGGAGCCTGCTTCTTCCTCTGCCTGTGTCTCTGCCTCTTTCTCTGTTTTTCATGAATAAATAAATAAAATCTTTAAAAATATAAAAATAAATAGCCAGAATTGGGGGCGCCTGAGCGGCTCAGTCAGGTGAGCATCTGACTCTGATTTCAGCTCAGGCCATGATCTCAGGGTCATAAGACTGAGCCCTGCACTGGGCTTTGTGCTCAGCGCAGAGTCTGCCAGAGATTCTCTTCTTCCCACTCTGCCCCTCCCCCCATTCCTGTGCACACTCTCTCTAAAATAAATAAAATCTTTAAATAAAAAGCCAGAATTGAAATTTTCAGAGTTCACATAAATAACCCAAGTATTACAGCAACCTGAGAGTGGTTATTTAAGAAAAATGTCTGAATATCAGTAAAAACAGTTAACTCTGTGGCATTGTAGCTTGCCCCAGTTCCATCTCCTTTTCTCTAGCTATATGATAACCTGACAGTCTTTAATCACAGTGAAAAGCAGCTGCCAGTAAGAGGAGGGCAGAATGGGATTGGAGATACTTCAAAGCCTCCTTCCCAGAGAATTGTGATTATCTGACTTGTCTGGTAGTTCCCTGGAAAACCCAACGTGCAAGGCTGTCCTTATTTGACTTGACTGGGTGCTCACCTGCTGCAAAATGCTTTTCCCCTAGGGCACTATCAAAAAATATTTAGAGGCAATTGTTTAACTTCACAGTTGTCTGCCCTGGCGGGTGAGCAACAGGCTAACCAAAAAGCTTAAAAGAAAAAAACTGGGAAACAGCAAGTCTATGGGAGGTTTGAAAAGCTCTGACATATTTCTGGGAATCTGGAAGGCCAAATACATGCCCAGAGCTGTGTGCATGCTCAAAAAACCCTTGAGAATGCCTTAAGTTCTCACCCCTGGATGACCTTGAAGCTCTCGGGAAGCAGGAAGTGAAGGCTAAGGCAGAGCTGTCAGTTGCCTCACTGAGTGTTGAAAGCATGCCACAACATGCACACAAAACCCCTCAGCAAAGACTGGGAGATTTGCTGGTTCCAGGCATTTATAAGATCTCTGTCCAAACATTAGCTGACCACAAAACAAGCTGGGCAGAAACTTCAGTTGCATGCCATGAATAAGAATACATAATTCATTCAGAAAAGTCACTAGACAACAATAACACACTCTAAGAACAAGAAATCCTGGGGGAGGTAAAGGAAATCGGATTTCCAGGATTGCCACACTCTGTTTAAAAGGTCTAATTTTTAACAAAAGATCACAAGACACCAAAAGAAAGAACATGTGCATGTGCGTACACACAGAGCAATAAATACACTGTCCCTGAGGAAGCCAAGATACTGGATATATTAAAACAAACTTTAAATCAGCTATTTTAAGTGTATTCAAAGAACTAAAGGAAACCATATCTAAAGGACTAAAGGAAAGTAAATGAGAATAGTATCTTGCCAAATAGAAAACATCAATAGACATATAGAAATTATTATTATTTATTTATTTATCCATGAGGGACACACAGAGAGAGGCAGGGACATAGGCAAAGGGAGAAGCAGGCTCCCCGTGGGGAGCCCAATGTGGGATTTGATCCCGGGACCCTAGAAATTATTATTATTATTATTATTATTATTTTATTTATGACAGTCACAGAGAGAGAGAGAGAGGCAGAGACACAGGCAGAGGGAGAAGCAGGCTCCATGCACCGGGAGCCTGATGTGGGATTCGATCCGGGTCTCCAGGATCGCGCCCTGGGCCAAAGACCGGCGCTAAACCACTGTGCCACCCAGGGATCCCCTTTTTTTTTTAAGATTTTTATTTATTTATTCATGAGAGACACACACACACACACAGAGGCAAGAGACACAGGCAGAGGGAGAAGCAGGCTCCATACAAGGAGCCCGACATGGGACTCGATCCCGGGACTCCAGGATCACGCCCTGGGCTAAAGGCAGGCGCTAAACCGCTGAGCCACCCAGGGATCCCCTAGAAATTATTTTTTTAAAAGAACCAAATAAGGGACCTGAGTGGCTCAGTGGTTGAGCCTCTGCCTTTGGCAAAGGTCGTGATCCCAGGGTCCTGGGATTGAGCCCCGCATCGGGCTCCCCGCAGGAAGTCTGTTTCTCCCTCTGCCTGTCTCTACCTCTCTCCCTGTGTCTCTCATGAATAAATAAAATCTTAAAAAAAAAAAAAAAAAAAAGAACCAAACAGAAAGTCTGCAGTTGAAAAACACATTAAGTGAAATGCCAAGTTCACTAGAAAGGCTCCAGAGTAGATCTGAGCAGTCAGATGAAAGAATCAACATACCTGAAGATAGCTCAACTGGAATTATCCAGTCTGAGAAGCAGAAAGAAGAATGAAGAAAAACTAACAGAGCAGTAGAGACCTGCAGAACACTACCATTTTCTCACCAATACCTAAAGGAAAAGAGTTCTTTCTTTGAGACTGGCATGAAGACCCGGTCACGCTGGCACTCTCCGAGGTCAACGGCCAGCCAACAGTTGCATAGGAAGCACCATTTCTTTTTACTGGCCATGTCACTGACAATTACCTGGTTTACGTACCTATGGTAAAATGAAGATAAGTACATTAGGGAGGTGGGCACAAGCAAGTTGCTGTAACAAGAAGTAATTTTGCACTGCCAGTAAGTGGATCCTTTTCATGGTGAGGCAATAACTAAAGAAAGAAACAAGAGCTGATCCAATTTCTCCCTTCCGGACCTCTAATTGATGTACCAAAGCCAGAATGCGACATCTATAACTTAGGAACAGTTCAGGGTGTGTATGTATCCCTTGACTTTCCTTGTTCACTTGTACCAGTGCCCTGCCACCTCTTCATGAGCCCATCTGCCTCCATCTTCTGTCACCAGGGCCTGGGGGGGGGGGGTGTACCTGAGGGCTGGGGAGTGGTCTGCAACATTTATGTTAATGACTTCTCATCCTGTTGGGGTCTGTAGCTTCATCTTGACAGAACCAGAGGCCTGGAGGTTCCACCCTCCTTCCAACCATAATGGTTTACCATGTGTCTAATTTCTTCACCAATTCACTTTCTCCACTTGAATTCAACAATTCAATTTCTCCACTAATTTCTCCACCAATTTCAACTGCCAACGAACTTGGACATCTGGGACATCTGACTGTTCAAGCTGCTTGATGTCATCTTGCAACTAGTCCATTAACCACCTCTTTTATAGTCATGAAGCTGTTTCCCCGAGAGCCTATGTTTCATGTTATAAAGCAACTTAAATCTCTCCAGTCAAAATCTTTGCTTTAGTTGATAGTATTTCCTGTGCGATGACTACATATTCCTTTAAAGCTAAAATATTTCTGGGCACTCTCCTATTGAGGCAGTTCATAAAATCACAGGTGACTAAGGTGCATTCTATTTCAGCTTAGCTCGTGTATCTTACACTGTTAAAGTTTTTCATTTACGAGTAAAGTATAAAAAAGGAGAAAAAGGGGCACCTGAGTGGCTCAGTGGCTGAGTGTGTGTCTTTGGCTCATGACCCCAGGATCCTGGGATTGAGTCCTGCATCAGGTTCCCCACAGGGAGCCTGTTTCTCCCTTTGCCTGTGTCTCCGCCTCTCTGTATGTCTCTCATGAATACATAAATAAAATCTTTAAAAAAAAAGGGGGGGAACCCCACTTTCTCATTGGTGAGAATCGAGCTTTTTATGGTCCTAGTATTTCTTTTTTTTTTTTAATATTATTTATTTATTCATGAGAGACACAGAGAGAGGCGGAGACACAGGCAAAGGGAGAAGCAGGCTCCATGCAGGGAGCCCATTGCGGAACTCGATCCCAGATCCCAGGATTATGACCTGAGCCAAAGGCAGGTGCTCAACCACTGAGCCGCCCAGGCGTCCCTGTAACTTACTTTCTTATTTCATGTGTGAGAAAAAGAATCCAACATGAGTGTAAGAATTCATTGTTCACAATTTTGAAAATATCTAAAAATATACTGAATTTTTAAAAATGCATAATCCTACTACTCAGATAGTTATTGGTTATATTTATTATATATAGTTCTAGATCTTTCTCTATATGCATACTTAAAAAACAACTTTACTGAGATATAATTTACATACAATAAAAGGCCTCCATTTAAAATATATAGTCCAGAGGTGCCTGTGTGGTTCTGTCAGTTAGGCATCTGACTTTTAATCTTAGCTCAGATCTTGATCCCAGGGTTATGAGTTCAAGCCCCGTGCTCCAAGCCAGGCATGGAGCCTACTTAAAAAAAAAAAAAAAAAAAAAAAGAAAGAAAAGGACACCTGGGTGGCTCAGTCAGTTAAGCATCTGCCTTCAGCTCAGGTCATGATCCCCAGGTCCTAGGATCAAGCCCTGCATTGGGCTCCCTGCTCAGCGAGGAGCCTGCTTCTCTCTCCCCCTGCTTGCATTCTTACTCGCTCACTCTTTCAAATAAATAAATAAATAAATAAATAAAATATTTAAAAAGAAAGAAAAGAAAAAAATCATCTATCACTTTACCATCCACACAAAATCATATTGTTAATTTTCCCTATTTCTTTTCAGGGTTTCTCCTTCATAAATGTTTTGAAACTTAAATCTAATAGGCATTTATTACCATTTGGCCCACAGCGTTATTGCTGTGTGTTGCGATGGCACACTAGTCTTGCCCCAGAGCGCTGAAGATCCACAGAGAAGAAAGGACAAGGCAGCCTGGCGCAGGTACTTACCAAGAAGGACTGGTACCCGAATTGTCATGCCAGAGCCGCACGCCGTGCAACTCCCCTAGGGAGGACTTAGTGCTGAGGAGGAAGACGTCCAGTCCCCCTCGCTCAAAGACTGCCTTCTGGGGGTCACAGAGGTGATGGGGCTCACTCCGTCTCTCTGATCCATATAGGGTGATAACCACCTAAAACATGACAAAGAAATAAAATGCAGGAAGTCCTAACAGGACTCTCTGGGTTTATCCCTAAGGAGAGAGGGAGACAGACAGAGCTGTACTGAGGTGAAGTCTCTGGGGGGCTGGACAAGTGCAGGGGGCTCTGCAGATGCACAGCTTAGAACAAGGAACTGCCCTTGAAACGTGCCACTGGACACCAGGGTGTCACCATGTCAGAGTGTATCTCATGTGGTCAAAGACACAGGGCAGGGAGTGAAGAACATTCATTTCATTCACCTTCGCTGTTGTGGCGGCCTTTCTTCGATAACCAGTGGAGACCTGAAGAAGGTAGTGAAACTGAGAGCTGGGGTCATTATCAGCCAGGACGGTGACCTTCACCTGCAGGAAATGCAGAACCAAGAAGGATCTTCATCTCAGGAGGGGGGTGCACACCTCCAGCTTTGGCAACTTGGTGGAAAGCAAGAGTGATGTGCATGCGGATAGTAGATAAACAAGCAGACCTAAGTGATGGAACAGGGCTGAGGGCTGGAGGGCCTGGGTTAACGCCTCTAAAATGAAATATTCATAGAATCAGCTGATCAGGTCTTGGGCTTCGAAATCTTTCCACCCCCCTCTCAGGAGGGTGGGGTTACCACACAACAGGGAGGATGCCTAGTTCAGTGCGAATTTCAGATAAACGAGGAATCATATGCGAGTGCACTTATACTAAAAATGTCTTCACTATTTATATGAAATTCAAATTTAACTGGGTGTCCTATATTTTTATTTACTAAAACTGGCAACTCTATACCCATAGCATCAAAGAAATGGACAGCGTGTATTCTAGAATTTCTAAGTGTAAGGAAACATAAGAATAAGAAATGCATAGAAGAGGCTGTCATCAAGGGATTTTTGTTGTTGTTATTCCAAAAAGAGATTCCTTAGAGGTTTCTTATATAACACAGTTACATGAAATTATAATTTCACTCCCACATAACTTTCATATCCAATGTATAAAGTGAGATAAACTTGAATTTGATTTTGGCTAAGTTCTCTAGATGTTCTGGCTTATTCCTAACCTAAATGAATCATAGGAGGGTTTAACCTCCACTAAAGGAAAGAAAAAGAGAGAGAGAGAGAGAGAGACAAAGTGTGAAGTTGCTAAGCCCTGAGACAAGGAGACATGAAGAGAAATTGAAGGAAAAAAGTCTTCCTTGAATTTCTATGCCACCTTGTTCGACGCTACCAGCCTCTTCTGGTGAATGGGTTTTCCATCTTGTTCAACATACTCAAGACACTGTGGCAAAGCTTCTGGAATCAAAGTCTCCTGACCTTCTGCATGTCTGCTTGATCCTTTCTCCAAGCCCACACACATGTGAGCATATAGAAGCCTAAAAGGCTTATGAGCAAAGACACCCCGACAGGGTTGGTGGTCACGCGAAGGAACAGCTTGATCGTGTCTTCAACGTTGACTGTCCGGGGTGCAATGAAGAAGTCACTGCCAAAGTAGGCCAGGCGGTTACAGAGACACTGTGTCCTCAAAACCGTGCTCCGTGGCCCGACCTGCAATGAGAATCAACACAACGAACATGAAACACAAACACAGGCGCCTGAGAGAGGGAAAACGATGTTCCAGTCACGTCTTCACCCCCAGTGATTGTGTAAACCGGTGTAAGCAACATGGAGAACCATCTGGCAACCTCTGCTAAAGCTGAAGAAGCACAAACTCTCTGAATCTTATCCTGCCATTCCAGGTCCGAACACACACCCGAGAACTCTGCACATGTGCACAAGTAGATGTGTCGGCATTGTTTGTAACTAAAAAAATCAGAAACAACCTACATATACGTGCCTAGTGACAGCAGAACATGCAAACAAAGAAGTAGAGGACTACGACTGAATAGGATGGAATACTCTATAATAGTCAAAATGAATGAGTTAGAGCTAGATAGCGCAACGTGCATAAATGCCGAGTGAAAGATCCAAGTTAAAGGTACAGATGATGCTGTTGATGCAGGATGCAGAGACCAGAAACAAGCAAAACAACACTCCTGTATCTGCGTTTGTCAGGCTCCCTTGCTGCAACAAAAGCTCGTGAGGCTGCTGTTTTGTCCACTCTAACTCTAGTTATGTAGGCCTGGCATGTAGAAGATGCCGGGTGAACATGCTGGAAGAATGAATACACGTGCCAGCTCAGGACAGTGATCACGCTCTGGTGAGATGGAGGAGAAAAGACTAAGGAGGATACAGGGGCGCCTGGGTGGCTCAGTCAGTAAAGCATCTGACTCTTGATTTCGGCTCAAGTCATAATATCAGGGCCATGAGATCATGCCCCATGCTGGGCTCCACGCTCAGCGGGGAGTCTGCTTGGGATTCTGTCCCCCTCTGCCCCTCTCCTTACCTGTGCTTTCTCTCTAAATAAATAAATAATCTTTAAATTAAAAAAAAAACTGAGGGGATACATAAAGGGCTTTGGTTATTCCTGCAGGTTTTATTATTTTTAAAAATCTGAACTAAATAGAGCAAAATATTAACTTTGTGATACAGCTGAACAGTGTTCAATGTTTTTATTATATTATTCCCTATAACATTCCATATGGTAACATTTCTTCATCAAAAATATTTTTTTAGGGTTCCCTGGGTGGCTCAGTGGTTTGGCGCCTGCCTTCAGCCCAGGGCATGATCCTGGAGTCCTGGGATCAAGTCCCACGTCACGCTCCCTGCATGGAGCCTGCTTCTCCCTCTGCCTGTGTCTCTGCCTCTCTCTCTCTCTGTGTGTGTGTGTCTCTCATGAATAAATAAATAAAATCTTTAAAAATATACATATTTTTAAATGTCACTAGGCAATCAAATGGAAGGTGCCAACTCCACGTTCGATGGTGCAGATGAAAAGCCTAAAATACTGTCAGTATGACTGACTGCTCTCCAGACACAAGGTTCAGTTTTGGATGCCGGGTCTATCTCTTGCCCTGGGAGGAAGTCTCATCCTGCTCTGTGCAGCTCTGTTCCCTGCACAGGGTCCAAGCACTGTGCGGGGCTTCAAGGAGGCAGGAACCCCACCTTCTCATGCCTTTCGTGAGCAGTGGGGTCATTGTTGGGTGAGTCTTGGTACTCAAAGTGCCATCTCCCTGACTGGCAGCACTGACATCACCTGGGAGCCTGAAGGCAGAAGTTCAGGTCCTGCCCTGATTCACTACAACATAATCTGCAATTTAACAGGCTGCCAGGTAGAGGATTTGCTTGAGAGGCACTGCTCCAGATGTTCCAGAAATCACTGCTGAGGCCATGAATGGCATAGGTGCCTTCCAGAGCATCCTCGTTCCCTCTAATTCCCACGTGAATGACCCTCTGTCGGCTCTTTTACGAACCGCCTCATGATTTCCAGAACCTTGCACCACAGTCTTTGTGCAACTGAACCAGAACTTAAATCAGAGGGGATCACACAAATTCACCGGTGTGAGAATGCGGAGCACCACTTTAACATGGGCACACACCTGGACCTAGATAACCATCTGACAAGTACCTGCCTAGCCTGGAACGTACAAGAACTTATTAGCTTATTTTTTTTTTTAAAGTTCTCTTTTACTAAGCAGGAAGTTTTCCTTTTACCCACAACCTATTTAATATTTGTAGAATTTAACGTCTACATATTGCTTATTTTGCCTAGAATCATCAGATTCACCCTGAACTGATGTTTGAGAAATTACAAACACGAAACATACGCCTGCTCCAAAGAGGCACGTTTTCCTGGCCCACTACACGTAATCCTTCTTTCTCCCAGGCTAATTTACTTCCCTTCCAATGATTTTTCTTTCTGTGCCCCCAAACGAGGTAACAGATGCTCTGCATTTCTTGCCAGCTCAGGCAGAAAAGAAAGAGGAAGTGGCATGGTTTCTTACGTGGCATCCAGTGCTCTTCCACGTGCTATTGTGGCTGTCCCAGAAATAACACTGAGTGACGGCAGTTACCACTGAGAACAGGGTGGGCGTCTGCTGGGCACTCTCCTTGCTTTTATTCAACGTGGCTGTTATGTGGTAGGTGCCAATCCTATACTGCAGACTCTCTGGAGTCAATACCCATGTGTATTCCTCATCTGAGAACAGAGAACGGTGCTTAGTTGCATTTCAAATGGGACAAAAGGACCATCAGAACCTTCCTTATGGTCAATTATTATTATTACTTTAACTTTTAAAAAAGATTTTATTTATTTGAGAGAAAGAGAAAGCAACAGGGCGTGTGCACAAGCAGAGGGAGAGCAAGCAGAGGGAGAGAGAGAAGCAGACTCCCCACTGAGCAGGGAGCCCAATGTGGGGCTTGATCCCAGGACCTGATCACGACCTGAACCAAAAGCAGACACTTAATTGACTGAGCCACCCAGGCACTCCTATCATTATTTTATTTTATAAATGGGGAATCGACTAAGACTAGAATTACAAGTGATTTCACTTTTTTAAGATTTAACGTGGGGCTCAATCTCAAGCCCCTGAGATCACGACCTGAGCCGAAAATAAGAGTCAAACGCTTAACCGACTGCACCATCCAGGCGCCCCACAAATGATTTTTTTTTCCCCACAAATGATTTTAGGAAAATGACCAGCGATAAAACCTGGGGCTCTGGATTATTCCTGTTCCAATATGAAGTCGTATTCTCTTGATAAATGAAGATTTAGGTCTAATGAATAAGAATGTATTATGAGTTTTAGAAATATGAAATAATCACACATCAAGATGAGTAGCTGCAAGACCTAGCTGACAAAGGAAGCCCAACAATGAAGCAAGGATGGGAACAGGGTAGTTCCAGGAAAGAGCCCTGATTCCAGGCCTGGCTCTCTCACCCAGGGGCTGGTAAGGGCTAAGGCAAGTCACACAACCTCCCTAGTTTTCTCCTTTCGAATGAGGACTCTGGACCAAAGGTTGTCTAAGATCCCTTCTGGCTCCAATTGACAGGATACAGTCAAGATTGACATGGAAAATGGAGTGCCTGTTGTGAATCGGGATAGAACCTGCTGGTAATGCAGATAGAACTCTAGCTGGCAGTCCTGTAGTGAGAGGTGCTGCTTCAGGTGCTCTAAGGGCAAGAAGCACCTAAGAAGTGACCATTCCTGTGTTAGTGATGCCTCCACGAGAGCCAGAGCTCGTTCAACGAGAAAGACAGTAATAAAAGGAGACTATAACATGCTTTATCCATTTGGATTATTCTCCCTCCACCCCATTTTTTTAAAATGCAAAGGGTAGCTTTAAGACTTCCCAGTACTACATTTATTTTGTTGTTGTTGTTAGCTTTCGAATAATTTTATTTTTTAAATTTAAATTCAATTAACTATATTATTAGGTAAGAGTTCAGTGATTCATCAGTCTTATAGAACACCCAGTGCTCATCACATCGCGTGCCCTCCTTAATGACCCTCACCCAGTTACCCTGTCTCCCTACCCACCCACCCCCAGTACTACATTTAAAGTTGATATCCAGTGACTATGTATTTCAGTCAAGTATATCTAGGTCCTATCTATGTATCACAGAGATTCTTAACTATTCTAAGCCACACTGAATGAAGTCAGTCTGATATTACACCAAGACTTACTAAGACAGCTTTGTCCTTACCCAAACATAAGATTAGAAATAGTTTGAAATATATATAAAATACACTGTGCTGGACTTTTACTTCTCCACATTATGGAAATTTTCAACCATAGAAAAAATTGACTATTCTAAAGTGAACACCCATATCATCACTAAACAGATTTTATAATTAGCATTTTACTTTAAATTTGGGGCACCTGGCTGGCTCAGTCAGAAGAGCATGTGACTCTTGATTTCGAGGTCATGAGTTTGAGCCCCACATGGGGTGTAAAGATTACTTAAGTATAACTTAAAAAAAATTTTACTAAAATTTGCTTTATCACAAATATATCTTGATCCATTCCACAATCCATCTTTTTGAAAAATGCATTTCATGGTCATGTATATTTACATTTGATAAAATTACACAGAATAAACACACATACACAAATGCTTGTAATACTGATGAATCCAAATAAGGCCAATGCTTTGTATCAGTGTCATTTCCTGGTTTTGATATTGTGCTATACTTATGCTAGATATCACCACTAGGAGAAACTGGGTGAATTGTATGAGATCTGTTTTATTTTTCACAATTGCATGACAATCTACACTTATCTCAAAATAAAAAGAGAGAGAGAGAGAGAAAAAAAAGAAGAAATGCCTTTCAAAATAAGTTTCTGATTGAAGTTTTACCTTTTTGCCACACCTGATCCTTTGGAAGGGTGATGTTCAGATCAAAGCGGGTGTGGTTAGGCTGATACTGGAACCCCAGGTAGAGTGTCATTAAAAGGGGACTTTCAGGTTCTACGCACACGATCAGGGATTTCTCCAGGGAAGTGATGTTCATTATGATAATAAAATGATCTGAGGTCACGTTGAGGCTGGTGGGATGGGTTTCCATGCTAACATTTCTCCACAGCGTGATCTAGAATGAGATAATCAATCTTCAAGTTCAAGATGGTCCATCCATTTGTCTTTCAGTCTCCTTTCTAGTGATAATGGAATGTTGCTTCCTAGGTCTTCCTCCCTGAGTATCAGTAGGTAATATAGAGCCAGGGATCAAGGGACAATATACAATCTCAGACCTAAAACACCTTCTCCTAAGGGTAAGGTAAGCTCCTTGTAGAAGTTCCCAAGTGAAGATGTGAATAATCAAATAATGGCACTGCCATGAATTTAAAATAACTTTCTTCCATCTTGTTCTCCAAGAATTCCTATTCCCTTCTCTTTCATTCCCTGATAATCAAGTCATACCTCAATATCTCCCATTAAATCATGGACTTGAAACAATTTCTGATTAGAGCTTAGCAACACACTTCCGATGTTTCCAACAATGTTCTTGTCATCAAAATCCTTGAAGGGATTGAAAGCTAGTCCTGTTACCTAGAGACAAGAAAACTTATTTCATCAACCGCTGAAATCTTTGGAAATGATACTCTGATAGGTAATAAGGTGTCAGGTAGCAAAAAATAAAGGAAATGTTGGGATCTTTCTCCTTGCCAATATCTCAAATGAAATTATATTTCTCATTAGAACATATGAGAAAGAATTAAAGATGAGTCATTTACTTGTGACCCTCAGAATTATTATTATTATTATTTTTTACATCTTTATACCTGGAGGATTCATGATTACTAGGAAATATTCTGCTCTCCAGGATAAGGCACCAATCTTATCTGTTAAGTAACCGCTGAAAGAAATACAATATACTGATATGGCTAAGTCATATATTGAGTTAATACTTATTCAGAGGGTGCCTGAGTGGCTCAGTCTATTAAGCATCTGCCTTTGGCTCTGGTTGTGATCCTGGGGTCCTGGGATCGAGCCCATGTCAGGCTTCCTGCTCAGCCTGCTTCTCCCTCTCCCTTTGCTCTTTCTTGCACTCTCAGGTAAATTAATAAAATCTTTAGCAAAAAAAACAAAACAAAACAAAACTTTTTATGCAGATATTCCCAGCTTTGTATATACATAAGCTGTTTAGATCAATTCAAGCCATAACACAGAAACTGTCAAATCCAGAAGTCTGTTTAATGCTCTCAACCTCTACCATGGATCATTTTTAGGGGGCCTCCACCCTGCCACCATAAAGTAGAAATCCATGGCACCCAGCCTTCTCTTGTTTGGTCTGGTCAGCTTATATTTTACGGTGCACCCCCTGCATGATGCATTGAAATGCCTGCAGCCATCAATCCCATTTCCATTCGGATCAGAATCAATTTCACACTTACTTGGACATTAACTCCCGGGTGTCTGTTCAACACCTCTTCCAGTGCTGAAGCTGATAGAAAGCCTAACCTCACAAGTGCTGGAGACCCAAGAGTGTAGGAGCTCAGAGGCCAGGTTGACATGTTTTGGCTAAGAAAGGAGAAATTAAATGGAAATCAATTTCTATGTCTTTTCTAAAGTTCAAAAACCTAAAATGAACCTTTCCCTGCTCCTCTGTTACCTGCTCAGCACCAGGGTAGCAACAGAAGAGGTCAAAGTCACTAAAGACTCAGAAAACCGGTTCTGTTGTAGGAACGCTTCTTGGATCTTCCCAAGAGCCAGCAAGGCCATTTCCAGCGTATTTTCTACCTGCTTTTAGAAGGAAACACCATGTGAGCCGAGCAACCTCAGTGGATAATGGTTTTGGAGGGGTCAGTAAGGGACAAACACCTTGACAGTGACGTAATGAAAGGTGACATTCTTTGGAAAGGACCCACTGAAAGTACTTTTGGTTTGGCTAAAGACTCACCATCCTTTTATTAAGAGACCACCCAAGGACATATTTCTTTGTCCCATATTATAAGCTGCCCTGGACCTGACTTTTTTCTTTTTTTTTTTTAGAGGGAGAGAGACGGGACAGATGGAGAGAGAGAATCATTTTGTTGTTGTTGTTTTTTAAGATTTATTTGAGGGCAGCTCTGGTGGCCTGGTGGTTTAGTGCTGCCTTCAGCCCAGGGCCTGATCCTGGAGACCCGGGATTGAGTCCCACGTCAGGTTCCCTGTGTGGAGCCTGCTTCTCCCTCTGCCTGTGTCTCTGCCTCTCTCTGTGTCTCTCATGAATAAATAAATAAAATCATTAAAAAAAAAAAGATTTATTTATTTGAAAGACAGAGTGTGTTTGCATGAGTTGGGGGAGAGGGAGAGAATCTCAAGCAGACTCCCCACTGAGGGCAGAGCCCAATGCCAGACTCCACCTAACAACCCTGAGGTCACAACCTGAGCCAAAATTGAGAGTAGGATTCTCAAAAAACTGAGCCACCCAGGCACCCCAAGATTAATAATTTTCCAAAATGAGTTCCATATCAGCAGCTCCTGTACCCACCTGCTTAATGTCATGTTTGGATCTTTGCAGACTGGCCTTACCAGCTTCTACTACATCGTCAAGGGAGTGAATGAGGCAGACAGTCACAGGGTTTTCAAAGCCCCGAATGCCGTTGCTCTGAGATGCACTGTCAGGTAGCTGCTCATTCAGGTCCACAAGAGGACTGATGACACTGACCTGGGAGTTTTAGGAGGCAAACACACATCCCTGAGCTGTTTCAGACTTTTATTTTTATTTTATTTTATTTTATTTTATTTTATTTTTTTGTTTCAGACTTTTAAAAAAATTTATTTGTGTTCTTCTAATAAGGAGTTCGATGTTCTTTATGCATTTCAAACACATTTTATAAAAAGCACTATTACAACTTGGCAGGAAAAGAAAATATCTTACATATTACCTCTAGGGAGGATTAGTATTTCTGTTATTCTAAGGAACCGAGAGAACCCTCCCTGGAGTGGTAAGTAGATCAAAAACCTAATTAACAAAACTAAGCCAAAAAGAGAGAAAAACCAGTACTGGCTGGAACACTGAGTACACTGTCCCTTGCAACTCGGGCCTCAAAAACATTCAAGATTGACAACACAGAGAACAAGCAGAGTTCTAAATGAAACAGAAAACCCCAATTCTCCTTTCTATAGGATGTTCTTATGCAAAACAAGTAGAAAGGTCAAGCAAATTGATGGAATATCCCCGGTAGGTTCTACTATTTTGGATTTTAAATCTTTTTTTGTTTTCAAAGTAACATTTAAAAACTTCTGCGTAAAAAAGATCCAATAAACAAAATTAAAAATAAGACATAGGCACAAAATATATGCAATACATGTATCCAAAGGCCAATATCAATAGTAAATAAAGCTCTCTTACAAACATGTAAGAAAAATGACAATGTGTTCAGGGGAAAAATGGACAAGGACATGAAGAAGCAATTGAGAAGAGAAATGCACGTGGTCAATCAATATATACGATGTTGTTCAACCTCCTTAGTAATCAATAAAATGCTCTCTCCTTTTTTTTTTTTTAATTTTTATTTATTTTATGATAGTCACAGAGAGAGAGAGAGAGAGGCAGAGACACAGGCAGAGGGAGAAGCAGGCTCCATGCACCGGGAGCCCGACGTGGGATCCGATCCGGGGTCTCCAGAATCGCGCCCTGGGCCAAAGGCAGGCGCCAAACCACTGCGCCACCCAGGGATCCCGCTCTCTCCTTTTCTTTCTTTCTTGCCTTCGAAATTGGGAGAGTGTGGGACAATGGTTGGTAGACATGTAAAACGGTGCCTAATTATTCATTCATTCATTTGTTTATTTATTTTAGAGACAGAGAAAGAGTGTGTGTGTGTAAGAGAGAGGGGAGAGGGGTGGGGGTGGGGGGTTAGAGAGAGAATCCTAAGCAGGCTCCACACTCAGCATGGCTCCATCTCATGATCCTGAGATCATGACCTGAGCCAAAATCTAGAGTTGGATGCCCAGCCAAGCCACTCAAGCACCCCAAAACAGTACCTTTTAAGAGAGAATTTTGTCATCTACGGAAAATGCAAAAGCCCCCCACCTTTCTTTTTAAGATTTTATTTATTTGACAGAGAGAAAAAGAGAAAGGGCACAAGCAGGGGGAGCAGCAGAGGGAGAATGAGGATAGGAGCTGGGTCTCACTCAGCTCCCTGCTGAGCAAGGAGCCTGACGCAGGGCTTCATCCCAGGATTATGACCTGAGCTGAAGGTAGCTGCTTAACCAACTAAGCCACCCAGGAGTCCCAAAAGCCCCTCACTTCAATCTCTGGCACTCTATTAAATAGAAACACTTGCATAAGTACTTAGTGATGTAGGGACATGGATGTTCATGGGAATGCTATTAGCAAGAGTAGACAAAAAACGTCCAAGTGCACATGAAGAATTATTGGTTTGGTTATGTGTACTGACACAAAAAGATATCCATGACACAGCATTAACTAAAAAAAAAAATTAAGGGGCTGAAATATTTGTATATTTTAACCCCCATTTTTGTTAAAACGACAAACTTGTATATGCATAGAAAAAAGTCTGGCAGGCTATGACAACAAATTAGTAATACTCTGATACCAGCAAGTATATCTAGAGAATGAGATTAGCAAGAAGGACACAGATAGTGAGGGTTTTTGCTTTATAACTATATGCTTATGTTCAGATTTTTAAATAATAAGCCTACATTATGTCCATAATTAAGAAGCCCAAATAGGGGGACCTGGGTGGCTCAGTTGGTTAAGCGTCTCTTGATTTTGGCTCAGGTCATGATCTCAGGGTCCTAAAATCGAGCCCTGCATCAGGGCTCTGTACTGGGCATGGAGCCAGCTTAAGATTCTCTCTCTCCCTCTCCCTGCTCCTCTTTTTCTGTCTCAAAAAAAAAAAAAAAAAAAAAAAAAGGCCAAATAAACCAGCACAGATTACATTTATAGGCTTATTGCAAAATATTTGAAAATGCAGGACATAGAAAAGAAAAAATGAAAATTCTCTGGAATCCTAGTCTCTTAATTTCCTTATGTGTAGGGAGTAGAGACAGGCATGAATAATTACTGGGAATAACTTGGCAGATGGGGCAGTGAGGGCCGTCATCTGTTTCAAAGCTGAACTGCTCTATCTCGGGCCAGGACTGGATCTATTTCTGTCTGCCGTGATGTCTAACGAATGTATCAGAAAGGCAGTAACCTGATAAATGAACAAAAGAAAATAAGCATATCTGAGAAGGTCATCACTGATTACTTGATTTGCAATCTTCAGAGGTAAAGGTACAAATACGTGGCTAATAACTGAGTCTCCACAAAATAGTGTGTAAGACTAAGTTCTACACAGGGCACCATCTCCAGATTATGCATTTTGTCTTACATACTTTTTCTCTGGTTTGCTTCCCCCTTTCTCATACCTTGTTTCCTACTGATCACCGTCTGCTTACCTGAGCTGACTTAGAAAATTCTGGGATTAAGGCTGTCAGTTTCTGGAGCATCTCACAAGCTGTCTGTAGTTTGCTGTTAGTTTGCAAACCATGAATTGCTTTGTTCAAGTTCCTTGCTGTCTCATATATGACCTGTTGGGGACGAAGGATTCTGCCAAAATTATTTATAGAAAATGATTGCACTTAAGTAGTTTGAGACATTGTTTTAACACGAATTGACCTCGGATAACCTTACAAACTCAATGAATCACAGACTCCCCGTAAGAGTTACTACTTTCAGAAGATTTTCTCCAAGTGCATAGAATTTTCACCTCTTCCATACAGTAGAGGAACAGATCTCAAGGTCATACAATGACTGATACGGGGACAGATGGGTCTGGAAATACGACTTATAAGAGAAGTTTAAATCTCAGGGCCATGATCCAACTGAGGGCAACACCTTGAAATCAAAAGAACAAAAACAAACTTTTCTATTCAGAAGTATGCTTATCTCCTCAGGGTTCCCACTGGCTTATGTCCCTCAATTCAAGAGTTCATGCTCAAGATGGGAGTATTTGAAATTCCAGATGGCAGGAGGTGGGCGGCAGAAACTGAGAAAACAAACCCAGATCTCTGGATGTGATCCCAAAACTTTAAGAGGCTTTTGAACTGGATGGAAGTCCCAAGCTGAGATAATCTCTATTTACAGCAGCTACTTAGTGCATTTCTAGTGCATTTCTTAGTGCATTTTCCTTTCCATTGCAGCTCAATTCAGTTAGTATTCAGTAAGCCTTTATTAAATGCCTACTGTGCGCAGCTAGACTCAGGAGTTAGAGTGGTTAAAGTCAGTCATGATCCAGCCCTTGTCAATCTACACAACTGAAGAAGGTGATTTCTAATTTACAGGGTTTGTAGGAGGTTGGATTAGTTACAGAATGATCTTAGAATTGAGGACCACCCAGTAAATAAGCAGGAATAAAGGTATGAGTGAGACCCAGCTGCTACCCAACTGCATGTTTTCCAGTGGAGGTCAGGTCTTATTTAATGCCATTCTAGCTACATCCAGGGAGGACACTGAGGATGGCTTGAGGTTTTAGAGCTGGGATGAATCACGGTAGATCTTATCAATTTACCTTGCCTTTCTTTAATGGCTCTTAATAAAGCTTTATAGTCGTCTCCATACAAGTTTTGCTCATCTTTGGTTAGATTTACTCCGAGGTACTTGCTATTCTTTTCCTTTTTAAGCGAGAGACCATGTGCAAGGGAGGGGGAGGGGCAGCGGAGAGGGGGGACCACAAGCTGGCTCCCCACTGAGTGCAGGGCTCTATCTCAGGAAAATCAAGAGTTGGACACTTAACTGACTGAGCCACCGCTTTTTTTTTTAATGTTTTTAATTTTTAGTTATTTATGATAGTCACACAGAGAGAGAGAGAGAGGCAGAGACATAGGCAGAGGGAGAAGCAGGCTCCATGCACTGGGAGCCTGACGTGGGATTCGATCCCGGGTCTCCAGGATCGCGCCCTGGGCCAAAGGCAGGCGCTAAACCACTGCGCCACCCAGGGATCCCCGAGCCTCTGCTATCTTAAAAAAAAAAAAAAATCTGATTTTCTAACTGCTTGCTGCTGACATGTAAAAGTACAACTAGCTTCCGTATATTAATCTGGTATTCAGCAACACTGATAAATTCTCTTACTGTTTCTAATAATTTATCTGCAGGCCTTTTTGGGTATTCTACACTTCAGACTTCTCTTTGTTTAAGGAAAACAAAGCACTCTGTTGAAGCTACTGTAGATCAATTTTTCTGCCAGGAGAACACAATGCTAGCCGAAACAATAGTGAACAACTAGTTCCAATTACTGCTGAGAGCAGATCCAGCACAAACAGGATTATCTTTCAGTTAGATTGCATGTAAGTAGGGCTTGTGTTAAATTTAAAAAAGGTAAGAAGTAGGATGATTTTCTTCAGTCAACATTATCAGGGTGGCTTTGCTTTTTTTTTTTCTTCTTTTTTTTCTTTTTTTTCTTGAAGTTTGTGGGGAGAAGGGCACAAAGGGGAAAGGAGTGCTGAGCTGGTGAGGAGGAGAACAGTCCAGAAGGGTGTGCTACTGCTGGACAATTGTGGCAGGTGGACAAAGCGCCCTCCCCATCTGAAGCACTAAATACAATAGCATTAAATAAAAATAAGACATTAATATACTGAAGGGGGTAAAAAACCCATCATGGAATATTCCCATGGGCTTGTTCAGTGCTTGCTTTTAACTGGAGCACATGCTTGTCCATCAGGCACTGTTAGGCAGAGCTCTGCTCAGACGTGAAGGGTGAACCAGGCCCCTTTCTCACATCACTATTCTTGAAGCATCAGCAAAATAAGAGGAAAGAATAGAAGTACGTTCACAGGGTCACAAAGGTCCCTAGTGTGACCTCAGTTTTCTGTACTTACCTGATCAGAGGCATCCTGAAATGATGTTTGTAGGTGAGTGGTGACGACCTCTGTGTGGGTGCTCTCTTTGGGGCTTGAGGTCACTTCTACCAAAACTTGCCCAGACTGTGCTTTGGGTGCAGAACTGGGGAGCGCTGGCGTGACAGAGAGAGGGCGGCTGGTAGGCACCCAGGTGACTGACAGGACCTGCCATGTGACTCTGGGCAGTGCTGAAGGAAACGGGCTGATGGAATGGCATAGGGTCTTGGACTGAAAGGGGCGTACAGGAAAAGGCTGAATCTGATTTTTAAAAATATTTTATTTAAATTCAATTTGCCAACATACAGTATAACACCCAGTGCTCATCTCATCATGTGCCCTCTGTAATGCCCGTCACCCAGTTACCCCATCCTCCCATTTTACTAAATGAAAATGAAGGCAGTGTTTCCAAAATTATTCTGGTACTCCCACATCCCATGAGATCTCAATGGGCATTTTTTTCAAATAGATTCAGTACTCAGTTTTGAAAAAGTGGCATACTATGTTACCCTCTTTTAGGTTCATAATTTACATTAGTGTATTTATTATCAACCATTCAATAAATTGTAATTAAACATCTACCACATGCTAAGTTATGTTTTGGGGAAGCAGGTATATGGCAATGAACAAAATGAGTGAAGTTCTTGCCCTCATGGCACCTTCATTTTAGTGGTGGGGGCAAATTATACTATGTATTAAATAAATGCCATGAAGTAAAATAATAAGAGCAAGCAAATGAAAGGAAAGGGTGTGTTTCAGATAGGGCACTCAGATGTATGGAGACAGCATTTTTGCTGACAGTTGGAATAAAGAGAGAAAGCTCTACCAATATATTAGAGACAGGCATTTGAGAAGTGCAAAGGCCCTGAGGTAACAACCTGCTGGGTTTGTCTGAGGAAGAACAGGAAGCTAGATGAACAGAACTTGGATATGGGGGAGAGCAGAAAGATCCTGGGGATGGGGGTGGGAATGAGGGACGGGGTTGGGGAGAGCATGCATATGTCAGGCAACGGAGAAGAGTATGATTTTACCTTGAATGAGATGGGAAGACACTGGGGGCTTTGAGAAGCAGCAGGATGAGCTGACCTGCTCCTCTGACTGCTATGTTGAGAACTGACAAAAAACAGCCAAGGGCAGAAGGAGGGAGATGAGCAGGCGGCAGATGCAAAGTTTGGCCAGGAGATGATGGTGGCTTAGACTACAGTGTGAAAATGCTGAAGCTGGTGGGATGTGGTTAGGGTTGGTCATAAGAAAGGCTCTGAGAAGTCCTACAGTCAAAAATCTTTGTTTTCTTTCCTTCTGGAAACATTTTAAGGAACGTTGGTTACTATTTTGTAGAACATCGCTTAGAAAACACTGACTCAAGGGATTTTGGCTTCATCGCTGCTCTCTTTCACACAAGAAATGCTTTTTTTTTTTTTTTTTTTGCAGTGGGTCAAATAAGTGTAAATCTATCTTCAGACATCCACTGAAAGGTTTCTATGTAGGACACAAAGTAAAAAAGGCTGAGAAATTTCTTGAATGTGAAATTTTGCAGATTATGCAGTCTCCACTTTTATTTTCCTTTCACTCAGTTTTTTCCCCCTAAAAGAAATTTAAATTTCATTGCATAGCATATACTTTTGTAAGATGTCACAAGTCCTTTTTGGAATGAAGCAGGGAATAAACAACCAACAAACAAATGATAATTACAACAACATGAAAGCCAAAGTAGGCTTTAAAAATGTCATCAATAAAGCATTCATTCAATCTGGTTCTTTCCTGCACTTAAGTACTTCCTCTCCTTATGCAAAAGCTATATCCAGAGTGGCATTCCGGGAGGATCCACCAGGAATGACAGAGATGACTAATCCCAGATGTGTACCATCAAGGGAAGTACTTACAAGATCAGCATGAGCAGGGTGGTGACATGGGGGTGCAGGATGAATAGCTGCCACAGAAAGCAGAAAGCAGACTAAGTTCAAGTAAAAGTCTAGGATAGAAATATTTCTATTTGAGGGTGTCTTAGTCTTGGTAAAAAACAATGCAAAAAAAAAAACAATGCAAATCACTTTATATGGGAGACTAAAGTGATCATTTCCCACTTAGGATAATTCTGTAGACAAGCTAGGATTCTGGACCTCAAGTGTCACAAATCACTAATATCTAATCTCTGTTTATTCTTCAAAGGTCCTCCGTATAAAAATATTTAAATCAGATCAATTGTAAAGTTATCATACATGAATACTACCACGGAAATATTTGTCCCATAATTTTACCAAAACGATGAGCTCCCTATTAATACATCAGAGCATATTTCTGATACATTTAGATGAGATCGGGTGCGTGCAGTGTGGTATGACCATAACATGATACTTTCAAAGAATCTTTTTACTTCTTTTTTTTTTTTAAAGATTATTTGTTTATTTATTCATGAGACACAGAGAGAGAGGCAGAGACACAGGCAAAAGGAGATGCAGGCTCCATGCTGGGAGCCTGATGTGGGACTCAATCCCTGGTCTCCACGATCAGGCCCTGGGCTGAAGGCTGCGCTAAACCGCTGAGCCACCTGGGCTGGCCTCTTTTTTTTTTTTAGATTTATTTATTTTAGAAAGAGCATGAGCAGGGGGAGGGCCTGAAGGAGAGGGAGTGGGGAAGCAAACTCCTCGCTGAGAGGGGAGCCTTACTTGGAGCTCAATACCAGGACCCTGAGATCATGACCTGAGTGGAAGCCAAGAGTTGGACACTTAACAGACTGAGCCACTCAGGCACCCCTGTAGTGTGATACTTTTAGAAAATGATCACTGACAATATTTTGCCAGATCATGGTTATTGCTTTCGTTACTGTTCCACATTCTGCGGTAAGAACACCATGATCTGAAGGCAGTAAGTGTGTTAACATGGCTATTTGCTATTAACCTAGGTTGACCTCTTTCGAGGCATGTGCTCTAAACCCATTACAGTTTATCTGGCTATACCTGCTCTGCCCTCTCCATCTCTTCTTGTAACAGTCCCTCTGGTGTTGAAAGGACTGATATGTTTATTTAACAGCAGAATCATTGTAACCACCACTACTGGGGGAGAAGAGTTGTTTTTTTTTTTTTTTTGGAGGATAGAGTTCTGATATGTTCTTTCGGTTAGCTGTCATGTCTTTCTTTTCTCTTTCTTTTTAGAGAAAGTGAGAGCTCATGTGCAAGTGGGGGCAGAGGGGCAGATGAAGAAGGAGAGAGAGAGAGAGAATCCTAAGTTGGCTCAATGCCCAGCACAGAGCCTGATGTGGGGCTTGATCTCACATCTCTGAGATTATGACCTAAGCAGAAATCAAGAGTCAAGACACTTAACTGACTGAGCCACCCAGGCACCCTACCGTGTCTTTCTAGAAGGAATGCAGGACGGAGAGAAGAAAGAAACTGGATTTTGAAGCAAAAGACTTGAGCTCCTGACCTGGTCTGCCTTTTACTGTAACTATGAAGCCTTAGACCAATGACTTAACCTCCTAGTTTTCTCATGTGGAGAATGGGTGTAATAATACCTAAATATGTGACAATTAAAGCAATGTCTGTAGAGTTCAGAAACATTAAGGTCATCAGTTTAACAGCTCAAGGGGAAGAGGGAACAGATTCTGCACTTTCATGGGGGATCTGAATGGGGTTATGACCACCAGGTGATCCAACAAGCTACTGAACCAAGAGTGATCCAATTTCTTGGTCTATGGACAAACACTGTATTTGGGTAGACCTTGCCTTAAGAATGAGGGGAAAAAAACCAACAAAAGGAGCCAATGAATATTCTAGAACCTGGAAATTGAATCCAGAGGACCTCGCAGAAAGTATACTTGAGTTAACAGCAAAATCCAAAAAATATTTCACAAAGCTGTTTCACATCCTTAATAGGAACAGAAATTCTTAAACCAACTGAAGCTAAGATGCACAAGAACGAGATAAAAGAGAAATAAATGATACTAGAGGATTTCAAGAAAGCTAAAATGCTGTAGGAAAATTAAAATCCACATTGAAGTAATACAGAATTGATGTGGAAAAATCCAATCAGTGAGAAGGAGGATAAAAATTCTCCCAAAATGCAACAGAGGGATACACACAAAACCATTCTTTTCACTTAAAAGAGTGACAGAAGAGAGATGGAGGACAAAATATGCAATTTAGCAAATAGATAACTAGTATTTCTCTCCTTTTCCTTTTTTATAAAAAAAGCAGGGCAGCCCCAGTGGTGCAGCGATTTAGTGCCTCCTGCAGCCCAGGGTGTGATCCTGGAGACCCGGGATCAAGTCCCAAGTCAGGCTCCCTACATGGAGCCTGCTTCTCCCTCTGCCTGTGTCTCTGCCTCTTTCTCTATGAATAAATAAATAAATCTTTAAAAAAGAAAAAAAGAAAAAAAAAAAAGGGAGAGAGGTGGGGGGGAGGGGCAGAGGGCAAGGGAGAGAATCTCCATCCAGCACAGTCCATGCCCAGTGTGAGCCGATGTGGGGCTCAATCTCAGGGCCCTGAGATTATAACCTGCACTGAAATAAAGAGTCCAACCCTTAACTGATGAGCCACCCAGGTGCCCCAAATAACTGGTATCTCTATGGACAAAACTAGAACTAATAAAATACAAGTGATAAATAAGTAGAAGAGAATAGAATTGTGATGAACAAGAAAAATGTGTATATATAACATCACATTCTAGGCAAAATCAGTGAAAAAGTGACCTGGAAACCTACTAAGAAAATTTCTGTATTACAAGGATTAAATAATTTCACAATCTGGTAAAAGAAAAAAGGCTACATGCTAAAAAAAGTAACTATATTCTTTTCCACAATAATATTAAATGCCAAAAGACAAGGGATCGGTGGCTGCAGAGTTTTGAGGGGAAGACTGACAAAGGAGATAATGTTCCTTGTATTGCAGAGACTGCTGCTTATTCTGCCACTGTCTCTTCCTTCCTTCTAAGGAAACATGGTAGCCCCACCAAGGACTACATTTCCCAGCCTTCCTTGCTTGCAGCAGTATGGCCATGCGATCATGCCCTGGCCAATGGGATATGAGAAGGTGCAATTTCCAGGCTGTTCCCTTAAAGAAAAGGATCAGGCTTCCCATTATCCCTTCTTTTGGGAACTCATGAACACTCAAAAGGCCTTTCTTGTCCCTTTCCAGTAGGCCATGTTTTAGCAGGATGTACAGCTTAAAAGCATAGGGTCGGTTATTGTAACAGAAGTCAGAATGGGAGCTTGAACAAATGGAAGTTCATTTCTCTTGCTCCTAACAGTGTAAATAAGCAAGCAGTCCATGGCTGATTAGATGGCTCCACAGTTTATGAGACCCAAGCTCTTAATGCCTTGTTCTGCTGTCATTACCTTGTAACTTGCATCTCGTGGTCTATAAAAGCTGTGTTAGCTTCTTGCCTCCGTGTTCTTCAAGGAGATTTAAAGTTAGCTGTTTTGGAGCAAACTTGACTATATCATTTCTAAGGATGTAGGTGAAACAGTCAAATAATCTAGTTACTTAATGGAGTAACTTGTTCTACAAAGGCATGTTTAAAATCATGTGTTATCTAAAGTAATGTAACTCGCATTTCAGGACGTGACTTTATTGAAACTTTTCAAATGCATTCTCAGCCTTGGTGCTTTAATTACCATCAGAGCGACTTCTGTAATTATTTAACAGTTTTGAAAGTACACAAACTTTATTTTCATCTAATGCCATCACGAAACATTTCTTCCCCAACTCATAAGTACTCAGTTACAAAAGCATGCAGAAAAGCTGATTTTTACATTTGTCCTTGAGATAGATATTTATGCCTCTACAATAGCACTTTCAGAATTGTTCTTTTAAGGGATCCTTAATAGGCTTGTTGACAAAGACATCTAAAACTTGAAGTTGTGAGGTCATACCCCTCAGAATAATCACTAGCTACATTTTAAATCTGTCTCTTTTTCCACCCATTTGGTCAGATGATCTCTATAATCATCCAACACTGGTATTGACTGAAGTCATTTCAGGCTAATGCATCCTTTCCCATATCATATTTATTTTTCAAAATTAAAAAAAAATGAGAGAGAACACCACAATTTGAAAGAATCTGCAAGGACTTTAAGACGATTCTTTGGATGGAAACCTTTGTGAGAGAAAATCCTATCTTTCATTTGGTTTTGGGCACATGTGAAAAGAAGATGGCCAAAGGCCCATCAAGAAAGAAAGTAAAAAAAAAAGAAAGTATTGGGGTGCCTGGGTGGCTCAGTCAGCTGGACGTCTGCCTTCTGCTCAAGTCACGATCCCAGGGTCCCGGAATTGAGCCCACGTGGGGTGTCCTACCTAGTGGAGAACCTACTTCTCCCTCTCCTGTTCACCCTGCTTCTGCTGTCAGATAAAAATTTTTTTTTAAGTATCTATAAAATGAGAGTAAAACTTGCAATAATAAGATCGGACAAAACAGAATGCAACAAATATTGAGTACATGTTATGATGATACACTTCAGCATTAACTAACACTTGTGTATCCTTTCAGGCAAGATTGATTTCACTACACATTACCTGGGATCTTTTTGTTTCTTGGTACTGCCATTTCTCCTCTTGTCTCCTCGGGTCTCCAATGTAAATGAGGATTATTTCCATGTCTTTCATGTTGGTCTGAAAAGGCATCTATTTGGGAAGCCAATGGAAAAGATAATTTCTATTGTGTAACTAGCTGTAAGTCTATAAAATGGTTGTTACCAGCATATGCATGGTAATCAAGACAACACAAATTAAAGATTACTACCCTTTTTTTTTTTTTTTTGTTAAAGAAGGTAGGAATTCTCAGGGAGCTCTTTTGCTATGGAGCAGTCACATGACCTTCTATGACCCAACATCACAAAATGAGGTCCACTGACGGAGTCAACACCATGAAGACAGAATTAAATTAATAAAAAAAAAAATTTTAAAGATTTTATTTATTTGAGAGAAACAGTGAGAGAGAAAGAGCATGAGCAGAGGGGAGGGGTAGAGGGAGAGAAAGAGAAGCAGACTCCCCACTGAGCAGGGAGCCTGAAATGGGGTTCCATCTCAGGACCCTGAGGATCATGACATGAGCCGAAGGCAGATGCTTACTTGATGAGCCACCCAGGTGCCCCAGAATTAAGTTCATTTTAAGAAATTACATTCTAAGTGTAATATTCTCCTCATATTCTGTATTCTTATTGGTAGAGATAAAAGAGTTCAGTAAGGAGAACAATAACATTCTTGAACATGCCTCCTTACGTATTCTTGCTGTTTCTCACACATGCTGCCCGACATGGCTTGAGAAGATTGTACAACTTCACTGACTATATCTCAGCTTAAGTTTGGATGACAAGCGGGGTGATCACACTGTACTCCCCAGGTCTATTCATGCTTTTGCTCTCTGAGATGATTCCTCCCACTTCCTTCTCTACTGTACCTCCAATGACAAGGAAGTCCCTGATCTTGATTCTCAGGTCAGGTCATAACCTTGCTTTCTGCTTCAAAAAGAAAATGGAAGCAGTTAAGAGTCCCTTCCAGAGTCCCACCACCAAATTTGCCCCTGAGCAGCAAGCATCTACACCCAGAGGCCACTTCTGCCCTGTTCCTCCTACAAGCTCCCTGCGCTCCTACCCAAAGTGAATCCCTTTAGCATGGTAGCTCAGATCAAGGACACTGCCCTGGCTACTACTTATTCTGTCTTAACACAAACTGCCAATTCACATTGCCTCATGAACTACTGTCCTACTTCCTTCCTGCTCTTGAGCAAAATTAACCTAAAATCTGCCTGAACTTGCTACATCCCATTCTTCTCCTATTCTTTTTCCTTATTTTTAGGAAACAAAAACAATTGTTTTCTAATTATGTAAAAAATTTAGAGTTCCAGGGATCTCTGGGTGGCTCAGAGGTTTAGCGCCTGCCTTTGGCCCAGGGCACGATCCTGGAGTCCTGGGATCGAGTCCCACGTCAGGCTCCCAGCTGGAGCCTGCTTCTCCCTCTGCCTATGTCTCTGCCTCTCTCTCTCTCTCTCTCTGTCATAAATAAATAAAAATAAATCTTTAAAAAAATTTAGAGTTCCAATGTTAAAATTATGAAAGCAGGTACATTCAGAAAGATCTAAATTCTATTTCTCCTTTCTATCCTGTTCCCTCCCTTCTCCATAAGCAATCATTTTCATTTCTTTTTTTCTATTATGTTTATAGATATGTGTATAGGTATATATGCATTTATATTCATCTTAACCTCTTTCTTAAAGTAGAATATACATTGTTCTGCAGATTGCTTTTTTCCACTAAAACAACATACAAATAACCCCAATGTAGTACATAGAAATATTACTTATTTCTTTTTACAACCAGTGTCCCACTAGATGG
Source organism: Nyctereutes procyonoides (assembly GCF_905146905.1). Lineage (NCBI taxonomy): Eukaryota > Metazoa > Chordata > Mammalia > Carnivora > Canidae > Nyctereutes > Nyctereutes procyonoides. Next base: position 11,246,993 of record NW_026575140.1, on the reverse strand, counting down.
GTGTGGATTGTTTCTACTTTTTTTGCAATTACACAGCGAGTTACAACGAATAGCCTCATGTGTGCGTCTTTTTATATTTTTGCCAGTCTAACTTCAAGATAGATTTCCAGGAGCAGGAATACTGGATCAAAGGGTAGATGCAAATGCAATTTTGCTAGAGATTCCCAAGTATTCCTCTCTTTAGAAACTGTATCTTAATGCATTCTCATTTGCAATTTATGAGAGTACTTATTTCCCTACAGTCTTGCCAACATAGTATGTTGTTGAGTTTGTGGATTTATGCCCATCTGATAGGTGGGAAATGGTATCTCAGTTTAAAGTTGCATTTCTCCATTTTTTGGTAACAATACTTCATAATATGAAACATTAGACCTCTCTTCTGAATGTTAAGGAACAAATTTACAAATACTTCTTCTACCAACATGTTATTTTGGAAGAGACATTTCTTTTCCTTCCTTCTTTCTTTCCTTCTTTCCATCCTCCCTCTCTCCCTCTCTGTCTTTTAAGGAGAGAGGCGCTGTGCAGGAGCATGGGGAGGGGCAAAGGGACAGGGAAAGAGAGAATCTTAAGCAGGCTCCAGGCTCAGCAGCATGGAGTCTGATGCTAGGCTCCATCTCATGACCCTGAGATCATGACCTGAGCCAAAATCAAGAGTCACGCCCTTAACCGACTGTGCCATCCAGGCACCCCAGAAGAGGCATTTCTTATGCTCACAGAAAAATAAATAAACACTATGACAACAATAGCTATTTCTTCTTCTTTTTTTTTAAACATTTTTAATTTATTTAAGAATCTCTACACCCAACATGGGGCTCGAACTCATGACTCCCAAGATTATGAGAGACATAGAGAGAGAGAGAGGCAGGGACACAGGCAGAGGGAGAAGCAGGCTCCATGCAGGGAGCCCGACGTGGGATCTGATCCTGGGTCTCCAGGATCATACCCTGGGCCGAAGGCAGGCGCTAAACCACTGTGTCACCCAGGGGTCCCCCCAATACTTTAGTTTTAAAGATAATTAGCAATATTGGATCTCCAAGAGATCCAATGACCTTTGACATGAATGTGAAGTAGAAAATAAATTTTGCACAAAAAAACAGAAATTCCATAATATTAACAGTAAGAACTAAAAAAATTCTGCCAAGTACTGTTCTAATACTTTACTTATCTTACTAATCCTCATAACAATCCTTTGGAGGTGACACAACAGTAAAGTCCCAGAATCAAAACATGAACTCAGCAGTCTGACTTTGGAGCCTGATCTCTTAATTGCAGAAACATATTTAATCTCATTACGGGAATATTGGCTCAGAATTTGCTGGGTTGGCTTAGATAACTAAATAGAATTCTCTTTAAAAACACTTTTATTGGGGCACCCGGTGGCTCAGTGGTTGAGCAACTGCCTTTGGCTCAGGTCGTGATCCCGGGGTCCTGGAATAGAGTCCCATGTCAGGCTCCCAAGAGGGAGCCTGCTTCTTCCTCTGCCTCTGTCTCTGCCTCTCTGTGTCTCTCATGAATAAATAAATAAAATCTTTTTTTTTTAATTTTTAATTTATTTATGATAGTCACAGAGAGAGAGAGGCAGAGACACAGGCAGAGGGAGAAGCAGGCTCCATGCACCGGGAGCCCGACGTGGGATTCGATCCCGGGTCTCCAGGATCGCACCCTGGGCCAAAGGCAGGCGCCAAACCACTGCACCACCCAGGGATCCCAATAAAATCTTTTTTAAATTTTTATTTTTAAAGATTTTATGCTTAAGTAATTTCTACACCCAGCATGGGGCTTGAACTCAACTCCAAGATGAAGAGTCATATGCTCCACAGATTCAGCCAGATCCCCCTAGAACTCTTTTTGCCCAAGATTATCTTCCACACAACCATTCCATGTTCCTTGGCAGTAATCTCTTGTAAGTACATGAATGATAGTATCAGGAAATGCATTTTCTTTTCTTTTTTAAAGATTTTATTTATTTGTTCATGCAAGACACAGAAAGAGAGAGAGAGAGAGAGAGGCAGAGACACAGGCAGAGGGAGAAGCAGGCTCCACATAGGGAGCCCGATGTGGGACTCGATCCCGGGTCCCTAGGATCAGGCCCCAGGCTGAAGGTGGCGCCAAACCGCTGAGCCACCCGGGCTGCCCCAGGAAATGCATTTTCATCCCCAAACCAAGAGTAGGTGAAAATATCTAAAAAGTCAAACTTTGAAGAGTAAAAAATGGATAGAACACCATCACCCTATTTAGGGTATAATATACCCTAAATGTAGGGTATATTAAGGGTTGCTTTTCCTGTTCTGGAGATGAGCTGGGCCAAATAACCTCCTGTGAAGATGAAAAACAGTTCACAATTGTAAAGTGGCACACTCATATTTATGACAGTGGAACACAGGACCACTTCATTTATGCAGAGATTGGCCTCACAACCTTGGCCTCACCAACAACCTCATGCTTTCATGGTAACACTGAGCAAGTGTATCACAGAGAGCTTGAAAGGGTGGAGAATGAAAAGCTGGAAGCCAAACATTTATGACCTGGAAATACTAAATAGTAGGTCCTTTCAATACCCAGTATTTGAAGAAGGTGATCTGTTTTTTTCTTACAATAAAGAAATATTACAATGTATTCTGTTTTATGAAACACCCATAGATGCTTCATTTTTTAGTAAGAATGTATATGTGAAATTTTAAGGTGGCACAAAATTCTTACTCAGACTATCCTGTGACATCGGAAGGTCTTTGAGAATTCACTGCAGTAAGACTAAATGCTGGACACAACCACCATGAAAAACGTTGACTAAAAGAAAAACCACACCCCCAACTTTATGCACACAATTCTCATCACCTACTCCTGAGGAAGCAAACCTACATGACAACAGCCTCCTCACCTTCACCCTCTCATCTTCCTACACCACATGCTGTTTTCCTCCTTTGCTTTCCTGGTCCTCCCTGTGAAGCCCAAGCACTGAACAGGTTAGGAGTGCATGTGAGGAAAATGGAATTGACTGCTACATTTTCTCTCACACTTCACCCAAGTCAAGAAATGAAGGCAACACAACACACATCTATAAGTACCAGAGTGAGATGTATGTGAAAGTTATTTCAAATGAACAGTTTCTCAAATCCATCATGAAAATCAATATATATCATCAAAATCCCTATAGGCGTCCTATGGTCTATCACTCACAGACTTTGTGACAAGAAATATTCTTGAGCACATTCCCTCCCATCCCGGCCCCTATCCCCATTTTTTCTTTCCATTTAACCATACCCTTAAATAAATCTTGGGGCATGATGTCCTTGGTCTGGGGTACACATCTCTTCCTAAATATTCTCCTCTTGGGTGGTTCCCTTTTAATGAACCATTCCTTGTCAAGCTGGACTTGACAGTCTTTTTCTTCAGTCTTTAGCCTCCTTTGGTCTTTGGATGTCACTTTACATTTACCTCCTTTTCATGAAACAGACTCCTTAACCAATACTCTGCTGTTCTCCTTATGCAGAATTAGTTTCTAGAAATTATGACTTTGGTAGCAGGTGTTCTCATCACTTACCAGCCTGGCAAATGAAAGAATGTCCCAGTGAGCAGAAGTCCACATTTGATGATATCCAGTTGGAGTTTCTGGACACGTATATGCAGCTGATGGGGCCTGGGGCCCAGGGGGGCATGACACCTGCTGAGGGAGGGCCAGACCCAGATGAGCCTCATACTCCAAAATCAACCTTTTTTATAAGTAAATATGAAAACCAAATTTTGCTAGCATCCAACAGATGAAACTTAAGATATCCTCTGGATGTGACATGTTTTTGGGGTCTGGGAATAAAGGGTCAAGAAAGAATTCTTGAGACATCTTCGGTGCAAAAAAGGTGGTTTTATTAAACACTGGGATAGGACTTGTGGGCAGAAAGAGCTGCCCTGGGATTGTGAGGGGTGACTGATTATATTCTTTCAAGTTGGGAAGGGGTTAGGTAGCGTAAGCCTCTAAGGAATTTGGAAGCAAGGTTTCCTGGACCTTGAGGGGTCATTTATGACTGTCCAGTAAACCTTAATCACAAGACCCATCAAATGGTTATCAGTGGGCCATATGTTTGAAGGATGATTGCTAACATATATTTTGGGGTCAGAGAGAAGAGATAAAGGGAGTTTCTAAACGGATTTTTAGATGTTAAAGAAGACTTACAAAGATCCTGGAGGTTGGGCCAATGTCAAGCTAAGGTTGCCTTTCACCTCCAGCAAAGTATTAACACTGAGGCCATTAAGCTTCTGGAGGAAGGTCACCCTGGCTGTCTCAAGTACTTGTCAATGGACTGTAAGTTGTAAGGACATTTAATTTTTTTCTGTATTTCTTTTGCCTTTATTCTCCACATCACCCACATACATTATATTTATTTTTTCCTATTATGCATTCTTTATCACAAGGCTTCATACTAATTCACCTAGACTTCAGTGAAGATGGTGGTAATAAAACAGTGCCTTGGATTTTTCTCCACAATTTTATGGTGCATAATTTTGAAAATATCTCCATAAGAAAGGTAACAGGCAAATAATTTCTCTCCTGGTTTCTGAATTAGGAAGCGTGGGGCCAGAATGATGAAGAGGTATGTACCAGGAACAAAGTGGCCATAAAAGGTTTCCCACCTCAGAATCTTGCTAGTACTTTCAGTAAAATATCAGGTGCCTTAGCTTTTGATAAACTGAGAAAAATTTCATCATCTTTGCTACACAGACAAATCACAGGTTGAGGCACAAAAGCAGAAATACTTCAGAGGAACCATGGTGATGAAGTAAAGTGATTTTTTTTCTATGCACAAAAGCAGAAAGATTTAAAATTCTTTCTCTCTCCTGTTCCAGAATAAAAGTCAGGGCTTTTACTTTGTCAACACTACATCCCAGAGCCTTACCTAGGTTGTTATTTTCTTGATGTTTTCCCAGCAGCTTTAGATTTTGTCCAATCCACCACTTATGTCCTTCTTCCAGGAAGTCCCAGAGAAGATGCTGGACCTCTGGGTTCCAAGTGTAAGCGAGGTGTCCTCCCTGCATACGACAATAATCTTCTGCTTCCTCATAGCTGCAGTGAAACCTGTTAAGCTGATAACAATTATTTTTACCACGTTGGTCTGGGGTATTTAGCTCCCTTCCTAGAATGATACCTATTCTGATGTATAACCAAAGCCATGTTCCCCTGAAGAACATTTTCTCTTCAAACTGTGAGCAAAAAACAGTGTGGGGGCTCAGCGGCTATCTAGTCCTTTAAATATATTCTTGGTGGGTTTGTGATACTTATCAGTATGATTCTTTAAAGAACAGAGAACAATTTGTCGAGATAAAAGGATTTTTGTTTTTAAGGATCCAGGTGGAATCCCTATAGGCTGAAAACAAACAGCAAAGATCAATAAAGCAATGGGCATTTACAGGGCACCACCACCTGTGTCTACACAACCAGCTGTGCCTTTAGCTTTATAATAGATCTTTATTTGCTAAGCCTAGGCTGTAAAGGAGTAGAAGATAAGTCAGCGTTGCTAAAAATTGAGAAATGTATTGCGTGTGTGTGTTTTTAAAGGAAACCATTCTTGCAGACCCCCTAGACGTGTTTAAATTATTGTATTGTTTTTTAAAATATGACCAAACATAAAACTAGGCATAAACTATATGCTGAAGCCCTTACACAACCATAAAAAGCAAAAAGTAAATATCTGATGAAAGAACGAATACAAGTTAAATTCAAACAGGAACTGAAAACCAATGAAATCAAAACGTGCTATACCAAATAGCTATCTGATAGACAAACGCAATACTGGTTTAGGGCCCCACAGGCTGTTTTGATTTGGCAGGCACCCTACTTCATGCTGTAGGGAAAAACCATTCTCTCACCACTTTGCTTTACTTGAATTGCTAAAAACCCTTTGTTCACGTAGTATGTCATTTGTTCTTCACCAGCAGCACGCCCATCGTTTGTTTTAGATCGTTTTCTTTCTTGATGCCAAAATATGATAATAGGTACAAAATAAACGTGGGCACTGAAATAGCTTGGTAGGTTTCAGGGTTGTTTGTCCAAATGATGCTTATATTACTTTAAAAAATCACTACAGAGGGATCCCTGGGTGGCGCAGCGGTTTGGCGCCTGCCTTTGGTCCAGGGCGCGATCCTGGAGACCCGGGATCGAATCCCACGTCGGGCTCCCGGTGCGTGGAGCCTGCTTCTCCCTCTGCCTGTGTCTCTGCCTCTCTCTCTCTCTCTCTGTGACTATCATAAGTAAAAGAAAATAAAAATAAAAAAAAATAAAAAAACACTACAGAAAGAGGACACCAGTATCAAAAATTCTCAGGTGTATATCCAAGAATACACTCTTCCAGTTTGAGAAACACTGCAGGAATCAAACTAAAGATATAGTATGGCCCCTACTTGCAAAACGTTTACAGTTGAGTTAGGGGGGGGCGGATAAAAAAGACCAAACAATTGTAGTTCATAAAGACAGTGCCACTCGGGGCGGGGCGCCTGGGGGGCTCAGCGGTTGAGCGTCTGCCACGGGCTCAGGTCGTGACCCCGGGGTCCTGGGTTCGAGTCCCGCGTCGGGCCCCCTGCAGGGAGCCTGCTTCTCCCTCGGCCCACGGCTCTGCCTGTCTCTCACGACTAAATATAATAATCTTAAAAACAAAACAAACTGGTCAGGTACAGCATATACCTATGAAGGTTCAGATGAGGGAGAAACTATTTCCAGCACTTGGGCCATATTGAGACAAAACGGTCGTGCAGGCCGGAGTCCGCCTGAGTAAATGCAGACGAACGGGAAGCGTGTATAAAGAGAAATAATTCTGCGGGGGTTGGGGAGACAGAAGTCGGAACAAACTAGAAAACTGAAACCTCGTGAAATGCCAGGAAAACGAGTATCCAATTAATTTGGAAGTTTTCTCAGTAGGAGTCCACCAAGTCTTCCCTGCAATGGAATCCTTTGGGTTGCAGGACTCGGCTACAAAGTCTTGATGTCCCGACACCTACATTAACACACATACCTACCTACATACGTCCGTTTTAGGCACTTTTTTAGGTAAAACCTGATGTTGATGGAATCTTCTCTGGGCTCGATTCGGGTTATCTTCTTCCAACCCTTTTACAGTGTCTGACACATACTCCCGGTACCTGCTTTACCGAGAGCACCGGCATATCTAATGATCAAGATATTAATGGGAGTGCTGCTCGGAAGTGAAGGGTCGCGGACCCGAAGGCACCAGCCCCGCAGCGCCACACCGCGAAGTGCCCGCGCGGGCAGCCCGGACCGGAAGGGGCGTGGCCGTCGTGACGGCGCGAGCCGGCGGTTTCCGCCGCGGCGGGGCCCGCCCCGCCCTCCTACCCGGCGATTGGTGAGGCGGCAGCCGCAGGCGGTGATTGGATAGCTCGCGGCCATCTCCTCCAATGGAAATGAGGCAGAGGCGGGCCCAGTGGCGGAAGGAGCATGGCGTGGAGACAGTTGAAAGTGAGTTCAGAGTGGGCTGCGCGCAGGCTGTGCGGAGTGCGGGCCGGCGGCGGGCGGAGAGGAGCCTCGGGCTGGCCGCGGCGAGCTGTGGGCGGGATTCGGCTCCCAGCGTGGGCCGCCCGGCGCGTCTGTGTCGCTGGAGGCAGCGCGGGTTCCGTGCGCGTGCTTGGCCCGCGTGCTAACGGCCCGCTCAGTCTGAGCAGATGCGGGTCTGTGTCCGCGCGCGGGGCCCAGATTTTTATTGCACGGGGCACACGAGCGTCTAGGGAGCACAGGACGGCCCGACCTGGCGTGCAGGATCCACGAGCAACGAAGTGACACCGAGACGCGGCCCCAGCCCTTCTCGATGATTGTGGGGCGGGGACTTGTGTGATCGCGTTCGCGGGCTAGTCTGTCGGTGGACACCAAGGGGCGCTCCTGTAATCTGCGGGAGACTGGAAGGAAGGCGCCAGATCCTTGCTCTTTATTAACAGCTGCGGTGATCCTCCAGGGCACATCGGATCACCGCAGTGACCTTTGTAGGGAGCGAAACGCAAATCTTCATTCTGGCCCATGCCCCTCCCTGTCCCCCTAGCTCTCGTGCGGTGCTTTCCCTCATTCCTTGGCATCCAAGGAGCCTCCCCCCTTTCCCTCTTCCTTGGGTGCGTCTCATTATCCTCTGCCACCGAGAGCGCCTTTACACTTTTCCTACTCCCCCCACCCCCTGCCTCCTAGTTAGCTCCTATTTATCCTTTGGATGTCAGCTTTGAGTCACTTCCTCAAGGAAGCCTTCCTGTCTACCTCTGAGATTGGGTTGGATTCTCTTATTACCCTATACCTTTTTTCTCCATAGCAATCTTCACAGTTCTATATTTGCGTGGTCATTTTCTTAAAAAACATATTTATTTATTTATGAGAGACACAGAGAGAGGCAGGCTCCCTGCAAGGAGCTTGGTGCAGGACTCGATCCCAGAACCCCGGGATCACAACCTGAGCCAAAGGCAGGCACTCAACCACTGAGCCACCCAGGTGCCCCTATTTGCATGATCATTGATTAAGGATGTCTCCTGAGACTGTCCTCCTTGAGGGCAGGGACTCTGAGTGCTCCTTCATGTTGGGCAGATGATTGAATGAATGAATGAGTGACCCATCATCTGGCAGTGATAACTAGAGAAACCCGTTACAAAGCATGTTTTGAACTAGGATAGTGATTGTTGACTCAATAAGATCTGATGCTTAAAAAAAAATTTTTTTTTGCAACTACATTTATTATCCTGAAGTGGAATTTATGTATAATGTAATGTCTATGTATAATTTTAAAAAGTCAGCATAATGTCCTAACTCTGAATATAAAAGAGAAATTAAAGGAATTTGTAATAAAATAACATGTATTTCAGCATGTAAATGTTGGGGCATGACTCAGTGATGAGATATATAGTCAGGTGGTTAAGCCTCTGTTTAGACAATCTAGCACCTCAGGTATGTTTTATTGTCAAACACCCAAGCAAAGCGCTATACCATTCCTGAGATCTCTGAAATGGTGAACGATCTTTGGTAATGTTCTGTGCAAAACAGTGCGGTTGTCCCTCAGTTTACAAGGGAATTGCATTTCTGGAAAAGTCAAAGTATATGAAAACTCTGCAGGGGATAGTTTGTGTTTATGTGGTGGAATATAGGCTCAGATATTATGAATAGACTTTTTTTTTTTTTTTACATACTGGATGTCAGTGAGATGTTCAAAAGTCATACAAGACAGGGACAATTCATCTGTCAGCCTAAAACAATGCAGGATGTCTGCCTTTACTGATTCCTGCCCACTAAATCTATTATTAGCATTCCTCCAAAATGCCTACCACATGTCCCCCGGAGGCTGTACTGCCTCTCTTGAAACCTCTGGCCTGGGGTCCTTGGGGACCAGAGGAGTGTCAGCAGAAGTGTGGATACAGCCACGGAAGTAGAGGTCAACGTGCGAGCAAGATTAGAAACAAAGGAGACCAGTGTTAGCAGAAGGCTAGAAATATTGCTTCATGTGACATCTCATGTCCTATGCGCATGGGTGTAAAGGGCTCAGAGAAGTTACTGCAGTCTGGCCTTGGGGGAATTTCAGTGGGCCTTTCTTTTTCCCTCCAGAAGCGGGTCCAGGATGCTGTGGTCATCCTGGGGGGCGGAGGACTTCTTTTCACTTCCTACCTGACAGCCATGGGGGATGAACATTTCTATGCTGAACACCTGATGCCGGCTATGCAGAGGCTGCTGGACCCTGAGTCAGCCCACAGGCTGGCCGTTCGTGTCACTTCCCTGGGGCTCCTTCCTCGTGCCACCTTTCAAGAATCAGATATGCTGGTAGGTGCTTTTGGAACACCTTCTGATGAACAGGCTCTGTGGGTAATTCCAACCCAGACATGCTGGGGCCTGCGCTTTGAGAAACACTGTGATAGCCTGCGCACCTCTGGCTTTGTTTCCTTCTTCCTAGGAGGTGAGAGTCCTGGGCCATAGATTCCGAAATCCAATTGGAATTGCTGCAGGATTTGACAAGCATGGGGAAGCTGTGGATGGACTTTACAAGATGGGCTTCGGTTTTGTTGAGATAGGCAGTGTTACTCCAAAACCTCAGGAAGGAAACCCCAGGCCCAGAGTCTTCCGCCTCCCTGAGGACCAAGCAGTCATTAACAGGTAGGTGAAGAGCCCAGAGGTACCAGGGAATGCCTTCTCCCCGGCAGGGCACTCAGCAACGAGAGATCTGCTTGTCATACAGCGTGGGCATTTTTCTGCTATTTGGAATGTTCAGGAACCATGTTGAGCACCACCTGTGTGCAGGCATAAAGGCAGGTTTTATTTTTTTTTATTTTTTTATTTTTTTTTAATTTTTATTTATTTATGATAGTCACACAGAGAGAGAGAGAGAGAGAGGCAGAGCGAGAAGCAGGCTCCATGCACTGGGAGCCCGACGTGGGATTCGATCCCGGGTCTCCAGGATGGCGCCCTGGGCCAAAGGCAGGCGCTAAACCGCTGCGCCACCCAGGGATCCCAAGGCAGGTTTTAGTATTCTGGTTTAGCACATATACACACTGAGGCTCCGAGAGCTGCATGACTTTAATCATGAGATCATAAGCGGTAGAGCTTGGGTACAGATTTAGGCTTACTTGACTTTAGAGTTTGTGCTTTATTATACCAGTGCCCTTGCCCAATAGAAATAAAATGTGAACTCTGTATGTAACTTAAAATATTCATGTAGCCACAGTAAACTAGTAAAAAGAAAAAAAAATAGTAAAAAATGGATGAAATTAATTTTAATAATAGATTCTATTTAATTGTTTTTTATAATTATTATATTTAACTAGAAGTATTTCATCTTATTCTCAATGTAATTTTAACATATAATCAAAATAAAAATGATTAATTAGCTATTTACCTTCTTTTACTGGTACCAAGTCTTCAAAATCCAGTGTGTGTTTGACTTAGAGCACTCTCATGTTGGACTGACCACATTTCGAGTGTTCAGTGGCACGTGTGACTAGAAGTTCTCGAATTGGACTGTGCAGCCCTGGTGTTTGGTAAACTGGAAAATCTAATAACCCCTATGTACAGCTGCTTTTAGTAAGAGGGAGCCTTCTAGATTGTATCAAGCCCTTTTCTTTGTAATCCCCAGGCAGTATTCACTACAACAAACTCAGAAAGTGAAAAAGTTCCTACTTTTTGGTAACCAGAGTTCTGAGGGCTTCCTCAAGAGATTTTGATAAGCACCTCTGGGCCCATGGTTGGCCTTCTGGAAGATTGACCTATGGGAATCATTGGACTGCACATCCTGCTTTATTGTGTTTGTTTCAGGGAAATTTTCCAGCATTAGAAATGAAGTTATTGATCTTCCTGTTGCACTGCAGGCTGGGATCAGTATCTTCAGAATTTCCAGGCAAAGTATATTTATGATTCGGCTGCCATAGATAGCTACAGGTACCAGGACACCGGTACTTAGCAGAATCTGTAGACGAGCAGCGGTTGAGAGAGGAGAGCCTGTGTGTTCAGCCTCGCACTGGGAGGCACGGAGTGGCTGCCCAGTAAGCACCTGCTGAATGAATGGAGTAATTTATTCATTAAGTCAACAAAAACGGGTGCTGCTGTATCTGTTCAGTATTTTTGGCTGCAAGTAACAAAGTGCCATAACCAGTAGGTGTTGGTTATTATTTCTTCTCTGGGAGAGTGTTTGTAGAGTGCAGGCAGGAGGTGCAGGATGGGGCTGTCAGAGAGACCCTGGGTGGGAGTCGTTCATAAGTAAGGACGGGGGCGCCGATCCAGACAGGTCTGGGGCAGCTCTGTGATGAGTCTGGGCTGTTGCCAGTGCTAGATACCTGAGCAGCTTGTTTACAAATTTAAATCTTTCCCTCCATGTTTGATGGTGTTCTGGCAAGTTTTCTAGGAGTTCCAGGGGTATTTAAACTTTAGAAGTCTCAGAACTGACTCTAATTTTTTTTTCTTTCTGTTTTTAAAAGTCAGAAGTAAAAAAAAAAAATAAATAAAAGTCAGAAGTATAGTGGGTACGGCCATGAAGCCATCTTTCCAGAGTCCTTGCTGTCTGGCTGGGGGCTCTAACATTGTCCCCTCTCTACCTGCTTCTGTGCTACAGATACGGATTTAACAGTCACGGACTCTCAGTGGTCGAACACAGGTTGCGGACCAGACAGGAGAAACAGGCCAGGCTCACAGAAGGTAAAGTGGGGGTGCTCTCGAGGGACTTCCCTCATTTATTGGAAGGAATCCTGTGGGAGAAATATCAGGAACATTCCTAGTGAAATAAACATGACTGAGCAATAGGAAAAAACACTATGGAACTTGGGAATCTTACTGGCTTTACCACAGCCACCAAGATTTTAACTGCATTTCACAATTTAGCAAAGACTCGCTTAGCTTTTGCCTCATTATATAGCCTGGGTTATATCATAACTGGAGCAGCTTAGAAGTGAGCAAAGCGAAGCAGCTCCTCTGTGGTCGCACGGGTAGGTGAGATGTGAGCAGGCCTTGAGCACCGTCTTCTTCTGTCTTGCTTTCTTGTCCTTTTGTGTGTTCTGTAAATAATGCATGTTAATTATAGAAGCATTACTAATACCAAGAAGCATAAAGAAGACAATTAAAATTCCTCCTACTCCTTCCCATTCGGGGAGAACTAATCTTGACATTTGGGAAAATATCCTCCTGGACTATTTAGAAATACTGCGCGGGATAGGCGGCTACCTTCAGGGGTACGGGTGTCTGTTCTCTGGGAGCTCTGCTTTGCTGTCCCTCAGGAAGCACAGTGAGTGCTTGCAGCGCTGTTTTGTCCTCACCACACCTTCCCAGGTGCCCTCTGAGATTGTGTGGAGCAGTGGCCATTTCCTCATTGGATCCCTCTGGAACTCCTGCCATGAGTCGAGTCTCATTGAATGTCTTGGTGGCAAGATGAGAAAAACCTATGGGCCTCAGATTCACTTCAGGAAGTGAGGTTGAGGGATCCCTGGGTGGCGCAGTGGTTTGGCGCCTGCCTTTGGCCCAGGGCGTGATCCTGGAGACTCGGGATCGAATCCCACGTCGGGCTCCCGGTGCATGGAGCCTGCTTCTCCCTCTGCCTGTGTCTCTGCCTCTCTCTCTCTCTGTGTCTCTCATGAATAAATAAATAAATAAAATCTTTAAAAAAAAAAAAAAAAAAAGGAAGTGAGGTTGAAAGGGCCCAGGCAGTCAGCAACCTCTGATTTTAGGAGGAGGAAGCGACCTTGTTTGGAAATCCCAGGCTTTGGTGGAAGCAGACCTTGCTGTACTACAGACCTTCTATCTGGGGAGCTTTGAAGTTGTAATATGATCTCCACAGCTTGTGATAATCTCCTGCCTTCTTGCCTTCCTTTCCTTTATTATTATTATTTATTTTAAAAATTCTTCTTTTAATTGTTGCCAGTGCAAGCCTTACCCCATGCTTTCTCTCACCCCCACCTCCAGCATGAACATTGGTTGGAGTGAAGCAGGATCTCAGAGCAGATTTCTGCACATCATGTTTTCCAGTAGCTAGAAGACTTGAAGACAGCTTGTTGCTAGCACAATAAGGAACATAAACTGACAAAAGCTGTGGGGCCCTTTGAGGGCAGAGTAATTCAGAAATTTCTAGCTTCAATGTCTTGGCCCTTTGGGCAGCTAACTGCTGATGAAAGATCCATTAGCTGCGCAAAAGTGATGCTCTGTTTTAAGCCAGTTTACCTGTGTGGGGAAGAATCAGTTTACAAATGGCTTGGCCTGGTGGAGGCTGGACTTGGGAAGCCTGGACGCCTTGTGTAGCTTTTGTCTGATTGGGTGCTGGCCCCTCTTCACCTCCCTTCCTCCCAGGGAATCGTATTTACTTTCAAGCTGGTGATTAAAAGGGTGACTATTTTAGGGTATGAGAAGGTGGTGAGCAATACTAAATGTTGCTCTTTGATCCCACAAACCTGACACACATTTTGGGAGCTCACTTGTGTTCCAGGTCTTTTCCCAACCATCAGAGAGGGAAAAGCAGCACTGACATACCAGTGACCTCTGCATATGGGGTGGTATCTTAGAAGTACAGACAACCTCCTGCTTTCACGCACAGCATATTTCTATATAATGTATTTTTCTAAAAGTGCAAAATCCAAGTCGATAATCTCATGGATTTTTTTTTTTAATTTTTATTTATTTATGATAGTCACACACACACAGAGAGAGAGAGAGGCAGAGACACAGGCAGAGGGAGAAGCAGGCTCCATGCACCGGGAGCCCGACGTGGGACTCGATCCCGGGTCTCCAGGATCGTGCCCTGGGCCAAAGGCAGGCGCCAAACCGCTGCGCCACCCAGGGATCCCCAATCTCATGGATTTTTAAGTTGGTTGGCGTAATACTTGCTGTGCAAATGGAGACATTTTGGAGAGTGAAGGGTGTGGGCATTAGCAATTATGCCCGGGCTGTGGGAGCAACCAGGGCAGTTCTGGGAGCACTGGGATGTGCTCTACATTATAAAAGAATTATACCTCTATATTTTAGGCATGATTAGTGGCAAACATTTTCCAGTATTGTGTAATATTCTTTAATTTTTCATTTTCTTTCCCACGGCACCCCCTGGCCTGTGACTCTAGGCCAGCAGACAGCCCTTGAGAGTAAGCATTTGTCCCTTCTGACATGCCTGTCGATTTCTGACTGTCCTCATTACCTGAGCCCTGCCTTTTTATCATTAGTATTTGCACTCCTGATTTCTCCATTTCCCATGGAATTTTATTTTTTTTATTTTTTTATTTTTTTAAATTTATTTATTTTTTTTAATTTTTTTATTTATTTATGATAGTCACAGAGAGAGAGAGAGAGAGAGGGAGGGAGGCAGAGACACAGGCAGAGGGAGAAGCAGGCTCCATGCACCGAGAGCCAGATGTGGGACTCGATCCCGGGTCTCCAGGATCGCGCCCTGGGCCAAAGGCAGGCGCCAAACCGCTGCGCCACCCAGGGATCCCTCCCATGGAATTTTAAAAAAGAAAAAGGGCACAATGCAGCAAAAGATCTAGTTGTTGCCCAGACATTGCTGCGCAGAGGGTGAGCTCTTCTGGGTTGGCAGGCAGCAGCTTCCCGAGCTGTTTGCCCGCTGGTACGGGAGGGTCGCATTCGCGGGGGGAGGCCCACAGGGATGGCGTTTGAGGGCAAAATCTTGACGTGCGATCTTCACAGAGGGGCTGCCCCTGGGGATAAACCTGGGCAAGAATAAGACCTCGGTGGACGCTGCTGCGGACTACGCGGAGGGGGTGCGCGTCTTGGGCCCCTTGGCCGACTATCTGGTGGTGAACGTGTCCAGTCCCAACACGGCTGGGCTGCGGAGCCTGCAGGGAAAGGCGGAGCTGCGCCACCTGCTGGCCAAGGTAGGCGATGACACGTCCACCAGCCTGTTGGTCCTCCAGGGAGAAGCTTGGGCCTCAGGGTGGAGGAGCTGTCCTTAGCACCTGGACCGATGGGACCCCTTGCTGCTATGCCTGTAATCCCCCATCAGAACACTGATTGTGCTCAACAGTGATTAATGGCTCTGTCACCTGTCCCTGCTGTTACACCACAAGATCATGATAGCAAGGACTATCTCTCTGTCCCTAGCAGTGAGTACATGAAATGAATGAATTGGATGACTCTTTACCAAATAGTACTTGTGACAGTACTTCCTTATTACCTCTTTTAGTGAAAAAGTCTAAATAAACCTTAATATATTAGCTAGCACCGATGACAATGTTAGGGACTTATATTGGAGATCCCTTGGTTCTAGGGAATCAGATCCATCTTGGTGGGGTCTCTGGCATGGCAGAGAGCTGTATTTCTGGAAAAGGACAATTTGCTGGTGCTTTAGTGTGAGGACATGCCGGTCTGCGGCTGCGGGGGCTGCAGGTCAGTGGCACCGCCGGCTGTGGGCTCAGGCGTCCCTATCTCTGGCTGCGTGCTGCTTTAGGTGCTGCAGGAGAGGGATGCCCTGCAGGGAGCACACAAGCCAGCCGTTCTGGTGAAGATCGCACCCGACCTCACGGCCCAGGACAAGGAGGATATCGCCAGTGTGGTGAAAGAGGTGTGAGTCAGGCTGGGCCCTGGGATGCCCCCCACTGCCGGGGGGCCATGTGGCCAGCGGGGCTATTGCGGGGCTTCCCTTCCGCAATAGTCAGAGCTGGTTTGGTACCTGTCCTGATGTAATTCATCATAGAATAAGAAGGGAATGTTTGGATGAATCGTTTTCTTGTATTTCTTCCCTTCTCTCTTTGCTCACATTCATCTAGCAAGGGCTCTAAGATTTGCGGTTGTGTCCTTGGTCAGACTAGGGTATTCTATCTCTGTCTCTTTCTCTAGTCTAACCTCAGGTCCCTGTGTCATGGGGGAGTGGTGGAGTCACAGACTGGACCTAGAAGTTCTGGGTTCAAATCCTAGTTCCACCACTCACTACCTAGGAGTCTTGGTCAGGACTAAAGCAAGTGGTTCTAAGGATTAAACTCTGTCCTAGTGGAACCTTATGGGTGGTCAGTATGTGATGGCTGCTCTTGTTATGTTGAGGCTCATCCAGACACTTGTTCTAGAAGCATGGTAAGCTCTGTTATAGCTCTTGCTTCCAGGGTCTGTAGTGTGGGCACCTGGCCTGGCTGTTCTTTCGGACTCTCAGGGAAGCTTCTCCAGCTCCACCAGTGCCATGACTGGAGGGCTTTTTCTCTGTCTCACACTGCAGTTGGGCATCGATGGATTGATTATCACCAACACCACAGTGAGCCGCCCTGCCAGCCTCCAGGGTGCCCTGCGCTCTGAGATCGGAGGGCTGAGTGGGAAGCCCCTTCGAGATTTATCAACCCAAACCATCCGGGAGATGTATGCACTCACCAAAGGCAAGAATTCAGTCCCTGTTCTTCAGATTTGTGTGTGGCTCAGGCTCTGGGGTTTGATCTATGAATGTCTGCATTCAGCAGGGGCCAGAGGGCAGGAGCCAGACTGAGGCTCTCCCATTGCCTGCCTTTCCTCACGTGGTTGCATGTGCTTCTGTGCAGGCGGAGTCCCCATCATTGGGGTCGGTGGAGTCAGCAGTGGGCAGGACGCGCTGGAGAAGATCCGGGCAGGGGCCTCGCTGGTGCAGCTGTACACGGCCCTCACCTACCGGGGCCCGCCTGTGGTGGGCATGATCAAGCGGGAGCTGGAGGCCCTTTTGAAGTGAGTGGGGACCTGTGTGGCTTGAAACAGAAGTTAATGTGGTATCAAGCCTGAATGACTCAAATGGAGAAGATGCTGTTCACCTGTCTCTATTTATTCCTCATTCAAGTATTCAAAAACGGAGGGAAAAATTACTGTGTTGCTCCTATGACAAAAGATAGGGCCCAGGAATTCAAGAAGAACTTGTGAGTCAGTGGTGTTTATTGGCCCGAGGAGTTCTGGCAGCGTCCCTATTCAGTAATATTGGCTTGACATCAGGGAGCTGTTAATACGTGAAATTGATTCCCTTCCCATTGTGAGGGCCTAGGTGGAAATACCTCTCGGTTCCCGGGTGAGGACCATGTAGAAGGCACGAGGCACGCATCTGGGGGAGACAGAGGCAGGTGCATTATGGGGCTAGGTAAACGAGGGCTTCCAGTGAGAGCAGGGCCTGTCCTCCACCATTTGCTGAAATTGCTTTGTTTTCTTTTTCCAGGGAGCAAGGTTTTACCAGAATCACAGATGCCATTGGAGCAGATCATCGGAGGTGAGGACGTTGTTGGTGGGAAGCCTGATCTGGAATCTTCCCATGAAAGCCGGCAGGCTTTTGCAGATGGACTGAGAGTAGAAGCCACAATCCACGAGAGCCTTCCTCCAGCATGACTGTAAAAGCCAATCATGAGTGTCATCGGAATCAATACAAGGCTTTTTTTAATTGCTTGTCAGACCATTAACTGCATTCATGATTCTCTCTAAATTGAAATCCATTTACTATTGCAAGGACATTAAATATTTTAAGGAAAAAAATCATGGAAACAATAACGCCATTTAAAACCTGGACTTAAATCCCAGCCCTTTCTGTAGGGCCATGGGCTTTGCCCAAATGCTATAGGTCCTTGCAGAGTTGCAAGAATAGGGCCTTAGGGTGGCCATCCTGTCTGTCTTCACATTGCCTTCCCTCTGTGAGTCTGGGTCCTTGTCTCTTCTTCTAAGGATGTCAGTCACGTCAGAGTAGGCCCCACCCCGATGACCTCCATTTAATTTGATCACCTCGGCAAAGATAGGCTCTGGAAAGACCCTATCTCTGAATAAGGGCACGTTCTGATGTTCTAGGTGGTAGGATTTTAACATAGCAATCAGTCTTTTCAATACTGAAAAGCAAATGGCAAAGAGGAGCTAGAAACTTTGCCTGGGCAGTGCCATTGGTATCTGGCATGCTGTCATCGCCAGCAGGAAATTTTCTTTGTTCCCATCACCTCAATACAGATTTTATTCTAAATTCAATGTCTGGGTAGCTCTGCGAGAGGCACAGGAGTGTAACAGCACTAACGTGTCCTGTTGCCTCGTCACTGAATCTTGGCCTCAGCCCGGCCGTCCCTCTGTGTTCACCCACTCTCTGCCACAAAACCAGCAGCCAGTCTCCTGCTGTCCTTTTTGAAGATCTTTCTCCTATTTATTTCTTTTTTTTAAAATAGCCCCCAAATGAAAGGTGTATACTTCTTTTCCCTCTTAAATAATTCTGTGTCCCAGAGGTAATCACAGGTAACTTTTGTATCTATCTTTCTAAATTTTTCCAGATATCTTTGTTTTTATATAGAAATACATGTGTCGTAGCTATCTTTTTATCAATCTGCACACACATGTATAGAACAATTTTAGGAAAAAAATACAAAGAACTATTTTTTAATACCAAGTCATATGAGAGTAAATTGGTGGTCTGATGCTCCATCATCCTAAATATTTTAGTGTGGATTTCTTACAAACAAGTACATTCTGCTACACAACCACAACACAACCATCAAAAGTTAGGAGATGAGCACTGATACATCACTTCATCTACAGGCTGTGTGGTACGCAGAATTTCTGAAATGCCTCCCCCCTTCCCAATGGCCTGTCCTAATCTCTAGAACCTAGCAATGTGATGATATATCCCTCCCATGACTGTTAAGTTTCATGGCTTAAGATAGATTGTTTAGGTGGGTCCAGTCTAATCACATGAGCCCTATTAAAAGCAAATGTTTTCTGTGGAAGAAGACATCAGAGAGATGCTAAGCATAAGAAGAGATCAAAGTGTTGCTGTTTTGAAGACTAGATGTGGGGCATGAGAAGGAAGGTGTTGGCCCAGGGGTGATAACCAGCAAGAAAATGGATCTCAGACCTACAGCCACAAAGAGCTGAATATTTATTTATTTACTTACTTTCTTTCTTTCTTTCTTTCTTTCTTTCTTTCTTTCTTTCTTTCTTTATTTATTTATTTATATTCATGAGAGACACAGAGAGGCAGAGGGAGAAGCAGGCTCCTTGTGGGGAGCATGACGCAGGACTCAATCCCAGGACCCCAGGATCATGCCCTGAGCCTAAAGCAGACGCTCAACCACTGAGCCACCCAGGCGTCCCAAAGAGCTGGATTTTGCCAAAGACTTGAGTGAGCTTAGAAGCAGATTCTTTCCAACGTGTCTGTATAAGAACTCAACCTATCCAACACTTTGATCCTGACCTTGTGATAACCTGAGCATAAAACCCAGTGGATGCAGCACCTGGTTGGCTCAGTCAGTTTCGCATTGGACTCTTGATCTCGGCTCAGGTCGTGATCTCAGGGTCCTGGGATTGAGCCCCACCGCTGGCTCCACGCTCAGTGGGGAGTCTACTTGAAGATTTCTCTCCTTTTGTCCCTCCCTCTGCTTGCAGGTTCTCTCTCTCTAAAATAAAAAACTTAAAAAAGAAAGAAAGAACCCAGCTGAGCCTTGGGCGCCTGGGAGGCTCTGTCGGTTGAGCCTCTGACTCTTGGTTTCGGGTCAGGTGGTGATCTAGGGTTGGGAGATCAAGCCTTGTGTCAGTCAGTCTCCGTGCTCAGCAGGGAGTAAGCCTGGGGATTCTCTCCCTCTGCCCCTGACCCCACTCACACATTCTGTCTCTCAAATAAATAAATAAATCTTAAAAAGAAAAAGAAAGAACTGTGAGCTAATAGTGACTGTGTTTCAAACCACTACGTTTGCGGACTATGCTACACGCAAGAGAAGATTCCTACAGGCCAGCTTTGTGTTTCACCACTTGTCCCAATCATGTCCTTCATTGTAAAAGTATCCAGTTCAGAATGATAGGTTACATTTAGTTGTCCTGTCTCTTTAGTCTCCTGTCTGGGAAAGTTCCTGCCAGTCCTTGACTTCATGTCCTTGACACTTTTGAAGATGACAGGCCAATTATTGTGTAGAATTTCCCTCATTTGGGTTTGTCTGCTATCCCATTGTGACTGGATTCAGGCTATGCAGCTTTGGCAGGAACATCCTAGAAACAATGCTGTGTCCTTGCGTCCTGCCAGGGGCCACATGGTTTCAGTTTGTCTCATTGCTGGAAATGTCCACATGTGTCTGCCAGGCTTGTCCATTGCAAAATTACCCATTTTTCTTTGAAATTAATATTTTATAGGGAGGTACTTTGAAACTATGTAATTATCTACTTCCTCATCAAACCTTCGTTTATACTAGTGTAACCCCATATGCTTTAATTTTATTGAGTAGCTCAAAATCCTCTACCCACAGCCCCCTCCTGACCTTGTGCAGCTCTGACACCTGCTCCAGGTGCCTCTCCGCAGCAGACATCGTCCTCACACTGTTTAAGCTCTGACCCCTGTGTTGGCCTGTCCCTCTGTATTGGTTGGGGCTGCTCTGATGCTCCATACCATGTGTCCTCTCCGCTTACTCTGTGGACATTCTCCTCATCCTGTGTGGGCTTCGCTACTCTGAGCCACCTGCTTGTGTTTTGCCCCATTGCAGGCACCTACCTTGCTCTGTGCCACCTAATGGCTTTATGACTAACTGCTCAGGAAAGGGAAGGGGTCAGGAAGAGTTACCCCTTGGAAGGTTCTCTGTTGGAGGCTGACATTCTGTCTCTTAGTACAGTTGTAACAGATTGCTATTTCTCCCTTGAGGGCCAGGGTAAGTATTTGGCTGGCATCCAGGGGCCATGTGGTATAAGGAGAGCCAGTATTTCTTAATTCTCAAAATGATGCTCAGAGCCCAGAAAAGCCCACAGTGCTGGGAGACATAGACTGGCAGTGCCCAGGTAGCCCTTTGGGGCCCAGGATCATTGAGCGGAATGGTGCGTAGAGTTGCTAATATCACTTGCTGATACATTGTTTACTTCTACGTTTTGTGTTCTGTGCATAATTGGCACAGCCCATTTCACATTAAATATAAGCCATTAATAAGTGAAATCTTACCCTGCAGCTTGCTTTGTTCCTGTATCATGATGGAATTTTTTGGTGTTCTATTAGATGTACCATGCATTTTCTTTTTTTTTTTTTTTTAATTTATTTATTTATGATAGTCACAGAGAGAGAGAGAGAGGCAGAGACACAGGCAGAGGGAGAAGCAGGCCCCATGCACCCGGAACCCGATATGGGACTCGATCCCGGGTCTCCAGGATCGCGCCCTGAGCCAAAGGCAGGCGCCAAACCGCTGCGCCACCCAGGGATCCCGTACCATGCATTTTCTAACAGAACTGTGGTTTTCCACAGTTTAGACATACCAGCATTTACTTCTGGCTGGGCGTGTGTAGGCTGTCTTCACCATTTCACATCACAGGCAGTGCTGCAGTGAGTTTCTAGGTTTATGTATCTTTTGCTCTTCTAGTAGAATTTCTTTTTATTTTTAAATTTATTTGAGAGAGAAAGACAAGAGCATGAGCATAAGCAGAGGGGAGGAGGCAGAGGGAGACTCCTGGTGGGGCAGGGAGCCCTATGTGGGGCTCGATCCCAGGACCCTGAGATCATGACCTGAGCCGAAGGCAGACGCTTAACAGACTGAGACACCCGGGCACCCCTAGAATTTCCATAAAATAGACTCCCAGAAGTGTGATCACTTGGGTAAAGGTTATATGCACTTAAATTTTGGTAGTTACTGCTAAATTGCCATTTTAGAGAGATCTGCCAAATTGTACTTTCTTTCAACTTTGTAAGACGGGGTTCTCTTTCCTCTTTTTTTAAAAAAATATTTTATTTATTTATTCATGAGAGATAGAGAGAGAGAGAGAGAGAGAGAGGTAGAGACATAGGCAGAGGGAGAAGCAGGATCCATGCAGGGAGCCTGACACAGGACTTGATCCCCGGTCTCCAAGATCAGGCCCTGGGCTGAAGGCAGCACTAAACTGCTGAGCCACCCGGGCTGCCCTTCTCTTTCCTCTTATGTTGCCTCACACAAGAGTTTCCAAGTATGGGTCAGGAATAAGCTGTTCTTCCTTCCCTACTTTCTCCCTGGGAATAGCTTACATTCTGTCTCTTCCTTGCAGAAAAAGAAAACAGGAACTGTGGGTTTAGTAAGTAAGCCACTTTGGGCTGCAGCCAGAGTGACTGTCACACCCATTTTCTGTGTGTGTGCGTGTGTGTGTGTGTGTGTGAGAGAGAGAGAGAGAGAGAGAGAGGCTTCCACTGAGGCAGACCCCCAGGGAAGGAAAACAGAAGGGCAGTAGGTTTCCTTGGGTTCTCCCATTCTTACCTGTTCAGGTCACCCTCCTGATGGTGGGGCCTACGAGTGGGTTCAGCTCTGTATCAGAAGGGGCTGAGCTTCCTTCCGTCAGTAGTTTCCTTCACAGGGGTAGGTACATCAAGTCACACACATGTAGTGTCTTGAAAAATAGCCATTTCTCTGCTGACCTTCTGATAGGCTGCTCTGGCTTAGGTTCTGTAGCCAATAGTTTTTGTCCAGTTATCCATGAGGATGGGAGCAGGAAAACATCCCATCAGAATGGTGTTCTCAAGGTCAAGCAGGAGACTAAGACATAGAGCTGAGATGATTTACTCACTTCCATCTCAGGGCCAACGGTGTGCCATGGATAGCTCAGGAAGTTATTGGTGGTGTTCAATCAGTGCCTCTGGGCAGGAAAATCGAGTGCGCAGGACACTGGGGCCCTTCATCTCTGCTCTCAGTGGTAGATGGGAGGGCACAGGCTCCATCTCACAAAAGACTGTATTCTTCTGCTCCAGGTGGCTTGTCCCCCCAGCAGGGCCAGCTGGCATCTCATTGATCAGAGAAGGCAGAAATCTGCAGGTTTTATGTGACAGCCCCATTGTTTAAAATTGGAGCTGATGTTGTATCAGTCCATTAAAACTGGTTTGTGGACCAGATGAATTAAGGTATCCAGTTTAGGTGTCTGGCCCATTCCATCCTGTGGCAGCAATTAGAAACTCCCCTGAGCCAGGAGTACCAGCAGGGGGACGGTGGGAAAAATACCAGGAGAATGACCACCCCAGCCAGGGTGGGGGCTGTGAGGGCACCAAAGAGTGCTGTTCACTCCATGACTCACTGTGGTTGGCAGGAAGAGTGCAGACCTTGGAGTTCCACCTTGGGAGACCCACTAATCCTTCTGATGCCCCATTTTTTTTTTCACCTGGAAAAACAATGGTTTGGAGGGTTCAACGTGGTCCTGAGTATCTTCTTCTGATGCAGGTAAAGTGCCTCACAGGATCTTTTGGGGCTCCTGGCTCGCTCAGCTGGTGCAACTACGACTCTTGATCTCAGGTTCCATGTTGGATATGGAGCCTACTTAAAAAAAAAAGGTCTCCTTTTTTAACAGACAGACTTCCTACTATGTACCATTAATTAAAAAAAAAAAAAGAGCCATCAGAGGTACCTGTCGTGGGCACTTGATTGGTCTGAAATATGCTGGTAGAATGGGGTATGGTGATCAAAGCTCAGAGGCTGGGAAAGGTGGGGAACCTTCTGCAGACATCTCAGGGCCAGCCAGGGCTGAGCCCAAGGCTCCAAAATGTAGCAGCTCGAAACAATGATCATCTATTATCCCACACAGCGTCTCTGGCTCAGGAATTCAGGAGCAGTTGAATTCGGGGTGGTTCTGGCTCATCATGTCTCATGAGATTGTAACCAAGACGTTGACAGGCATGGCAGTTGCCTGAGGCTTGACCGGGCCTGGAGGATCCACTTCCAGATGGTTCACTCATGTGGCTCGGGAGTGGGTGCTGGCTGTTGGCAGGATGTGCCGGTAGGTCTCTCCATAGAGCTGCCCAAGGACCCTCAAACCATGGTATCTGGCTTCTCCCAGAGTGAGTAATGCAAGAGGGAGCAAGGCAGAGGCTGCAGTGCCTTTTACGACCCAGTTTTGGAGTCAAGTACTATTACTTATGCCACTTCATTCTGTTCATTAGAATAGGGCTGCCAGTTCTACCAAAACTATCAAACAAAAGCAAAAGGATGCCCAGTTTAATTTGAATTTCAGATAAACAATGAATAATCTTTTATTGTTTATCTGAAATTCAAATTTAATTGGGTATCATGTATTTTATCTGGCAACCCTGTTAGGAGCAAGTCACTTAGTCCAGCCTACACTCAAGGGGAGGGAAATTAGGTTATATTTTTGAAGGGAGGAAAACCAAAGAATTTGTGGAGTTATTTACAAACCACTACAAGCAGGATTTTGAAAAATTTCATTTGGTCCTGGTATCTGTGGATAATTGCATGGGAGCCTCATAAGGTGAAGAAGTTCTGGACAAGCAAGTTCACCTTCCTAATAATCTTGTACATTTATAAGTTTACAGAAAATTACACACAATATCTTCTTTGGTCCTCAGCCCTGTGAGATTGGGGAAGCAGTGCTCATGATCCTCATTTTACAGATGAGGAAGCTGAAATGCTTCACAGATATAATGGGCAGAAACAGTGGAGGAAGAACAGATTCTTCTAGTTTCAAGTCTAGCATTTGTTTTACTCTACCCAGTACCATCCTGATATGATACACTACTAATGCCTTCACATTATGAGATGATTTTGTATAGTAGATCCATTTTCTACCTACTGCCACGTTGTTATCTCAAATGGGTGATGCCATTCATGGATTTGCTGCTGTGTTGTATCCTGGGTAATGGGGAAAGACCCTAGGAGAAGCTGAGGGCCAAGATGTAGTCCTCTCTCTCCACACCTGCAAGCTCTGGAATCCAACCCACTAGCAGACCCTCTGAACAGGGGGACTCAAAAGTTTCCCTAGGAACATCATTTCCTTTCACCAGGAGGCAGCCAACCGCATGTGAAAGACTGTGGGACAGCCAAACCAAATGCGGGATTGCTCTCACCTAATTTTTAGACATACAGAAAAGTTAGAAGAATAGTATAATAAATATCCATACCCCCCTCCACTTAGGCTCAGTAATTCTTACTATCTTTTCCATGTTTTCTCTATTGATATTTTTACCTATCGATATATTGTGTTTTGTTGGAAGTGGTAAACATCAGGACAGTTCATTCCTAAGCACTTTGTAGCATGCATTTCATACAATAAGGACATGCTCCTGTGAAACCATAATTCCATGGTCACACCTAAGGAAATTAGCCATGATTCTCAAATATCACCTAACATGCAGTCCATATTCCAGTTTTTCTTATTGTCTTAAAATATCTCCCAGAGTCAATCAAGCTCACCTTTATGTCTCTTTAGTCTTTTAAAATCTAGAACAGTAACCTCTGAAGAGATCAGGTCAGTTGTCTTGTGAACAGTTCTACATTCTACATTTATTCCCAAAATAAAGGTTATATTTCCTTTAGCCTTTGAGTTGCGTTGCATCTGGGTGTGGATATATGACCACATCCTAAGAAATATGAATGAAAAACTATTGTGTGCAACTTCTGGGAAGACTTCTGCTATCTGGAACATGAATATGATGGCTGGAGCTCTTGCAGCTGATACCTGAGAATCAGGGTCACCCCAGAGGCAAAAGCTGGAACGAGCTTCTTTGAACTACCAACACCAGCTTTGTATACTGTCCCACTTCTTTTGAGAGAGTAAACCCTGTGTGTTTAAGTCTCGGTTAATTGCGGTTTTCTTTCATATGTAGCCAAATTTAATCCCAGCTAAGGAAGAAGCCAGATTAAGGCCTACTGTAATCTTGTATCTGCTTGTCAGATATGTTATCTGCTTTCTACTTGGCTAAGACATTTCAAGATTTCTCTTTCCTTCAGGTGTAGATCGCTGGTGCCAATGCCCCATGAGAATGTGCTCGGACTCTCATGTTACCTAACATCTAGTGTTGAATGAATCCTGGCAGCAAAATTTTCTGCGAGAACCTTGTGGTGATAAATGTGGGAAATGAAGTGTGTGGCTTGTCACGTGTAAGAGAACACCAGGGAACAAGTGTGTGTGTGCAGGGACAGAGTGGGAATGACCTGCAATTGGTACACAGTAGTTTTGTGAAATACAAAACTGAGCAGCAACTCAGGGGCAAGGCTCCAAAGGGCAGGACCTTTAGGAGAGGAAATGTGGTAAGTAGTCCAACTCCACATTCTTGCCAACCCAGGAGAGGTTTCCTGGGGGTTGAAGACTCCATCTGGGAAGTGTCCCATGGGAAACAAAAAAGAGATACAGCATGTGAAGGTAATCTGGTTGTACTACTTGAGCCCCATTAATCACTAGGGTTGACTTGGGTCCAGGAACAAAGCTGTGCCCAGAAGGGTCAGCATGTTTCCGGGGTCATCAAGACCCCACACCCCCTGACCACTCTCTTGGAGGTTGAATTTAAAAGTCCTGTAATGAATGCAGTGACATCTTCCTACCTTGACAGAGCAAAAAGTATGGATCCCAAGTCTGGGGACCCAAAATAAATCATTCTGGTGAGGGAAGAATTTCAATTTTATTTGAGATTTTGATATAACCAATGAAACACACACACATGTGTATGTGTGTGTGTGTGCATGAGACACAGATACACACAGAATAAGGCTGACCCACATTCATTTGCTCTTTCACTCATTCATTCTTCCAACAATCATTTATTGAGATTCTGTTTCCTGTCAGTGGCTGGGCTGCCTGCTGGGGATGAAGGTAACTGAGTTTTCTAACATCTCTTCGTGGCTCAGAAGAGTCCAATACAAACAGGACTGACCAGAACCCAGGGGGACACACTCTACAACAGTGGAAGGATCCCAGTGCGCCCCTAGCAGAGAGGAGAGTCACTTGGGGGCACAGCCTCAGGCAGCTGCAGTGATTTCTCTGTGTGGCTAGGACCAATTTTTTACAATTTCCCAGGGGCCACAATTATGCAAATCCCTAATTTCTTGCACCTCAAAGCAGAGTTTTAACACCATTCCTTCTAGAGAGTTCTGGATGGCTCAACTCTTCCCAGAACCTGGCTGGCACTCTGGGGACATTGTTTCCAGGCAGTTTCCTAGGTGTATTTCCTAATGAGTTTTGTAGCCATGGCCCAGGCGGTCTTTGCCTGCTTCTGGGAGGTGATGCCCCCAGGGCCTGGCCCAATGGGATTGGGGTGTGGGGATGTAGGAAGGCACAAAGCTGGGGACTGCTCATGCTCAAAACTAGCTTCCACTTTGCAGCATCAGACTTCTCCTGCTTTGAGTGTCAGTGCTTTAGGGTCTTCCCTAAAAAACAGATGTTTCCAAGGGCTGTGATTTCCTCTCTGCTTGAGCTCTATTCTCTGCCTCAAGCTTCTGATCTAACTGGCTTTCCAAGATGGGGCAATCTAAACTTATCAGAGGCTCTAACCAAGTATCAGTCCTTAGCTCTTGCCTCAGGCTTGCAATTCCATACTGAAATCCGGTCTCCAGTTCTAGTCCAAAGTCCTGTTTCCTGGGGCTTGCTGGTGTAGTCCTTTCCCCAGTTCTGGTCTGCTGTCTCCATTAATGGAGTTTGCTGACTTAGTCCACGCTGGGAATTTCTGGAGGTGCACACAAGGGGATTATATTCATAATAATGTTAAAAAAGAAGAAACAACAAGCAACAGTTGGAGTCATCCCTCCCACCCCCCACAATAGCAAACCAAGACTTAATTATAGTTTCAACTTATTCCAGGAATGTGACCTTTAACAGTCAAACTGAAATTTCCAGATCAGCACTGGTGAGGTCATGTGCATGATGAAAACCCTGCCTGTCCCTCCACCCCCACCTCCAAAAGATGTACGGGCCAGAAACGATCCCTCTCTTCCCTCCTCCCTCCCTCTCTTCCTTCCTTGTCTTTCTTTTTGCTAATAACTTCCTTGCCCACCCTTCTTCCTATTAAAACTTTTTTTTCCCGTTTTGTACAACTCCTCAGAACACGCTCTCTACTTGCTAGACAAGATGCTGCCTGATTCATGAACCCCCTCATAAAGCTAATTAGATCCTCAAATTTACTTTGTTGAATTTTGTTCTTTTTTTAAACTTTTTAAACATTTTGTTTATTCATGAGAGACACCCAGAGAGAGAGAGGCAGAGACACAGGCAGAGGGAGAAGCAGGCTCCATGCAGGGAGCTCGATGTGGGACTTGATCCAGGATCTCCAGGATCACGCCCTGGGCTGAAGGCAGATGCTAAACCGCTGAGCCACCTGGGCTGCCCCAAATTTTGTTCTTTAACAATATCTGCACACCTTTGACCTCTGACCAACTTCCTACTGGCAGATTGTATTTGAAGGTTTGATGTACTGTGGGTTTACCAGCTCTGGTTGGCTGTCTTACTGATAGGAAGCTGGTTTGAGGGTAAAACTGGATTTAAAATCTTGGAAGTTGGGATCCCTGGGTGGCGCGGCGGTGCGGCGGTTTGGCGCCTGCCTTTGGCCCAGGGTGTGATCCTGGAGACCCGGGATCGAATCCCACGTCGGGCTCCCGGTGCATGGAGCCTGCTTCTCCCTCTGCCTGTGTCTCTGCCCCTCTCTCTCTCTCTGTGACTATCATAAATAATAAATAAAAATTTTAAAAAAATTAAAATCTTGGAAGTTAGCAGTTTCTCATTTATAAAGTGTCAAGACTGAGGCTTTTTTGGGGGGGCTGATGCTACATTTTTTAAAAAAGATTTCATTTATTTATTCATGAGAGACACAGAGAGAGAAGCAGAGACATAGGCAGAGGCAGAGGCAGGCTTTCCCCCAGGAGCCTAATGTGGGACTCGATGCCAGGACCCCGGGATCATGACCTGAGTCAAAGGCTCAACCACTGAGCCACCCAGGTGTCCCCTGATGCTACTTTCAAGAAGCTCTTTAAAAAGCTCAAAACAAAACATCAGTATGTATGCCTGCCAGTGATGCAATTTTCAAGACAATAATTGGTGGCACTAAGGAAGTACAGCTGGGAACCAATGTCCATGTTCCAGGCACAGCGGGATCTCGTAATTCCTGGTCTCTGGTGGCTGAGGGAAAGTGAGATAACCAAGATAACCTAGAAAGAGGAGAAATAGTGGAACATCTTTGTTTAATTTTCTTATCGATACAAACTGAAATTTTGAACAACATGTGCTGTTCTGAATTCAACACTCAATTATTCATTCTGTTCTAAGGTCATGGACACTCCTAGGAAAACTCAGGTGGTTCTCATTCCATGGCTTCTTATGCAAGTCTTACACATTCAAGTCTTTAATCCATTTTGAATTAATTGATGTATATGGTGTAAGAGAATAATCCAGTTTCATTCTTTTGCATGTAGCTGTCCAGTTTTCCCAAAACCATTTATTGAAGAGATTGTCTTTTCCTGGTTGTATATTCTTGTCTCTTTTGTTGTACATTATCTGATGATATATGCATGAGTTTATTTCTGGGCTATCTAATCTGTTCCATTGATCTATGAGTCTGTTTTTATGATCTATGAGTCATGCTGTTTTGATTACTACAGCTTTGTAGTACAGTTTTAAATCAGGGACCATGATACTTCCAGCTTTGTTCTTCTTAAGATTTTGTTTTTATGGGGTCAAATTTTAGAATTTTGTTGTAATTCTGTGAAAAATGCCTTTGGAATTCTGATAGGAATTGCATTCAATCTGTAGATCACTTTGGGTATTATGGACATTTTAATAATAGTAATTCTTCCAGTCCATGAATATGGAATATCTTTCCATTTATTTATGTCTTCTTCAATGTCTTTTAAGAAAAAAAAGGTTTTCCCATCCGTCCTCCCTCCTTCCCTCCCTTTCTCCTTCCTTCCTTTTCTTTTTTGACTATGGCACACAATGTTATATTAGTTTCAGGTGTACAACATAGTGATTTGACAAGTTTATACATTATGCTATATTCATCACGAATGTAGCTACCACCTATCATCATACATCACTACATAATATCATTGACTATATTCCTTATGTTGTGCCTTTTATTTCTGTGACATATTCATTCTATAACTGGAAGCCTATATCTCCCACTCCCCATTCACTCATTTGCCCATTTCCTCACACTCTGCTCTCTAGTAACCATCAGTTTGTTCTTTATGTTTACAGATCTAATTCTGCTTTTTGTATGTTTATTCCTTTTTTTTAGATCTACATGAGTGAAATCATATGGTATTTTTCTTTCTCAGTCTGACTTATTTCATTAGCATAATACCCTTTAGATCCTTCCATGTTGTCTCAAATAGCACGATCTTATTCTTTTATGGCTGCATAATACACCACATCTTCCTTATTCATTCGTCTGTCAATGGACACTTAGGCTGCTCCCATATCTTGACTATTGTAAACAGTGATGCATAGGGGTGCATATATCTTTTCAATTTCATGTTTTCATAGTGGAATTATTGGATCATATGTTATTTCTATTTTTAACATTCTATATTCTTTTCTACAGAGTCTGTACCAGTTTACATTTCCATCAACAGTGTACAAGTGTTCCTTTTTTCACATCTTCACCAACACATGTTATTTCTTGTCTTTTGAATTTTAGCCATTCTTACAGGTGTAACATGTCCTCTTTCATTTATTTTATTTATTTGAGCCCTCTTTTTTCTTTTCTTCTTCTTCTTCTTCTTCTTCTTCTTCTTCTTCTTCTTCTTCTTCTTCTTCTTCTTTCTTTTGTCTTGGTGAGTCTAGCTAAAGGTTTATTGATTTTATCTTTTTGAAGAACCAGCTCTTAGTTTCTTCGATATTTTCTTTTTAGTCTTTTTTGGTCTCTATTTCATTTATTTCTCTCTGGTTTATTATTTCCTTCCTTCTACTAACTTTGGGCATCATTTAATCTTTTTTTTTTTTAGTCCCCTTAGGTGTAAAGTTAAATTGTTTATTTGAGATTTCTCTTTTCTTTTTTTTTTTAAGATTTTATTTATTTATTCATGAGAGACACAGAGAGAGAGGCAGAGACATAGGAAGAGGATGGAGAAGCAGGCTCCATGCAGAGAGCAGGGACTCAATCCTGGGACTCCAGGATTAACCTCAACGTATTTGTAATTTTGCCAGTTTTCTTCTTGTCATTGATGTCTAGGTTTTTATACCATTGTAACCAGAAAAGATACTTCATATGATTTCAATCTTCTTGAATTTATTGAAACTTGCTTTGTGGCCTAAAAGATGAAATACCGAGGAGATTGTTCTGTGCGTGCTTGAGAAGAATGTGTATTCTGCTGTTTTTTTCTTTTAAAGTAATCTCTATGCTCAAAGTGGGGCTTGAACTCACAACCCCAAGAGCGAGAGTTACATGCTTTACTGACTGAGTCAGCCAGGCACCTCTATTCTGCTGCTTTGGGATGGAATGTTCTCTATATACCTGTTAAGTCCATCTAGTCTAATGTGTCATTTAAGGCTGATGTTTTCTTATTGATTTTCTATCTGGATGATAAACCCATTGATATCAGTGGGGTGTTAAAATCTCCTACTGTCACTACACTGCTATCAAGTTCCCCCTTTAGGTCTGTTAATATTGGCTTCATATATTTTGATGCTCCTATGTTGGGTGCACATATGTTTGTAAGTGTTATATTTTCTTACAGGATTGACCTCTCCATAATTATGTAGTGCTCCTTTGTTTTTTATTACAGTCTTTGTTTTAAAGTCTATTTTGTCTGATATAAGCATAGCTGCATTAGCTTTCCTTTTGTTTCCATTTACATGGAATATTTTTCCATCCTTTCAGTTTGTGTGTGTCTTTACTTCTGAAATGAGTCTCTTCTAGGTAGTAAATAGATATGTCTTGGCTTTTATAATCCCTTCATACACTCCACATCTTTTGATTGGAGAATTTAGTTCATTTACATTTAAAGTAATTATGGATAGGTATGTATTTATTGCCATTTTGTTAATTGTTCTCCAACTATTTTTGTATTCCTCTCTTCTCTTGTAGTTTGATGACTTTCTTTAGTGTTGTTTAGATTTCTTTCTCATTTTCTTTTGTGTATTTACTTTGTAGATACTATGAGGCTCATGTATTTTATCCCATGTTCATAACAGTCTTTTAAGTTAATAGCAACTTAAATTTGAACACATCCAAAAACCCTACATTTTTACTACCTCTGATGTCTTATGGTTTTGTGTGTGTGTGTGTGTGTGTGTGTGTGTGTGTGTTTTAATTGAAGGTCCCTTACTGGTCCTGTTTCCATGAGTGCAAAGACCAGGGGAAAAGGGGAGGGGAACCAGGCGGCACAAGGAAGGGTCATCTCCACAACATTCCATTTATACACAGAACTAAACAGATAAGCACAGAGTCACTATTGTGGTTAGAAGTTGGCAGTATGGGAAAAGGGAGGAATGGGTGGGGTACTGGGGTGTCGTTAAAAAAATACAGGCCCCCCCAAACTGGGGTGCCTGGGGGGAACTTGATCTGCTTCAACCCAAGAGCAATCAGAAGATCAAAAGCGGTTTGGGAAAGAACCATCAGGGATAGAGGGAGGAGGAAGGCCCAGGGGGTGAGGGGGCTGTTTGGCAACTGGGGTGAAAGGATTGCCCTCCCTCAGCTGGGATCCCCCCAGCCCCTCCGGTCTGGCAGGAAGGGGGCAGCCTGTAATCCCCATGGGCAGATCTAGGGCTGCCAGATGCTCCAGGCAGGCTGGGGGGCTCACAAAGGCTTGCCTTGCCCTCCAGGGAAATTATGGCACTGCCTCCCAGTTTCTCTGCCAGGGTGCAGTGGTCCCTGACTTCGTAGCAGTTTGCTTGTAATTCATGCTTGATCCCGGTCAGCTTTTTCTTTTTTTTTTTTTTAATTTTATGATAGTCACAGAGAGAGAGAGAGAGAGGCAGAGACACAGGCAGAGGGAGAAGCAGGCTCCATGCGCTGGGAGCCCGACGTGGGATTCGATCCCGGGTCTCCGGGATCGCGCCCTGGGCCAAAGGCAGGCGCCAAACCGCTGCGCCACCCAGGGATCCCCCGGTCAGCTTTTTCTTGATGGCATCCTTGGAGTTGGCATAAATCATTTTGCTCTTAAGGGGTGCAGACTCAGGTGCCCAGAAGATAAACACTAGGTCCTCCGTCTTGCTCTCCTTGGTCTCATAGTTTGCATCATAGAGGGCATAGCGGCAGTCCTTGTCTGGTAGCATTTTGACAAAGATGGTGTAGGGGTCGTCTACAGTCTGGCCCATATCACCTACCAGGATCTCCTTGCCCTCCTTGAGGATGATGTTCTTCTTGTCCTCACTCAGGCAGAAAAGTACTGCCTTCTTGCACTTCTTCACCTCCTCTGGTGTTGAGGACTTACGCACCTTCATGTCATTGAACACTTTGATGACACCGTCAGAAACCACCATACCAGAGGCCATGTTTCTGGAAGCGAAAGGGAGATAGCAAAAAGGGTCAGAAGAGATGAGACTGCTGCAGCTGCTGCCGGGATCCAACTGCTGTTTTATGTTTTTGATGTCACTTTTTATACCTTTTAATTTTATGTATCACTCAACTAATTACTGTTTTAGTTAATTTTACTATTTTTGTCTTTTAATCTTCTTAAAAGCTTTATAAGTAATTGATCCATTACCTTTACTATATATTTATTTTTTTCTAGTGAGATTTCTACTTTCACATGTTTTCTTATTATTAGTGCCATTTCTTTTCAGCTTAAAGACGTCCCTTTAATATGTTGTGTAAGGCTGGGTTAGTGGTAGCAAACCCCTGCAGCTTTTGCTTATCTGGAAAACAATACTTCAAATCTGAATGATAATTTTACTGGATAGAGTATTCTTGGTTGAAAGCTTATTTCTTTTAGCACTTTGAATATATCATGCCACTTTCTTTTGGCTTGAAAAATTTCTGCTGATAAATCTGCTGATAAATAGCCTATGGCATTTCCCTTGTATGCAATTTGTTTTCCCTTGCTGCTTTTAAGAGTTTCTCCTTAATTTTAACCTTTAACATTTTATTTTTTTTTTAAGATTTTATTTATTTGAGAGAGAGAGAGGGAGAGAGACAGAGACAGAGACAGAGAGCCAGAGCCAGAGCCTGAGCAGCCAGAGGGAGGGAGAGAGAGAAGCAGGCTTCCCACAGAGCAGGGAGCCTGACATGGGGCTTGATCCCAGGACCCTGAGATTATGACCTGAGCCAACTCTGAGCCACCCAGATGCCCCAACTTTTGACATTTTAATTTTTTTTTATGATAGTCACAGAGAGAGAGAGAGAGAGAGAGAGAGAGAGAGAGAGAGGCAGAGACACAGGAAGAGGGAGAAGCAGGCTCCATGCACCGGGATCCCAATATGGGATTCCATCCCGGGTCTCCAGGATCGCGCCCTGGGCCAAAGGCAGGCGCCAAACCGCTGCGCCACCCAGGGATCCCTTGACATTTTAATCTTAATATGTCCTAGTGTACCTCTCTTTGGGTTCATCATTTTTGGAACTCTCAGGATTCTTGGAACTAGATATCTCTCTCCCTAAATTAGGGAAGTTTTCAGCTATTATATATTCAAATAAGTTTTCTGACACTGTCACTCCTCTCCTTCTGGATCCCTTATAATGCAAATGCTATTGTGCTTGATGTTGCCCCAGTGGTCACTTAAGTTATATCTTTATTTTTTAAAGTTTTTTTTTCTTTTTGATACTCTTTCTGGTGAGTTTCATTGCTTTATCTTCCAGGTTGCTGATTCTTTCTTCTGCTTTATCAAATCTGCTGTTGTAATGTATTTTTCAGTTCAGTTTTTGTATTCTTCAGCTCTGAGAATTCTCTTTGGTACTCTCTTACGTTTTCCTTTTCTTCTTTCTTTGTGCTCTCTTATGTTTTCTATCTCTTTGTTGAAGTTCTCACTGTGTTTATTCATTTTTCTTCTGAGTTTGGTGAGCTTCTTTATGATCATTACTTTGAATTCCTTATCAGGTAGATTACATATGTGCATATCATTAAGGTCTTTTTCTGAGGTTTTATCTTATTCTTTTGTTTGGAATACATTTCTCTTCCTCTTCATTTTGCTTGATTCTCTGTGTTTATTTCTATGTATTAGGCAAAACATCTACCTCTCTCTCTTGAAGAAGTGGCCTTGCTTAAATCATTATCTTTCTCATTCAACCCTGCCCTAGCTCTTGGTTGTCTCTTGAAACTTTGTCTAAACTGCCTAATTTATTCTTGATATGACCTCATTGTAGAGGGTGTGCCAAGACTTGTCAGTGATCCAAGGGAGGAATTTCACTTAGAACATAGTTTCAGGTTGATTGGAAGCCAGACTCTGAGGGGGCGCTTTTAAATTATGCATATGTACATATGTACATAGCCATATGAGGTTGCACTTGTAATCTCTGCTGCTCTCTAGACCAGAAGATCTCTAGGTCCCCTGGGCGACAACTGCAAAAATCAGGTCTCCAGATAAGTGTATAAACTCCTTTCTTGGAAGTCTTGTTAAAGTGCAGCAAGGCCAAGGGGTATAGCCAGCAGGGCGTTTCCCTGCTTACATTCCTTGTGAATGCCTCCTTAGCCTCTAGATTCTTGGGAAACCTGAAGCCTGTCCCTCAGGCTGAAGCTCTAGGCTTTTTGAAACGGGCTTTTTCACAGAAGACTGGGATTATGCTGTAGTTTGCTGTCTAAGCAGTATGCTGGGGTGTGTGGCCTGTCAAGAACTGTTTTTCTGATTGTTACAGTCCCATTGAGATCTGGAACACAAGTCCTCTTGGCCACCAGGGCCAGGCAATCAGGGGTGTCCCTGTGTGGGCTGTGTGTCTGTTGGCTTTGGCAAGGCTGCTGAAGAATATTGGGGGTGGGGCACATTAGTAGTTCCAGAGAGGAAGCAGAAAAATGTCTTGACTGCTCACCCATGGGCTTTAACAATGCAGCAGAATCGTGCCTTGTCTTTGTGCAGATCTTGGCTTTAGGCTGAAAGTAGGAGAATGCCATGACCTCTTGCACTTGCCAGCCTAACCCGGAGGTGGAGGGGAGAGGAGTGTTGCAATCACCTATGTTTGCAGACTTTAGCTAGGAGTAGAACTCTGACCAGCCAGGGAATTGGGGAGTGCTTTCTGACCTCAGCAAATGCCATGACCGCATGGCCCTGCCAATCTCAGCAAGGTGGCAGGAGGGTGCTACCTCGGAGCTCAGCTCCCTGTGCTAGCAGGCCATGTGGAGAGAGTGCAAAATGGTGTCCTCCAGCACCTCCATCTCCAGAGTGTCTCAACTGTCCCCTGCCCCTGCAGGCAATGTCCTTGGATCCGCAAATAAATTCCCTTCACATACAGTCTAGGTGCTTTTCAAACTCCTGTTTTTGTTTCGTTTTGTTTTGTTTTTTTTTGTTCAGTCTTGGGGTGAGAGAGACTTCCAAGATGGAATCTCAGTTTCCTATAGCACTTTGGGACCTCCAGATGTCAGCCCCATGGATTTTCCCCATCAGACATTCTGGGGCTTGTTTTTCTGGTGTAGATACCAGAGGTTGGGGTGTCTGATATGGAGCAACAACCCCTCACTCCTCTGAGAGAAGTATTGGCCTGGTGAGGTCCCTCCCTCTTGTGTTTCTGGGCTGGGGGTGGGCTTTTTTGATAAGATTGTCTCTGCCTCTCTTACTCATCTTGATGTGGTCCTTTAATCACTTGTTTTACAGCGCAGTTCAATTAGTCTTCAGAGGGAAATTATCTATATGTAGCTGTAGATTTCGTGTGTCTGTGGGAGGATATGGGAGGATCTTCTGTGCCATGACCAGAGATCATCCCCTATTTGCCCCCTTCTAGTTTAAAATCTTTCAAATATGAGAACCATATAGGCCTATATGTCTTCATTGGAAAATTCCTCCATACAATTAAGAAAAATAACATCAATCTTACACAAACTCTTTCATGTAACAGAAAAAATAGAGAACATTCTTCATCGTGCATTAACAGATCAACATAAACTTAATATTAAACCCTGGTAAGGATATTACAAGAAAAGAAACTTATAGACCAATATTCCTTATGAAGTCAAATGGAAAAATCCTAAAAAATAATCAACAAATCAAACCCAGCAATATATAAAAATTATACTACATCATGAGAAATTGAAGTTTATTTCAGAAGTGCAAAGTTGGTTTAACATTCAAAAATTGAGCAATGAACTCACCACATTAACAAGACAGATAATCTTAATGAATAAAGAAAAAACATTTGACACCTCTACGTGCTAAAAAAGCTTAATGAACTAGGAATAGAAGAGAACTTCCTTAGAGGCACCTGGGTGCTCAGTCATTCAAACATCTGCCTTTGGCTCTGGTCATGATATCAGGGTCCTGGAATTGAGTCTTGCCTCAGGCTCCCCACTTAGTGGAGCTTTGTGCTCTCTCTCTCTCTCAAATAAATAAATAAAACCTTTTTTAAAAAAGATTTTATGTATTTATTCATGACAGACAGACACACACACACACACAGAGGCAGAGACACAGACAGAGGGAGAAGCAGGCTCCACGCAGAGAGCCCAATGTGGGACTCCATCCCAGGACCCCAGGATCAAGCCCTGAGCCGAAGGCAGACACTAAACTACTGAGCCATCCAGGGATCCCTAAATATTTTTTTTTTTAAAGAGAACTTCTTTAATCTGATAAAGAATATCTATAAAAACAACAAACAAAACAAAAAACCTACAACTAACATAATACTTAAGAGTGAAATTTTGAATGGTTTTTCCTTTCCTGAGTTTTGGAGTAGACCAGGATGCCTGCTCCCCACTTCTATTTGATATTTTTTTTTAGAGATTTTATTTATTTATTCATTCATGAGAGACACACAGAGAGAGGCAGAGACACAGGCAGAGCGAGAAACAGGCTCCTCACAGGGAACATGATGCGGGACTCGATCCCTGGATTGGGATCACGCCATGAGCCAAAGGCAGAAGCTCAAAGGCAGTCCCTCTATGTGACATTGTAACAAAAATCCTAGTTAGTGCAATAAGGTAAGAAAAAAAAAAGGTATAAAAATTAGAAACGATGAGGTAAAAGAGCCATTATTTGCAGATGAAATGATTATGTACCTAAAAAATCTAGATCAATGAAACTATTAGATTTAATTAGTGAATCTACCAAGTTGATGGACATAATGTCAATATACAAAGATCAAATTTAATTCTCTATATTCATTATAAGCAATTAGAAAAGTAAATGAAAATATCATTTGTAATAGCCATCAAATAGAACACTTAGTAATAAATCTAATAAAAGAGGTGCAAAGATCTATTCTAAAATATACAAGGCACTGGAATTAAAGACACCTTAAATAAATGAGGGCATATACCATGTTTACAGATTGGAAGACTCAATATTGTCAGTTCTCCTCAAGTTGATCTAGAGATTTAAAGTACTCTCAATCAAAATCCCAGCAGGACATCTGTGAAAATTGAAAGCTGATTTTCCAATTTATATGAAATGCAAAGGATGTAGAATATATTATAGTCCATCAAGACAATCTTGAGGAAGAAGAATAAAGTTAAAACACTTATAATACTGAATAGCAAGATTTACAATAAAGTTCCTTATGAAGACAGTTGCATTGACTCAGGACAAGACAGACTAATGGAACAGAATAAAAAATATAGAAAGAGACCAACTCATATATGGTTATAGAAAGAGACCAACTCATATATGGTCACCTAATTTCTTTCTTTTTTCTTTTCTTTTCTTTTCTTTTCTTTTCTTTTCTTTTCTTTTCTTTTCTTTTCTTTTCTTTTCTTTTCTTTCTGATTTTATTTATTCATTCATGAGACACACACACACACACACACACACACACAGAGAGAGAGAGAGAGAGAGAGAGAGAGAGGCAGAGGGAGAAGCAGACTCCCTCAGGGAGCCTGATGTGGAACTCGATCCCAGGACCATGGGATCATGACCTGAACCAAAGGCAGATAGTCAACCATTGAACCACCCAGGTACTCCTGGTCACCTAATTTCTAAAAAAGGTACCACTGCAACTTAGAGCCAAAGGATGATGCATATTTATATGGAAAAAATGAACTTGAACTTTTATCTCACATCATATGCAAACATTATTTCCACATGGATTATAGATCTAAATAAGAAATGTAAAACAATAGGGCAGCCCCGGTGGCGCAGCAGTTTAGCGCCGCCTGCGGCCCGGGGTGTGATCCTGGAGGCCCCGTATCGAGTCCCACATCGGGCTCCCTGCATGGAGCCTGCTTCTCTCTCTGCCTGTGTCTCTGCCTCTCTTTCGCTCTCTCTGAACAAATAAATAAATAAATCTTTAAAAAAAAAAAAGAAATGTAAAACAATAAACTTCTAGAATAAAATTTGGGAGAAGTTTTAGGCAAAAAATTCTTAATCAGGACACAAAAATTACTGACCATAAAATTTTTAAAAACTATAGGGCATAGGGATCCCTGGGTGGCGCAGCAGTTTGGCGCCTGCCTTTGGCCCAGGGCACGATCCTGGAGACCCTGGATCGAATCCCACATCGGGCTCCCGGTGCATGGAGCCTGCTTCTCCCTCTGCCTGTGTCTCTGCCTCTCTCTCTCTGTGACTATCATAAATAAATAAAAATTAAAAAAAAAACTATAGGGCATATTAAAAATAAGAACTTCTACACTTTTGTTCATTTAAAATACATGATTAAAAGAAAGAAAAGATAAACCATAGAATATAATAAACAGAAGATGTTTATTATACATATATCTAACAATAGTGTTCAGAGAAAAAAATACCAATTCCTGCAAATCAATAAGTAAAAGACAGTTCATAAAGTGGTTCTCTAAATGAACTAATAATATAAAAAGTGCTCTATATGTCATTCAATATCTGGGAAATGCAAATTAAAGCCATCATTATATTTTGCTGCGTATACACCAGAATGGCTAAAATTGAAATATATTGACAAGTATATGGAGCAACTGGAACTTTGATATATTGCTGGTGGGAGTGTACACTGGAGAATTGTTTGGAAGCATCTATTAAACCTAAACATTGGGGCACCTGGGTGGCTCAGTTGGTTAAGTATCTGCCTTCAGCTCAGGGATCCTGGGATCAAGCCTCATGTTGGGCTCCCTGCTTTGCAGGGAGCCTGGTTCTCCCTCTCCTGCTCCCCTTGCTTGTGCTCTCTTTGTCTCTCTGTCAAATAAATAAATAAAATATTTTCTTAAAAAAGCTAAACACTGCCTACTCCATGGCACAGCAAGATATTTAAAGATTTATTTATTTTATTTATTTATTTGAGAGAGAGAGAGAGAGAGAGAGAGAGAACATGCATGTGCAAAAAAGAGTGTGGTAGGGGGCAGAGAGAGAGAATCTTAAGCAGACTCCCACTGAGAGGGGAGCCTAATGCAGGGCTCAGTCTCACAACCCTGAAATCATGACCTGAACCCAAATCAAGAGTTGGATGTCTGAATGAACCAGCCATGTGCCCTGGCATAGCAAGATATTTATTCAAGAGAAATGAATGCATGTATCCATCAAAAGACATGTGCAAGAAAGTTCATAGCAGCTTTATTTATAATAGCCCCAAACTGGAATCAGTTCAAACATCCATAAACAGGAGAATGGATTAATCAATTGTGGTTTATTCATACAAGGGAATACTTCTCAGAAACAAAAAAGAAAGCAAACTACTGTGACAATATGGTTGATTCTCACAGACATAATGATGAGCAAAAGAAGCCAAAAATGAGTGACTACTATTTGATTCTATTCACATGAAGTTTAAGAACAGGGGAAACTATTCTATCAAGACAGAAGTCAGAATAGTGGTTACTTTCTTAGGGTGGGGTATTAACTACAAGGAACCGAAAATAGTTGTCTAGAGTGCTAGAAATATTCTATATCTTTTTTTTTTTTTTTGTAAGACAGAGAGAATGCATGTGCCTGAGCAGGGCTGGGGGTGGGTGCAGAGGGAGGAGAGAGAATTTCAAGCAGGCTCCACACCCAGCATGGAACCTGATGCAGGGCTTGATCTCTCAATCCTGACTGAGATCATGACCTGATCCAAAATCCAGAGTCGGATGCTTAACTAAGCCATCCAAATATACCTTGATCTGTTTATTACACAGTTGTTTTACATATATATTTATTGAGATGAACTCCTGAGATTTGATATTTTTAGTAAATGATGCAGGGATCAGTCGTCTATCCATACAGTATAAAATCAGCCTGGCTTTCTACCTTACTTCCCTGAAACTATGGAAGATATTTATAACAAATCAGAATCATCTTAAAGTCCCAACAACAAGGGAATATTTAAAGTATACAGAGGGTTACCTGACTGGCTCAGTTGGTTAAACACAGACTCTTGATTTAAGCTCAGGTCATGATCTCAGGATTCTGAGATCAAGCCCTACATCAGGCTCTGCTGGGCATGGAACCTGCTTAAGATTCTCTCTCTCCCTCTTTCTTCCCTGCCTCTCTCTCTCACTCTCAAAAAAATAAAATACATATGACACATCCTTAAAAAGTTAGGAATATGATGTGGCATTAAAAGTGTTTTAAAGTGTTTACTACAATGTGGAAAACACCTATAACATGGGTAAAAAAAGGCAGACCATAAAAATCCTGTATAAAGAGTTATCAAAACTATGTAAAGATATATACAGAGAAAAGTCTGGAAGGAAGTCACACTGGTGTTTTTTTTAAATTATTTTTTTATTGGAGTTCAATTACACTTAAGTGTTAATAGTGGTTATTTGTTGTCTTTGGATGGCAATAATGGGAAGACTTTTTTCTTATTTTTTATTTTTCTGTAGCTTGCAAAATTTCAAGACTGACACTGACGATAATGACAGAACAATCTTTTTAAAAATATCCTTTTTCCTTCCAAAATCAAAACTTTGGGGACACCTGGATGGCTCAGTGGTTGGGTGGCTGCTTTCGGCTCAGGTTGTGATCCCCAGATCTGAGATCGAGTCCCACATCGGGCTTCTGTGAGAAGCCTGCTTCTCCTTCTGCCTGCATCTCTGCCTCTCTCTCTCTCCCTCTCCCTCTCCTCTCTCATGAATAAATAAATTAAAAAAAAAAAACCCAAATCAAAATTCTGCCTTCAAGTTTCTCTGTCAGCTGCTGTCCTGCTTTATCAGTCTTTCAAGGTTTTCTGCTTTCTGTTCTCATCACAAAATGTGTTCACTACTTCCTGTGGCTGGCTACACTAAGGCTTCTCAGCTGCCACCTGCTTATCTTGTCCCACTCTAATTCCCAGTTAAGACAGAAGGGCTTTGGGCTGGATACTCTATTGTCAAGTTAATAACGGATGCCCAGGGATCCCTGGGTGGCGCAGCGGTTTGGTGCTTGCCTTTGGCCCAGGGCGCGATCCTGGAGACCCGGGATCGAATCCCACGTCGGGCTCCCGGTGCGTGGAGCCTGCTTCTCCCTCTGCCTATGTCTCTGCCTCTCTCTCTCTCACTGTGTGACTATCATAAATAAATAAAAATTAAAAAAAAATTTAAAAAAAATAACGGATGCCCAAGGAAGAGAGGCTGTGAACTCTCCCTTGTTGCCCTACAAAATGTGTAGGTAGAGTTTAAAGTTTTAGTTCCCAGGCAAATACAAATTTTCATGCACCTTGTAGGTAAGCATTTGTTCTACAGTGGTAGTGAGAAATGTTTTATTTCTAGAAGGGGCACTTGCAGCCCAAAGGGAAAACCTCTCCCTCCACTTCATAGGACCACAGTGCTGCAGAGTCATCTTGCAGCATGTATTCAGGGATGGGAGAAGTTATGGCCACTTAAACTGTAGATTCTCAGACTCTGCTCAGACTTACTGGAGCAAATCTCTGGGAGGAGGGTCCTGGGCTTTGCCTCTTAATGTCTGTGAGGTGATTCCCCACACCCTCCTTCATTTTTAAAACATTATTTGATACTTACATATATATATATATGTATATATATAATATTTACACATATCTTTTAATAAATAAGGTACAATAATAAAATACATATATGAACCTATCACCCAGCCTAAAGCTGGATCATTAACAATAATTTATTTATATTAACCTATGTGATTCTCTTATGCCTTCCTCCTGCCTCCCTATGAGAAGTAACATTTTACCTTTTGTGTTTTCCATTCTGCTAAAATATAAAAAAAATTAGTTTTTGTTTCTTTGGCATCTATGCCTATAAAATACATTATTTAGTTTTGCTTGCTTTAAAAATTTTTTTTTGGCCTCAGGAGAAAGAAATCCATTTTTTATGAGCTTTTTTATTGTGATAGAGTATATATAACAATTTTTCTCTTTTTAACAATTCTAAAGTGTAAAATTCCAGGGCATTAATTACATTTGCAATGTTGTGTAACCATCACCATCATTTCCAAAACTTTTTCATCATTCCAAACAGAAACTCTGTACCTATTAAGCAATAATACCCCTCCCTCCCCTCCCCCAGTCCCTAGTAACCTGTAATTTACTTTGTGTCTATGAATTTGCCTCTCCTAGATATTTCGCAAAAATAGAATCATACAATATTTGTCTTCTAGTGTCTGGTTTCTTTCAGTTAGCATAATATTTTCCAAGTTTATTCATGTTGTAGCAGGTGGCACATTTATAGATGAATAATAGTCCATTGTATATATATGCCACATTTTGTTTATTCATCTGTTGAAGGATACTTGGGTTGTTTCTACCTTTTGGCTATTGTGAATAATGCTGCACTGGACATGGGTGTACAAGTATCTGTTAGAGTCCCTATTTTCAATTAGTTTGGGTATATACCTAGAAGTGGAATTGCTGGGTCATATAACAATTCTATATTTAGCTTTTTAAAAATAAAGATTATTTATTTATTATTCATGAAAGACAGAGAGAGAGAGACAAAGACAGAGGCAGAGGGAGAAGCAGGCTCCATGCAGGGAGCCTAATGTGGGACTCGATCCCAGGACTGAGGTATCATGCCCTGAGCCAAAGGCAGACACTCAACCACTGAGCCACCCAGGCGTCCTTATATTTAGCTTTTTGAGGAACCATCATACTGTCTTCAATAGAGACTATTCCATTTTACATGGTACTATGGGAGTTCCAACTTCTTCATACTCTTGCCAACATCTATTTTATATATGTTTTATTTTAATTTTTAAAAGCAATCTCTATACCCAACATGGGGCTTGAACCCAGAACTCTGAGATCAAGAGCCACATGGTCTACAGACTGAGCCAGCCAGTGCCCCTTATATATATATTTTAAATTATCTATCTATCTATCTATCTATCTATCTATCTATCTATCTATCTATCTATCTATTTTTTTTAGTTGTAGGCTCCTAGTAGGTGTGAGGTGGCATCCTGTGGTTTTTGACTTTGAGCACATCTTCATGTGCTTATTGGCCATTTATATTGTCTTTGGAAAAATGTCTATTCAGATCATTTGCTTGTGTTTTAATTGGATTGTTTGTTGTTTTAGGAGTTCTTTATATATTCTGGATGTTAAGTTGTTATCAGAGATGATTTATAGATATT
Organism: Nyctereutes procyonoides; assembly: GCF_905146905.1. Classification (NCBI taxonomy): domain Eukaryota; kingdom Metazoa; phylum Chordata; class Mammalia; order Carnivora; family Canidae; genus Nyctereutes; species Nyctereutes procyonoides. The sequence continues at coordinate 11,202,412 of NW_026575140.1, read as the reverse complement.
TTATCCCCTTCATAGATTGTCTTTCACTTTCTTGATATTGTCTTTTGATGTACATTAGTTTTTAATTTTGATGGATCCCAATTTATCTATTTTTTTAAATTTTTATTTATTTATGATAGTCACAGAGAGAGAGAGAGAGAGAGAGAGAGAGGCAGAGACACAGGCAGAAGGAGAAGCAGACTCCATGCAGGGAGCCTGATGTGGGACTCGATCCCGGGTCTCCAGGATCACACCCTGGGCTGAAGGCAGCGCTAAACCGCTGAGCCACCTGGGCTGCCCGTCCTTTTTTTTTTTTTTTTAAAATAATTTATTAGTTTTGGATCACAAAGTACAGGGAAGGCACAAAGGCAGTTCCTGTGACTCCTTGGCGGTTACTTCCCGGACAGTGCATCTGGAACTACCTCTATACACCAGGCTTGGCGCCCATAATCTAACACCATAACAGCTGCAGAGTATAGCACCTGACTGTGGGTGGCAAAGTTTAAATACACCCCATTCACAATGCAGGGCTCCCCTCCATTTTCCAGATCTCTCTTGCAAACTGTGAAATGCCACTAGAACTCTCAGGAATGAACTCTTAGAGTTTTTTTTTTTTTTTTTTAACTTTTTAGAAGAGCTTTTTTAACAGTAGTGACTAAGGCCCTGTGTTCTCAGTGTTATAAGCCCCAGGCTGCCTGGGGCATGGGGACAGCAGTCCCTGGGAGTCCTCCATATCCTAGGCGGCGATGGAGGAAGGGCAGGCCAGGCCAAGCATGAGGAATAAACAATTTTATTGGCCTCAGATCAGGAATCTGTGGGTCTTTTTTTTTTTTTTTTTTTAGGAGTCCATGGGTCTTGAGGACTTCCATGTATTTGTTGATTTTCTTCTCCACCTTCTTTTTGACCCATTTCTGTAGCCTCATGAACTGCTTCTTCTCCGGTAATGGATCTTGGCCTTCTCTGTCCTCTTCTTCTCCAGGGTGGCTGTTACTGCCTGGTACTTCCAGGTACCTTGTGAGCCAGGCACCCCAGGTAAGCAAACTTTCACGTAGGCTTCAGGCGTACCACCTTGGGGGCAGCAGGAACCATCGTCCACTTTTTCTTGTCATAGGGTGGCGGGATCCCACCAAACACCTTGAGGCAGTCCAGGGCAGCCAGGCCTCGCTTGGTCTTGTGGGGCAGCACGCCTCGCACTGTTCCCCAAAAGATGCAGCTGGGTGCTTGGGAGTGGTAGGGGCCACAGGATGGGTTGGTGTTCATCTGTTTGCGGAGGAAGGGGCAGGTCCTGGTGCTCAATGGCCGAGGCATTTCCTGGCCACCTGGTGGCCCCTGTGGCCAAACAGGTGCTTCTGGGCAGGAGGGTTGTAGTTGTGTGCTGTGAGGGCATCAACATTTCTGGCAATTTCTACAGAAACAAGTTGAAGGACCTTCCTTCCTCATTTTCAGCTGTATAATACAGATGGTCCCGGACTGATGATACTTTGACTTAAAAGTCCCCCCCACCCCTTTTTAAAGTGTAGTTGACATACATTATATTAGTTTCAGGTATATAACATAATGATTCCACATTTATATGCAGTATGAAATGCTCATCATAATTGTAGTTACCATCTGTCACCATACAAAGTTATTCCAGTATTATTGAGCATATTCTCTATGCTGTCCATTACGTCCTCATGACTTATTAATTTTATAACTGGAAGTTTGTACCTCTCAATCCCATCACCTATTTCACTCATCTCCTCACTGCTGACTTATGACTTTTTTGACTTTATAATGGTGGGAAGCAATATGCATTCAGTAGAAACTATACTTTGAATTTTGTTTTTTTCCCACACTAGTGATTATGCAGGATTTTCTCTTGTGATGATGGCAGCTGCAGCAAGCCACAGCTCCCAGGCAGCTACGTGATCATGATGGTAAACAATCAACACACTTAATCATTCTTTACCCACATAAGCATTTTGTTTTTTTATTTTCAGTATAGTATTCAATAAATTACATGAGATATTCAGCACATTATAAAATAGACTTCGTGTGAGATAATTTTACCCAACTATAGGCTGATGTAATTGTTCTGAGCACATTTAAGGTAGGCCAGGGTAAACTATGATGTTTGGTAAGTTAGGTGTATTAAATGAATTTTTGACTTACAATATTTTCAACTTAAGCTCATTTATTAGGATGCAGCCCCGTTACAAGCTGAGGAAGATCTGTATTCCATCATACAAAGATATCACATTATTTAGCCATTCCCCTATTAAAAGTTTTTTTTTGAGTGTTGTTGACACATAATGTTAATTTCAGGTGGACAACATAGTGATTCAACATCTCTATACAATATGCAGTGCTCACCACAAGCAGCTACCATGTTACCATATAACATTAGTACATTATCATTGACTATATTCTTTATGCTGTACCTTATATTCCCATGACTTATTCTTTCCATACTGGAAGTTGTATCTCATTCTCCCCCTCACTCATTTTGCCCATCTTCTCCCTCCCCAGCCATAAGTTTGTTCTCAGTATTTATAGGTCTGATTCTGCTTTTGGCTTGTCTGTAGTCTATTGATGGACATCAGCTCCACCATGAATATCCCAAAGTGATTCTTTTGTACATTCTAACTTAAGAACCACTGACCTTTTGTTTAATGAACAAAGCAGGATTTTATTGAGTTGCTATTAAATATCATTTGAATAGTACTTGAGATACAGAAGTGGAGACATTCGACTTAAGTGTACTGATTTTTCCCACCTGCTATTTGGATTAATTACTGGAATATATTTGGGGCACCTGGGTGGTGCAGCTGGTTGAGTGTTCAACTCTTGGTCTTGGTTCAGGTCACGATCTCAGGGTTGTGAGATTGAGCTCCATGATGGGCTCTGCAAACAGTGAAGAGTTTGCTTGAGACTTTCTCTCCCTCTGCCCCACACCCCTTAAATAAATAAATCTTAAAAAAATAATTACTGGATTATAATACCATGAGAACCACTGCCATGGAGTATGGTTTGTGTCAGCCTACATGATAGTTTTAACCATTTTGTGTGATTTCTTGCAAAGAGCTATCACAGAAGATGCAATAAATACATTTTACTGATTTCACGTTGTAGAACTTTTAAGCAATAAGGAGATGTCAACATTGGGTGGGGAAAATGATTGTGAAAAGGAAATGATTTCTTTAGAGAGCCCTGTCTCAGCCAGGTTGTAGAAGCATCTATAATAACGCAAAGGGCAGCTTTGTTTTCAGCACTGAAAACTCTCCAGAACAAAGAGACAGATTGATGCTTCTCCCCCTCCTACACCCCCCCCCCCCGCTGCGTCCTGTACAGTGGCTGATTTCTGGAAACACTTTGGCAGCTACGTGGGGTTATAGCGTGGCCAGGCTTCTTTGGGGTTTGTAAAGAAATACTAGGGGAAACTCAAGTGTGAAGCAAGAGCTCAACACTTAACAGGGATGTTGTTTGTGGCTCTGTTACTGGAAAATGCTATGACCTTATTAACAAGGTCAAAGTTGTGTAGACACAGGAATTACAAAATCAAGAAGGGGGTGGAGTGAGATATTGGAGGCATAAAAGCATCTACAGGTGTCTCCCACAGCACTGCTCTTCCAGAGGCAGACAAACCAAAGATGCGGTGAGTTTTGCTGCTTGTTCATAGATTACTTCTTCCTTCTCTGTCTACATCGTTTACCTACAGGACAGTGCAGGTAGAGGGGAAACCAAAGAAGAGATGCAGAACAAAAACTGAGAAATAGGGCAAATGAGTTAAATCATAATGAATTAAGGGGTTTCATGTGTTAAATCTTCTGCTTTTCTGCATCCATAGAATGTGACTTACTCTAAGAGGTATCTTTTTCCTCAAGGTTACAAATTTTTCATCTTTGCAGGAGATGCCTGCCAGCAGCTCTTATAGTAGGCTTTTTGGCAATCTAAATATGTTTATTAGTAGATTAAAAAAATGTGTACCAGGGATCCCTGGGTGGCGCAGCGGTTTGGCGCCTGCCTTTGGCCCAGGGCACGATCCTGGAGACCCGGGATCGAATCCCACGTCGGGCTCCCGGTGTATGGAGCCTGCTTCTCCCTCTGCCTGTGTCTCTGCCTCTCTCTCTCTCTCTCACTGTGTGCCTATCATAAATAAATAAAACAAACAAACAAAAAAAAAATGTGTACCAATAGTAACACATTTGAGTGACCCAACTAAGGCACTGAGATTTTATCAAAAGAACAATTTTTTTTTTTGAAATGTTGAAGTCACAAGACTACCAACTTAACATAACCAAGTAATCTCTGTATAGCTGGTCTCTGGTGAGTGTGGCCTGAGCATTGATGCCTGTGTCCACAGTCATGCGTCCAGGAGGCTAGTTATATTCCTGGTAAACTTTTTGGCATTTTGGGGTCTCCTGAAGGCAAAATATCGTAGAATAGTAAGAAAACCATGGTAAGTGTTTTACATTCTGTATGTTTAGAACATCTTATCATGGAAAAATTTAAAAAGTACAGAGAATAGCATAAGAAATCCCTATTTTCCATCTTCAAGCTATCCGCATTTTATTAGCAAGGGTGCATGAGGGAGGCTTCTTTTTGCAGGAGAGCTCACATATTATTAGCAATCTTTTAAAAAATATTTTGACAGAGAGAAAAGAGAGAGAGCACATGTAGGCAGAGCGGCAATCAGAGAGGGAGAAGCAGGCCCTCCACTGAGCAGAGAGCCCAGTATGGTGCTCAATCCCAGGTCCCAGGGATCATGATCCGAGCCAAAGGCAGATGCTCGACCAACTGAGGCACCCAGGAGCCCCTATTATTAGCAATTTAATGTTTCCTAAACGCCACCAGAAATTGAGGGCCATGTATCTATTGTGTGCCTTCCTATATTGGTGGTTCCTCTCTGAAGCTAATGTAGCATTCCCAGCAGCACAGAGCATGCTGGAATTTGGGTGTACTGGGAAGCTATACAAGGGTGTATGTGGGTGGTGGTGGTGGGCAACTTTTTGTCCTAACACTTTCATATAGCTTCTTCTCTGGCTGCCTAATGGGAGGGTGTGTGTGTGTGAAGTAGGGAGACCAATTGTGCACTCCTTGTCTTCTCTCTGCAGAGCCCTGGGAGCTGTCATTGCCCTCCTGCTCTGGGGGCAGCTTTTCGCAGAGGACACTGGCAGTGAGGCCACTGGCAGTGAGGCCATGCAGTGAGGCCACTGGCAGTGAGGCCACAGATAATACAGGTCAGTCTTCGGGTTTGGGTGGGAGCCTCACATCCCAGCACTGCTGCGTCTCATTTGGACCCTATCAGATCTACATCCTCTCTTTGGGAAGAGCCAGTACCTCCTTCTTGTCATAATCTCTGGTATTTCAGGCCAGTGAAGAACACTGGGGAGCCAGGCAGGAAAAAGGGGAGATGGCCTTCCCTTTGGCTTCCATTTGAGGTGGAGGAGGGGTAGTGGTTCAGAGCAGCTTCTTCTCCACTGACTTTTCATGGGTCTCTGGGATCAGTTTTTGAATGTCAACCACCTCTTCCTGTGACTTTTTCTTTGCAGAGGTCAGCCTCCCAAAGCCCCCAGTGATTGAAAATGGCTATGTAGAGCACATGGTTCGCTACCAGTGTAAGACTTTCTACAAACTGCACACTGAAGGAGATGGTAAGCCCTGGCCAAGTGTCCCTGCACCCTCCCCCACCCCGGCCTTTCCATGATGAGTGTGGCCAGGGGTGATGGGCCATGAAGATTACATGTTCTTCTTGGAACCAGGAGTAGTAGATTCTAGTAAGGGTTTTGGCACCAGTAATTGTGGCCTTTTGGGTAAATTCACTTAGCCTAGACAAACAAAGGGTTGTGGAAGGGGAGGTGGGTTGGGGGATGGGGTAACTGGGTGATGGGCAATGAGGAGGACACTTGAGATGACACTGGGTGTTATACTATATGTTGGCAAACTGAATTTAAATAACAAAAAACTATAATGTTAGCACAGTCCTTGGAACACAGTAAATGTCTAATAAAATATATTAATCCAATGGAAAAAAACTTGCTTAGCCTCAGTTTTTGTCCTTTGTTAAGGGGGAGGTGATGCCAAGTGAGATCTACATTTCCAAAGGCAGATGTGGTAAAGGAACTGAGGGTGGTGCCAGTGATGATGACCGGTGGCTCCGATCTAGTACTATGTTCCCTGCACTGTTCTAAGTGCTTTACATTTATTTGCTCACTTTGTTCTCACAACGCCCCTCTGAGGAGATACTGTTGTTATTCTCATTTTGCCAATGAGGAAGGCGAGGCACGGAGAGGCTGAATGACATGTTCAAGTTCAGGGGGCTTGTAGAGGGAGAGCGAGAATCTGAACCCTGATTCTTACTCAGTACTGTGTCACCAAAGCCCCAGATCCATCCTGCTGGGCTTCACTGGCACCCCCAGCACTTGGCTTCTAGAGCAGAGCTCGTTCCTCCCTCCTCTTCTCTGCCCCTTCCTTCTGTCTCTCTTTAATTCTCTTTCAACACCTTCTTTCCTCATGCTAGGTCCAGATTCAATTTCTCTTTTGACTCATTTCTTTCCTTTTGTTTCAGGAGTGTACACCTTGAACAGTGAGAAGCATTGGACAAACAAGGCCGTTGGAGAGAAACTTCCTGAATGTGAAGCAGGTAGGAAGAAGCCAGGGGCCCTGGGGAGCCAACCAAAGGTGGGTGTTGAGAGTCTACTGCGTGTGCAGGCATCTTGATCGAAACATCCTGGAGGCACATCTTTACTGACTGAGCACCCAGATGGAGGGCCAGGGAGAACCATAAATGGTCAGCCAGGCTGTTGAGTGCACATCTAGGTGATGAGTCCCCAGTAAAGTTCACTAAGGGTCTTGCTCCTTTGGGCCTTCGGGGTATTGGCGGAATCCGCTGTCTATGAGCCCTCCAGGGCCAGGAGGCCCTATATGTACACATAAGCCGTCCAGGGAGCCCAGAGTCAAGTAAAGCACGCTCCAGGAAGAATGCGTTGTGGGAGGACAGCGCAAAACCCAATCCACAGAAGTGTGATGCAAGCTGGAGAGGGGCTAGAACTTCTGTTTCTTGTTATTAGGAAGAGACCTTCTTTCCCTTTCCCTCCTGGACAAGAGGATTTTGCCTGCCCTCTTGTGCCATTAGTGGTGCAGAACTATTCACCTGCTTTATATTAACTGCAACATCTGAAATCGGAGTTCCAGCCAATGCTGCAACAGATCACTCCTTATTCAGAGAGAATGAATTACTATAGTTTCTCATCCTTACAATGAATTTCCAGGAGCTGTGGACATGTCTATTTGTGATAACTTATTTAAACACACATACGGTTCTTTAGCCAGCATTTGAAAATATCAGCATTAGTTGTTTTTTTTTTTCATGAGTTAGAGAAGCAAGAAATAAAACTGTGTCTTAGTGATGTATGCAACTTTATAAAAAAGAACCATTTTAAACCGTGGAAATGACAGGAGCAGGTGATAAAGGCATGTCAATACTTCTAGCTGTTCAGAAATTACGACAGTTTAGACAGTAGCAACTGCTAACCCTGTCCCTCTCTTTCCCACACTGGAGACTCACATTTCTGCTCTTGACTTTCTTTTCTTGACAGTATGTGGAAAGCCCAAGAACCCAGTGGATCAGGTGCAGCGGATCATGGGTGGATCAGTGGATGCCAAAGGCAGCTTTCCCTGGCAGGCTAAGATGGTCTCCCACCATAATCTCACCTCAGGGGCCACACTGATCAATGAACAATGGCTGCTGACTACAGCTAAAAATCTCTTCCTGGGCCATAAGGATGATGCAAAAGCAAAGGACATTGCCCCTACTTTAAAACTCTATGTGGGGAAAAATCAGCTTGTGGAGGTTGAAAAGGTAGTCCTACACCCTAACCAGTCCAAGGTAGATATCGGGCTCATCAAACTCAAACAGAAGGTGCCCATTGATGAGAGAGTAATGCCCATCTGTCTACCTTCAAAAGATTATGCAGAAGTGGGGCGTATAGGCTACGTGTCTGGCTGGGGACGAAATTCCAACTTCAATTTTACTGAGCTACTGAAGTATGTCATGCTGCCTGTGGCTGATCAAGACAAGTGTGTACAGCACTACGAAGGCAGCACGGTGCCTGAAAAGAAGTCACCGAAGAGCCCTGTCGGGGTACAGCCCATTCTGAATGAGCACACCTTCTGTGCCGGCATGTCCAAGTTTCAGGAAGACACTTGTTACGGTGACGCTGGCAGTGCCTTTGCTGTTCACGACCAGGACGAAGACACCTGGTATGCGGCCGGGATCCTGAGCTTTGATAAGAGCTGTACTGTGGCCGAGTACGGGGTGTACGTGAAGGTGCCCTCCGTTCTGGCCTGGGTGCAGGAAACCATCGCTGGCAACTAATGCTGACAGGCTGGCAGCCTCTGCCTAAGAGCAAGAATTCACTCTGGGAGGAAAAACTGCATGGGAGTGGAGGGGGTAGAACACGGTGTGAAGCATGCTGAGTCGATCAATAAAGGGCTTTCTTGAGTCATTTCTGTGCTGTTTTTAGCCTCCGGCCGTGTTTACTGTCTCATGTGTGGTACAGCAACACCCTAGTGGGATAGCGGTGTATACTGGGAGTGTGGCAGAAAGCAGCCCACGCTAACTGGAAATCCCTGAGGGGACATGAAACCGTCCCATGCTGGGGTCGTACTCGGTGACCGAGTTCTACCAAATGGCAGGCCTCAGAAAGGTCACCGTTTCACTTGCTTCAGACAAGGAAACAGACTTGGAGAAGTTAAGTGATTTGCTTGAGGCCACAGCGCCATGAGGCAGCGTGACTGGGTTGACTGCGAGCCCGGGCCTGTCCGATCGTGACCCCCAGCTCTCTGTACGGCCTCCCCTTGCTCTCTGCAGTGAGTGAGGGGGCATGCGGACGGAGGGGGAAGATGCCAGCTCAGCACGGGACAAAAACAGGGGTTCTGACGTGGGCAGCACTCAGAAGACAGATGAGATAGGGTAAAGGCAGTATTCTGGACTTGCTGGGCCAGACTGTAGCATCTGCCAAGCGCCTTCAGTTCCCTGCCATTAGTGTCCAGTTTCCTTCCCGAGGGGCTTGAGCCGGATCATCTCCAACATCCCTACCAACATTCTGGATCCTGGTGAAGAGTTACAGGTCCCTTCCTCAATAGGGTGTGCTTTCCCCAGGTGGAAGAAACCTGTCCCTTACCGGGAGCCAAATGCAAACCATCTGAGTCTTCCCCTTCACAAAGACAGGGTCTTGCTCTTAAGGGTCTCCCAGAACAGTTTCAGAACCCTTGTCAACAGGAAGCTCTTCTTCTAACTTCTTCCACTCTTTCCGGCTATTCAAGCCTTTAGAACACTGACGTTTCATCAAGGTACCTTTTTGTCAGATGCAAAGATGGCCTCTCCAGCTCACTGGTACAAAATGCCCCGATGTCTGTGTTCTTGCACCCGGGTCTGCCCTGCACGGTGAGGCTGTCCTTGTACCCACTCTCCAGAGCCATCCATGCTTTTCAACAGGTCAGAGCTAGCGGGCCAATGGAGATCTTACACCTATGCTCTAACACCTGGGAAAGAGCGAATAGCCAGAAACTGACATATACTAGACACGTACATGGATGCCTCTCAGAATACAGTTAGGACCTTTTCTTCTGGTACAGTCTTTAGCACTCAATTTTCTTTTTTAAAAGATATTATTTACTTATTAATGAGAGACACAGAGAGAGTCAGAGACAGAGGCAGAGGGAGAAGCAGGCTCCATGCAAGAAACCCGATGCGGGACTTGATCCCGTGACTCCAGGATCATGCCCTGGGCCGAAGGCAAGCGCTAAACCACTGAGCCACCCAGGGATCTCCTCACTGTGCTTTTCTTGAAGAATTATCTGCTTGCATTAAGTGGCTTCTGGCCACTGTTCAGGAGGAAAGTACTAAGAGGAAGCCTTTGGCATTTCTTCCATTCACTCTTCTCTGGCTTCCTCCACAGCAGCACCTCCTGGCCTCCTGGTCTTCAGGGACATGGAACTGCACATAACTCTCAGGGCGGTTCTGCGGTCTCCCCTCTTGGTGCCCTCCCCTGACATGCACATAGAAACCTCCTACTGTCCTCCCAGGTGCAGGCACTGTGTCCTCTACGAAGCCCTTTCCCGCTTAGGAACCATCTGTGTTTATGGAGCACCTAGCCCAGGGCAGGGCATTCAGTACGCACTCAGTCGGCACTTGTGGAATGGAAAGCAACCGAGAGAGGAACAAAAACACAAATCAGGACTTCAGAGAAACACTCCCCAGAGACCTCAGGGGGAGTGGAGATAGGAGAATTTTATGCACACCAGTCCTGAGTTTTTGCTAGGATCTGCACACTTAGCCCATATCTGATGCTGTGTGATTTAGGATCTGACAGAAAGTCCAACACACAGTGACATGACAGGCCATGAAAGTGTTTTATTCTTTCACAGGGGTCTGGGGGGAAAACAGGTCTGGAGTTCACTCAGTAGCTCAATTATGTCATCAGGGATCCAGGTTCTTACTGTTGTTCTCACACAGACTTTTCATCCCAGTGCTGGTCCTCCTGGTCCTAGGATGGCTGTTGTAGTCCCATCAATCAGGATAACCAGAGCAGCAACAGGTGGTGGAGGAAGGGTTTGATTCTGCCCTCTTCCTGGAGTGGCTCTCTCCTTTCATCGGTGAAGAACACAAAGGCCCCCAGCAGCCTTCCTTCTGGTCACCTTTTCCTGCAGACCAGGCTTGCAAAGGAAGCCACCTGGTCAAGGGGGAATGCACTTGCAGTGACAGTGCTGGCCTTCATGGAACTGGGCTTCTGTTGGCTCTGAGGCCAGCAGCTGCCAAGCAGGTGGATGCTGCCTGGGGCCCACTGCCCTCCGGCTCTAAATCTATTCTCTTGTTCTAGAAGACCAGGATTCATAGGCTCTGTGGGGTTTTGAGAGAAGCAATGACTTGCCCGAGTGGTGGCAGGTTATGCCAGGGATGCTGGAAGAACAATTCTTCATAAAGTTATTAAAAGAGGCAAATACCATAGAGATAATATTTCTTTCTAACAACTCTGACATCTCTTTCCAGTATTGAGTCCTTGGAGTAAAATTCTCTGCCTCAGAGAGAGGCAGAACTCTGACTTCTGGGAGAAACCTGCTTCTACTTACGACAGGTAGTTAATTTTTTGTTTAGCTCAAATTGGGTGCTGGATGATAAAGGTTCCAGGTCTTATTTCTTGGGTAATTTAATAACATAAAAACTAGTAAAATGAGCAAAGCAGGATACAGTTATAAAAGTCTAAGCCAGAAAGCTTCCAAAATAAAACAAATTTGCCCACTCTCAGTAGAGAATCATTTTTCCAAAAGAACCTGAGCTACCAGGGACTGGAGATGGGAGAGTATGAGATAAATCTGAGTGGGTGAGGGTAAGGGTGTGCGCGTACATCTAGGGTATAAAATAAGTATTTCTGTTCTTATGGGAACTGATTTTCTATTTTACTTATGTATCAAATAAACACAGTTAAACTGTACTAGCCAATGGTTAGAGGGATTATGTTATTATCTTAAGGAATAAAGAGAAGAACGATATAAATCATGCTGGGAAAATTGACCACAGCTGTCTTGACTGCTCTGTCTGCAAGGAGTAGACACTTAAGCATCCCTGCTCATCACGGCATCAGCAAGGTCTTCTACTTGGGGGTGGAGTTTTTTCTATCCAAGTCGGACCTCTTCTCTGCTGGGACGCTGAACACACTTCGGAAGGACTCCAGGAAAACAGCAGAGCTAGATTCAGGTACTGCTTCAAGATGTGCCTTTTTCTTCAATTTTGAGTAGTCAATGTGCTAAATGTCTTGATAGAGAAGGTCATATTTGGGAATATTCTTGGGATCAATAGGACTTTGGACAATAAGTTTTCCCCTCATTGCTCCTCGATAGATTACTTCAATCAAATCTATGAAGTCCTGCTTGGTTTTGAAACTTCCCACAAACTTAGTGTGATCTGGAGACCTAGAGAGCACAGAAGAAAACAAGGCTGCTCAGAACTTTTGGTGATTACTCACTGCAGACCTCCGGGATAAACAAAATGAATTGCAGCTCTGTTACTTTCTTCTTGTTGGGGAGACTTAAGACATAAAGCCTGATGCTGATTTCTCTGTTTGCAATTACTGGGCCCATCTGATACAGGACTAACACTAGTGCTGTCGGCCACTGGGGTGGCACGTAAGCCCCATCATGTGAAGAGCCTCCACTTCACAATCTATTTTAATCACTTCTTAGCTCCTTATCCAGTAGAATTCCCCGGATGCTTGCGTGGGCATAGTCTGTGGCTGCTGCTGTTGGTTATACCATGTAAAGCCCATTAACTGGTTGTCCTCTTGGTAGTTCCCCTCACTTAAATTTTTGAGTGGTGGGTATGAAATATTTATTTTTAACTTTTTTTATTATTTCAAACTTTAAGTATGTTAATTGTAGAAATTTTTCAGAAAAAAAAAATTACCAGTGAGGTCAGAGACTGCATTTTGGTACATGTCCTTCCAATCTGTGTGTGTCTCTGTATGCAGATGCATTTCTTTTTTCAAAATCAGGGGAATTATATCATGCAAACCATTTTGTAATATGCTTTTCCAACTAACATACAACCTATTTCTTTCAAAGTCATTAAACTTGCATCTACAACATTATATGAAATTGATATCTAGTATTCCTCTGTGGACATCTATGTTCTTTCTATGTATTTGTTAAATAATGGTGGGATGAATATTCATACAGCCAATTTTGCCCACTTTCATGATTATTTTCCTTCAGAGAAATTCCTGGAAATGCAATTACAGGGTTAAAAATTTTAATTTTTTAAAAATGATTTTACTTATTTATTCGTGAAAGACACAGAGAGAGAGAGGCAGAGACACAGAGACCAGGCAGATGGAGAAGCAAGCTCCACGCAGGGAGCCTGATGCAGGACTCGATCCCGGGTCTCCAAGATAATGCCCTGGGCCAAAGATGGCGCTAAACTGCTGAGCCACCTGGGCTGCCCTAATTTTTTTTTTAAGACAGTACAAGAGTGGGGGAGGGACTGAGGGAAAGGGTCAACCAGACTTGGTGCTGAGCATGGAGCCTGACACAGGGCTCAATCCCACAACCCTGAGACCATGACCTGAGCCAAAATCAAAGGTCGGATGCCTCAATCAAAAGAGCCACCCTCCCCCCAAAAAAAGAGCCACCCAGGTGCCCCCCAAATTTTACTTATTTTTCAGGTGGTATAGTGTCATAAATCACCTTTTAAAAAGACTGCACCAAAATAATACCTATATCAACTATATCCTAGGAAAATAAATATCTTTAAAATACTTAAAACAGGTAATATTTAATTTTCAAAAAGATAGTAACAAAACATGTACACAGATCTAGACAATTGAACCTCACCCACAGTAAGAAACGGTAAGGGGATCCCTGGGTGGCTCAGCGGTTTAGCGTCTGCCTTTGGCCCAGGGCGCAGTCCTGGAGTCCCGGGATCGAGTCCCACGCTGGGCTCCCGGCATGGGCCTGCTTCTCCCTCCTCCTGTGTCTCTGTCTCTCTCTCTCTCTATGTCTATCATAAATAAATAAATCTTTTAAAAAAAAAAAAAAGAAACGGTAAGAACTATGGACACACTGAAAATACATGTTAAGTATTAGGATGCTGACTGGATGCAGTGGAGAGTGTTACAGATTTCACAGTGCTTATTCTTGACAGAATTGTCTGAAGAATGACTTTAAAACTTTCTGAGTGGCAGAAGACGGGATAGTTGGCCAGAAAGAAGCATGTCTTCGTTTCCTGGAACACTTCTTTTACAAATGCAGTCAAACAGTCCCAAAAGTACAATGACATATCCGATTTTAAATGAAATTCCTGGGAAACTTTTTAAAAAGCTGTTCTGTATTTTCTACACTGAAGGATGGTTAGTGCTCTGCAAACTGCACAGTTCTTTCATCCTTTAGTAGGAAGTTAACACTGGCCATTCCTACTAGAAATACTCTTTTTTGCACCAAAGTTTCACATAACAAATGAGTAGGTCAGTGGAGGAAACAGAACCAATATAAAGCTCACGAAGCCACCATCCCAGGCAGGGAGGAGAGTTACTGGAACTACTTGGGTAAAAGAAACTCCCACTGTTATAATAACTTCAAGTCAATCTAACTTACCCATAATCCACTTTCATATGCTGCCCATTGAAGAAAAACACAGTAGATGGAATATAACTGATGTCAAAATAGTGTGTGTAAACAGGAGTTTGGTCCACATCTACCAGATATATAGCAGCCATTTTACTCAGGTCAGGAGAAGTTTTAGAAAGCTGCAAATAGAGAGAGATACGTAGGTCACAATACAAGAGGCAGCTAAGGTTTCTTCTGTGAAACGTTTTGCTGGAATATTGTTTGAAAACAATTTCTGGGGTAAGAATCTCTCCTGACTTTCATGTTAGACACAGTATAACCTTACCATTCAGAGTCTGAGTCTCTGTTGGTAAATTTGTGAGAGGGCCCTGGGTAAACTGTGTAAATACATTTCTTCCTTTTCAAGAAAATTCTGGTTTGGGTTGTAAAAAGTTTTTATAAGTATTTTGTGGATTTATAAAATCCATTTTTTTTTTTTTAAAGATTTTATTTATTTATTCATGAGAGACACACATAGAGAGAGAGGCAGAGACACAGGTAGAGGTAGAAGCAGGCTCCATGCAGGGATCCTGATGTGGGACTCGATCCCAGGTCTCCAGGATCACACCCTGGGCTGAAGGCGGCGCTAAACCGCTGAGCCACCCAGGCTGCCCATAAAATCAAAGTTCACTTAAACAAAAACAACTCAGAAGTATGTACCGTACACTGAAATTCCCTCAAATCTCTTTCTTTCCAATCCCCCATAAATAATAATTATAATAAAAATAGTGAAGACTTGCATGGCAGTTATTATGTGCTAAGCGTCCTAAGTGCTTTGCACGTGTTAACTCATTTAATCGTTACAACATTCCTATGCGGTTATTATAGTCCCCATTTCTTAGATGAAGAAACTGAGGTAATCTGCCTCCAGTCACAGACCTAGTAAGCAGTACAGCTAGGACTTGAACTTGGTAGCCTGCCTTCAGTCTATACTCTCGGCTCTGTGATATTCCCTCCCCTCTACAGCTGAGGGCATAAACCTCTGGCCCTTTCCCCCTCAGGTTAACACAATGCATACTCATTTTTAATCACAGTAATTAAGATTATTATTTTCAAAATTGAAAAAAATTAAATAGTAATAAAGATTCTTATACTGGATACACATTGCGGGTGGTGGCAATAGAAATGGTGGGAAGAGGTCTTAGTTCTGGAGTAAGTCCCTAATAAACAGATGAGAATATACCCATTCTGTCTGAGGCCCCCCTCTCTACGCATTAGAGTAGGAAAATGTGTTAGAAGTCAGAGATTATCATCAGGCACACACTGGATGCAATACACTAGGAAAGCTTATCTGCAGGCAGAGAAAACGAAGTTCACACCCCAGCTCTGCAGGTTAGTTGTTCTGTCCTGTGGGTAGGCACCTGACCTCCCTGGCATTCATCCACCTACTGTGGGAACAGTAATTATCCCACTATTGTGAGCAGCGAGCAAGATAAGGTTCACAGATGCTTATTAATAGCGTTTCTGGTCCTCCACTGCCTTGTTGGTGAAACTGAACTTGGATGGCTGCTGGTGGGGAAGGACATCTCGGACAGACTTAGCACAGTTGCAGATTTGGGGGCTCAGCTCAGGGCAGGCACACGATTCACTCCTGGTGAAAGTGTGCCAACTAATGAAAAGCTGTATCCTTGGGCCCGGCCACTCCCTTCCATGCACTCTGTTGATGGTGAAGTAAGAATATATGGATTTTTAATAAAAAACATTCACTGAAAAAATTCACTTACTATATCATCTAGGTGCAGACAGACAGGATCCTCATCTCTCCCAAACCTGAGGACCAACACCTTCTCTGCCGTACTTTTTATTGCTTGGTCTACTTCTTTTTTGCTATTTAGCTTGGGCAACAGGAAGCTCATCTTGAAATAATCCAAATATTAATCCTCGCTGTCAGTCCTGAAATAGTCGCAATATTTAAAGACAGATTAAGCGCATGAGTTCTAATTTTAAGAAAATTTAATTTTTGCAATGGGTAATATACGTACATTCTATCCCCAGAGGAACAAGTGGTTTCATACACAGTATCAAAAAAGGAAAAGGAAAACACTAAATGTGCAAACTGGTGGCAAGTCCACCTGCTTAAAAAGAAACAAGATAGGTAGACGGTGAAAAATCGCCCTTCCCTGTCTGCCCTCAACTAGCCCCATTTGCACTGTATCTTCCAGTTTTGTTATGCATCTACAGGAAAGTACAAATATGCATTCCTACGTTTTTTCCCTCTTTTACTCCAAAAATAGCCTATTCTGCCAGTGTTCCAGCAGGAAAAAGGTGACATTCTCAAATTTGGTAATTTGAAGAGACCTTCATTAGGCAGGGTGCAGTGGTGTACTCCGCTAGCAAGAGCAGGGTACTGTTCCGACCCCTAAGCCTGAAAGAGCCATGGGAGAGAGTAGTCTGCAGGAGTGTGTGGTAGGGGCTGCTGGGTGCAGAAGGCTATTGTACGGTAGGTCAGCCTGCAGTGAAGGGGTGCAGCCCCTCCTCTCTCCCGCTCATCTCCTGCGAATGCCTCCACTGGCTGACTCAAACTGGAACCAGAGGGCAGGGGACATGCAGAGGCAGCCCAGTCTCCTGGTCCCAGAGTAGTCTAGAGGAGGAGGAAGAGGGGATCTGGAAAGGCAAATGATGGATGTCCAGCACACATACTTTACCCAGTCTTCTGCACTTTGTAGTTTTTTTACCTAACATGTAAAGATCTTCCCATATCCCTACTTACACTGTCACAGCAACACACTATTTCATGCATGTGTCAAAGTATTTATTTATTTATTTATTTATTTATTTATTTATTTATTTATTTTTGAATTTTTTTATTTAGTTATGATAGTCACAGAGAGAGAGAGAGAGAGGTAGAGACACAGGCAGAGGGAGAAGCAGGCTCCATGCACCGAAAGCCCGACGTGGGATTCGATCCCGGGTCTCCAGGATCACGCCCTGGGCCAAAGGCAGGCGCCAAACCGCTGCACCACCGAGGGATCCCCTCAAAGTTTTATTTAAAAACAAATCTTTTTAAAAAAATTTCATTTATTTATTTGAGAGTAAGAGAGCATGAGCAAGGGGAGGGGCAGAGGGAGAGGGAGGAGATTTCCCCTCTGAGCAGGGAACACAACACGGGGTTTGATCCCAGGACCCTGGGGTCATGACCTGAGCGGC
The DNA here is from genome assembly GCF_905146905.1 of Nyctereutes procyonoides. Classification (NCBI taxonomy): domain Eukaryota; kingdom Metazoa; phylum Chordata; class Mammalia; order Carnivora; family Canidae; genus Nyctereutes; species Nyctereutes procyonoides. The sequence goes on along the minus strand of NW_026575140.1, from coordinate 11,185,144 downwards.
AGGCAGACGCTTAATTGACTGAGCCACCCAGGCTCCCCATTATGCATGTACCATACTTTTTATTTTTTTTAAAGATTTATTTATTCATGATAGACAGAGAGAGAGAGAGAAGCAGAGACACAGGCAGAGGGAGAAGCAGGCTCCAGGCCGGGAGCCCGACGCGGGACTCGATCCCGGGACTCCAGGATCGCGCCCTGGGCCAAAGGCAGGCGCCAAACCGCTGAGCCACCCAGGGATCCCTTGTACCATACTTTTTAAACAGTCTTTTAGTGATGGAGTATTATCATGAGTCCTGGCTTAAAGATTGTTGGTGTATACCTTACGAGATGCACCTCACCACATGGCAAACAGATCAATTAAGGGTGTGACAGCCACACACACAAAATAAGTCATAAGATACTGAGATAGGAAGGACCTAATCCAATGCCCTCATAACTTTCTTTTTAAAATTTAATTGAATATTTATTCTTTGACTTTTAATCCTTTTTAAAGTTTATATTCAATTTGCTAACATATAGAATAACACCCAGTGCTCATCACACCACATGCCCTCCTTAATGCCCATCATCCAGTTACCCCATCCCCCCATCCACCTCCCCAACCCCTTCATTTTAGACTTGTTTGCTTGTATTACAGTTTTGGTTCTAGCTACAACAAGGACTAGAATCCAAGTCACCAGATTTCTAGTACAGTGTTCCTTCTGCTATAATAGTTTCCTATTTTTATGGCTGAGAAACTCTTTGATCAAGGACCTTTATTTTTGAGTCCGTCCACAAGAAACTCCATTGAGATCCTTGATATTTTACATTGGGTCCCAAAGTTGCCTAATGCTATGAAAAGGGAGGATTTCTTTATTTGTGTGTGTGTGTGTGTGTGTGTGATAAGTCACATTTCAAGATGTTAATGAATAACAATTCATACAGGGAATGAAATTGTTCCCATAGTGTCATACTTTAACTACGCAAGCTGACCACCAGAAGGGCCTTTATCAGATGTCTGTAGCAGAACAAATTACTGATGAAAGGGAAAGTCAAAGAAAGGATGGATCTATCCTACAAGAATTCAAACAGCACCTTCAGTACATTACTTACAGGAGGAGGTAGGGCGGGGGGCAAAGCTGTCTACCAGGGTGAGAGGACTGGATAAATGTTGGAATGAAGACAGGAAAACTGATGCCACCCCTAAGAAAATGCTCATAGCAAAGGATACCAACAGAGACTTCACAAAAGATGTACAAACGGACAAAGGTATTTGGAAAGTTACACTTTACTGGTAAACAAAGAACAGCAGCTTGGAAGATTACTTGACAAAGCCATTAAGCTGGTAAAGACGAAAACAGTAATGCAAGAGTGCGAATGGACACGCATTTCATAGTCCCCGCTGGAATGCAGAGAAGCAGAACTTTTCTAGGAAGGAAACACCCTGAGCAACGATACTTCTTCTGAGAACTAATTCGACACGTCCACAAAAGATTTACGTAGAAAACATCACTATTCTTGATGGTAAAACAAAACAAAACAAAACAAAACTGAAAATAACCCGCATGGCCCAAAGTAGGGGGACTGGAAAAATATAAACAAACAAACTGGAAAAATAAAGGCTAGTACAGTCCTGCCAGCCACCGTCATTACACAGCCACAGAATATCGTGCTACGAATGAACTTCTCAGATCCCGAAACGTTCTCACCGTGAAGAAGTCATAAAACAGACTACAGAGCGTGACCCCGTTGTGGTGCAACACAATACTGCGCACGCATTCTACGTGTGCGTGGAAAACTAACTGGGGGTCCATATCCCCCAACACCATCAGCGGTCATCTCTGCGACCGAACAGACGGCAGGGGATTCTTAGTTACATCGGAGTGAGCATCTTTCTTCCTCCAAAATCTTCGAGAAACACAGACCTATACATACATCAGCAATGCCTCTGGGTGGGCTGCTCCTGGCCGCCAACCGCTAGGGCGGACGATACTCACCTCATTTGTCCAGGTCACCTCTCGCTCTTCCGCTTCAGCCGCGTCCGCCACCTTGGCCTCCAGTCCAAAAAAGTCAGGACGTGGGCGGCCCCTCCCACGTCAACGCAGCCGCCTTAACGTACCGCAACCCAGGCGCTCCGGCCCAGCGGCTCCCAGAGCCCCGCTTAAGAAGGCGGAAGCGGAAGAAGGAAACGCACAGGCGCAGTAGATGAACTCGCGGTCCTCAACAGTCCAACAGGGGGTTATCCGAGTCATTGCCCACTTTGCCGGGCTTTGACCGGAAGCTGTGGAGTCACTTCCGCCCTCATTAAACATGACCGACCTTCTGCCCTCACCTTCCGTCTTGTGTAGCCTTTCAGGCTGTGATTGGTCGTGACGAGACTCGGAAGTGTCTCCGAATCAGAGTCCCAGAGGAGGACACTCTAGCCTTGAGCGCTTGGTCGCTTTCTGTCCCACACTTGGAGCGGGGAACCGGCGTTTTCCGGTCTTCCGTCGATGGTATCTTCGGATGGATAGAGGGGACCGCGCAATGTATTATGGGACAGTGATGGCCGCGTTCGCGGTTTGGGTTTGGGTCTGTGAGGCTGTCTGAGTGAGGGGTGGTGGTGCCGGCGCCCCAGAATCTGGGACGGAAGGTTCTGAGAGGCGGGCTTGGTGAGGTGAGTGCCCCTTCTTCCTTCCTGGCCTGCCCTTCGCCAATCATGGCAGCTCCAAGCGGCGGATATGGGTCCTTCCTTCGGGTTCCAGCCCGGGTTTGCGAAGTCCCGTCCCTGTCACCCAGCTTGCCTTTCTCACCGTAGGGATGCTGCGCCGGTGCGGCTGGCCCCATCCTTCCCCCTCGATCCGGTCAGATCCCGCTTCCTGGCCGGAGGTGCAGGGATGCTGCCCGGGGGCTCCCCCGCACGCTGCTCAGGCCCCTGCATTAGCCCCCTCCCCGGCCGACGCCGCCACACGCCGGGCGGCTGTGTCTTCCCGCCTCTGTCACAGTGTCTTCACTAGGCGATCTCCTCTACCACAGTGTCGACCCCAAGACGCGAGGAGTTCGGTCTGTTTTGTTCTCTGTTCTTTTCCTCTTGCCCAGAAGAGCGACTGGCTCACAGAAGGCAGTCAGGGAAAAATTGTTGAATGAGTAAATCTAGTTTTTCTGAATTGTTTTTTTTTTTTTTTTGTATTCTCTGTGGCTTCTTTGTCATTAATCATTCCCCAGAACCCAGCCCCTTAACTCCTGCTTGTTCTCAGCAGCTAATCAGGTCTCCTCAGATGCCTTGTCCTGGGCTGTTGATACGTTCCTTTGCTGTCTCTAGAAACGTGGGGCTTCCTGTTCTCCACGAATCAGTTTAAATTCATTCACCCATTTATTCATCAAATGTTTAATTTTGCCAGGCACTGGGTACAGCAACAGCAAGACAGACAAGGTTCTCTTTTTCACAGTATAGGACTTATTTTCGAGTTCAGACTACTAGTGAGCAGAATATACACGTGTTTACCTTCCTACTTAGATTTCCTCAGCTGCACACAGACGTCATCAATAGGCAGCTCTCTCCCTCCTCTTCTACCTGATGGCATTTTCCAAGATGCAGCCCTCGTGTCTTTGTTCGTATCATGCGTCCAGTCTGTTTGGCGATATTTCCCTGTTAGAGCGGCGCCTGTTAATTAGAGCTGGGCAAAAACATTCTGGATTCTGGTGGTACCGTACACCTTAACAGTTCCTTTGCCTCACTGACTTGCTGAAAGGAGAATTATCCAGGCATGTGTGTTTATAAGTTGTTGGTGTGTAATGGGAGGTAAAGAGGAGTTTGTTACAAGTTGTGTGGGAAAATCTTACAATCGCCTTAATACTTTTCAGGAACACCATTTCATTATCTAGTGTTTCTCATCAATATTTTTGGTGAACGTGGATTGTCTTTAAACAGATTTCAACTGCTGTGAGGTAATTCTTTTCTCCAAAACACAACTGGTCCCCAAAAAGTCTTTCATGTATGGATCACATGGTTGGTAGCCTTATACCCCAATGTGACTACTCTGCTGTATCTGTAGTTTAAAGGGAGAGAGAGGCAAAAGAACTCTGGTAGAAAAATGTTGAGCCCCAGCAGTTTATAGGAGCACAGCAAATAAAATAATGTAACACTTACCTTTATGTAACACTTTATGGTTACAGAGAGCTTTCACACACTTTTGTATTTGATTCTTAGGATACTTCCATGGAATAGATAAAGGAAAAAGTATTTCTTTTTTTTCAAATATAGAAATTATGCCTAACCAAATACCAACTTATCTGCTTACAATCACAGAAGTAGAAAATGTCAAAAGCTTGCTCTCTGAGGATTCTGACTTAAAATCTAGTGGTGTTTCCCCCTAGAGTCCTATTCTATATGCTATCATGTTCTCATAAGTGCCCTTTAGTGAGGTCTGTTTTTGCCTGGATGATACCCTCTTGGATCCTGATATTTTGTGGATGAGAGAGAGAGAGTCTGTGTGTGTGTGTGTGTGTGTGTGTGTGTGTATTTCTGATGTGTGTAGGAGTGGGGATCAGGATCTTTTGAGATTGTCATTGACTTAATGGAAAGGTCTTGGCAAGAGGTAGCTAAACAAAGCCTGGTCTTGATGGAGAGGTCACCCCCCTGAATATACTTATAACTGTAGTTATCTTGGGATACAGTGGAGTCAAACCTTTTCTCCTTTTACATCCAGTACAAAATGGGTTGACTTCCTTCCACAGATATCCCAGAGCCTGTCATGGAGGACACCAGCGAGGATGCCTCGATCCATCGATTAGAAGGCACTGATCTGGACTCTCAGGTTGGCGGTCTTATTTGCAAGACCAAAAGTGCAGCCAGTGAGCAGCATGTCTTCAAGGCTCCTGCCCCCCGCCCTTCATTGCTGGGACTGGACTTGTTAGCTTCCCTGAAACGAAGGGAGCGAGAGGAGAAGGATGAAGGGGAGGACAAGAAGAAGTCCAGAATTTCTTCCTACAAGGACTGGGAAGAGAGCAAGGATGACCAGAGAGATGCTGAGGAGGAGGGTAGTGACCAAGCTGGCCGACATAGCCGAAAAGACAGGTGAAGGCTTTTAGATGGGTTGACCCAAAGGGAATGAGAGTGGAGGCCAGAAAATAACATCTCATATTTATTTCTTTTTTCTTGTTGGACATGTAGATCTTTATGATATTATTATGATTCCATCATATTGAAGGTAGATAGGAATTGGTGTTTTCTTCAGGTTTGTCGGGGAACATTCAAAGGTGACTAAATAATAGAGAATGGGGGTTAGAAATGCTTTGGGTTGTTGCCATAAGTAAGCCTGCAGGGAGATAAAGTGGAAAAGGACAGGTCAGCCCACTGGAGGCCTGGGGGCAAGGTATTTCTCCTAAGGAAGGGTCTTTTACCAGCTGCCCTCCCTGTTTCAGACATTATCGATCTGCTCGGGTAGAAACTCCATCCCATCCTGGTGGTGTGAGTGAAGAGTTTTGGGAACGCAGTCGGCAGAGAGAGCGGGAGCGGCGGGAACATGGTGTCTATGCCTCGTCCAAAGAAGAAAAGGATCGGAAGAAAGAGAGATCACGGGATCGAGACTCTGACCGCAAGAGAGAGAGAGGTAACTGAGCAGAATAGTTTCTATAGCCCGTTAAGCATTTGAATTAACATGTCAGCCTCTTTTCCTGTTGCAGGAGTTTTTCCAATGCCCAATTATTAGGGAGCCCTATTGGTTTTGATTGTGTCAGGATTGGGAAAGCAGGCAGTTTAAGAGCTATTACTTGCAAAATAGCTGCTTTGCTTGAGTGCGTGATCCTTGTTTTATTATGAAAATTGGTGGTAAAGAGGATATTGCGTAATATGTATAAAAAAACCAAAATTTACAGCAGTGTTGGTGATAGAGAAAGGACAGTGCTGTGGAGCAAAGCTAGACATAAAATCCAGTGCTGGCTTTGCTCAGTATTGTTTTAAGTTTTATAGTTTATAGGCTTGTAACTACTAAAAAGCTATTCACTGTAGACTTATAACTATTGTTTTTTGAATTCTTGCAGGAAAATAACTGTTACTGTGAGTTTGAAACTTTCTAGCCAGTAACTATTTTTTCCCATTGAAAGAATGGGGATATGTGAGTTTCAGGAGCCCATGGATCGCATTAGAGCAGTGCAGGTTGCACCTGTGAGTGAGTGGGAAGGCCTGTCCTTTCTCTAGGGTGAAGATGGGTGGAAGTTAGGTGGGGACACATATATCCTAAGCTCTGTGTGTGGCTCTTGACAGATGAGAGGGACAGAAGCAGACACAGCAGCAGATCAGAGCGGGATGGAGGGTCAGAGCGCAGCAGAAGAAATGAACCGGAGAGCCCGAGACACCGACCTAAAGGTAGACTGAGCCATTGCTTGTGATTTGTGAGGGGTCGAGTATGTAAAAGGCAGGGTGAGCGACTCCCGTCCATAGTTGATTTGCTGTGAATAGAGTCAGAATTGTTGATTCCACTATGAATTTCTGGAATACTTGGTTCTCAATCAGGTAGGAAGGCCCTGGACCCTTTGAGATGGATATGTTCCTCTAAACTGTTGGGCAGGTTGTTTGGCCAGTTTTCCAAATGGCAGGAAAGAATAAGGAGCTGGGGAAGAGGATTTGTTAAAATTAATTACTTATATTCAAGAGGACTATGTTTGCTGAGAGAAATTGCCTATTTCTTAAAATGGTATAAACACACATTAAAACAAAAAAGAAAAATGTTATGAACACATGGAAACTGGACCATTAAAATCCAGGTATCTTTAAAAATTGTCCAAACCATCTTACTTGTTACAAATAGATACAAAGTTTATAAGTGGTGAAAGAAAGAAATTTGGGGAATTGACTTTTGGCTGATAGCTCCACAGCCCTGTCCTGGTTAAGTTAGATGTTTCCTTGTGGATGTGTTTTCTGGCCCCAGATGCAGCTACCCCTTCAAGGTCTACGTGGGAGGAAGAGGACAGTGGCTATGGCTTCTCAAGACGCTCGCAGTGGGAATCGCCCTCACCAACTCCTTCTTATCGGGATTCTGACCGGAGCCATCGACAGTCCAGTCGAGATCGGGATAGGTGATGTTCTGGGCAGAGCACCTCAGTTTCTCTGGGTGATGACAAAGGGTGGATGTGTAGAGGGCAAAGGGATCTGGGCTGGGAGAGCAGATGGCAGCTGGGGAACATGTCTCCACTTTAGTGACTGCTTAAGTGATGCTGGTTAAACTGTTTCCCAGGTCTGTGAGGAGCAGGTACTCAGATGATACACCTCTGCCAACACCATCCTACAAATACAATGAGTGGGCCGATGACAGAAAACACCTGGGGTCCACGCCCCGTCTGTCTAGGGGCCGAGGTAAGGCAGGGTGGGAGGAGGAAGCAGGAAAGCAGGATGCCTTATCCTGGTGAGGCTGAGCAAAGCTGCACTTCTGGAGCTGTGCAACTTTGCAGGGCTGTTGATGGCCATAGGGGTAAGCTGGGGTCATTTGGACTGACCTGCTGTGTGTTCTCCTTCAGGAAGACGTGAGGATGGCGAAGAAGGAATTTCATTTGACACAGAAGAGGAACGGCAACAATGGGAGGATGACCAAAGGGTAAAAACTTTACATCTTTGAGGGATTGAATGAAGGGTGGTGGCGTGGCACTCCATAGGTGAGTGGGTCATGAGTGACACTCCAGTGGAATTGGATTTTGACAACAGAGGTTAACACTGGACAGTGTTGGGAGGTGAGCCCTATTCAGTCCTGAAGCTCTGGAATCTCTTTACAGAGGCACAGGCTCTATGGTGAAACTTCTCACAGGATGCAGGGCCCACCTAACTTTTTTAGTTAAGTGCTGGTGCCACCACGTGGTACATGTAAGAAGTGCTGTCAGGAGGGGCTGCCATATAGTCAGTCTCCATCGTTCTCCTTTAGATGGCTCATCTGGGAGCAGGGTGGCCTTTTGCCAGCCTGTCTCACATGGATGGCCTCACCACACCAGTGACTTCTTACCAAACATCTCTCTGGCCTTGTCTTTCACATAAACTCCATGTGTCCCTTGCTCTTGTTGCTTTGTCCCATGTGCTGCAGCAAGCCGACCGGGACTGGTACATGATGGATGAGGGATACGATGAGTTCCACAATCCCCTCGCCTACTCCTCTGAGGATTACGTGAGAAGGAGGGAGCAGCACCTGCATAAACAGAAACAAAAACGCATTTCGGCTCAGCGGAGGCAGATCAATGAGGTGGGCTGCCCACAGTAGTTGGAGCTGACTCAGTTGGAGTCGGGAGCACGTGGGAGAGACGCAGGCCTCATGCACCTGGTGGCGGCACAGCTCGCCTCCCCGTCGCTGAAGTACTAGGTGTCGCTGTCCCTCTAGAGGCAGAGGAGGGGTGGCCATGGAACCATTCAGCAGCTTAAGATAAAACTCCTGACTCATAACTTCTTTCATGTGCAATCCTTCCTCGAGGGGTGCTGTGGATGGGAACTGGTAGGGTGGGACCTGGCTCTGTGTTCTTTGTGCTTCTGAGTGGGGCTGGAGACACCACTTGTCCATGTGGAGGTTCTGACTCATGTAAAGGGCTGCTTCTTGGAAAAAATACTGCTGGTAACTGGGAAAGCGACTCTTCTTTCTAAGGAGCCGCAGGGCACAGAAGCCTGGGACATCTCCGTGGCGCCCCATGGCCCTTCTGTCAGGCCTTGATGTGTGGACTTGCCTGGTGACCTTCCAGGATGCCTTTTGGTGGCAGTCTGAACGTGGCCTCCTGTTGTGTCCTCACAGGATAACGAGCGCTGGGAGACCAACCGCATGCTCACCAGCGGCGTGGTCCATCGGCTCGAGGTGGACGAGGACTTTGAGGAGGACAGCGCAGCCAAGGTGCATCTGATGGTGCATAACCTGGTTCCTCCCTTTCTGGATGGGCGTATCGTCTTCACCAAGCAGGTGAGGCTCCTGTGGCCTGAGAGAAGAAAGCTCAGGTGGAACTGAGGTGAGAAAAGAAGAATGAGAGGAGAAAAAAAGGCTGCCGGGCTGATAGGATAGCAGTCGGTTCCGTTTACTGGGGCTGCTGTGAAGTGGACCTTCCTGTGGCATTTAATGATTAGAAGGGATTTTCTCTTTTTCCTCAACCTCCTGCAGCCAGAGCCTGTGATTCCAGTCAAGGATGCCACTTCTGACCTGGCCATTATTGCTCGAAAAGGCAGCCAGACCGTGCGGAAGCACAGGGAGCAGAAGGAACGCAAAAAGGTTGGTTTCTTGTCATTTGGGGCTGAGGAGTCTCTCTCTCTCTCTTCCCCCCTCTCTCTTTCTTTCTTTTTTTTTTTTTTTTTTTGTCTTTGTTTTTAGAAATTATATTAGATCTCACAGGTAGGTTCCTATTGGAAGTGAGGGGACACTTACAGAGCAAGAAACAGCTGTTGGAGGAGGGCACGGTGTATCTCCGCCAGGGCCTTAGTGGAGATAACCACAAGGCCTAATGCTTGGGGAGCTTGAGATGGAGGATGAGGAGCAGGCTCAGCGCCACTGCTGCCTTGTGGGAATTTGCCACCTGCTCCATGAAGCACCTTGTCAAGCGGGATTGATTTTCCATTGACTATAGTCGTGTTACACGATGGAGCCGCCTTAACTTTTTGTTATTTTTTTTCAGGCTCAACACAAACACTGGGAGTTGGCTGGAACCAAACTGGGAGATATAATGGGTGTCAAGAAAGAGGAAGAGCCAGATAAAGCCCTGACAGAAGACGGTAAAGTGGACTATAGGTAGGATCTTGGTCAGCAGTGGGCTGGCTCCAAAGCCTGGGGGCCTCCAGGACACTTGCTGGGGAACTGATAGGACTTGTGGCTCGCGACTAGGAAAATCATGTCGCTTTGGGTTTTCTGGTCCCTTCTGGTCCCTTCCTCCTGGTCTTTCTCTCCTCCCACCATCAGCTTTTCCTGGATACTGTTCCTCCCACCACCACTGCCTCTGCCACAGGACTGACCCCTGCCTGCTGGCATTAAACGCCTCACAGATGCTTCCCCCTGAAGTCTCCTGATAGTCCCAGCGGGACAGGTGCTCTCCTTCCCGTTTTCCATGTGCAGAGGATGAGGCCGGGGAGGTGACGTAACTTGTTTGCAGTCACCCAGCTAATAAATGGTGGAGTGATGATGATGAGACCCAGACATCGTAGCTTTGGGGTCCAGTATCTTAGCCACGCTGCTGGAGTGCATTTCAGAGGTTCAGCATTGGGAGGTGGCCTTTGCCCCCTTAGATTTTAGTTTAAAGGAATGGCTTCTTTTAACAGTGGTTTGAAAACAGATCTTCCCTGTTCATTGAGGTATGTAAGCAGATGGTAGAGAACTGCTTATTGGGGTTCCCACATTGGGTAGCTGACTGGACTCAAATGTCCCTTGTGAGTCTCATCTTTGAACATTCTAAAGTCTCAGTGAACCGGCAACTGAGTGAATAATCCTCTGTACCCTGTGAGTAGTGACCCCTGTGAGAAGTTGGTACCACTGATTAGCCCTTGTTAGCTTATAGTTAACTTATCCCATTAGGCATTGATCATTAGCTAACCAGGAGTGATGGTAAAATTAGAAGTAGGACACCTGGCAGAGGGTGGGGTAGGTCTGACAGGGAGCGGGTCTCTTGGGGGAGAAGTGGGTGGCAGTGGTGTGGACCTTGGCTGCAGTGAACCGCTCTCTGCTCTGTGGGCTTAGGGAAATTACATGGTACTTTTGTGTTCATGTCCTTGCAGTAGAGGCTGTTGGTCAGTACTCAGTGGGAAGGTTTGTTCTCACAGTCCTTTGAAAATGAAGCTATACAGACTCTGCCCTCCTACCAGGAGGAAAGAGTAGAGGTCTGAGCCTGGTCAAGACTCTGCAGCCTCAACGGCTCCTTTTAGCCCTTCACACTTTGTGCTGAAATTGCTCAGCGGTGTTCTGTACAAGATAATGACCTGGTGATTTCAGTTCCTCTCTGGTCAAGCTCTTTAGGGCCGAGAATTGGCCCATTTCCTAATCTGAACTTCTCTGAGTCATACTTGGCTGTGGATGATGGATTCTCCGACAGGATGTCTGGTCCCTTAGGCCAGAGGAGATGAGCATCTCAGATTACCTGGCTGCTCTGATGTCTCAAAGATTTCTTTTCTTGCATCTTATTAAGGTAGTTCTCATTCTTTTTTTTTTTTGTTTTTAAGATTTTATTTATTTATTCATGAGAGACACAGAGAGAGAGGCAGAGACACAGGCAGAGGGAGAAGCAGTCCCCATGCAGGGAGCCCGATGTGGGACTTGATCCCAGGTCTCCAGGATCACGCCCTGGGCTGAAGGCAGCGCCAAACCTCTGAGCTGCTGAGCCACCTGGGGTGCCCTGTAGTTCTTATTCTTGGGTGTGGGAAGAGCAATGTGGGAAATTGTGCATGGTGCTTACTTAGGCTGCTGTGTGTTCTCAGGACAGAGCAGAAGTTTGCAGATCACATGAAGAAAAAGAGTGAAGCCAGCAGCGAATTTGCCAAAAAGAAGTCAATTCTGGAGCAGAGACAGTACCTGCCCATCTTTGCTGTGCAGCAAGAACTACTCACTATTATCAGGTAATTCCTTCCAGGGCCTGGGAGTTCCACTATTGAATCAGTGTCCCCTTTGTCCCTTGTGTTTACTCAGTAGCTCTTTTTCTTTGGGACATTGCATCTGATGGAGAAAGCAAATAATTTTTTCTTAACTAATATGGGTTGCATGTGATGGAGAAAGGAAAAAAAAAATTTTCTTATCTGATACGGGTACCCTGGGCTACTTTGCATGAAGCAGGCAAGGCAGCCTTGCTTTATTCTAGTTCACTTGTTTAACCCCCACCATCTTCTAGACTTTGTAGGAGGTGTCTCAGTTCTGGGCTGTTTTCCCAGGGAAACCCACCTTTCTAAGCAGGCGTGCTCCTCAGAGAGCCAGATGTGGGCGTATGAAGTGGCCCCATCTTCCCAGAGGCTTCCAGGTGACTCACTCAGCCCAATTTGCGCTTCATCTTCTCTCCTTTGTAGAGATAACAGCATTGTGATCGTAGTTGGAGAGACAGGAAGTGGGAAGACCACTCAGCTGACGCAGTACTTGCATGAAGATGGTTACACAGACTATGGGATGATTGGGTGCACCCAGCCTCGGCGTGTGGCTGCCATGTCTGTGGCCAAGAGAGTCAGTGAAGAGATGGGCGGAAACCTTGGTGAGGAGGTGCGTGGCCATGAGGGCCAAGCCTGTGGCTTCCATCCATCTGAGGTGGTCTACTAAGGCCCGGAACTGGGTGTGGTAGCAGTGAGCTGGGTTCGGGGCTGCTGAGCCATTTCTCTCTGACCTTCAGGTCGGTTATGCGATCCGCTTCGAAGACTGCACTTCAGAAAACACCTTGATCAAATACATGACTGATGGGATCTTGCTCCGGGAGTCCCTCCGGGAAGCAGACCTGGATCACTACAGCGCCGTCATCATGGATGAGGCCCATGAGCGCTCCCTCAACACTGATGTGCTCTTTGGGCTGCTCCGGGAGGTGAGGGCCGGGGTACGGTCCATCTGTGCCCGTGGGGCTTTGACTGGTGCCCTGTTGCTGTTTAGTGACTGAGGTGGTCTAGGTGGGCTGGGTTCCAGGCTGGGGAAGCCGAGGGGGTCTCCGACAGGCCGGAGTGTGCCTGGCCGCCAAGGGTTCCAAATCTATGGAGAAGCCTTGGACTGACCTCTTCCCTTAGGTGGTGGCTCGGCGCTCAGACCTGAAGCTCATTGTCACGTCAGCCACTATGGATGCAGAGAAATTTGCTGCCTTTTTTGGGAATGTTCCCATCTTCCACATCCCTGGTCGTACCTTCCCTGTGGACATTCTTTTCAGCAAGGTACCGAGGCCTCCTTTTTTGAATCAGTTCTGATCTCTGATGAGAAGCCAGCTGGAAGGAAAGCTGGGAAAAGTTTTGTGGGTACCATGGGGCAGATGGGGCAACCTGCAGCTCTAGGGCTCAGATAAAGAGCTGTACTCTGGGGGGAGGTTTTATTGGAGCAGAGGCGCAGGGTCCAGGGAGGGCAGGCAGGCCGGCCCATCTATAGCTCTGAACTATAGGGCTGACCTCCTTTAGCCCCACACCAGTGACTGGCCACCGGTCCCAAAGGGGTGCTGGCCCACATTTCCCTTGATACTTGCCTCTGACCGTGTCCCTGGCTGGTGTTGCAGACTCCGCAGGAGGATTACGTGGAGGCCGCAGTGAAACAGTCCTTACAGGTGCACCTTTCAGGGGCCCCCGGGGACATCCTTATCTTCATGCCTGGCCAAGAGGACATTGAGGTGCGTGCCTCAGTCATGACTGTGATGAATGGGTAGTATCCTGCATATGAGGGGCTCTGGTGTCTCATGGCTTCTCTCTGTGCCCTCAGGTAACCTCAGACCAGATTGTGGAACACCTGGAGGAACTGGAGAATGCACCTGCCTTGGCAGTGCTGCCCATCTACTCCCAGCTGCCATCTGACCTCCAGGCTAAAATCTTCCAGAAGGTATGACAACAAGAGTGTCTGTTTTGGGTCCCCACGTTTGGGTCTCTCTGGATTCTCCCAAGGGAGGATGAGAGAAACAAGGTGTTACTTTTCTGGCAAGGGGTGTGTGTGGTCTTTCCCCTGTGGAGTCTTTCCTACCTGAGAGCCTACAGCCTGCCCTCCTTGTACATCCTGCCTGGCTCTAGGCTCCAGATGGTGTTCGGAAGTGCATCGTTGCCACCAACATTGCTGAGACATCTCTGACTGTTGACGGCATCATGTTTGTTATTGACTCTGGATATTGCAAATTAAAGGTAAAAGAAGACCCAGGCACTAGGGCTGTGGGCCTTCACCCAAAGCCAACTCAGTAGGTGGGAAGGCGGGCCCCAGGTCCTCAGCCTTTAAATGAGGGATGGACTCAGAAGTGGAGGTGGTATTTAAGAGGCTAACATTTGAGTGCTGATTTTGCCATGCACTTGATTGGTTTAATCCTCGTGATAATGCTATGAAGTAGATGCTTTAATAACTCAATAGAGATCACAGAGCTCATATTTGTGGGGGAGATTTCTTAAGATTCCTGGCTTCAAAAGGGGGTGGCTGCCTGCATTCCTAAAACACTATGCTCTGTGATGTGTAGCAACCACGGCTTGTCTGTTTTTGTCTCAAGGCTGCCTCCCCCTTTAGCCCTTTCTCTCCATGACCAGCTCTGTACTGTCCCCTCACAGGTCTTCAACCCCAGGATTGGCATGGATGCTCTACAGATCTACCCCATCAGCCAGGCCAATGCCAACCAGAGGTCGGGGCGAGCTGGCAGGACGGGCCCAGGTCAGTGTTTCAGGTAGGAGCCCTGTGCTAGCCTGCTTTCTGGGGCAGTACTGGGATTGCGGAGTGTGGAGCTGGGGCGGCGGGGACTGGACGGTGGTCCAGCAGAGGGAAGCTGGCCCTAGGGTCCCTGAGGCCAGGCACTGATGGCGGGCGGGACTGCCGCTCCTTGGTCTTTTCATCATAGGCTGCTGAGTGGAAGAAGTAGCCTTTCCAGGCAGCTCTGAGGTCTGGGGGGCAGTGGGTTTTAGGCAGACCTGTGTTGCACGTACGTGCCCTGGAACACAGCACACTTCCCTTCAGAGGATAGATCTGAACAAATTACATCGTTGGTTCTTTTACACTTCTGCAGTTTTCTCTTTGTTTCTGATTGTGAGAAATATTGATTACAGAAGTCACAAAAACACAGAAAAATAGAAAACAAAACCAAGCCATAATTCTAGCCGCAGGCTCATTGGTTCCAGAAATGAAACAAATGTGTAGGAGATTCCAGCAGAAGGGTGAATGAACTGGCAGGACTGAATTTTGAGTAGGTGGAAATTCAGGGTTCTTCTTCCTGGCAGGCTCTACACCCAGAGTGCCTACAAGAACGAGCTCCTGACTACCACAGTGCCTGAGATCCAGAGGACCAACCTGGCCAATGTGGTGCTGCTGCTCAAGTCCCTGGGCGTGCAGGACCTGCTGCAGTTCCACTTCATGGACCCGCCCCCTGAGGATAACATGCTCAACTCCATGTATCAGCTCTGGATCCTCGGGGCCCTGGACAACACAGGTGCTGAGGCCCTGGGAGCCGGGCAGGGCCTCAGGGCCTCTGGGCCTCTGGTGATGGGGTTTTCTCTTTCTTGACTTCACTGTGTCCACTCAGCATTTCAACTGGCTCCTCTCCCAGGTGGTCTGACCTCGACTGGGCGGCTGATGGTGGAGTTCCCGCTGGACCCAGCCCTGTCCAAGATGCTCATCGTGTCCTGTGACATGGGCTGCAGCTCTGAGATCCTGCTCATTGTTTCCATGCTGTCCGTGCCAGCCATCTTCTACAGGCCCAAGGTAGGGACAGGGTGTCCTGTGCTTCTGTCTTCCCAGAAGCCACAGGTCAATTTATGGGCCTGAGGCAGGATTAGAGGGGACTAGTACCTTTCTTTAAAATGGGATAGAGGGACAAGAGTCCAAGTTTCCAGAGAATAATACTGCTGATTTCTGTTGAGCAGGTTGGGGTAAGGGAAAGCATGGGCTAGATCAGTGGTTCTCAGAGACCGATTGGAAAATTTTATCTTTTTTTATCTTCTAGTATGTTGTGCCTGAGCTCTGCTGTTTTAGAGTAAATACTTCATTATAGGCTGTATTATTTTCCCTATATTGTCAGGGCCACATATCAACATGTTTGAAGTCGTGTGTGCAGATAGCTGACAGTGGGAGAGCCTCCAGGGTCTTCTCGGTGGGCCTGGACTCCCTGTGCAGAGAGTAAAGGTCCTTTTTCCTTCCCAGGGCCGAGAAGAGGAAAGTGATCAAATCCGGGAGAAGTTTGCTGTCCCCGAGAGTGATCATTTGACCTACCTGAACGTCTACCTGCAGTGGAAAAATAATAATTACTCCACCATCTGGTGTAACGATCATTTCATCCATGCCAAGGCCATGCGGAAGGTGGGGGCAGGAGCTCAGATAAGCAGGATATTGGGGGGTGAGGGGGTGGTAGGGAGGAGGAGGAGGGCTCCATCCTTTCCTGCCCTGTGTCCTGCTCTAGGTCCGGGAGGTGCGAGCTCAGCTCAAGGACATCATGGTGCAGCAGCGGATGAGCCTGGCCTCGTGTGGCACGGACTGGGACATCGTCAGGAAGTGTATCTGTGCTGCCTATTTCCACCAGGCAGCCAAGCTCAAGGTGAGCCAGAGAAGCCTGATAACTGTACGAGAACAAGGTTCTTTCTCATTGCACAGTCCTGCAGATCTGGGTTCCCCACCGAGGTCTGTGTCAACAAGGGGAGTGGCTGCCCAGATGAGCAGCATTTTCTTGGTGTGGCTACCTGTTCTGTCTCTTCCCTAGGGAATTGGGGAATATGTGAATATCCGGACAGGGATGCCCTGCCACTTGCACCCCACCAGCTCACTCTTTGGAATGGGCTACACCCCAGACTACATAGTATATCATGAGCTGGTCATGACCACCAAGGTGAGTCTTTTCTGACACAGTTGTGTGATGTAGGCGTCCCTGGCTGGGCCAGGCCTTTGGAACCTTTCGTTGCCTTCCAGTATGAGTTTTAAGCTTGGGAGATGAGGCTGCATGTGTTGCTTTGAGGGGAATTGAGAGATTGGTTTTCATTTGGGTTTGGGGGAAGCTTATACAGAGTTAACCTTTAGATGATAGTAGCCATGGCTGTGCCAGCAGGATTGTTTCCTACTTTCTGCCTGGGATAAGCAACCCCTCTTGGTGTCATTAGAAGGGCTTTCTGAAGGGCTAGGCCTTTTCTCTTGGATACTAGGGGCATGTTTTTAAGTGTGGAGGAATTTGGGAGAAAGGATTAGAATTCCAGTGTCTGGGGCTTGTGTTTGCCTTTTTCAAAGGGCTGGGGGTCAGGTCCTTCTCACATAGGTCCTAATTGTGGAACTGCTATGGGAAGGACGGCCCAAGGCATGGCCACCACTGTGACCACCACTTTGTGACCCTTCTGCCTGCAGGAGTACATGCAGTGTGTGACCGCAGTGGATGGAGAGTGGCTAGCAGAGCTGGGCCCCATGTTCTACAGTGTAAAACAGGCAGGAAAGTCTCGCCAGGTAAGGATCCTTCACTTTCCATGGAGGTTCTGCTTCCTGTGGGAGCCATTTTCCCTTCAACCTGGTATTGAAGACATGTCCTCATCTGATTCCTACCCTCCTTACTTCTCTCTCAAATACAAAAGCTGTGATTGAGCCAGATTGGTCTGTTAGAGTTCTCCCAACTACTCCAGTTGCTTGGCCTGCTGAGAGTTCGTGGTTTTTTTTTTTTTTTTTTTTTTTTTTTAAGATTTTATTTACTTATTTAGAGTAAATAATTAGAGTAATTTCAAGCAGGCTTCACACTGAGCATGGAGCCCAGTGTGGGAGTGACCCAACAAGCCTGAGATCATGACCTGAGCTGAAATCAAGAGTCAGATGCTCAACCAACTAGCCACACAGGCCTTTAAAAAAAAAAAAAAAAAGCCTCATTGAAAAGTCCAAATATTCATAAAAGTGTAAAAAACAGTATAGGAAGCCATCATGAATTCATCACCTGATCTCCATAATAATCAACATTTGGTCAGTCTTGTTGGGCTTATTCCAACCCCTCCACACACTCATTTTTTTTCCTGGAAAGATTTTAAAGCATATTTCAGACATGTTATTTCACCAATAAATACTTGAGTAAGCATCTCTAAGAGAACTTAATTTGTTTTTAAAATGTAACCTTTATGCCATTATCACTTAACATATTTAATTCTTAATGTTATCTGAGTTTCTAGTCCTTATTCAGATTTCTTCTTTCATCCCAAAGATAATTTTTTATGATTTGCTTGGATTAGGATCTAAACATTATAATTAGTTATAGGCAGTAAGTGTTTTATTCTAGAACATGCTCTGCCTCCATTTTTTTATTACAGCATTGATTAATTGGAGAAACCAGGTCACTTGTAGAATGCTTCATCTTCTGTATTTGACCAGTTGCTTTTTCATGATGGTTTTTAACTTGTGCCTCTCCCCTGTGCTATTTCTCTAAACTAGTAATTAAACGCCTGATAGGATTCAGATTTAGCTGTTTTGGGCAAAGATGCATATAAATGCATGTGGTGTTGTGAACTTCCTTTTAGATCTTGTTAGGAAGCATGTCAGGTCTGGTGGTCCCACTTGGGAGGATGCTGAGATTGATTGGTGGTTCTGCGATCCCTCCAGTAGGAGTTCTCTAGCTGCTACTCCATCTCCTCACAGTCTGACTGTCCGTGGATGCCCAGAGCTATTTAGGGTTGCAGAATGTTGCTGGGCTTTTGCTTCTCCTCTTGTCCATACTCTCCACACTGGGCCCACACCCATCTCCCCTGGGTGTGTTCCTCCCAGCTCGGTGGTAATGTCTTCCTAATTTCCTGTCCTTCCCGGCATCATGGTGAACTTGGTAAGAGAGTGAAAGTACTCACTGAATTGAGTGGAGTGCTGGGACCACAGGGTTAGGACTGAATCTTGCAGTGTCTGTCTTGAATCAATGAGGAAAATAGGCTTCAGCCTCAAAAGAAAAGGCAGCCTTGGTTTAGGGGCAGGGAGCCATGTGGCCCTGGCTCTGGGAGCTGGCACAGTGAATACGTCACCCAGCTTACAGCAGGGGCATGGGTGCGGACAAGGCCTCCTCATTGGCCAGTCTCCAGTGGTCCCCAGTACCTCTATCTCTTTTCTAGGAGAACCGCCGACGGGCCAAAGAGGAAGCTTCTGCCATGGAGGAGGAGATGGCACTTGCTGAAGAGCAGCTGCGAGCCCGACGGCAGGAGCAGGAAAAGCGCAGCCCCCTGGGCAGTGTCAGGTGAGCTTCGGCCTCAGGACCCTGGCTGGGACGGAGCCTGTCCATGGGAGGCTCTGGGAACCAGCCCGAAAGACCGAGCAGGCCCTGATGCAGGGTTGTGACCCAAGAGAAGTAGAGTCTGTAGGGCCGAATTGGTGATGGAAGTTGACTGGTCCCACATGGAGGCTTGGGAGAAGTTCCAGACACACTCTCAAGGCTGGTGATACATCTGCAACTCTTGGTCATTGTCATGTACTGAGGCCTGTGGTGGGCCGGAGAAGTTACAGCTTTCCTGACAAACGAGGACTTGGAACTCATGGTGGAGCCTTGGAGCCTTGGACTTGTGTGTGTCTGCTGGAGTTCTGAGTTAGAGCCACCTTCAGGTGAAGGGCACGGTTCTCCACAAGACTGTGTGCACTTCAGACACCAGCTCAAAGTGTGTGTGTGTGTGGGGGGGTGTCAAAGGTCACTCTCACTTCTGACCAATTTGCTACAAGTTTGGGGATCCCCATAATAGACTCCCCTACATTCGATATTTTGCTATAATAACTCACAGAACTCGGGAAGGAACTATATTTATGATTATAGTTTTATTATAGCAAAAGGATACAAATCAGAACCAGTCCAAGGAAGAGATGCAGAGATAGAGGTCTGGGACAGTCCCAGATGTGAAGCTTCCATTGTCCTTAGGGCCACATTAGTCTCCTGGCATACTGTGTGATGTGTGATGATGTGTGATGTATGGACAGGGCATTGCCAACCAGGGAAGTGTCCGTGTCCAGAATTTTGTTGGGGTTTCATTCATGGGCATGAATGGTTGGGTAAGCATCCATGTGATTGACCCGGTCTCCAGCCTCCTCCTTTCCACAGAGGGTGAGCTGGTATCATAGGGCTCAGAGTATAGCCCTCATCCTGGATCATCTCATTAGGAGAAATGATCAGATGTGGTCTGAGGGCCCCCCATGAGTAACAGAGACATTTAGTCCCTTGGGAAATCCCAGGGGTGTAGAGATTACCTCTCAGGACCTCGAGACAAAGGTCAGCTAGATTCTTTATTACATAGATAGAGTGGCAGCCTGGGGAGGTGGCTGGAAGGCTACCTCTGTAGCTCACCTAGGAGGTATGGAAGGAATTGTTAAAAAAATCTACCTTCCAGCAGTCCTTGCTGGATATCACAATGAGGTAATATTTTATTCTGTTCCCCATCACAAATGAGGAAGGCAGTGGGGGTGGAAATGTGCTGGAGAAGACCCTTCAGGCCCGAAGCCTGCTCCTACACCAGTTAGAAGCCTCAGGGCCTCGGGCTCCTTATCTTATTGTGCATCCTGGTTGGAGTGAGCAGCAGCATGATTCTTCATCCCTCTTTTCGTGTCTCCAGGTCTACAAAGATCTACACTCCAGGCCGGAAGGAGCAAGGGGAACCCATGACACCTCGCCGCACACCAGCCCGCTTTGGGCTCTGAGCTGAGGCTTTTCCTGCAGAGAAAGTCCTGAGCCTTGTGGCTAGAGCGCCCCGGGCCTGCACAAAACCCTTTCATCTGTGTGCTTTCATCCGTGTACATCCTGGCCCCTGGGGGAAGCCCCTGCAGGGGCCAGCTCTGCCGCGGAGGGAGGAGGAGTTCCTCAGTGTCTGCCTGGGCTGCAGAGCAGCTGAACTGCCGGGGCAGCAGGAGGGGGCCGGACCCATTGTATCCAAATAAACCATTCCTCGGACGCTTGGTGTACAAATGACTTGGCTGTGACTATGGTTTTTTAAATTCTGTGTAAAGCAGCAAAATAGATCTAGAGGGAATTGTAATTTGGTTATAATCCAGGATTTGGAAATAAATTTATTGTTTGTAAAATGTTATTGCATTTCAGACTGTTCCTTTTTCCCTCACTGCCCTAAATCACATAATAAACAAGAAGATGGGCAGGACTTCGACTTTCTTTGGGATGATCTAAAACCTCAGCTCTCCTTATTTCTATTCTCCAGGTAGTGGCTCTCCCAGGGGGGCTGGCGGGTGGGACAGCTGACGGAAGGATGATGTCCTGGGGCACTGGGCAGGCCAAACTCCTAGGGTGCTTTGCTGTTCCAAGGCTGGTGGGTGGGGGAGGCTGGCGATGGCCAAGTGGCAGGAAAGTGAGCACCCATGCACCCTCTGCCATTCCCCAGGGGTGGGTTGGGTGCTCTACTGCTCAGAATAGCAGAAGTTTCCACTTGGCATGTGCGTTGGCACATAAACAGTATAAAATACTGCTCGCTGATTTTCACATAAAAAATGATCCTTGGGGGATCCCTGGGTGGCTCAGTGGTTTGGTGCCTGCCTTTGGCCCAGGGCGCGATCCTGGAGTCCCGGGATCGAATCCCGCGTCAGGCTCCTGGCATGGAGCCTGCTTCTCCCTCCTGTATCTCTGCCTTTCTTTCTATGTCTATCATAAATAAATAAATAATTCTTTAAAAAAAAATGATCCTTGCACAGGAATCCCTAGTCTTTGCTCTTGTTAAGCAGCCTGTATCTGCTGAGATGGCTTTGTGGGTATGTGGCCCTTTGCATCATGCATGGCCCTTACTCTGACCCTCAGGTGGGGCTCCTGCCAGGTGTGCTGGTTGCAGGGTTCTGTGCTGGGGCTGAGTCATGGATGGCCTGGCCTGGGGCTCCAAAGCACCTTCACCCCAGCCAGCAGCCCTCAGCCCCACCCTCTTGGCTCAGGCCACCATTACTTCTATTCCCTTTCTTACTTTTTTCCTCGGATGTGGTTTGAAAATTTAAGTCAGTTTTATGGAGGAGTTTGGAAGCCTGGCTTTGCCAGCCAACACCAGCTACCACTTCTACTTGCATTCTCTTTACCTCTAACTGCCTTTATTGGGAATTCAGGTAGAAACTGCCTTTTCAGGGCTCTGGAGTGAAGAGAGGGCATCCGGAGGCTCATCTGGGAAGGCTTCTAGTCTTGACACCAGGTTGACGGGCTAGCAGAAGGTGTCGACCTGCTCTGTGGAAAGAAGTAAGCTGGGCATGTGATTTATGTACAGCCTTGGACTAGGGATGCAACCGAATGGGGCAAAAATTGAGCTTCCAGTGAATATGGCTCTGTTACTAACACAGGCTGTGACCTTGGTCACACACTTACCTTCAAGTTTCCTGGATCACGAAAAGCCAGAGGTTATGAAAGCCAGGGGTCAAACCAGCCTTCTTATTTGAAAACAGGAACACCTGGCAAGGACACCTCACAGTACAGATGCCTCGGGCTGTGTGGGGAGGCTCCCAGCCCTCAGCAGCACTTCCTGGATCGGTTTTGGTGTTGAGACTTCCACACAAGGGTCTGTCGGGACCCGTCTCTAATGTGCTCTTTAAATTATGGAACTTTTCCATTCAGATCCACCTTAAATCCTTAATCCTTCCTTCCAGCTCTAATACTCTTGATTCTTACCACTTCTTCCTCAGATAAAAACCGATCCCCCCCACCGAGATACAAAAGTAGGCCTGTGGCAACAGCCCTGAAGTGGGTTCTGGAGAATGGCTTTCGGGCTTCCTGGTGTGAGTGAACAGTGAGGCTGCTGAAGTGGACATGATTAGGGTGGGCGCCCCGTCGCTCTTAGTCACGTGCATTTATCATGTCTGGTTGATGGTAATGGTACTTTGAACACATTAAAGATGTCAGTAGTTGAGGGTCTCAGGCTGAGATGGCGCATTCTAGCTCATTCCAGAGCTTGGCTTGCCAGGTCCTGTCTATGGCAGGAAACCTCCTCCTCAGCTGGGCTGCGTAGGGAAGGCTCAAAAGCCAAGTGCTTATGGGGCAACACGGTGGTTGTAGAGAAGGTTACAGTGGCTGGTGTTTGCTCTGGGTGTTTTCGGTTCAAGGGAGGAAATTACACTCCGGGTGAGTAGGAGTGGATCTGCTGCAAAGGATTCTGTGGGCCCCAGGTATCGGAATCCCCTTGGCTAAAGTAAGTCCTAGTTTCGTAACACTTTCTTTCCTTTTTTTGGTTACTTTCTAGAGAAGTTTTAGGTACGCAGTAAAACTGAGCAGGAAGTACAGAGACCCCTTGCCCCCACACAAGCACAGCCTCCCCACTATCAACATCCCCTACCAGAGTGGTTCATTTGTTACAATCGATGAACCTACCTTGGCAAGTTATCCCACAGAACCCATAGTTTATATGACGGTTCGCTCTAGGTATTATATAGTCCATGGGTTTGGGAAATGTCTGATGACACGAATCTGCTACTACACATCATACAGAGACCATTTCTATGATCAGCGATTCAAACCACCTTTAAGAAACCCCTTTGGTTTCTTCTTAAAGATTCGTAGTTAGGCAACCCTCTGGTTTCCTGCTCTTTGCCTTATCTTTAGAGAAGCTACATTTCCCTAAATTCAACCCCTCTACCCCATCAGATCTCCCCCTTGGTTGGGCTCACAAGGCCAGATGGCTGGGTGATATATCTGTGTTTTTCTGGCTCTGCTGCTCCTTCGCTCCCCATAACTCACTACGTTCCATGCTCTGGTGTAATTATTCCACAGGAAGTGAAAGATAACTTTGAAAAAAATGGACAACATTCAAAGTATCCAGCTATTATTGTCTTTGGCCAACATATATGGCACCTTTTCATAAATATAGAGACAAAGTATCTTTTTAAGTAGCTAGCGCTCGGGATTTTAATGACATTGAGATTTTGTTTGAATAAATGGGCCACAGGCTAGAAATGGGGAATCATTTCATTAGGACCAGATTCTTCACTCTTTGTTTACTCTGGAAAACATATCCTTACTCTAAACCCAATGAGGGTACATAGTCAAAAATAAACATAAACAATCAGACAACAACTGTCACAGCAGAGACTACCAGACGTGCTTGTCACTTCTGCCTCACCCTGTACTTCCAGTATTGGCCCTTGCCAAGTACTAGCAGGGACATGCTACATAACATGTCTTGGCTTTTGTCTGGCTGAGGAGGAGGGCAAGAATATTTAAGAATCCTTACCAACTAGTGGGTTTCTTCACTTCTCCTGCCCCCCTACCCTGAGGTACAAACTCCTTTATTTCTTTCTCTTACTTTACCTTAGTAGATAGTTCTCTCAATTTCCTACACACTAGGAATATAAATTCCAGACATGTATTCAGTTTAACAAAATCCTACCACAATAAAATAGTTTAGCTGTCCTTGGAGTTTGTTATAATGGAATTTTACTTGTATTGAGCTGGCTGGGGAGAAAAATAAAATTGTTAAAAGGAGAAATGCAATATGGCGGGCCAGGGAGAAAGCAGATGGCTATCTCCCTCCTCCATTTGGAAAATGCATCACTCATTTGTCGTCTTTTCTTTTGGGTTTCAGGATTACTTTCCTTTTTGAGATTTTTAAGATTTTTTTTCCCTTAAATTCCAGACAGAAAAAATAAAGGGGGAGCTAGTTCTCTCTTGGTTCGAAAATGAATGCAGATAATCCAGAAGCTTCCTTTGGGAATTATAGCTTCCCTGTATATATGAAAGAAACTATATTTTTTAGAATCCAGAGAAAACAGGGATGAACATATGGTGGGGACTGGAGGGCGCAGAGATGTCTGCAAGACACCAAGAGCTTACTGAGATTGCTATGCTCATGTCTTTATTTTAGAGTTTGGGCCCAGAAATAGTATGGTTCCAATGCTCACTCCACTGCAAAAAGTAGACAAAACTCAATAAAATGTTAGCATCTTGCAAAATGCACTGGGACCTTGATGTGTTCATGTAAGAGCTGATCCAGGTCAAGAGAGAGGGGCAGAAAAATCACTGTCCTCTGAAAAACGTGCGTGGAAATGATGCTCAAGGCAGGGTGCTGATTTCTAGCAATATGAGGAACCTGAGAGAACAATGAGGAAATGACAGTCTTGATTTGAGGAGAAATTAATGAGATGATTCCTCAAGGGCTGGCCTCATGGCCGGGCAGCTCAGTTGTGGGGTGGCTTCTTCCTTCTGGGGAAACATGGAATCTATAGGTGACAGAAAAGGTAGCTATGGATCCAGGCTGTACAGGGGATCAGTGTAACAGTGATCTCTGGTCCAGAGTAGCTAAGCAAAAGATATGTCCCCCAGCTCCCACTTTGAATTCCCAATGCAGTGATCTCTTCTTGAAAAATAGTATCAGGCTGTTGCTTTTTTTTTTTTTTTTTAACCAAGAAAACAGATATCATATAAGTAGCAAAAGACAGATGGCAGACTTACCTGAGCAGTGGGGTATCCCGACAAACTTGGTGATGTCCATTCTTTGGCTCATGTCCTGAGCTGTCCCCCTCCAGCCCAAGGTGGCACACACTTTCCCCTTCTGTATGGGCTCTGTCTTGCTGGGGCCTAGGGCTTTGGTGTACAGCCTTGGGTGCCCAGTTTTCAGCTTCTTCTCCTCTATCTCAGTCTTTAGTTTCTTGTTTTCCTGCTGCAGATGGACCATTACATTGTGCAGGTGGCTGGGGAAGGAAAGGGAAGGACAGGGGATGTTCAGTCTGCTTCAGCACCTTGGTTCCCCACCAGAAAGGGCAGATAAAGGTGCCAAAGGAAGGAGGACCATGGACGTCCAGGTCCTTTCCCAGCTGGTGCTCTCCTGCTCCATAGAAACGGAGGCCTATGTGTATTCCCTGGAAGAAGCCCAGGCTCAGGGTTGGGGTGGACCCAGGATCAGGACTTCTAAGCCACTGCATCACGTCAGCACAGGGCCTGTTTTCATATCTGTCAGATGGGGACCATTGAGTCTGATCTGCCTTCCGTACTTCATATAAAGCTCCAGTTTGACAAATGACAGAAATTTGATTTGAAGAGCTGGAAGGCTGTCTGTCATGAATGATCCCACATGCTTGGGCTGTCCAGGCTGTGCCTGGGGAACACTTTCATCTAGTTCTGGTGTCAAAGCCCAACTTATTTCCCCTTCCTTTGCTGGAAGGTTGAGAGCACAGGGGGATCTTATCAGCTCTGTTGAGAGCTTGGGCAAGTAATGTGTCCCCATTTATGGATGAAGAAATGACAGTGATGTAGGTGAGGTGAAAGAACTTAGCATACCTCCTGTGGCTCCAGAACTGGTCGTATTTCTCCAAATCAATGTTGAGGGCAATGCGTGACAGTGGGCTCTGGAACCAGACTTCCCAAGTTGGAATTCTGGCTCTGCCATTTACTATTTATGAGGTCATGGGCAAGTTATTTAGCCTCTGGGTTCCTCTCTTTCTTTATCCATAAATGGGGATTTTAGTGGTACTGAACTCATGAGTTCTTATAAAGATTAAACAAATTAATACATATAAAGCCCTTAGAATAGTGCCTTGCACAGGTAACTGATAAATATTATTTGTGTTATTATTATTATTAATAGATTTTTTTGGGGGATGCCTGGGTGGCTCAGCAGTTGAGCATCTGCCTTTGGCTCAGGTTGTGGTCCCAGGGTCCTGGGATCGAGTCCTGCATCAGGCTCCTCACATGGAGCTTGCTTCTCCCTCTGCCTGTGTCTCTGTCTCTCTCTGTGTGTCTCTCATGAATAAATAAATAAAATCTTAAAAAAATAGATGGATTTTCTTCAAATAGGTTCAAACTCAAGAATGAGTTCTTTGTGAAACAGAACTTCTTGGAACCTGGCATAGTATAAGAAATGCTCTGTTACTTTTAGATTTTTACCATTTCTCTTCCAGTTAATCCCTTTCAGAAAATGCCTTTGTTCTAGTGAAAAATTTCATGGTCTTTTATAGAGAGAAATCAAAGACTTCATCCTCAACTTCTCTGGGCCTATGCTTTGCCCTCTTGCTCTCTATGAGCCTGGCTGGTGTTGAAGGCACCGTAGGAACCCCTCATGTCATCGCTACACTCCATATGCCACTGGGCCTGGAGGTGGAGTCCTGGCCATGTCCTCATTCCCTGGGTCTCTGCCATTCTCTATGGTCCACTCCTGTCAGAATTCCCAGTGCCTTCAACATCCTATATATTCTATCCAAGGCTTTCAGTTCCTTGACTTCTGTATTCCAATCATCCTTTCCTCTCCTTAAACTCAGCCACCATCCTATGGTCACAGCTCAGAACAGAGCTGTCCAACTGGGCCTAATGAATGGGTTCTAGATGTGCTGAGATGTGGATGCTTTCAGCTCTTGGGGCAGCCACTGGCTGGTCAACTTTGTCACAAACAATTCATCCCAAATTCTCCCACTGTGCCAAGCAAATGTGGTTCTTTTTTAAGTGTTCCCTGACAAAGGATTGGGAGCCACTGCCCTAGAGCTTGTCATTATCTGTGACTATACCATCTCTGAAATCTTGGTTGTAGACATCCATACTTTCATCTGTTCCCAAACTTCCCACACTCTTCCCACCCCACACTCTGCTAACCCAGCTTTGACCACAAGGATGAAGCAAGGCCACAGGGGAGGGTGGAGCAACAAGTAGAAGGAACTTAGGTCCCCAATGACCATGTGGGACAGAGGAACCCTACCAACCTAGACCATTCACCTCCTAGGGATGTTCCTCCCATTTCTATGTTCCTTCATTTGGAGGTCTCTTTGTTATAGCAGCTTAGCCTCTACCTTGCCTTTCAATTTCTGTTTCCTTCTTAGCATTTTTGATCTCTGAGAATCACAGCAGGCGACAGTGGGAAGTGGCAGAGAGACTAGTAACCCCTTTCTGTACTGTTGGTGAGGGAACAATGGCCCAGTGAGGTGAATGAGGTGAAGTGATGTGCCCAAGGTCACATAGATGCAGATTCACAACCCAGAATGTTTCCATAGTCCCAGCCCTTTCCTGAGGTCAGATGCATGTATATCTAATGATAAAGCCAGCCCTCGCTCATGGCTGATCCTTCCCCTAAGGGCCCAAGCAGCAGCCTGGGGGGTGTGGGATGACTTACTCCTTTTCACCAGTCAGCTTGGCAATATATTTGACCTGCTCACGGAGCTTGTTTCCTAGTTTCTCATTGGCGATCCTGTAATAAAATCCATAAGAGAAAGTTCCCAGACCCCCATGAGGAAGAGCATGAGTTGGCTGGCTGGGAGGCTGGTGTTTTCAGCAAGGCATCTGCTGAGCCCTAGGCCCCAGCTCATCACCCACTCCCTAGAGCTAGATCTTCCCTAGCACCTGGCAAATGAGGGAACCCTCCACTCTCAACTACTATGCAAAATCATTATAATATCAGGGGAATTCAAGGGATCCAGGCAGGGAAGCCAGATTCCAGGTTGGGAAGAGGAAATCTGACCTACAGCAAAGCATCCCTTTGATCTCGGAGCCACTCTGTTTCTAAGTCAGCAAGTCTTCCTGATTCTGCCTAAAGAGTTGAGGCCCCTCCATCTTATTCTCAGCTCTTGAATGTGGGGTGACAGTGGATTCATTTCCCTAGAGGGCAGTGTGTGTGTGTGTGTGTGTGTGAGACACTATTCTTAAGCACATGTGCAGTTTCTCAGCTCAGCCCAGGCCTTGGAACCCTGCCTTACTTACTTTTGCTCTTTTGCCCATTGCTCCATGTTGGACATAATCTGATCATTCTCTCGGCGTATCCTACAGCTCTCTTTAGGCGCAGACCGCTGGGGCAGGCCACAAGGCTTTGGTACAAGAAGAAAATGAGATGGTTAGAGGTGGGAGAGCATAGGCCTGTCACCTCCCTATTCCAAAATCAGGCCTCTTCTCTCTTCCTGGAAGAAGAAACATTGGTTCTGCTGTCCAACCCCTAGGCCAGAGTTGGAACTGCCACAGCAGGATCTCCACCACCAGCAGTGCGTGCACACAAAGGTAACATCTCTGAGCAGGGCACTGTTTATTGTAGAGACAAAGTAGTTGCGTATACTTACAATGATGATTTTTGGGCAAAGGTATTAAGATAGCATGTTTTGCAAAAGCAGTATGTTAAATCTGTTTTTTAACAGATGGAAGGAAAAATATCTTGAGGAATGGATGCCTTTTGTTTTTTCCTAATTTAAGCAAAGTCTTTGCGGCTACACCGAGATATTCTGTGGCCTCCTGCCATGGACTTCACTGCTCTGGGACTGGGGCATAAGGTGTGCCCAAAGATCTCTTAGCAGAGTCTACTGCAGGGAAGTGAAAATTTTTAGGGTAGGCTCTGGAGGAGGACTGCTCAGGGGGTTATCCAAGTCAGGGGCAACTGGTATACCTGACAGGGCGCTGGAATAGGCTTTTGTTCTCATTATCTCTATCAATGAAGGCACAGGAAGACAGCTGGGTTGAGGCAACTGCTGTGGGCCTTAGAGCACCCAGACCCTATTTGTACTGAATAGAGTGGGCTGGGGACGTCCTTTCCTTGCTCTTAGGCATCCCCACCTCCACCAAGGGCAGTCTAGAATCCAGGGGGTCGTGGACATGCTGGGAGGGCCTGAGAGGGAGTGACCGGAAGCTGAGGAGTACCCACCTCCTTCTCGTCTGCCAGGAGGTTCTCTTTCAGGGCGGTCATTTCCTCCTGGAAGGCCCGGAGCTGCTCCTCTTTAGCTGCCAGCATCTTGAGGTCGCTCTGGTGCTGCTTCTGCCACTGCAGCACTTGGTTGCTCATCTCCTCCAGCTTCTTGTCGAAGGCGTGCACCTGCTCAGGGGTGCAAAGTGAGAAGGGGACCCCGGCTGCCCGACCGCCCTGAGCCCAGAGCACCCATGATAGGGCAGGAGGGCGCTTTCTCGGATTTAGGAGACTCCTTATGGGGCGCTTTACTTCCAGTACCAGCAGAGGGCATCCCTGCTCTGATCGTTGCCGCCTCTGCTTGAAGGTCCCTGAACAGCAAGCACAGGGAACCCGTTAGCCAAAGGGAATGGCTCTGTGCTAAAGAGCTGGGGGCAAGAGGAGAGTTTGGGGACCTGGAACAGGAAGGCATTCCGAGCTCCTGGCTGCTTCTCACCTCTAGCTCGCTCTGCTGTTGGAAGCCCTGCAGTTTTTTTAATTCCATGTTGAGCTTTTTCATCCTCTCCTCGTAAGCAATGATTTCATCTTCCAGCTGAACTTTCCTCTCTTGAGCCTGTGCCAAGCTTCGGTGCAGACTCTTGGTCTCTGAGGTCGTATGATTGAGCTTCCATAAAGACAAAGGGGATGAGAATGGCTGTCACAGTTCTTTGGCCCATTCTGTTGAGTGCCAAATGGGGCAGGGTTCCAGTGTCTCCCCATCCTCTGCTCAGGGTGGCACAGACACCTGGTCACTTGCCTAGTGTCCCAGAGAGGGGTGGGAAGTGACAGTGGTTGATTTTCTACATCCTCCTTCCCCTACCTTGTTTCCTTTTTTTCCAGTTCTCTGAACTGATCAGCTAGGCATGATCGGCACTGAGTGAGGCACAAATTGCCCAGACAACCTAGGTTTTGGGAAAACTTTGTCCCTGGGTTACCTGTCGGTAGACTCATTGGATTTGGCCTCCATCTTTCGTTTCCTGTTCTCCTCAAAAAAGAAGTCTCACCAAGAGGAGGCAGGCCTTCTCTGGTAGGAAATTCTAGCTCATGCAAGAGTTTGCAGATGGTCCTGGTGACAGCCAGTTGTGCAGAGGATTGACTCTTACACTTCCCATGATACTTGGACGTTTCTTTACCCTAAAGAGCCCTGGAGATGAGAGGGTATGGCTTACCTTCTCAAGAGTTTGTGTCAGGTCATCTTGGCAGGCGGCTGACTTCCGGGACAACTCCTCATAGGCTTCTTTACTGACCATGGTCTGGATATATTGCTTCTCCTTCTGCACAGCCTTGTCCAGCTGGATCTGTAGACTCTCTAAGGCTTCCTTCTGAAGGACTAGCTTTTGGAGGGGGAACATCACTGTCAGAGGCATCCTCTATGTCTACAGGCAATGGACAAGAGCTGGGCTCTGTTCTTTCTGCACTAACATGCAGAACAGTCTGTGTAAGGCCCATACCCTCCCCTCACTGTTATAAAAAGAACAGCTGCCCTTTCCAGACTCTTCTGCACCTCTTGCCCCACAGTTCCCCTTCTAAGTTAGCAGGTCCCCCCGCCACATACAAGGAATATTGGCAGTCCTGGGCCATGATGTATGGAGTACATTAATAATCCCTTTCACAGACTCTATAGCCTTTAATAAAGATCTGGAGCTCAATTCTAGGTTAGGAACCATGTTATAGCATTTTGTTTGTGTGTTTTATGTCTCCTTAATTCCCTACATAATCCATTAGACTTGATGTACCATGAAAGCAGGACTGTGTATGCTTCCTTCACTGCTGTATCTCCACTGTCTATAGCTCAGGGCATGGCACATAACATGTGCTCAATAAATACTAAATAATTTTTTTGACCGAATGAAATGTTTTATATGGCAATATTTGGAATTAGGGATGTAGTGAACATGTAGTTCTGGTAGAAGCATGTTTAAAAATTGAAGTCTGTGTCTTAAACTTAGTAATGAGTATTCATACTGTAGTTAAAAGGAATTGAGATCTGGATTAGAGGTCGTGTTCTGTCATTTACTTAATCTCTCTGAGCCTCAGTTTCCTCTCCTGCAAACTAGTTACTTTCAAGAATTTATAGAGTTTTGGTGAAGATCAAATGAGATTATACAAGTAAAAAGGGCTTAATAGTGTGTAAACTGCTTTATAGCTATGAATATGATCATGGACATGCTAAGTAATGAAACATGTTATTAAATACTTTTAAATATAGGGCAGAGATCTACTTCCAAGTCAGGAAGCAGAAGGAAGACCTTAGAAATTCACAAGCCCAACTTCTGTTCTTTGGTATTTTATCTTCTTTGATATTTTAGTATACCTTCATCCTCTATGTGACCACATCCACAGAAACACACTCCGCTGGGTTTTCTTCAGTAACTGCTCCATGCTTGAAGTTTATTATTTTTTCAGTTGGAATTTTGAGTATCTTCAACTTTAGGAATTGGTGAGATGAGAAGTGTTAAATTGTACTTCTGACCCTGTATTTACATGTCCTGGGAATGAAACTATTCCTGAAGATTAAATAATTTGGTCTTCTGGAAAAAGAACATATTTTTCGGGGACTTCTGACAATGTGGAGTCAACTGGGTCTGCCCAGTAAACCTGGTGAATTAGTGAAGAAATGGCAATTCACTGTAAGTACTTGATAATTGGTGGTCAAATCAGGAAATGTCAGAGGAAGGATAACAAAAAGAAGGGTGGTGACATAAGTCACAATGATGCTAGCATCTAAAACAGAAGCTTAATTAATTCATTGGTTTTGTATTATTTATATGTAATAAATATATGTTAGTTATTATTTGTATTATACATTTATTGCTTTTATATTTAAAAATTTACCAGCAAAAGATGGGTTTATTTGGGTATGAAAAAGAATTACAATCTGGGACAAAGAAGCTGTGGCAAAACCATAGGCAAGTCTGGGAAACAAAGGAGAGGTGTGTTCTTTTTAAGGAGAAAAGGGGTACGTTGAGAAGGCTGTTATAAACTAAAAGCCCATTGGCTTTAGTTTAATAAAGTTCAAAGAGTTTATTTTAAATTTATCTAACATCAGTGGTTTAGCTTGGAGAAGGATAATGGAAACCTATGTACAGATATATGTAAATTATACAATAAAATAATTTTAATAAAAGTTTTCATAAAGATATAATCTCTCCCTTGCAAAGGCAATAGGCCTACACAGTTTTATAGGTGAGTTTCACTAAGTCATCTTTGATTCCTTGCTTCCTCTCACATTCATTCCATCATTAGTCTTGTCAATTCTGCTGCCAAAACACATCATGAATTTGCTAACTTCTGTCTTCACTGATGCCAGCCTAGTTTGAATGGCAATAGCCTTCTAACTGGATCTCTCACTTCCATACCTTCCCCTCTTTGCAATCCATTTCCATACATTAGTCAGAATTATATTTTGAAAACTTAGATCAAATCATGTCCCTTTAAGGAAATTTCATCAGTGTCTTTTCATTGCTCTTAGAATAAACCCCCAAATTGATTAACAGAGGCCACAAAATGTCCACCCCTACCTATCTTACTACTCTCATCCTATACCAGTATCCTCTTTGATTACTACACTCCAGTCAAACTGGCCTTATTTTACTTCCTAGAACATTCCAAGTATTGTATTAAAAGAGTAATATATGACACATAGGATTCATACTGGGAATGTAAGAATGAGCCAAAATTAGAATCAATTAGTTAATTTTAATCACCACATTACAAAGAACATCATACTAAAACAGATGGATTCCATTAATGTTAAAAGCAAGAAAAAGATGCTACTCTTGAACACCAAACTGTAGGTACTGTCCAATGTAATAGGCAAAATAAAATAAAATAAGAATAAATATTAGAGGTTTAGTGAATTTTTGTTGCTTGCAAATGATCTAATCATCCACCTAGAAAATCCATGAGAAGCAACTGAAAAACTACTGTTTATAAGTGAGTTCAATAAGAAGTCCAAATACAGAATAAATATGTAAAATAAATTAGCTTTCTAATTTATTAATTAGAAAGTTAATTATTTTTAGTAATTAATCATAAAACATAGTGGAAAAATGTCCTAGAATCAAAGAGGAAAAAAAAATCTCAAGATCTATTGTTTTCACATGGTAACTTTAAAAATTGAGATCGTGGAGTATTGGTGAAAGAAAATACACTTTAGGGGGAGATCCCTGGGTGGCTCAGTGGTTTAGCACCTGCCTTCTGCCCAGGGTGTGATCCTGGAGACCTGGGATCAAGTACCACATCAGGCTCCCTGCATGGAGCCTGCTTCTCCCTCTGCCTGTGTCTCTGCCTCTCTTTCTCTCTGTGTCTCTCATGAATAAATAAAATCTAAAAAAAAAAAAAAAAAAGAAAATAGATTTTAGAATGCAAAATTAAGCCTCTTTCTTTCTTTTTTTATTTTTTTTTTAATTTTTATTTATTTATGATAGTCACACAGAGAGCGAGAGAGAGAGAGGCAGAGACACAGGCAGAGGGAGAAGCAGGCTCCATGCACCGGGAGCCCGACGTGGGACTCGATCCCGGGTCTCCATGATCGCGCCCTGGGCCAAAGGCAGGCGCCAAACCGCTGCGCCACCCAGGGATCCCTCTTTCTTTTTTTAAAAGATTTTATTTATTTATTCATGAGAGACACACAGAGAGAGGCAGAGACACAGGCAGAGGGAGAAGCAAGCTCTATGCAGGGAGTCCAACATGGAACTTGATTCAGGACTCCAGGATCACACGCTGGGCCAAAGGCAGGCGCTAAACCGCTGAGCCACCCAGGGCTGCCCATTAAGCCTCTTTCTAATGATTGTTTCAGCTAATAATACTGCTACTATATATGAGGTTTGCTTTTAAAAAGTTGAACAGACGGGATCCCTGGGTGGTGCAGCGGTTTCGCTCTTGCCTTTGGCCCAGGGCGCGATCCTGGAGACCCGGGATCGAATCCCACGTCGGGCTCCCGATGCATGGAGCCTGCTTCTCCCTCTGCCTCTGTCTCTGCCTCTCTCTCTCTCTGTGACTATCATAAATAAATAAATTTAAAAAAAAAAAAAGTTGAACAGGCATACACATACACACACAAAAACCCTCTAGTGTCCTGATTTCCATCAAAGGAATTCTGAAATTAATCCTTTACTTCCACATTTACATGGCCATCTTTCCTTTTGGCAAACATGATAATAGGCCAATATTAAGTAATTAGGTAATATCTCTTATATTCAGGGAGATTCCCTGGGGATCTCAGGGACTCAGAGCTCAACTTTGGACCACAGCAAAGGAGAGATTTTTATCTCTGGAGTACAAAACTCCAGAAATACTAGTTTCTGTGCTGTCTAATATGGTAGCCACTAGCCGCACAAGCCTATTTACATTTAAATAAAACTAAAAATTAGCTAATAGTAAAATTTAAAATTCAGTTCCTAAGTCATACTAAGCCATATTCCAAGCACTCAACAGCCACATATGATAGTAGATATAGTATCTTAGAAAGGTCTAATACAGAACTTTCCCATCATCACAGAAAATTCCATTGGGAAGTGCTGTTCTTATACTTTGTATAGTCTGTAATATTTTAAGATGAACATTTCCTCTTCTTTCTTCTTCTCCTCCTCCTTCTCCCCTCCTCTTCGTCCTCTTCCTCCTCATCCTCATCTTTTTCGTCCTCCTCATCTTCATCCTCCTCCTTCTTCTTTTTCTTCTTCTCCTCCTCCTCTCCCCACCTCCTCCTCCTTCTTTTTAAACATTTTTTTTCTTCTTTTTAAATTATAAGGGAACCAGAGCTGCTTGGTCTTTCATTTGTACCCCAAGGGACTTACGTATCAAGATGCTATATTTGTTTCTTGCAGGAAGATGAAATATATTCAGTTTTAGGGAAAGTATTGCCATTCATGATGAAGTGGAAAGAGGTTAGGCACTAGAGCTAGATGCTCTAGGTTCAAACACTGGTCCATCTCATTGCTTATTAATCAGTTACCTTGAGCCCCAGCCTTTCTTCCCTGTAAAATGAAGATCATAGTAATCTATGTCTTGTTGGGAGTAAAGCAGATGGAAGGCATGTGAAGAATTATCTAAGTGGACAGTCAATAAATGATGACTAACTTCAAGCGTAGTGCCTTGCATATATTTAGATGCCATTTACTCTTTTCTGTCAACTTTTTTTGTGTAATGATAAATAACTGTCTCCCTTTCCATCCCTTTTGTGCCTTGGCACTATTTTTGGAAGCATTCCCTAGAAAATTGTCCCACATGATGAACTCCCTCAATTCTGGTCTGAAATGTTGCTGTGGAATATTTGCTTCCAAAGCCTGTATAGTTTGGGAGCTCCAGCAGATATTAAACAAGACCTTCTACATGTGGAAGAAACATTTCTCTAGCTAAGCAAATGGGTGTGGAGGGGTTACCCCCACTTCAAAGAGAGAAGTGGAGCTTGCAGGTATCACAGGATGCACATGGGCTGGGCGTTTAGTTGGGGAGAGATAGGTGCTGATTTCAGGTCAAGGGTTATAGGGGGGTCACAGGGTTCAAGTTTCTCACTCCCTCAGAATTTCTATCAACTCACCTCATTGTTTAGCTCTTGGATGACTTGCTGGGAGGCGTTTTGTTTGCTGAGAGAGGAATCCAGTTGGGTGGAACATTGCATTAACTGTGCTTTGACATTCTCATTTTCCTCCTCCAACATCCTCAAACTTTCTTTTGTCTGCATCCCCATTAGAGAACAAAGCCCAGAAAAAAGGTGTTACCTTAGACTCTCACAGAAGCCTGCTCCTCCTTCCCACACCCACAGCTCCATTCTGCAGCCTGTGGTGTCTGGGCCTTCTCTCTCCTTCTCACTTGCCTTTCTCACCTTCCCTCCCTTCTCTCCTGAGGTCTGAGCATGGCCTCTGTATCCTGCCAGGCTCAGTGGGGCTCAAGTCTTGCCCTGGATTCATGACCCCACCTCTTCCTGGATTCTCCTTCTCACCATTTTTTCTTTCTTTTTTTCCTCCTGTTGGAATGTCTCGAGCTCTAGCTCCAGCAACTTCTCCTGTTCTTTGCTCTTTTTCAACTGTTCCCGTTTTTCCTCCAGTAATCTTGTCACCTCCTGAAGCTCTTCTGTTAGACTGGTTTTGGCAGAGGCTTGCTCCCTGTGCTGAGAAGTAAAGACTGGCCTGAAAGACAATCTTAGACTGTATATTTTTTGAAAAAACAAAACAAGGGATGCCTGGGTGGCTCAGAGGTTGAGCGTCTGCCTTTGGCTCAGGGCATGATCCCAGGGTCCTGGGATTGAATCTTACATCGGGTTGGTGGCAAGGAGCCTGCTTCTCCCTCTGCCTATGTCTCTGCCTCTCTCTCTGTGTCTCTCATGAAAAAATAAAAATAAAATTAAAAAATTAAAAAACAAAACAAACCCCCCAGGCAAAGAGAATGGCTGAGAGAAATATGAGGGCAACTCCTTGGTTATTTAGCATAGATAATAAAAAAAGTTTCCCCAGATGTTCAGCAATATTTCTTTTGTTCAATTAGATATACCAACTTATTTTATTTATAGATCCTGTTCCCACAGCATCAACCTTCTCTCCTGCTTACTCACCAAATCTTTCCACTTAAAAACCTCTTTGAACAAAGTTTAAAAAGAAACTTAGAAAAGCACAGAAAAGAATAATTCAGAGATTGAAGACTTTAAAATGACTGACAAAGATAGCTTATGAATCCTAAAAAAAAAAAAAAAACCAACAACATTGTCCTTTAAAATGACTGACAAAGATAGCTTATGGATCCTAAAAAAAAAAAAAAAAAAAAAAAAAAACCAACAACATTGTCCTCTGACTGTTTTTAAGCTAAGCTGTTGAAAATGCTTATTATTGGTCATGGGAACTAGAGTTGATAGGCTGGCTTAGCATTCTAACACAAATTCTAGATAATTGGTTTGAATGGATTGGTGGTGGCATCTTCCCAAATAAAGACTAATATATTTAATCTTAAGCAGAGCAGATGCTTGAGCTGGTAACCTCTTTGCCCTTTATACCTGGTGTTGAAGGATTTTTAGATGCTCTAGAAGCTCATTCAGCTTCATATCCTGCTCAGCTGTTGTCTTCTGAAACTGCCTCTTTTCCTTTTCTGAAATTTCAAGCTTCCTCCGGGCCTCAGAGAGTTCTGATGTCAGTTCCTCTATCCGTTTCCTAAAGCAAATGGCAACCACAGATTGTGAGCTGGCTGCACGGGGCTTGCTATCCCATTGCTGGGCAGCTGCTGCAGTGTCCAGACTGGTTCACAAGAGAGCCTCTCTCTGGAGGTGACGTGGTGGTACCTGTTGGGTGCGAGTTCCTCTCCCGCTATCAAGGAATCTTTCTGCAACTTCTGAAATTCTCTCTGCAGTTCCTGGATGGTCTCTGTCTTCTGCTTCTCCAGGAAACTGTAGCTTTGCAGTTTCCTCTGGGCATCCTCCAGGTTATTCTTTGCCAGAAGGATCTCTTCCTTATACTGGGCTGCTTGCTGAGCTACAGAACACATCAGACAAGCCAGGCACATGTACATGGGAGAAGGGAGTATGTATGAAGATCAGATTACTAATAAAACCAGTTAAAAAGTCTGTTTCTTCATTTTGTGACTTATTTAAATATCCAACCTGTCCTAGTTTCTCTATCTCATTATCACACCTAAGGAGCTCTGTTAAATTATCTGTCTTCAACTATCCCCCAGCCATGAACTGCTTCTGAACTAAAGTTAAACCAATCAATATAAATTGCTCAGTATTTCTTAGGTGACTCATCCTGTCATTAGGGACAAATCCTGACCCTAATGGAGTTTAGAGTCTAGTGAGGGAGACATAACTGGCCCACACAACATAGAGAACACAGTAATGTTAAGCATGCACTCACTGTGAACTCCTGTGAAGCAAGATCAAAATGGGTGAGAACAGTTGGGAATGGACTTATAGAGGAACAAGGATTGCACTGGGCCTGAGAATAAGAAGAAGGAAGGGAATTCCAAATGAGGGGCTTGTTAGAACAAACGCATGGGAAGAGAATGGAGAGGTATATAAGAAGAGGATGGGAAGAGATTGGTTTGATTGGAAAGGAAAGTAGGAAGGAGTTATGGGATACAGCTGAGTGAGTGGTGGGAGAGAAGGCAGCTTTGGAGGATTTTGAAAGCCAGAGAGAAATATTTAGAGTTAAGTTAGTGGGTTCCTGAGCAGAGACCTGGCATAAGAGTATTTTAGGAAAATTAGAATGTATTAAATGGAGAAAGACTTCCTTCAATAACCTTTTAGTCCATGCCCTTGCCCCTAATGGCTATAAAGAGAAAAACATCAAATAAGTCGCTTACTGGAGTTTCTCTACACCAAATATGGTCCTATGTCCTAAAGTTTTTGGTATCGTTTCTGTTTTAAACATCAACATTGTCGGGCAGCCTCGGTGGCTCAGCGGTTTAGCGCTGCCTTCAGCTCAGGGCCTGATCCTGGAGACCCGGGATCGAGTCCTGAGTCGGGCTCCCTGTGTGGAGCCTGCTTCTCTCCCTCTGCCTGTGTCTCTGCCTCTCTCTGTGTGTGTCTCTCATGAATAAATAAATAAAATCTTAAAAAAAAAAACCATCAACATTGTCTCCATTTTTCAGCCGGAGATATTGGAAGAACGATGGTGTCACTACAGAAATGACCATATACCTTGGAAGAAGGAGGAGGAATTTCATTTTTTAAGCAGGGAAGAGAAAGTTCAGTTTTGGGAAGGCTGCGTCAGAGGGGAAGGTGCGTTGCCCAGGTGGAGCTACTCTCTATAGACAAGAGTGACGACAGGTGCAAATCAGGCCTGGGGCTCTAAGTTATGGAGTTGTCCTGAGACTGAGAATAAAGGAAAGAGGGCAGAGATTTAAGGGTGGATGATGACTACTGTTAGAGAAGGAGGGAAAAGAGGAAACAATGGTGAAATGTGTGAAAGAAGAAGGGACCTGTTATGTCTCCAAACCTGGGAAACAGTTGTTGAGTGTGGGAAGCCAACAGCAAACACACACACACATAGAATTAAAGGAGGGTAGGAACAGAGGCACGCTATGCACCTTCCCCCCACAAAGTGATATGTCAACCACATACATAACATTTAACCCTTTAAAGCATTCAAGTCAGTGATTTCTGGAATACTCACAAAGATGTGCAACCATCACCAGTACCTAATTTCTGATTGTTTTCATCCACCCCAAGGGAAACTCCATGCCCAGAGCAAGAAGTTATTGGTGGTCTCTGAGAAAGCAGTTTCAGCAGAGGAGCAAGGAATGACCCACAGTGCAGGCTGTACAGAGAAGAATGTATTGGGAGGCAATATAGGGGAGAGAATGTGTCTAAGCCAGGGAGGGAAGAGTAAACTGTAGGATGAAGGTCCTGGAGAAGAGGGGAGGAATGCAGTGCACAGAAGCAAAGTATGGAGCCCTGTCCTCCTCGTGATGGGGAAAGGGGAGAACTTCATCAAAGGCTGCTGGGAAAAATGTGGGTGTGTGCGTTCAGCACTTCACCATCCCAGTTGGGGGTGAGTGCAGGAGCTCAAGAGGGCATTGTGAACCCTGTAGGATGTGCCATGAGATCACCAGAAGGTTTGGAGTAATGAGTGGGGAAAGAAGGGGGAAGTGGGCATTTAGAGAAAGGAGGGGACTGTTCTAGCCCTGATGGTTGGAAGTGTAGTGAAGACACTGTGTGCTGGGGGGCTCACCAGCCAGCTTCTGTTGCTGTTGGGTTTCTTCGAGAGAGTCCTTCAGCTTCTGGATCTCAGCTCGCAGGGTCCCACACTCTGCCCTGGACTTATCCTGCTTCACCTCCTGGATGGTGATTTCAAGTTCTGTTGTCATCCGTTGCTGCTTCTCCAACTCCATCTCCTTTTTCATGAGACTATTCTGAACCTGTGCCAATTCCTTCTCGAGCTCATGCAGCATCTCATCTTTCTCTTGGAGGAGCTGAGGAAAGCAAAGAGTGAGTGCTGATGGAGGCCTGAGCAGCGACCCAGTGAAGCCGGGTACAGATTGTCTTGAGCCCTCCCCAGTCATTTTCTCTTGCCTGGATATCAAATAGTCTCCTACCTCTGCTTCTTGCCTCAAGTCATGCTGTTCCCAATGCAGCAGCCAGAGGAAGACCTCTGAAAGCGTAAGTCAGATCTTGTTCTGTCTCTCCTCAAAACCATCTACTGGCTCCATTTATTTAGAAAAAGGCCACAGTTCTTACAGCAATTCTTGGGATGCTCATGTTCTGGTTTGACCTCACCTCTTGCCACCCTTACCCCTTTCGGCTTCAGCTTATCTCCTAGAATATTCTTTTTTGTTTGTTTGTTTGTTTATGTATAGAGAGAGAGAGAGAGAGAGAGAGAGAGAGGCAGAGACACAGGTAGAGGGAGAAGCAGACTCCATGCTGGGAGCCCAACGTGGGACTCGATCCCGGGGCTCCAGGATCGCACCTTGGGTCAAAGGCAGGCAGGCGCTAAACTGCTGAGCCACCCAGGGATCCCCTCTCCTAGAATATTCTAAGCAGACTCTCACC
Organism: Nyctereutes procyonoides; assembly: GCF_905146905.1. NCBI lineage: Eukaryota > Metazoa > Chordata > Mammalia > Carnivora > Canidae > Nyctereutes > Nyctereutes procyonoides. Next base: position 11,144,589 of record NW_026575140.1, on the reverse strand, counting down.
TGAGGGCTCTCACACTTGTTACTTCCTCAGCTTGGAATATTCTTCCTCAAGCCCTCCCATTCAGTGGCTCCTTCACTTCATTCAAATCTCTGTTCAATGCTTGGTATATCACAGGAGCTCAAAAAATACTTGTTGAATGAATGTATGAATGACTCAAAGCTGTTTACCTAGACTCCTGGCCTCTTGTCATCTCTCTAGATACTTCCACTTTGACTAATGAATCCTCTCTGAATTTCAAATAGGAGATCTGAATGACCAGCCAATCAATCAGCTGGGATGATTTCTGCTAGATCTGATAAAAGTGTAGCTGTGCTGACTACACAAGCTTACATTGTTTTTACAACCTTTCTGTCCTTACTTCCTTTCCTAGGCTTTTCCAGGACCTTGATTTAGGTTGGCAACTACAGAACTTCTAGGGCATAGTTCCATTACTATTTTTCAAATGCCTGATTTGCATATTCATAAGATTTTTATAATTTTACCGATTAAAATTCACTTGAAACTCTTAACAAGGTTACACAATATCTGAAGAATTTCTTTCAACAATTGAGCATAAACAGAAGCATAAAGGAACGATGCAAGTGTGTCCTAAAGTCTCTGCCTTGCAGGGCTGGGGAAGAACCTCGTATAAAGTCAACATCTCTGTAAGGTCCCTGGATAATGGTGTTTTATTTATTTAGTATGTGCTTTGAAAAATCCCCAAGAAGTGCTCAGGACTGTGTATGGGCCTAAAGAACCTGCAGTTTCATTGCTTATGTGTTGATGTTCTCCAGGCAATCACAGTCAGTGCAGAGCTGCAGGACCTGCTCTGGCCAAGGTCTGGCCTCACATCCATCCTGTGGATGGATGGTCTAACCAGAGAACCTCTCTTGCCTTACCTTGTCTTTCTTCAAACCCAGCTTCTGGGTCTCAGTGAACTGAATCTGTAGCTCCTGCAGCCGCCGTTGCAGGATGACAACCTCCTTATCCTTCCTTTCCATATGGGCTGATGTCTCCTCCCTCAGCCCGTGCAGGTCCAGCTCCAGCTTCATCATGTCTGCAGGTGGAAGGGACAGAGTGCTCCTTGCTCAGAGGAGGGCTCTGGCTTCCTTCTGCCTCTCCCCACTGCCTCCCACCCCCACCCACTCCCAGTTTACCTTTCATGATGTTTTTCTTCTGCTCAGACACAGCCTCTAGCTCCATGCGCAGGTCCTTCACCAGGTTCTGATATTCCTCCACATGTAGGCACTGGCTGTCTTTCTGTTCCTGCAAGTGCTTCAATATCTGGACAGAGAGGACAGGAGCAGGGTGGGATGAGAACATGGAGGAAGGATGCTTTCTAAAATGCCAAATGTCCAGAATTGGCAAATCCAGAGAGACAGAGAGTGGACTAGTATCACAAAACCAATATACAGTGTAATGCCAGGCAACAGCTTGGTGGCTATTTCACACAGAGTGTTCAGGGGCTGAAGGAGAGAGGAAGGGGAATGAGTGCTCATGTACATGGGATTTCTTTTTGGAGTAATGAAAACATTCTGGAATTAGTGTGAATGGTTGCCCAACTTTGTGGCTATTTTAAAACTGCTGAATTGTATACTTTACATAATGAATTTTAGGGTGTGTCAATTATATCTCAAACAAATTAAAATAATAGGAAAAGGATATGGCAGCTTGTCACTGTCATGCAGAATGTGCCCAAGAGTCATCACCCCTTCTGTCCTACAACAATTAACAGTCTTTGATGGACACCTACTGTGTGCCAGGCACTTTCCTAGGTGCCGGGGAAAGGGGAAAAAAACATAGAAACATATGCTTGCCCCCAAGGATCTGGCCGTATAGTGGGGTGAGACAAAGAGCATAAATAGTCACTTGTAGAAAATGTTAACAGTTGATAGATGCTATGAAGAAACAGAACAGTAAAAGGAGAATGGAGGCATATGGGAGGAGAGGACTGCCATTATGAATAGAATGGAGAATTTGGCCCCACTGAGAAGATGCCTCTGAGCTGGGGCTTGCTGGAGGTGAGAGAGTGAGGCACATTGTAGTCTCTGTAGGTATCTGCAGACAGGGGAGCTAGCCAGTGATCAAACTCTGGGGAGAGATCATGGGGGAGGGCATGTGGCTAGAAGATTGAGTGATGGAGAGAGTAGGAGGCATGAGTTGAGTGGTTAATGGGTGATCACATCATGGGGGGCTTGTAGTCCTTGGGCAGGGACTTAGGCTTCTACTCTGAAGGAGAGGGGAATGGGCTATAATTAAGAGAAGGTAGAAACACATGGTCAAGGAGGAGCAGTTTGTCATCTGGGCATCAAGGGACAGTTATATGATTTCAGAGTTGTCAGTAAGGGCAGACTGCAGCAGGAAGACAGGAGGGACAGTCACCGTATGGCCCAGGTGTGGGCACTGAGGGGTTCAAAGGCTCACTCAGGCCAGCTGACTTCTGACATTGACCATGATCTGGATAGTTCCATTCCCAAAAGAATATCCAGGTACCACGAAAGAATTGGATAAGGACACATAAAATGGCAAGGGAAATGTGCTCTGTTTCTTGGGGAAATCTGCATCATTTTAAAAAAAGGAGTGGTAAACAGGCATTAGTGTGTATGTGTTTTTTTTTAAGAATTTATTTATTCACGAGAGACACAGAGAGAGGCAGACACACAGGCAGAGGGAGAAGCAGGCTCCATGCAGGGAGCCCAATGCAGGACTCGATCCTGGGACCCCGGGATCACACCTGGGCCAAAGGCAGGTACTCAACTGCTGAGCCACCCAGGTGTCCTGAGGCATTAGTGTTTTAGTCGATATAGAGTTTCATTTTTTTAAGATAAAAAAGTTCTAGAGATCTGTTGTACAACAGTGTAAATATGACAACATGACTGAAATATACACTTAAATGTGATTAAGATGATAAATTTAATGTTATGTGCCTTTAACCACTATAGAAAAAAATAAAAGAATATGGAAGAAATAAAGACATTTTTCAGACAAAAAAATGGGAATGTTATGAGATCTTGCTGTAGGTCAGGAAGTGAATAACATGGAACTGACCTTTAAAATAAATATTGACAAAATAAATAAATAAAATAAATATTGACAGATGCCCAAGGAGGAACTCCAAAATTCAATATTGATTCCTCATTCACTCAAACTTTATGGCATCAGAAAGTCCCGGAAAGAGAAGAGTCTCCATCCCTCCACTAGAGGACCTTTCGAGAGCTTATATGTGTTGTTTACTCTCCCTGCTGCCCCCCTTTGCTGCTATTTCAGAATTAGCAAGCCTACCCACAGTATGGCCTCTGGTGGCTGGATATGCCTTGGACTTCAGGTTTGCATATGACTGACTTACGATCTCACCTAGGAAATGCATACTGGTGCAGCCATTGTGGAAAGCAGTATGGAGGTTCCCCCAGAAGTTAAAAATAGAATTACCTTATGATCCAGCAATTGCACTACTGGATATTTAGCCAAAGAATATAGGAACACGAATTCAAAGGGATACATGCACCTTGATGTTTATAGCAACATTATTTACAATAGCCAAGTTACGAAAGCAGCCTAAGTGTCCATCAATTAATGAATAGATCAAGAAGATGGAATATTATTCAGTCACAAAAAGAATGAAATCTTGCCATTTGCAATGGTGTGGTTAGAGCTAGAGAGTATTATGCTAAAGGAAAGAAGTCAGAGAAATACAAGTACCGTATGATTTCACTTATGTGGAATTTAAGAAACAACAAACAAAGGGGGAAAAAGAGAGAGGGACAAATAAAGACACAGATTCTTAATTACAGAGAACAAACTGAAGGTTACTAGAGAGGAGGTGGGTGGAGGGATGGGTTAAACAGATGATGAAGATTAAAGAGTGCACTTATCATGATGAGTACTGGGTGATGTATTGAACTGTTGAATCATTATATTATACACCTGAAATTAATAGAACACTGTAAGATAACTAACTGGATAAATTTTTTTTTTAAATCTCATCTAAGAGAGCACTGAACCTAACTTTGACTATTGGTTGGTCAAATTTTGCTATTTGTTTACATGGTTTAAATACTTATTCACTATTAGAATCAATTTTTGATATCGCTTTGAATTTTTAAAATATTGAGTTTTCAAAAAAAGGATTTTGAATAAATAGTATTTCCTAAATTTGGTGCTTTTCAACTCCAACTAGAAACTAGAAAACTGAATGGTCCTTTTGAACCTAGAAAGCCAACCAGAGGCTTTGTCTTGTTTGGGCATACTGTTGGAAAAAGGTTAAGAAGCAGATGTAATTCCAAAATTCAGCTATAAAATTGAATACTGCCAGACACATTTATTGGAACTTGTCATACATTACATGCAGTATCCTTGTAGCAGGGTCAACCAAGTTCACACAAATAAAAAAATATAATATAAAAATTTTAAAATAAGCAAGAAAACCCAGAATCAAACCCAACTCAATTCAATCTCCCTCCAGGCACAAATAAGGAAAAGTTTCCCCACCTTTTTAATATCTTCACAATCTTCTGAGGAGCTAGGAGGATGTCTATGGGTGGCTGTATAGGAAGCAAAGTCCGCTTGTAATTTTATCAAAGCCTCTTCACGCTCTAGAACCTATAAATGAGTGTAGGTCAGTTATGCTGAATGATCAATGCAACGTGATTATGACTAGTACTGTTTTGCAGAGTGTTCCTTTTTTCAGCCTAAGTTTGTTGTAATATTATGCAATCCATCACACACTTTTTGTGGGCTTGGAACAGAGAAAGAATTAGGTTCTGAATCTTACATCAAGGTTTAATGAGGCATGGACAGTGGTTTGTTGGGAATCTGTCAATGGTCACATTTTGGACTCCCTCCTGAACCTCTGTGTGACCCAGTTTATGAGGCAGAAGGTTCTTTAAAATTTGTGATGGAGAGATATACCTAAACTAGCAGAGGATGGGATTCAAAGTTCAATAATTAAAGAAGGAAGTTTCTGATAGAGTGAGTGGATGTGTATGTTCTTTTTAAAAAAAGTTTAAAATCATGAAATTTTTGTTCTTCTTTGTTGAAAAGAATTCAAACAAAACCCAAGCATCAAAAATTAGTGAAATCTCTCCACTTTCTCATTTCCACTGGGGGGCAGTGTGCACTATAGGGAATTTACAGTATGTACTTCTATATTATAATCAAAGACTAAAAAACAAAAGTGGAGTTGAACTATACATGGCCCTTCACGATTTTGCAACCTTTTCTCAACAATATATCACAAATATCCTTCTATTTAGTCCTTACAGTTTGCTTAATCCTTTTTCTTGACTGCATATTATTCTACAATATGGATCCCTCTTTAACAATTTTTTAAAAATCAATTCAACCATTTCCCTGTTGATGAACACTTAGGTTGTTGTGAGAGATTTTTAAGTCTCTTTGGAATCTCAAACTTAGTGTCAGTTGGGGGGATGCCTACCATGGGGAATATGAACAAAAGGTGGGGACAAGTACATATAAGACATCTGAGGAATCTTGGTGAAAGAAATTACTTTATATGACTCTTTTCCCCTCCTTTCTCTCCTCATGGCTTTATTTTTGTTTTTTCAGAAAAATATTCTTGAAGTCACTTACCAAAGCGTTACTGCAGGCTAGTTTATTTCGAAGTTCCTGGATTAGATCATCCTGTTCAGAGACCTTTTGCCAGACTTCAGACAGTCGTTTCAGGGTCTCCTGATGCTCTTGAATCATGCAGGAAGAAGTGTATATACGCACCTTTGAATGATCACCCTTGTTCTCAGGATCCTGGGATATTTAGAAATAATGAGTTTGTTTTGTTCTTAATATTTGAGTTAACTTCAGAATACCATGAGCATGGAAAATCTCTTAGTTCTGTATTCTGAAAGATCTATATTCTGTTCATATATGTGAATCATATCTTTCTTAATAAAAGAAAAAAGTTAACAAATGCAGATACATGGTAAAAAATTCAAACAGTTCACAAGACAATATACTGGAAACTTAGTCTTCCTCTAGCTTGGCCCTTCATGACTCAAGTCTCCTCCTCTGTGAGTCTGTGTTGCCAATTTTGGGATAAAATATCCTTCCAGGGATATTTTATGTATATAACCTGCTGCTTTTTTTTCTTCACTAATGAAAGTCTTCTAAGACCCTATTCTAACATTATGTTTTCATTTGACAATTTATTTAGGATATTTTTTCATATTGTTGCTCATAGATTTATCTGGCTTTTCTTTTCTTTTTTTTTTAAGATTTAATTAATTTATTTATTAGAGACACACAGAGGGAGGCAGAGACACAGCAGAGGATCCACAGGGAGCCTGATGTGGGACTTGATCTCAGGACTCTGGGATCATGACCTGAGCCAAAGACAGACAACCACTGAACCACCCAGGTGCTCTTCTGATTTTTCTTTTTTTTTTTTTTAATTTTTTATTTATTTATGATAGTCACAGAGAGAGAGGCAGAGACACAGGCAGAGGGAGAAGCAGGCTCCATGTACCGGGAGCCTGATGTGGGATTCGATCCCGGGTCTCCAGGATCGCGCCCCGGGCCAAAGGCAGGCACCAAACCGCTGCGCCACCCAGGGATCCCCTCTTCTGATTTTTCTTTTAAAATTAACTTCAAATTGCACACATAATACATACATATATATTATCTTTCTAAAGCATTATAACATTATAGGCAAGTCTAAATTCCTCTTTGACTATACTACCTCTAATCTCATACTTGCTGTGTTCTCCAGAGATGATAATTTGTGCATATACTTCTAGACCTTTATGTATACATTTACATAATACAAAGGAATCTATATAATACCGATAATATTACATTGTCCTTTTTTTTTTTTTAAAATTTTTTTTTTATTTAGTTATGATAGTCACAGAGAGAGAGAGAGGCAGAGACACAGGCAGAGGGAGAAGCAGGCTCCATGCACCGGAACCCCGACGTGGGATTCGATCCCGGGTCTCCAGGATCGCGCCCTGGGCCAAAGGCAGGCGCCAAACCGCTGCGCCACCCAGGGATCCCTACATTGTCCTTTTAAAATATAAAAATAGTGCTCGCTTTGGCAGCACATATAATAAAATATAAAAATAGATTTTTTTTCCTTAAAAAGATGTCTTAGAAATTTATCCATGTTAGTTCATGTACTTCTGGCTCTTTTAGATTGCTTTTAAGTGTGTTTATCCAATCTCCTAGTAGGAAAATAGTTGTTTCCAAGGTTTTTTCTAAAATGAAGCTGAAATGAATATTTTTGCACATAAATCTTTAAGTACCTATTTTAGTATATATATGGATTAAATTAATGAAGTAGGACTGCTAAGACATATTTAAAATTTTGGTATATATTGCACATTATCCTTCAAGAAATTATACCAATTGATACTCTCATCAGCATGAGTATGCCCATTTTCCTACAACCATTTAAAAAAGTCTTTTTCTAGGTCATCTGAAATCATGCATAAAGGTTACTACATGCACATGATTTGCACTAACAATGAAATGAACTGATTTAGATAGCCAGAAAAGAGCAAGAGTTCCAGTTTGGATAGTAGATCTTTCTCCATTAAACTTGTTTTCCTAACTGAGCCTTTTCAGGCACAGTTAGAAATAGTTTATGTTCATGAGCATGAAAGCTACCCTTGAAGAAGCTGCAGAAGGGTCAGTGAGAAGTCTAAAATTGAACATAAATAATATTCTTATAAATAAGTTAGTGTGTAAGTGGGCAAAGGAATGGAAAACAATAGAAAAATTAGGGAATAGGAAGATGATATCTACATGTCCAATGTCTTAATACTACAGGATGAAAAATAGAAATTAATTTAAAAGTAATAGAAAAAAATTCTCTGGATTGAAGAAATTGTAGATCTTCAGATTAAAAGGATCAGTTAAACTTTGAGAGGCTTAATGAAAAACAACCTAAATAACTTTGAGTCTAAAACCCTCTAGAATTCAGACATAAAACTGGTGACTTACAAAAAAATGAGAAGCAGACTGAAATCTAACAATTCCTCTCTAATACTGGATGGTACAAGATAATGTGGCAGTAACTTCAAAGACTTAAAGGAAGGTGTTTCTGAAAGTTTGTATATCCAGTCAAACTAGCAGTTAAGAGTGAAGACAAAATCATCTTATTCAGACATGCAGATACTGAGAAATCTTAACACTCACAATAGTTTCTGAAGGAATTAGCAAGGAAGTATTACAGTAAAAGGAAAAGTCCAAGAATTTAGAAGAGGTAGAGTAAATTGCTTAAGTAAGGATTGAAAGTTGGTTTTATTTGTAATCTTAAAGAAATGCATATTTTATATGTTATAAAAACAGTTCCAGAGATTCAGAGAGATAAAAACTTTCCAACTCATTTATATTAGGGAAGCATAATCCAGACACCAACATGAGATGAGAGCACAAGAATGTGAGTGATCAAAACAAATCTCATTTCTGAAAATAGATACAGAAAATGAAACTTTAAGAAATTTAATATAGCAGTTTATTGTAATGTAATGGTTTATTATTATTATTAAAATAAAGCAAAATAATAAAATCAAATAATAATATGTCATGATCAAGTAAGGTTTATTTCAGGAACATGGAAATTGTCCTATAACTAAAAATCTATTAATGTAATTCACTTCATTAAAGAAAAATACTCAGGTCCCTGGGTGGCACAATTGGTAAAGCCTCTGCCTTCAGCTCACGTCATGATCCCGGGGTTCTGGGATCGAGCCCTGTCTCAGGCTCTCTGCTTAGTTGGTAGTCTGCTTCCCCCTCTCTCTCCCTCTGCCTCTTTCCCTGCTTGTGCTCTCTCTCTTTCAAATAAATCAATAAAATCTTTTTAAAAAAAGAAAGTAAAGAAAAAAAACCCCGCCTCTATGATAACCTTGATAGCTGCTAACAAAAACATCTGATAAAGTTCAACATTCATTTCTGACAAAAATTCTTGATAAACTACATATAGACAGTCACATCTTCAACTTGAAAGAATATTAACAAACATCCAGGAACAAACATTATACTTAATAGTGAAATACTAGAAATATTTCCTTTAAAATGAGAAGCATATAGATGTTATAGGCATCTGATACCTATAGATGTTAGAAAGCAAGGATGTTATAATTCTACACTGTTTTGGGAGTCCTGGTCAATGTAGTAAGATAGAAAATAAGTTGTATGAATGTTGAAAAGGAAAACAATTAAGAAATACCAAGCAGTCCACTGAAAAATTGGTCAGAGAGTTTTAATAAGGTGATGGAACAAGAGTTTTCCTATACATCAGTAATAGTTAACAAAATTAAATGTATACAAGTTCTCATAAAATCAATAACAACTGTACTATATCTAGTAATAAACTTAGCAAGAAATATGTGAAATCTATGAAGAAAAGTATAAAATCTTATTGAAGAGTGAATAAGTAAACTTAAATAAAAGTAGAAGCATGTCATGTCCCACAGAATATGCTAATTTCCCCCAAATTAATATATAACTTGAAAGTAAGTCAACCTAAATCTAAATTTCATCAAAAGAAGATGTAAAAAATAGCCAAGAAATATTTGGAAGTCAAGAACAAGAAAGGGGGACCTGCTCTGAAGGAGCTAGCAAAACATATTACCAGTTAAAGTCGCTAAATAACTGTGGTCTTGGTGCAAAAACTGGCAAATAGATCAAAAGAACAGAGTTCAAAAAGAGCCATGTGTACACAAGAATTAGTATATTGGGGCACCTGTGTGGCTTAGTGATTGAGTGTCTGCCTTTGGCTCAGGTTGTGATACCAGGGTCCTGGGATTGAGTCCTGTATCAGACTCTGTGTGGGGAGCCTGCTTCTCCCTCGGCCTGTGTCTCTGCCTCTCTCTCTCTCTGTGTCTCTCATGAAGAAATAAATACAATCTTTACAAAACAAAAAGAATCAGTATATATACATATAGAGTTGGCAATTCAAATCAGTGGGGAAAGGGTTCAGCAAATAGAGTTGGGATAAGTGGAGGCCCCTTTTGGTAAACATAAAATTATATAAATCAATAGTCATATATCTACATGTGTGTGTAGATTATCTCTCTGTCTACCCATCCATATTAATTCCAGATGGACTAAAGATAAAAACATAGAAATACAAAAAATATAAAAATGCTAAAAAATGAGGTAAACTTTTAAAATCTTGGGAATAGAGAAGTCCTTTCTAAGCAAGAAATAAAACCTAGAGGTGCCTGGGTGGCTCAATCGGTCGGGTGTCTAACTCTTGATTTTGGCTTGGGTCATGATCTTGGGGTCATGAGATTGGGCTGTCAGGCTCTGTGCTTGATGGGGAGTCTGCTTGGAATTCTCTCTCCCTCTGTCTTCTCCCACACTCTCTCTATCTCTCTCAAATAAATAAATAAATCTAAAAAAAAGAAAGAAAGAAAGAAAGAAAGAAAGAAAGAAAGAAAGAAAGAAAGAAAGAAAGAAAGAAAACCTAAAATCTATAAAGGAGGACTGAGAAATTCAACTCCATAAAAATTAAGAAAATGTTGGTATGGTAACAAAAACCATTCATAGAGTAAAATGAAAAGTTACAAACTAAGAGAAGATATTTGTAACATATGTAATAAAACATTATTACCTGTAATATATGAAGAAGCTCCTATAAGTCAATACAAAATAAATACGTAATAAAAAATAGGTTCAGGATTTATTTTTTTTTTATTTTTATTTATTTATTTAGGGCTTCAAGTGCCTAAGGGCAGCTCACATCCATAACTGATCAACACAGTGGTAAAAGGCCAACTCCCATCCCCCCAGTTTGGGACCCCTTTGAACATCCATCCAACCCTAGAACTCCCATAGGGTTGGCGGAGACCTTTGCTGGGACCACACCACAGCTCAACTTTTCCCTCTGCCCAACCCTGCTTCCTTCTTCCTTTCACAGGTATTGATACCAAGGGCTCTCTCTAAAAAATATAGTACGTGCTAATCCATCTCAGAGTCTGCTTCCTGGAGGAACCCAACCCACAACTGTTGGAACTAAAGGAAATGAAAAATGTAATGAGAAAACTTTTTCTTTCCCTATGCAACTGTTTAGCACGACTTAAAAAGATTGAAAGCACAACTTCCTGTACCATGCTAGTGTGGAGAAATGACCTTAATTATTGTTGGTAAAAGTGTCAATTTGCTAACAATAATTGGTAAGTGTAGAATCTTTCTGGCATTCAATTTAGAAGTATCTTTTTTTTTTTAAGATTTTATTTATTCATGAGAGACACAGAGAGAGGCAGAGACACAGGCAGAGGGAGAAGAGGCTCCATGCAGGGAACCTGATATGGGACTCAATCCCAGGACTCCAGGGTCACACCCTGAACCAAAGGCAGATGCTCAACTGCTGAGCCACCCAGGCGCCCTAGAAGTATATTTAAACATTAAATGTAAGCATATCCTTTGACACAGCAATCCCCACTTTAGGAGATTATTCCATGAGAATAAGGATGTTCATTACAGCTTGTTTGTAATAGACAAAATAGGTCAGTAGATGGTAGAGTCACACCATAGAATACAAGGTAGTTACTAAAGGAAATTGTCAAGATACACATTTAAAAAGCAAGGTGTAGAACCACATTTATAAAATGACCCATTTATGTAAAAAGAAAACCCTAACCATTTATGTGTAACTGTATAACAAAAGACTGAGGAAGATTCCCAACAGATTATTCAAGTGATTACCTAACAGGAGGAGAGTAGGGTAGAGGAGGCTGAAAGCAGACTTTCACATTTATTTTTTTTTTAATTTTTTTTTTTTTATGATAGTCACAGAGAGAGAGAAAGAGGCAGAGACACAGGCAGAGGGAGAAGCAGGCTCCATGCACTGGGAGCCCGACGTGGGATTCGATCCTGGGTCTCCAGGATCGCGCCCTGGGCCAAAGGCAGGCGCCAAACCGCTGCGCCACCCAGGGATCCCAGACTTTCACATTTAATCTCTGTGATTCTGTCTAGGGAGCCTCTGCCATTGTACTACTTGTGTAATTAAAAAAAAGCAATTAAAAGAAAAAGAAAGATTCAGGCATTTTGGCTCTTTGTTATCTTTCATGGGTTTCACCTCCTGTTTGATCCTGAAGTCGCGGTTTGCATGAGTCCTGTGACTGAGAAGAGGCCCCCAGCCAGGTCCCTGTGAGAATGTGGAAGATTTGAGAGCTCATATGGTATTTGGATTTTTGCCTTACTTGAAGTGCTGGCACTTTATATTAATTAAGGAGCCTCAAAATTCCTAAGGAGGAATCTGAAAGGAGATGTGGAGACTGGAAATTGAAAGCTGAGGGTTACAAAGCTCGAGGGAGGGAAGGACATCTGGTTGAACGTTTGGGTTTCCCTCAGAGAAGGCAGGGAGTGTTACTCAGGGACCAGCTGGGAGCATGTCCACTTGCTGGAGCTTCTGGTCTGAGTGGCTTGGTGTGAGTCCTACCTGACTGATGATCCCGCTGAGCTCCCCCTCCAACATCTTCACTTGGCACTCCAGTAACTCAATGTTGCTTAGGGAAGTCTGGTATTTATCCCTGTAGAGGCTTAAGCTCCTTTCCAGGGAGACGATCTTGTCCCCAGCCAAAGCAAGTTGCTCTTGTGCCAAATGGAGCTTCTCCCCTGTGTTCTCATTATGATTTCCCATTTCCTCCTCATAGAGAATCACCTGTTGGTGTAGGAAAGAAACCACACTGAATTCATGGAAACATCTAATGAGGAATGGGTATGGCTATAAGACCCCATGCAGAGGAATCTTATGTTTAACTGGAAACCCAGATGTACAGAATTCTATGTACAGAACAGGCCCAGCACAGATTTAAAAGCTAATATATATAGTATCAGAATGTTAATGATTAGAAATAAAAAAAAAAGATTGTCCTATTTGGATGGTAAGTTTCTTTTTTTTTTTTATTTTTTTTGGATGGTAAGTTTCTTAAAGGCAGGGACCATTATCTTTCCCATCCTGCCTGGCATGTAGTAAAAACTCAATAAAGACGTGTTAGTTGATTAATGGGAATGAATTTGTATAGCTCCATTTTTTTAAGGGCTTCAAGTGCCAGTATTCTTTGCTTCCTAGGTATTCTCTAGGGATCTAATTTAGAAAACGTGGAGTCCCTCCTGCACACAGCAAAGTTCCTGAGAGAGACTAGGGGAACAACCCCAAGTTCCTCTGGGACTTGCACAATTCTTATATAGATTACTTCTCTTCCTAATCGATTAATTAGTCAACCAACTGACAGACATTTATTGAGTACTCATAAACAATGTCTTGGGTGCTGAGGGAGTATATATCTATAAGACAGGCTCCTCCCTCAAAGAGTTTACACTCTTACAATTTTGGGAAGATCTGATTTACAACTAGCAAACAACTGCATACAGCTGAGCATGCTCAACTGTATGCCTAGAGTTACATGTGTTGAAGGAGTTAAGAGCAGGAAGGTTTCATTTTGGTTCAAATATTTCAGTGTAGAATTTGGAGAGAACATATTCTGTTGCTCTAAGCTAATTATACTTGCTGCCTGCCATTTGAAGTTCCTCCTAAGAAAAGGTCATTTAGTTTGAGAAGTTTATCAGATAAGGGGAAGAGGGAAGGAATATTTTATATTCAAATGTTTATAAGTATCTACCAGTGACTCGCTCACATTCCCATGGCACTCACCGTTCCTCTGAATGCTAAACCCATCCCTATCACAAGCATCTTCAGCTCTTTGCCTGAGGGATGCCTGGGCTTCAGGAGCCCACTCAAGGAGAGGAGCAGGACAAGGCAGGTTACAAGTATGGAGGACTTAACACCTTCTGGTGCAGCCTTTAACCAATGACTGGGTGGTTGGCCGGGATCACTCCAAGGCATGTCCTGTCCTACCTCCTAGAGTTCTCCAGAGAGATTGAATCCCAGGTGCCCTTGGCAGTGATCTTAATAGTGATTTTCTTTATGGGCTTCCTGCCTTACTTTGATTCACTTCTCCACCCTCCCTCTGGGATCATCTCCTGAATTAGCTATTTTACATTCATCTCCTTGTCTTAGGCTCTGCTGTTGGGAAACTCATCCTTAGACAGAAATTTGATGCTACTGTACAGCAAAGTTTTGGGGAAACTTGGCCAAATGGCTTTAGTAATTTTTTCCAATGTTTTTCCCAGCTTGAGGTCATTTTTAGTGACTACTACTTACCAGATCCCATATCAATTCTCCCCTTCCTCCTCAGTAGTTGAGCCTTGACTTTATTTGGGACAGTAGTGCATGTCACTAAAATACATTTCCTTGGCTTCCCAGGAAGTAGCTGTAGCCATATGACTAACTCTGGCCAATGATACATATAAATAAAAGTTGCGTGGGGCTTCTGGAAAGTGTCCTTAAAAGAGAAGAGTGTGTCTTTTTTTCCCCACCTCCTCCCCTGCCCCCTTCCTGATTATCTGGAACAAGGATATGATGGTTGGAGCTCCAGCAGCCATCTTAGGAGATCTAGAAAGTGGAAGTTTTGAGCTGATGATGGTGGACCCAAAAGATAGGATCCTAGGTACCTGATGACACATGCAGTTCCTGTAACAGTCCTAGACCACCTATCTCTAGCCTTCTTTTATATCAGAGAAATAAACTATCTTAAGTCAATGTTACTTTGGGGTTTTCTGTTACATGCAGCCAAATAGAATCCCAACTAATTCAGGGTCGCTGTATTCAGGCTGGACTCTTGTTTAAGAATTGCCAGTTTTAACACAGCCTTGCTTTAGTTTTATTAAACTATTGTTTATGTTCACAGGCTTTGTCCTTAATTATATTTTGTAGGATAACCTTTCTCTGTTTCATTCCCTCTCAATCCTTTTCAGTAAAATCTCATAATATTTCCTTTTAAAAAATTCTACATTCTTTAAGTCCCTTCATACAGCCCCTGGAATTAGTCCTTAAGTAATATCACCATCCTAGACAGTCCTTGGAATTTTATCTCTAATGCAAAGGAAGGAAATTCTGGGGGAGGCTGTGTATCTCATCACTTAGAAGCCATAGTTTTACTGTTGCTAGTGTTACCACTGCTCAACTGGTTTATATTCTATAGTTTTGGTCTTTGGAATTTACTCAGGATTCCACAAGGATGCTTTTTCTGGTTTAAAAAAAAATACTATCTTGGGACATGAATGGAAATGAACGTCCAGAATATACTTAAGTCTATATGATCTAAAACTCCAGCCTGAAAAAAAATGACCAATCTGGTACTCTCAATGATTGACTCAGACTCAATGTCTGGTTATCTTACCAGCTATCCAAGTGCTAGGAATTTATGTATTATCAAAATCTGATTTTTTCTAAAAATGGTTCATTTAATGGACTTTATACCTTTTTTATAACCCTCAGAGATCAAGAGTCTTTTGCATTTAAATTGCAATGGTAATTGGATGGAAGTGATGGACCTATATGCACACCACGCACACATACACACACACACACACACACACACATGAGTCACACACATATCACATGTCCCACATATATTGATACTGGAGCTCTCACCCAATTATGCCATTCTGTTTAGTTCCCTCTGCTCAGCTTCAAAAAGATTAAAAATTAAAGAGGGAAATTTGATAAAACCTGCTCAAGATGTAGAGAAGCTCTCCTATGTAAGGCCAGTGTCTGCTTTCTAGTAGATGTGACCTGTTTTCTGTAGGTACATGGGTATAGGAGACATTTCCATAGTTATTCTATCTATACCTCATCTTCTTTCAGTTTGCAGTGATGGTGGAGAAGAACCAGGTCAGAAGTCTGCTTCTCTAGGAGGGACTGATACTGCAGGAGGGAACAGTAAGAAGTCTGTAACTCCTCTGTGCGGAACTCTAGTTCTTGCTGAAGGGCTAGCAATTTTTTCTTGAGTTGTTGGAGTTGTCTCAGATGGCACTGTTTACTGGGCTCAAACTCCATCTGCGACTTCTCGAATGCTAATGTTTGTTTCTTATTCTGCAATTCAGATAGAATATATGAAAAAAGCATAGGTTGTCACTAAGTATGCATTCATTCTTTGAGATTTTTCATTTGTTCAATCATTGACATCCATCTATCCATCCTTTCACCCACAGAGCACTTATTAAACATTTCATTCTATCCACAATGAAACATCATTCTGTATTTCCACCCTGTAAGGAGAATTTAAAAGAAGAAAAAAAAATCCTAGTTCTTTCCTATTAGTTAGATCTACCATTCATACTATTTAGGCCAGAAGAAAAAACATACACCTAAAGGACCTAGAAAGTAGTATAAAGATACACACAATAATACAATTTTTTTTTGTCTTCACATTTAAAGATAGCCCAATTGATCTAGAAGGCAATGGATTTCTGGTCAGAGTTCTTGGACTAAACTCGATTTAGATAAAAGGGTAAACACTTGGGTGGGCTCTTGGAGAAATAGTTTTCTGGAATGCTGGGAAATGGGAGGCAGAGAAATTGTACAAGCACATCTGTTTTCTCCTCCCGAAGGAAGATGTGACCTTGTAAATGCTGAGTGTGTGTGTGTGTGTGTGTGTGTGTGTGTGTGTGTGAGAGAGAGAGAGAGAGAGAGAGAGAGAGAGAGAGAGATGGAGAATGAGAGATCTCTTCCTGCCAATCCACAATCAACTTGAAATGCTGCTAGACCCATCTTACATTTTCATTCATTTATTCAATAAACATATGTTGAGCACCTACTTTGTATCAGGCATGCTGCTGGTAGGATACATCCCTGAGTTGTTTATTTCAGTATAGGTGAGGTCTTTGCACTGAAGTTTCTATATTTTCTTGCCCAACATCCCTGATGACATGTGAAAGAGAGGTGGATAAAGAGGGTACCTCATGGGCGTTCTTTAACTCCCATCTGTTTATTATCTTCCTACTTATAAATAATCCTGTCCAGTTTTTGCTCTCTTTCTTGTTTTCCCTGCAAAGCTGCCTTTGCACCAATACCATAGATTTTATTGGCTATGGCATTTCACATTCTGCTTTGCATTGCAGTGACCTCTCTGTATCTTATCTCCTACTTAGATTATAAACTCCTGGAGGGCAGGGGCCATGTCTGCTTCTGTAGGACCTAGACTAGAGGTTTACACACAGCTAGGTATCAAAGCAAGATAGGAAATAGAGAACAGGCAATCTCATTGGCTTCCCAAAATTTGAGCATGTGGCCTTGGCCTCATTAACAGAGTACTTTCAAACTTTCTAAACTTAACATTTTCTTTTTTACAGTTTTATTGAGGTACACTTTATATATCATACAATTTAACCACTTTAAGTGTATAGTTCAATGATTTGTAGAAAATTTATAGAGTTGTGCAACCATTATTACAATCCGGTTTTAGAACATTTCCATTGCCTCAAAAAAATTCCCTTTTGCCCATTTGCCACTCTTGTTCCTACCCTAGCTCCAGGCAACCACTAATCTGCTTTCTGCCTCTATGGATTTGCCCTTTCCAGATATATCATATAAATGGAATTGTATAATACAATACATCTTTTGTGTCTGTCTTTTTTTGATTAGCATAATGTTTTAAGGTTCATCCAAGTTATAGCAAGAATCAGTATTTTATTCTTTTTTATTGCTGAATTATATGAATATACCATATTTTGTTTATCTGTTCACCAGTTAATGGACATTTGGGTTGTTTCAGTTTTTGGCTATCCTGAATATTGCTGCTATGAGCATTAACATAGTAGCCATGTATGGATGTGATACTTTCCTTTAATGAATTTGTTTAGCAAACATCGTGGTGTACCTACTACATGTCAAGCACTGTAGAGGTAATGGAGATATAGAAGTTTGCAAAACAGAATCCCTGCCTTCATGCAGTTTGCATCTATGGGGAGGGGGGAGACAGTAAGTTAAATAAATAAATTATGTAGTGTATTAAAAGGAAATGTGCTGTGGAGGAGAGTAAAGCAGGGGAGAGAGATGAGGAATGCTTGCATGGTAGCAGCTGTAATATTGAGTTAAGTATTTTCATGGAGGACCACATTGAGGAGATATTTGAGCTAAGATGGGAAGGAGGCAGAGAAGGAACCTGGTAGGAATCTGCAGCAGGAACATTCCAAGGACAGATAGTAGCAAGAGCTAGGGCCTAGAGGTGGGAGGTGCCTGGTGGTGTCTGAGGAGCCACTTTGTTCTGGCTGGAGCAGAGACAGTAAGGGGGAGAGTGGTACAAGATGAGGTGAGAAAGAAAAGGGAGGTCGGCTCCTTTAGGGCCATATAAGGCCATTCTAAAGACCTTAACTTTTCCTTTCAGTGAGATAAAAGGACATTGGAAGGTACTGAATGGATAAGCGAAATGATGTCCTTTAGATGTTACAAAGGACACACTGGCTGCTCTACTGAAAATCAACTGTAGGGAGACAAAGACCAAAGCAGAGAGACCAGCAAGGAGGCAGAGAAGAATGCAGGGAAGAAGGGATGGTGACATGGACCAAGTTGGAAGTTGGGAGAAATGGTTGGATCATGGATATATTTTGAAAGTAGATCTCAACCAGACAAATTTGGCTGTGTCTGTGTTAGATGTGGGATGGTCGGAAATGATGGTTATCCAAGGCAAGATGACTTCAAGGTTTTGGTCTGAGTAACTGAAGATGGAGTTTTAATGAGATTAATTCTGTGAGATCTGGGATTGAAAAGAGGAAAAATCTTCTCCAGTGAGAGTGACTGGGGGCCACTTGGGTAAGCTAAAGGAAGTTCACCACTATGGTCACCAGCAAAAGAAATCCTAGGCAAGAAGCTGAACTCTTGGCCTGAATATCTGGTGTGTGTGGCTGAAGAGAAGCTAATGACATTTCTTTCTTAAGCCAAACAATGCTGAATTTTGTATTTACTCTGTGCAGCTATAATTGCCAACATTTATATTAAATGTTTTTAGTTAAGTGCTCTCATTCTTTTCAAGATAAGAATGCTGCTATTCTCACAACTCATCCATGAAGGGACTCGGAAGTGGTGTGTGTGTGGGTGCTCATGCACACATAAACATATCAGGGGTGTTTTAACAGCCCAAATCTTCTGTCTACACAGGTAAGCTGGGAGGGGGGAAGCTACTTGGAAAAAGACATGGTCAAGAATAAATACCTAATGTGGCTAGAACTAAGCAAAGGAGTGAACATCCTGGGGTAGGGTTAATTGAGAGGGCTTATTTTACTGAAGCAGATACCCAACAAATCCTTATTAGATTATGCTCAAATTCTATTTTTCTTGGCTTTCTTGAAGTTGGCTTGAACTCTGACAATTAAGGAACTGGATTCCTAGTCCCTCAAGTGCTCGTGTGTAACTGTTGATTTGGACGTGCCTCTCCACTGATGGGTATATGTGACTTGGTTGAAAACTAACTGTGATCTCTTCATTGTTCATTCTTTCTTAGCTTCCTCTTCTTATTTCATGTCCCTGTTTTCTCTTCATTATACAAAAGAATGAAAGAAGTGCTTTTTCTTTCATTTTTTTTTTCTTTTTAAAGATTTTATTTATTTATTCATGAGAGGCACACACAGAGAGAGGCAGAGACACAGGCAGAGGGAGAAGCAGGCTCCATGCAGGGAGCCCGATGTGGGATTCAATCCCGGGACTCCAGGATCACGCCCTGGGCCTAAGGCAGGTGCTAAACTGCTCAGCCACCCAGGGATCCCCTAAGCCAAACTTTTTCTGTAGGGCTTCCCCTCCTAGCATGCTGTACATCATCTATTCTTAGGTGTGTTCGTAATCATTCTTTGGCTTAAAAGACACATGTCTTTTTCTATGTGTATAAAGCTTAGCAACCTATCAGTGATACCAATGAACTGTTAGTAATTTCTCTTCCCCAGAGGTCATGTTGAATCTTCTGGGTTTAATTTTGATTTGAGGTAACATGATAGACCAACCAGATGATGAGAGTTCATTCAAGTCTTACAGTACAGAGCCAACATAGCACCTGACCAAATCTGTCTGGTTGGAAAGATCCAAGAATTGCTCATATCTGCAGAGAAACTGCAGTTTCCTTGAGTGAGAATTTTAAACATTTGTACACTATAGATACCTATGGGTTTAGAGGAATCAAGTTTCAAAGTCTTGGAGAAAAGCCTAGACTTATTTGGGACCTATTAAATTTCTACTTATTTATCCTTAAGTATTCAAAAGATTATTTTTCTTAATTCTAAATAAATAGAAAATCACATGCTATAGATTAAGCCTACATTTCACTCATATATGTGACAGAAAGCAGTATGATAAAGGCATCAATGCATTTCCTATTGCCTCTTTGTCTTCTTTTTTAAAGTTTTCTTTCTAGTGAAGACATAGACATTTTATTAGATTCTGCTTTGAGTTTTAAACTGATATTTGGGGAAAACGAGCAAGTTGGAAGTAATCTTCCAAAGTAAGATTAGTTCTTGAAGTTATCATCCAGAGTTGGACATGATTCAAGAGGATGTCTGGTCCACCATGTTTCTCAGATAGATTTCTATACAGGTCCTAGCTGTCTTAAAAGATGGAGAGCACACTGGCCACCAGTAGGAACCTGTTCTCATATTTAGTCAATTTTTCAGCTGTACTTATGGTCAAAGAGATTATAGCTATTGCTCTTTCCTTGCCTATGTGGCTACTTGATCACAGAAGGAAATTAATTGGCCTGGCATGATTTGCCTTTTGAGAAGTCACTTTGGTTTCTACCCAATACTTTGTGCTTTTCAAGTTGATGCTAATTGATTGATGTTAAGTTCTATATTTTCCCTGATATTGAAGTTAAGCTGACAGGCCTATAATTACCAGGATTGTCCTTTTTCCCTTTTTAAAAAGATGAGCACTTCATTTACCCTTTTTCAGTCTACAGGGACTTTCTTTATCCTCTTGAGTTCTCAAAAATAATCGCTAGCAGCTATGTAATAACACCTGCCAATTCCTTAAGTACTCTTCAAAGTATGTCATCAGGTCCTGCTGATTTGCCTAAAGCGGCTTTTCAAAATACTTTTTAACCATTTTATTCCCTATTCTAGTTTGCGTTCTTTTCTGTCTCCGGTTGGCATTACTCTGGTAACTGGATCCCTGCTGCTTTTTCCCCTTCATTTAAGAACTGAAAGTCTCATCTTTCCCCAGTCATTGCCGTGAACTTCTTTCCCTATCTTTGAGGTGTTAAATGGAATATTTTCCCTGTAACCCTGGGTTAGCCTTTTATCACTAGATAGGTTTATCAATTATTTTTTATATCCTCTATAAAGTACATTTCTTATACTTTCTTGTATTGGTATAGGACTGGGTGTCCAAATGATATGCATTTCTTTTGGATACATCTTTATGGTTTAGACATTTTTCTCATCTGTGAGCTCTGCTTACCAGAGAGTCCCTTTAAAGAAAAAAAAACCTCTTAATGTCAGAATAATTTTAGATTTACAGAAAAATTGCAAAAGTAGTATATAGAGTTCCCATTTACTCTTCGTCCATCTGTCCCTAAGGTTAACATTTTACATAATTGAGGTGCATTTGTCCCACTAGGAAATTAACGTTGGTAGATTATTATTACCTTAACTACATACTTCATTTGGATTTCATCAGTTTTTCCACTAAGGTTTGTTTGTTTCTGTTCCAGGGTCCAATCCCAGATCCCACATTGTATTTAGCAATTCCACTTAAAAAAATTTTTTTTGTCATTTCCAATGACTCAAAATGATATTTCTGTGTCATAATTTCCATCAAGGAGGTATTAACCCATACTCAACTAGTTACTTTTATCTTCAGAAATCAAACTTCTTTACATAGTTTTATGCTAAGAATAGTGTCATTCATGCACTTCAAAGATGAGTTTGACAATCTGGGCTTACTAAATATCAGAGTATAATCCCCATGGTACCACCAGGGCCAAAGGGGCCTGGGCAATTGCTCAGAAAGACCTTTCTTTTTCTAATTTGGTCATCCTTTTATTATGATATCTCTGTTCTTTTCTCCTTTCACTTTAACTGAGGCACTCTTTTGGTTCCTGGGCAGGGTCAGGACTACAGTGGGACAAGTGAGGTGCAATTTTTTTTTAAATTTTATTTATTTATTTATTTATTTATTTATTTATTTATTTATTTATGATAGTCACAGAGAGAGAGAGAGAGAGAGGCAGAGACATAGGCAGAGGGAGAAGCAGGCTCCATGCACCGGGAACCCGATGTGGGATTCGATCCCGGGGCCTCCAGGATCGCGCCCCAGGCCAAAGGCAGGCGCCAAACCGCTGTGCCACCCAGGGATCCCTGAGGTGCAAATTTTAAGGAGGTATTCAGTCGGGGTGGGGGGGCAGGGGAGGTGGCATGCAAGCTCAGGGTTGGCACCTGAGGAGTTCCCTGTAAATGTTGCACCCTATGTACTCATTTGCTTCATCCTAGTCCTATCTTCATTCCTGAGTTTTGGAGCATAACATATTCTTGATTTATAAGGTTATTCCCTCCCCCATACTTACACATAACATCTGATGTAGATTTTTAATTTTCTTTCCTAACTGCAGTTTTGAACTATGACCTCTGGCTCATTTCTCCAGATCCTTGTTAGATATTACTCAAAAATTTCACAAAGTCTTGGGTTTCCTCTTTGGTCCCATGTTACATTTCCTTGTAGAGGGCAGATCTTGCAGGGATTTTCTGAGTGATGAGTATAAGTCTACATCTAATTGTGTATTTGTATGCATAGCCTGCAATTTAAATTCTGCACTAAGTGCTAGGGAAAAAAAAAGATCCTGTTTTAAAGCTTATTTCAAGCTGTTAGACCTTCTTCTGGGCAATTAGAATAATAAAATGCGATTTAATACCTTTCTCCCTCCAAGTTGCTAGGTACATTTATAAACCACATGGCTTTTCCTGACTGGGGGAATAAATAAACTTGTGGCAGCAATGGTGAAAATATCCTAAAATGTTAATATTTAGGAAGAAATAAATTATGATAATATTCTTCCTGAGATCCATTTAAGAAAACCAATGGATTTTTCTATGTTTGTGACCTCCTAAGGAAAGGACAGTAACACTCAGTAAGATAAGGTGGAATTGCTTTGTTGGTATGAATTTTTAGGGAATTGCAGAACAATTTGTGGTTTCCATAGGGAGATGGTGAGTCCTAGAAGAGCTCTAACAGACACAATTAAGAGAGACTGGATCCTTGACCACAAATGTGGAAGACAGTGGAGTCTTAAATGGTAGCTAAGGCTAACTTGGGGGTCTAGTGACAGGTCTGTGCAACTGGTACATGCTTCATGTTTGCCAAGGATTCAAAAGGAAATGAAGACTGCAGGTAAGGCATTCTTGTAAACCCAAAGTTGTGAGAGAGCTATGGGAAAATATTTCCCAGATGGCTCCCCAGCTTAGGGGGATAAATTTAGAGACTGGTTTACAGACCCTAGCACTAGAGTTTCCAAAGACAGAAAACCTCAGGCTGAAATGAAGTTGCCTCAGCTGATGAACTGCTTGGTCTACAGGTAAGTATTGGTTCAAAAAAGATAGTCATGCCAGGAGAAGATGATCATGCCACTGTTTACACATGTGTAGGCCAAATGTTACCGGGTATCTTGGCTCACACACCTCTGGAAACAAGCCCTGTGTCAAGGGACTGAGTGTCAAGTAGGGGTTTACGTGGGAAGTGATCTTGGGAAACTCAGGTGGATAGGTGAAGAAATGAGACAATGAAAGGAAGTGAGCTGCTGAAGACTGTGTTATCAGCTTACTTCCCGCTATAGGCAGCTGGCACAGGGTCCTGTTGAGGAACGCCAGGGACAGAGCAAAGAGCATGTCTGGAGTGTTCTAAGACTGAGGGGCGAGAGAGAGAGGTTGTTTCACCATCTCTCCATCAGTCATTGGTAGAGAGCTGCTTCTGGGTTCCTGCATCCAGAAGAAAAGCTTGTAGGCAGAGAGCTGATGATGGGGCAACAAAGATCACCTGCTCCTGAGAAGTGACACCTCTGAGTAGTGGGACAGTTGTTATCTTCATGGTTGATTTAGAAGTTTGTCTAAAATCCATTAGGAGATGCTACTCTCCTTATATAACTATGATTTGGTCTTTTCAGGACAATGGGCCTCAGGTGTTGCAAATCCAGATGTGAAAGGGCAGATATGGAAAAGACAGGGCCTCGAAAGTAGATGGCCTTGGAGATAGCTAAATGGAAAACTCGTGAGGGCAGGGATGGGGTTTTTGTGTGTATGTGTGTTATAGGGTATGTGTGTTTAATTCTCTCTCATTGCCTGCTCAATAAATGTTCTTGAATGACTAGTGGAAGAATTTTCTATTATTGTTCCTGCCCAAGGGAACAGAGGTGGAAGTTGAGGGAGCAAAGGTGGGTAGCAGCTGCTCAGTTCCTTACGTGGCTGCTGCTCATCATCGTCTCCTCCACACAGAGCTGATTCTCCTGCAAGGTCTTCCCCTGTCTCTTGCAGACATCATGCAGATTTTTGATGTCAACTTGCAGGCTCAAGAGCTTGCTGTTCAGGTTGCTCACTTCTCTGTCTCTCTCCCCCGCCTAGGCAGTCAAAAAACAAAAGCATCAATTATAAACTATCAAGAAAATGCTTACTTTCGTTCACTTAACTGGTTGACAGAGACTTTAAATTTGCTGGAAATTTGTCCATCAATTCTTGGCTGTTATTACTCATCCACTGTAACATTTACACAGTATCCATTTGCAAGGTGTCTGAGTGCTCTGCACTATTCAGACAATTACTTATTTACATTAATTAATCTTCACCCACTGCTGTGGGTACATCACAGACACTTCCCCTGTTTTTCAAGAGGAAGTCAGTGCCTAGAATAATTCCAGGCACCTACCAGACTGTCTATAAATATTAATGGCTCTGGCACTGATGAACTGAACATAGTGAGATGTCAGTTGAACTTGTCAGGACTATAGTGAATCAGTGATGGAGTTAATGTGGATTCTGAAGTGTCTTAACTTTCTCTTTTGCCCACTAAACCAAAAGACCTCCCTTACCTGTAAACCTAGTGCTTTTTGGTGGAGATGTAGACCAAGGAGAATAAAAGTAAAATCCCTGGGCTGATAGCATAGGATAATCTGTCTTTGATTACGAGTGAAAAAGATTAGCTAATTACAACTAGATCAGAATGGAAATTAATGATTGAGATTAAAATAGAGGGTGTGGAGCAAAGTAACTTGGGTAGGGTTGGGGTTGTAGAGCTGTGGTAAGAAAGTGAGTACCCCATCACACTAGGATGCCCCCTTCCACTGCCAGTGTTGTGGGTGGCAACGGTATGAAAAGAAATCAGGAAGAAGCTCTTTGTGAACCTGTCCAGTGCTTTAGTCCTATCGCTGTGCAGACTCTTCATAACAAGAGGACAAGTCCTACCACCTTTGAGTTTTATTTTATTTTTTTATTTTTATTTTTTAAATTTTTATTTTTATTTAGTTATGATAGACATAGAGAGAGAGAGAGAGGCAGAGACACAGGCAGAGGAGAGGGAGAAGCAAGCTCCAGGCCAGGAGCCCGACGCGGGACTCCAGGATAGCGCCCTGGGCCAAAGGCAGGTGCGAAACCACTGAGCCACCCAGGGACCTTTGAGTTTTAGATGCTGGAACTGAGACTCCTCGTTTTGTGGTAGATGCTTATCTTAGATTAGGTTATCCAGAGTAGGCACTTTGGCAAGGATTCCTGGCATCTACTAAAGAAACTCTCCCAAGAGAAATCAACAAGTGGAGGAAGCAGGACAAGGAGGAGGAAAAAAGCCAGTGAAGGGCATGATTTCAGACAAAGTCCTTTAGGCAGTAACTGTAGTGTGATCCCGCAGGGAACTCTGGAGTGTAAGTTCCATCTCAGAGTTTGTCTTGATTAGCTGCAAAAGCTGGGCTGTCAGACTCATTATCAGTCAGTCAATGGCTAAGGGTTGCCCCATAGGATATAAGCTCCCAAGGAATTTCAGCTCTCTGCTCTTATGAGCAAAGTGACCCCAATAGCCCAAGGGCAATTCTTCTAAGAGAGTTTCAGGAGCAAAACACAGAGAAGCAAGCCATGGGTGCACAGAAATGGTAAGGTGATCCAGACGATGGTGCCCGAGGTCCCAAAGCTGGTTAGCAGCAGAATGAGGAGAGTTCTTCTCTTCTGACCCTGTAGCCAGTGATCTACCACCATATTCCACTGATTGCTTTGGCTTCTTAAATGTATGAGCTACATAACACTCATTCCCAGGGGAGCTGGAGACCTGATATGGACATTGTAAATCAAGCCTTACTGGACAGGTCAGTTTAAGAGACCTCTGCACAAGGCCGAGGGGCCAGAGGATAACCACGAGAATCGGACACCGCAATGTCAGAGTATTCGGAATTCAGAAGGTTTCCCAGAACTGCTGCTGTCTCAGCTGATTTATTTCTTCATTTCCATTTAGTACCTGGATTTTTTTTTTTTTTACCACTTTACAGTTTAATTAGGTTAACGGCATGGCTCTGTCATTAAAAGGATTTCATTATCTCAAAACTCTTCCTCTCTTGCTCCTGTCCCTTGTTCCTCACTTTCAGAAAAATAACAGTGGATGTCAACTGCCCCAAGCATGTAATTACCATTACAACAATTTGCCAGGGACTCTCTTAAGAGAATATGTGTAGAGCAGCTAAAAAAAAAAAAAAAAAAAAAAGGTGTATAGACACTGTTTTCTTTTTTTTTAAATTTTTTTTATTATTCATTTATGATAGTCACAGAGAGAGAGAGAGAGAGAGAGAGAGAGAGAGGTGCAGAGACACAGGCAGAGGGAGAAGCAGGCTCCATGCACCGGGAGCCCGACGTGGGATTCGATCCCGGGTCTCCAGGATCGCGCCCTGGGCCAAAGGCAGGCGCCAAACCGCTGCGCAACCCAGGGATCCCCTAGACACTGTTTTCTAACTAGAAAACAAAATCCTTGACCTGACAAGGAGCAGCAGTTTGATTCTAGTGCCTTAAACTCCTTTTCTTGTTGCTGCCACACTGGGAATAGGGAAGAGAGGCTCTCTGGGGACTGAGACCCTAGCGATCTCCCCCCCTCTTGCCACAGGACTCTTTCTTTGTCATCTATGGGCAGATTACGTGACAATACAATGCCTGTTCTATGGAAGTGTCAAATGCTCTATACTCTTGCCTTAATGCTGAATACATACATCTTAAAGTGAGGACCATGTTACCAGATTGTTCCATATGGAGCCTGGCACACTGTGGACTCATTAACAAAGTAGCAATGATGTACAACTTGAGCCTCTCCAACTTAAAAGCTAAATGCCTTCTTTCTGTCAGGCCAACAAAAAACTCCTCTCCCTCTAGTTTTAGATGTCTTCTGAGTAGAAGCCTGTTTGCCCCCATTCTAAGGCACCAACAGGACTTCAGAATTGGATCTTTAATGTAGATGATCTCATCTAATTTGGACATTAGCATTGACTCAGAGTCTCTGAGGCAATTTCTTCATTCAGAAAACAAGAGCCTTGAAATAAATAATTCTTTCTTTGAGGATTTCATAAACCAATTGAATAACAAATGTGTTTTGTTGGATGTCAAATGAAATTTGCTTTTGAAATCAAAACCGAACTATTCACTCCTAAAGTCCAAATCATACAGGGGTTTTTATTCATCAGAACAGGCGTGAAAATGCTGTGAGAGTGATGAGGTGATTCCAATGCACAACAAAATATTTTTTACTATAGGTAAGCTGTAAGAAGAGGATGTGCTCATTTCAGAACTCCAAGAAATGCAAGTGTTTCTGAGGTTCCAGTAAACGTAATTTCTTGCTAATATTTTGCACAGAGGTCACTGTACACTATTTCTAATCCTATCTACTTTATGAAGGCTAAATTCCAGGCAGATGCCTTTTGAGTATCAATATGTGGCAGGAATTGATTTAATCTGACATTTCATCAATCAAAGCTCTGTAACCAGTACCGGGTCATGAGAGGAGCTGAGAGTCATAATCCTGACCCTCAGGCACCATCTGATCTTGTTCTAGATCTGAAGCCATTAATGAAGGCTGAAATCACAAGCTTCTGCTGCTAGGTGAGTTTTCAGTTACGTAAGCCATGCACTCAGATACCCCAGTTATGCTTATACGAAGTTGGGACCTGGTCACTGCTTGAAGGCATGTGACATCAGCAGCAGCTGCCAACTGCAGGCAAAATGGTGAGTGCTGTTACCACAGTTGTAATCATGATAGTTACTGGAAAATAGATTGTTTACTGAAGCAAATTTTGTATATTGATTCAATGGGTCTTTTTCAAGGAGCATGTCTTCTCGAATACACATTTCCAAAGATGGGAAGAAATTTTGCTCTAGACTTCAAAGTATTGACAGATATGTCTCATGCTTCTTCTTGGAGGAAGCTGATGTTAAACTGAGGCTTGTGATTCAGAAGCACTTTAGAAGTCAAGAGCGTTACAAAGATTTAAGATGGCAGCATTCCATCAAGGATTTGGCACTCGAACAAGAAGACTTGAGTATAAGTTTCCAGAGTAATTTTGGAGTCAACCAATAACACCATAAAGATCATAATCTTTGGGAGATTATCTTTTTTTATCTGAGGATAAAGACAAATCTTTAACAAACAATGGAAAACCCACTTTTAACCACTACCACCATTCAACATGTATCAATTTCTCATGAGAGGTAGATTTTCAAAAGCATAAAACTTTAAAAATTATCATTGCTTCAGGCATTTTTACATTTTACTTGTGTAATAGGAGTTTACAGTTATCTACAGTAATTTTAAGTACTGTTATTACTATTATTAACTTGATCCCTGAGTTTACTTTTCTATAGATAAAAACATTGTAGTTTTTTATTATTTAAATGGGAATTAATGGGCACTTATACAAGGTTTGCCTGTGAGCAAAAAATTTTGGAACCAATTTTGTTCATCTAGTGAAGAATGAGTATATTTTATTGTGCTCTAAATTCTTTAAAAAATTGGCACACTACATAAATAGATGGTTTAGGATACACATGGCATATGGCAGAGGTCAGCCACCTATGGAATATGGGCTGATTTTTACTGGCACTTGGAAAGTTTCTACATACTTTTTTCCATCATATCTTTGGAGAAATTATTTTACTAGAAAATAAGCTCTGGAGAACACAGAACTTTGTTTTGTTCACTGCTTTATCCTCAGTCCCTAGAACAATGTCTGGCACATTGAAGGTGGTCCAAAGATATCAATTGAATGAGGAAATGCCCTTCTAGAATATCCATCCCAGATCCTTGTTCCCTGCAGAACATACAGCAAATCCTGTACAGCTACCTCCAGTAATCCAGCAGGAAAGGAGCTGAAACACCTCTTTTAGAAACTGTTCATCTCCTGATAGAAGGTCTGTTAAAAGTATATGTTATACACTTTTATGTGTATAACACATACACATAATGTATGTGTTTTGTGTATGGGACACTCCTACGATAATCTAAACATCCCCCTTAAATGCTTTCTGGAACAAGTCAGGGAATAGGTAAACACAGTTTGACCAAAATATTAGACTAATGAAAACACTCCATTTCCATATCATTCCAGATCAAGAGACAATGTTGGCAACAATAGTTACTATCTTTTAAATGTTTCCTATGTCCCAAGAACTAGTATTTTACAGGTGGTATCTTACTTAAACCTTGTGGCAAACAGTTGAAATGGGTGCTAATTATTCATATTTTCTAGGTAAGGGAAAGAAAGCTCAGAGAGGGTAAGTAACATGCCCAGTATTATACTGCTATTAGATATGGACCCTGACCCACCTAACTCAAGTCTGGGCTCCTTAAATGCTATCGTCTGTTGTCTACCTCTCTTTGTGATATTCTGGGATGCCTATTACTAGAATTTTTTTAAATTTTTAATTATTTTTTTTATTGGAGTTCAATTTACCAACATATAGCATAACACCCAGTGCTCATCCCACCAAGTGCCCCCCTCAGTGCCCACCACTCAGCCACCCCAACCTCCCCTCCCACCTCCCTTTCCACCACCCCTTGTTCATTTCCTAGAGTTAGGTGTCTCTCATGTTTTGTCACCCTCACTGATATTTTCACTCATTTTCTCTCCTTTCTCCTCTATTCCCTTTTACTAATTTTTATATTCCTTAAATGAATGAGACCATATAATGTTTGTCCTTCTCCGATTGACTTATTTCACTCAGCATAATACCCTCCAGTTCCATCCACGTCAAAGCAAATGGTGGGTATTTGTCATTTCTAATGGCTGAGTAATATTCCTTATTACTAGAATTTTGAATCATGAAACTTGAAAAGAAGTTCATTGTAACACAGAGTCAACTCCATGTGTGTAGGAGAGTTAGGAGACTTACTTTATCTTTCATTTCCTTGGCACCTCTCATTTCTCCTTTAAGCTTTAGCATTTTCTGAGCTTTGTTATAAACCTGCAAAAGTCCAAGAATTTAAGATGGTAAAAGTAGAAATGAGCCTGACCCTTTAAAAATTTCCCATCCGGATGTGTGCTTTCAGCAGAGAGCTGGGCGAAACTTCCCAAACCCTTAACAATACCTACTTGTCTGTCCATCTGTGTTTTCAAAAGTGTGTTAACACCTTCACCAGAAAGACAGAACCAAGGGATTACATCTTTTTCCAAAAACCAACACTTGGTAGACTAAATCATTTCTGAATTCACAGTTTCTTGGAAAGCAAAAGTTCTGAGATGATCTTACTTTCTATGTTAAGTATCCAATGGCTCTTTTATAGTTAACATTATGCGCTAATTATGAACCAGACAGAATGTGCACAACCTACCTTCATTTGCAGGGTAATCCTAGGAAGTAGACATTATTACTAATCTTGTTTTACAGAGGAAGAAACTGAAGTCCAGAGAAGCCAAGAGACTTACCCAGGGTCTCACAGACTGTCTTACTACTCCTTGAGGAGCTGCCATTAATTTATAACTGTTACTTTGGAAATATCTGATGATGTAGGGTTTTTTTTTTTTTTAAGTATCAGGTTACTATAATGTTGGTGCTTGTAAAGTTATGAAACTTGGTGAGTGCTGAGAATTATCTATATAAAAAGTCTCAGGGAAAACCAAAGATTGTTGCACAGGTATGTGTGTAAGTATAGGATGATGTATTTCAGGTCATAATGCACTGACTTATTAAAGTAATCTAATTTATTATGTTTTTCACTCTAAGGCTAGAGGAAATTTCCACCAGGCACTTACCTGCAGAATAGTTCCAAGAATGAGAAGTTATCAAAATACTCATTCTTTGCAATGAACCACATGCCCCACCCCTAATATAAGCCAAGAGGAAGAAAGAATCCTAGTGAGACATGGAATTTGGAATGTTTTATGGGGTTGTGTTCTGATGTGCTGCATGGGTGTTTACCCTCTTTAGTCTTTGCACACAGAGATGCATTATGGGAGTGGAGATGTAGCTCAGGCTTACTCAGGTGGGAGAGGCCAGGTGATGTTGCAGTAACAAACAACTCCCAAATCTCAGGGACTTAAAGCCATGAAAGTTTCTCACTGTGCCACATGTCCTTTATGAGTCAGCTGGGGCTGCTCTTCATTGTCCTTTGCTAGTAGAACTTCATCTACTATGTTGCCTGTTGCCATGGCAGCAGAGAGGGAACACAGGGGTTCTTAAAGTGGAAGTGACACACTTCACCTCTGCTCACATTTCATTGGCCAAAACAAGTCATACAGCTATGGCTGACTTCTTCCTTTATCCTTTAAAGGAAATGTTGGTGAATGTCACAAATGACTTCCACACTGGGTGTCTTGGCTGGTTGTACTACGATAACAAAATATCACAAACTGGGTAGCTTATGAACAATAGAAATCTCTCACAGTTCTGGAGGCTGAGAAATCCCTGATTAAGTTGCCAGAAGATTGGAGACAGCTGTGTTTTTTTTGTTTGTTTTTGTTTTTGTTTTTGTTTTTTTTGCTGTGACTTTACAGTGCTGTAAGGGAAAGGGAGTGATCTGTAGCCTCTTTATAAGGGAACTAATCCCATTCATGAGGGCTCCATCTTTTGAACTATCACCTCCCAAAGTTCTCACTTCCTAATACCATGATTTTGGGGATTAGAATTTCAACACATGAATTTTGGGGGGACATAAACATTTAATCTACAGCACTAGGCAAATGAGAAGATTAAAAATAGTGTGGCATAAAAACACTACACTGGGCTCTAGGCCACCAAGCTTCTAAACCTGGTTCAGCACCTAAGTTAAGGACTGGCCTTTGGAAAGAAAAGTGCTCATGTCTCCCAAACTTTGTTTCTGGTTCTATAAATTGGAGTGGAGGTAGGGGGTTGTATGAAACGACCATTGTCTTTTCTAGCACCGAGGCTTATTGACTCAGTATTCTACTTTGATGCACATCCTTCTTTAGTAGGAACCATGAACTCAGCCCAAGCATCACACAAAAGTTGGAATGGAACAAATCTAACCTTGAGAATAATATTCCTCTACAGGAAGACCCACAGGTTAGTCCTGAGATGACTCTTAAATCAAGTGAAATGTTATCCCAAAGACGGAAAAATGACTATCCAGATTGTGATGGTTTCATCAACTAGGGAGTTATACAGCTAACAGTTATAAGGGCCAAGTGTTTGGAAGGAAAAGTGGAAGGCAGAGGCTCTCATATTTGCATGAAAAGACATTGGACTTCACTAAGTAAAGTAAGTGAGAGGAAAAAAAAAAACAAAACACTAAGTTGTGTTCCATGAAGGAGACATGGGAATCCTAGGAATCATTAACTGCAGCAGTGGGCAATTTGGAAGTGCTTACGATGAAAAAAAATAGAAGGGTTATGATAGAGTGTTTTGAGGGAACCTCAAACGCTTTGTAAAACAGTTATGTGAGCCTACATGACGCTCTCTGAGCAGTGTGGTGGGACCAATATTTTGTAGATGGGAGAACTCTTTACAGAGGGAGGGGCTCTCTATCTGATCTGTGGATACTGATCTCTGAGTCCAGGACTTGAATGTCTTCTCTCTTCTCAAACCCTTCTTCTGCATCTTCTGTGATGTTGTCTCCTGCACCTCTTTTGAGACTTCACTTCCTCATGCCTCATCTCTTCCACTGGCATATCCAATCCTGCTGCATCTGCCCAGGGAACTGATTTCTTGTATTCAAAAGTACTGCTCCTTTCTTCCCCCAGCAGGCCTTCCCTTGGTGACAGCTGTGACCAGAAAAGCAAACAAATATATGAAAAAACAATTGTTGTGAAGATAAACTTGGTCAGATAATCTAGTGATGTTTGTGCCTCCTGGTAGGCCTCAGCTCATACTCAGAGCACCTCATAGATTCCCAAGAGACACCTAGCACTGTATCTCACATGAGTGACTAGTTTAGCAGGTATGGACTCAGCTCTGCAAAGAAAAAGTAACTTTTTTTATTACTCAACCTGGTTACTGAGCCCCATTTTCACCAAATGGCAGAAAGCGGAATCTTAGTTATTTCTGAGAAAGCACCATCATTTTCAGGTTAAAAATAAATCAGTTCATGATTATCTCCACCTTTTTAAAGAGAAAACTTGAATTCTGGGGTCCTAGGTTGAATTCTGGCATCAGAGGTGGCTCTGGTCCACCGTCATGGGTATCTCTCCCAGATGGAGTGTGTTGGGATGTCTATCCCAGTCAGCAGGCTTCAAGTACTGCATCTTCCTCATCCTGTGCACTTTTGGGCTACTGGCCCTCTTTCATTCTCCAAGGATGTTTCTAATGTAGAGAGAGACACACACACACACGTTAGATGAGTCTCAGGCCCTCTCTTAGACTCACCCTAATATCACCCTGCATTTTGCCTAAAAAGGTGTTGAGAAGAAGGGTATAGAATTCTAAGATCTTGCTGACTTTTCTGCCTCTCCCCCCCATTCCTGCTACTTATCAAAAGTATCTTCTGCCCGTGGTTTGCTGAGCCTATCTGGGATTCTATTGCTTCCCCGACCCTTGCCTACTTCTTCAATCTTTCCAGGGTCTAATTCTTTTGCTTATGCTCAAATTACCCTCTCCTTCCTCTTTTCTAACTCATAGAGGCTTTGTTTAGGTTTCGGGAGAGGAAGGAAAAAGAGTACAAGTGAATAAGTTCAATGAAGTACAGGTAGAGTGGGCAGGATGGAAAACACGTTAGTGTCTCATACACTATCTACCCACATAAGGCGACACTGTAGCTATAACCACAGACTGTAAATGCTGGCTTTCCCTGAGGAACTGGTAACTAACTGCCTGGGTATATGGATGGACTACTAGCCTTAGAAAAACGAACTTCTGGTTGTAAGATAAATAAGACTGGGGATATAATGCACAGCATGATGACTATAGTTGTCAGTGCTGTATGATCTGTTCGAAAGTTGAGAGTAAATCCTAAATGTTTTCATCACAAGGAAAAAAGCATTTTTTTGTTTTGGTATCTATATGAGATGTTAACTATGTTTATTATGGTAATCATTTCATAATATATGTAAATCAAGTCATTATGTTATACACAGTAAGCTTATACAGTGATGTATATCAATTATATCTCAATAACACTGGAAAATTTGTTAAGAAATAAAGTTAAAGTTATCCCTGAAAAAAAAAAATAAAGTTATCCCTGGGGGTTAGTCAAAACCCATAGATTTACCTACACTCAGCCATAAGTCTTTCTTTTACTCTTGCTGAGTTTTAGATTTTTCTCCAATGTCCTTCCTCCTACCAATGAAAAAGTTGTGATGAATTCTAGGGCTCTTAATTATTGAAATAATGATATGATGTTCAATGTTTCCTCTATTTTTAAAAATATGTGAGTACCATGAATTGCAACAATTATTGCTGCAGTGTTGTAATAGGGATTTTATATTTCCTTTATTCCTTCTACATTCATTCATTGGAATTCTTCATAAAGAAGAGTTGGACCTTCTCCCCCATTTGTTTGTTTATTTATATCCATATGAACTCGTGGCTATCTGTTTTATTCTACGGGTTATAATCTAATATCATTGTTTATTTTGTTGCTCAAATGTTCCAACTTTAGCCATTGGGCACCCTTTTGGTTTGGATCCTATATCTTTTTTTTTTCTAATTTTTTTTCTTTTTTTAAAGGTTTATTTATTTATTTGAGAGAGAGAGAGAGAGAGAAAGAGAGAGGAATCAAGTGTTGGAGGGAGGGGAGGGGCCTGAGCGTGGAACCAGGCTTAGGGCTCTATCCCAGGACCCTGAGATCATAACCTGAGCCAAAATTAAGAGTCGGCCACTTAACTGACTGAGCCATCCAGGAGCCTCAGCTCCTGTGTCCTTTCAGCAAGGCCCCATCCTTTCTTGAGCACTTCCTTACTTTTGGCACTTCAAAATGCTCCAGGTTCATCTTGCACCTTCCTTGCCCCAGGCACAGCTTTATAGAGTCAGGGTTCACATTTTGACTCAAGTTATGTGACCTTGGGCAGATTACCTTCTCTGAGTCTCAGTTTTCTCACTTGGAAAAAACTGGAATAGTAGTACCTACCTTACGGGGTTGTTATGGGGATTTAAAAAATTATACATATATAAAAGGGGTAATATTTTTTAAAAATTTAATGGCCTGTTCTCCTTTGTCCTTTTTAGCATCAAATCTGCTTTTTTTTTTTTTTTTTAGTTGCCCCAGGCTGCCTTCCTGGTACTATGCAACAAGATTCTTGCCTTGAGAAAAGCTTTTCTAAATTCCTTTACCTTCTCTCCCCATGTTAGCCTCCTCTACCTTCTTTCAGATTTCAAAGCGTTCAATGAAAAAGGCAAGGCCTTTTGGAGGCAATGTTTTTAGCTGGCATTTGCTTGGATGCCTGCTCTCCAGCAGGAGAGGAGTTAAATACTTTGGGATAACTTCAGCATGGAACTGCCAAGTCTCTTAGGTTCAGCTCAGCAATCAAACTGCATAACCTAATAGAGCCCCTGGTGCTACGGGAAACACAAGACACTGATTTATATTTTAATATCAGTAATTTCCACAAGAGCAACATTTCTGAGTGTCATTTTACAATTTCTGTCAAATGCCAGCTCAGTTTTTCTTAATTCTGTTTATTGTGTCTGAATTTGCAACCTCATCCGCAATGCAGATTCTTGGCTCCCAGGAGAAAAGAACATTTTCATCTTTCTCTGGAATGGGAGGGATGGGGATAGAAGCAGAAACAGGCCTATAAAATAATTGGAAATGTAAATGAAGTACTGTTTATTAAGAATGGTTACCAAGTACTTTTATTTAAAAAAGAAATGGGGTGGGGGTGGGGGGACCAGTTCTGGACAAAATGCAAAAAATGATGCACAAAAGTAGGTGCTTGAGGTCCAAACTGGAATCTTTCCTTCCAGAATGGAGAACTGTTCTGTACACCTCAAAACTGAGAAGAGAGAACCAATATGGGGAATACTGGACCACATTTACTGTAAGTAAGATGGTTGCTATGGCCATTAGCACTGCAGCAGGTTATAAAGTGCTTTGGGATCCTTAAGGATCAAAGGTGCATGGCTACATAAATGCCAGATGTTGCTATTAGGAAGAAGGAGCCTGGTGCTCTCCTGTGTTCTTTGAACATCTCATAAAAGTAAGAACAAAGCTGGTGCTGTTGGCACCAAACCCCATCTACTCAGCGTGCTGAGGGGGTGGGAATGCTTCCTGAGGCTCCTAGCTGCACATGTGTGCCCTTGAACACCCAGTGTTGTCCACCCATTCCCTGCAGGGCCTGCAGCTCCAGTTTCTACCTCAGTCCTTTTCCAGACCATAATGAGCAACCTCCTGTAAGAGCTCCACATAATGCTCCTCTTTGAGGCCTGAAATGCAGCTTTGGCTGGAGAGGATCACCCCTTTTCTTGTTATAGAAAGGCAGCCAAGAGTCTGAAGCAGGGCACCTGTAACTAGCGAGGCCGCTCAGGCCTTTCCCAAACAGGAATGCTGTCCTCTGTAACCCTTTTTGCCAAAGCCACAGCTCCCTTAGGTCACAGCCAGCCCCCAAACCGTTGGCTAAGACCCGGTGCTTTTCTCCAGCATCCTTCAGTTCCACGCACTCCAAATCCAAGAGCATGTCTCACTGCCAAACCTCTGGCGGAAGCTGTGTTGGGTTTCTCAGCGGAGCTATCGACCACATTGACTGAAGCGGCAGCAGCGTGTTTCTCCCCGTCCGAAAGGGTAAAAATAACAGGAACAAGTTGTCGGAAATGAAATTTCAATTCATCCACGCCCTTTCTACACTTCTACTGCGACTCCCAAGCAGGGATCAATAGTGTTTAGACAGCCAAGGAGATTTTTTTCCCCTCTTAAAGCACCAGATCAATAGTGGGAAAAAAAAAAAGAAGAAGAAGAAGAAGAAGAAAAAAAGAAAAAAAAAGGAAAAAAATCCTCCAGCCCTCTGTATGTGTTGTAGTAAATGTGAACAAATCAGAGGCCTTCGGCTAAGTGGACTGAGTGAAGGCAGCAGCAGCCCCGCACTTCCTAACTGAACCCAGCAACCCCGCAGGTGGCAAGGAGGGAGAAGGGCCTCTGGACTCAGGGTGCACTCTGGGCCCCCACAGTTCCGGTAACAAGGAAGCTGTGAAGGGAATTTCCACCTCCAAAAGGAAGGGAAGGGATGAAACTTTCCTGGGCATGTTGTAGCATACACGTATGACTTTAAAAAAAAAAAATTCAGAAATGCCCAATTGGGACCATTCATGGAAGAGCATTTTGTCGGAAGACAGCTTGGGCTGTGGGGTACTCCCTACTTTCTCTCCATTTTATCTTTTGCTTTTTATTTTAAATTAATTAATTAATTAATTAATTAACTATTTTTTAGAAAGCGAGGAGTGGGGAAGGGCAGAGGGAGAGGAAGAGAGAGAATCTTTTTTTTTTTTTTTTTTTTTAAAATTTTTATTTATTTATGATAGTCACAGAGAGAGAGAGAGAGAGAGAGAGAGAGAGAGAGGCAGAGACACAGGCATAGGGAGAAGCAGGCTCCATGCACCGGGAGCCTGACGTGGGATTCAATCCCGGGTCTCCAGGATCGTGCCCTGGGCCAAAGGCAGGCGCTAAACCGCTGCGCCACCCAGGGATCCCCGAAGAGAGAGAATCTTAAGCAGGTTCCCTGCCCAGCCCCAGCCTGCAGGCGGAGCTCAAAACCACAACCCTGAAATCACGACTTGAGCTGAAATCTAGAGTCCAATGCTTAAGCAGCTGACCCAGCCAGGTGCCCCATCTTTTGCTTTTTAAATTTTTTAAAAAGATTTTGTTTATTTAGGTAAGAGAGGGAGAGAGAGAGAGAGAGAGAGAGAGAGAGAGCCAGCACAGTCATCAGGACCTGAGGCCGCTGCTTAACCAACTGAGCCACCCAGGTGCCCTTGCTTTTTTAAATTTTTATTTATTTTTTTTAATTAAAGTGCTCAGCTCCGTAGGGCTTTTTCTTGTTACTTCATGCGATTTATTCCCAGATGCTGTTCAGCTCTCAGACACCTCTACCTGGGAAGATCCTGAAGGCTGAATTTCTGTCAGAGGTCATTTCTTCCACTCACCTGGTTTCCTCCTTTGTCCTCACTGATCTCAGAGGCCTATTCTAGTTCATTCTCTTAATCCCATTATTCATGAGAGGGAGAAACTGGGTCAAAGCTCAATTCTGATTTTCCTCAAATGATTTACCCACGCTCAACTTCTCTTCCCACTATGACAATTTCTGCATTTTATTACATCTTTCCCCCCCTACCAGAGACAAATAATACAGTGTGCAGATATTCACATGGATAGTCTAGTCATTAGAGTGGCTTTCAAATCTGGTCCTTCTGCTTCAAAAAGCAGGCAACCAGCAGATTACAGCTCTAATTATGGCATGAGAAGCTGAATACTTCTGAAGTGGTTTGTCACAAAACAGTTCCTTAATTTCACCTGGAAAAGCCAACCCAAGGACCCAAAAGATTGCCACATAGCTGGTGCTACTTTGTGGGATTAAAAACTTCATGTTGGGATCCCTGGGTGGCGCAGTGGTTTGGCGCCTGCCTTTGGCCCGGGGCGCGATCCTGGAGACACGGGATCGAGTCCCACGTCGGGCTCCCGGTGCATGGAGCCTGCTTCTCCCTCTGCCTGTGTCTCTGCCTCTCTCTCTCTCACTGTGTGCCTATCATAAATAAATAAAAAAATCTAAAAAAAATAAAAAATAAAAAAAAATAAAAAAATAAAAACTTCATGTTGCAAGACCCAGGGTGAACTGCTATGGACATGTGTACATCAGCCTTTATCATAAAAGACGTTTGTTATTCTTATGATTGTTATATTAATTTCTGCAACGAATTAGGATTCTGTTTGAAATAAAGCATTGGCTAAAGCTGGTATAGAAGGATATAAAAGAGAGAGCAGGTCAGCCTGTACCAGTTTAGATAATACAGTCTTTTGTAGTAGGTTTAGTTAAATAAATTCCTATAATCATAGATAAAAGAAATGATTCTTACCGATTATGTTATAAACAGAAGCTTCTCTGGAATCACTTCCTGTCTCTTATGAGCTCATATTTTCAACCAGACCTGTTCCGGTTACA
Source organism: Nyctereutes procyonoides (assembly GCF_905146905.1). Classification (NCBI taxonomy): domain Eukaryota; kingdom Metazoa; phylum Chordata; class Mammalia; order Carnivora; family Canidae; genus Nyctereutes; species Nyctereutes procyonoides. The sequence continues at coordinate 11,105,290 of NW_026575140.1, read as the reverse complement.
GTTACAGTCACTGGCATATCTCAAAGGTATCCTAGGAGAGAGATACACCTCAGTCATTTCAAATAGTCAAGAGCTCAGGTGATAGTAGAAAAAGTCCCTCTCAATAGATATTTCCAAGAGAAATAGAGACTATATAAATATTAATTTATTCAGTAATTAAAAAGTGCAAAGAACCCAGTATGCATTAGATGAAGCAGAAATGAACAATGACAAATGTAACTACAAGAGTACTGGTGCCATAAAATAGCCCCCTTTCCTCCCATAGGGGCTTCACGCAGTGAGTGGCCTAGTGACTGCAACCTTTCTCTTTCTAATGATTTCTCTTATTAGCATTTTAAAAGTTTAACAATTTGAATATGTAATGTAGTCAAGCAGTTCCAAAGTGTGAAAAGGCATGGGACTGGGTTTCCATTTGCCTCTCACTATTGTCCCTTCCTGCTCCTCCTCTTTCTCCTCCTCCTCCTTCTTCTTTTTTTAGAGGGAGGTAGGGAGGAGCAGAGGGAGAGAGAATCTTAAGCAGGCTTCCATGCCCAGTGCAGAGCCCGATCTTACAACCCTGAAACCATGACCTGAGCCGAAATCAAGAGTTGGATGCTTAACCTACTGAGCCACCCAGACACCCTTGCCTCTCACTTCTCGCCTCTACCCCTCCTGTCTCTGTTCCATGCCCTGTGAGGTGTACCTGTGGGCCTGTCAACTAGCTCACTTTGCCCTCTGGTCTCTGGTTGGTTTGACTGATGTGGAGCATCAGCAGGAGGTCAGAGGGAGGGAGGGCTATGCCATATTTGCATATATGCCCTCAGATCTGGCTCTGGCAGGTCCTCAGCAGTAACTGAGGCTGGGATCACACTTCTGTCAGGGGGGCTTTCAAGCAGCTGCTCTGCTGCCCATTTCAGGTAGGTTTGCTTCACCCCTGGCCCTTGAAGTCTGGGGATGGTCAAGGTCTACTCTTACTCTGCCTGGGCATTGCATTATAACATGTATGTTCTCACACCCTGCCCACACCTTTATACCCGGTTCCTTTATAAAGCATCCCATGAATTACTCAGCTTGAGCATACCATCTGCTTCCTGCTGGGACCCTGATTAATAAGGTAAATGGTGGAAAGTCCCATTAGCTGGGGACTTTAGTTGCATTAGTTTCCTAGGGCTGGTGTAACAAAGTACTTCAAATTGGGTGGTTAAACACTAGAAATTTATTGCCTCGTAGTTCTGGAGGCTGGGAGTCTGAGATCAAGGTGTGGGCAGGGTTGGTTCCTTCTAAGGAGGACTGGGAGGAAGAATCTGTTCTGTGCCTCTTACCCAGCTTCTGGAAGTTTGCCTGCACCACTCCCATTTCAGCCTTCATTTTCACATGGCATTCTCCCTGTGTGCATGTCTGTCTGTCTCCAAATTCCCCTTTTATAAGGACACCAGTCATATTGGATTAGGGGCCCATCCTACACCAGTATGACCTCAACGTATCTAATTACATCTGCAATGACCCTACTTCCAATAAGTCATATTCTCAGGTGCTGGGGGTTAGGACTTCAACCTATGAATTGTGGGGGACACAATTCAACCTGTAACACCATTTAAATATGCTCAAGTATCTTCTATTATACCAAAAAATAAAAAATAAAAATAAAAATAAAGCCTCTCCTGACCTCTACCTATTGTCTGCTCTTTCCTTCCCATTGCTCCCCACTCATCTCTTATGAATAAATTGTTTGCATTTGCAATCTCTTTATATTTCCTTCACCACTGTCCTCCTGCCTCCACCCCACTCCCCTGCCAGTGGCAGCAACTCTGATTGGCCAAGGTCATACTTTTGTTGTCAGATCCAATGGGGTTTTTTTTTGGTCTTTATTGCATTTGACAAACTTGACACCAGTGGCTACTTCTGCCTTCTAGAAACACTTTCTGTCCTTGGTTTCTGAGAACTGCTCAGTTTTCCCCCTGCTTTTCTGACTGCTTCTAAATTTCTCTGGAAAGTAAAGTAACTCTTTTGCCCTGAAATGGGTCCCAAGGCTCTCCCTTGTCTTTTCCTTCCCTTTCTCACTCTACATCTTCTCTGATCTATTCTATCCATTGTCCTGATTTCAGTTATGGCACATATGAGGTTGCTCCCGCAACAAAGTCTCTAGCACTGATCTCCATTTGAAGCTCCAATTCTATATATGCAACTGCCCATCTAGACAGCTATTCCTGATTGTTCCACAGATTTCTGCAGTTCAGCATCTCCAAAACTAAACTCATAATCCTCTACTCCAAACCAGTTACTCCTCCTGTGTCACTTATTTTATTTACTTAACAAACACATAAGGCATGTGTTTGTGCCAGGCACTATTCTGAGCATGTCACTATTAACTCATGTAATCTGCATAACAACTCTATGAATAGGTATTCTGGTTATCTTCATTATAGATGAGAAAATGAGGCACAGAGAGATTAAGTAACTTACCCAAGACTACAGAGCAGTAAGGTGTAAAGCAGGGATTCAAAGTTAGGTAGCCCAACTCTGTACTACCTGGAGTCTGTGCTCTGAACCTCTGTTACAAGTTGCCTCAATGAAAGGTACCACAAGCCCATCTGCTGAAGCCCAGAAATGCTAGCTTCATCTTGAATCTTCTTTCCTTGTCCCCCTCCCTTATCAACTCCCAGTCCTCTCATTCCACCCCTCACCAAGACCTGCCTGTTGTATCTTCTAAATAAATCTTTTAATTGGCCCTCTTCTCTTATCCCCAAAGACCCTGCCTATTCCTCCAGCAATTAGAGATATGATCATGTTATAGACTTGTCTAAAACCTTTCAATAATTCTTCACCATTCTCATGATAGAAAGATTTCTAAAATGGCTTATGAGACCCTCCTTGATCTGTGTCCTGCTTTCCTGACCCTTCTTGCCCTTCCTCATATTCCCCACTGTACCTTTATTGAACTATTCTCGGTTTCTCAGACCTACCCTGAATCTTTTGCCCATGCTGCTTGAGCTACATGTATCATTTCTTTTTCTCCTCCCATCACCCTTGGGGTAACTCCAGCTGATGCCTCAGGACTCAGGGTAAATATAATTTTCTCTACAAAGCCTTCTCTGGTTCCCAAAGCCTGAGTGTTTCCTCCAAGCATGTGGTCCCACTCTTATCCCCTGAACATCCCCAGCAAGGCAGTCATCACACTATATTAGAACTGTAAGTGTACTTATCTGTATTTCTCTCCATACTGTAAACTCCATGGGTCAAGAAACTATATTTTTCTTGTTCTTCAAGAAACCCTCTTAAGTGAGTAGACAAGTACCTGGCATATAGTAGCTGCTCAGTAATATTCACAGAAAGAATAAAGAGCCAATTAACTACTTTATAGTGGGAAATCACTGTCATGGAGGCTGGAATACTTGCAGTCCACACGTCCAACACACTCTCTGACTAACATTAGAAACCAAAGAGATTTTGGGTGACAGAATCAGAACTAAGGACACTTAAAGAGTGTAGTGTTGAATGGCAACTGGGTGGGACAGCATCATGTAACTGTCTCAGATAGCAAAGGTTTCACCAACGGGGCTGGTACTGTCAATCTGTTGGCCAAGGTTCCCTCTCTCCTAGACATCCCTAGGAGGGGTCCAGACATCATTCCCCTTGTGACTATGTTTTTCTCCTCCCTCTCCATCATGAGATTCATAAGCTTTTTCCTTAAGTAGGATACTCTGGAACAGTCAGGTCTTCAGATCTGAGAGCTAATCTGTCTCTCTAAGAGGACTCGGTATGTTTCCACCCTCTTAGAACAATCTTTCTCTCATTTAAAAGTTCCAAGGGAAGCCCCCTTATAATCTACTATGAACTGGCACCCTATCCGAAAGGGTTACTGTAGTTCAGAGGTGTAGTGGATCAATTTTCTTTGGAACAATCAAAAAAGACTTTCTGGAGATAGTTGCATTTGATTTTACCTTTGATTCTGATAAGGGCAGATGGGCTGTATCCCAGGATACTGGGGAGAAATGAGAACTTCCAACTAGAGCTAGAAGAGTCGGGGAGGCAGGGTTGTGAAAAGCTTTATATGCTTGAATGTAGAGTCTGGAATTTATCTAGAAACAGTAGGGAGGCAACTGGGAGCAATAGAGAGGCAATTTTGAGTGGGGAATGATATCTCAAGAATTGCTTCAGGTAGATTAGCCTGGCTCCTGTGTATAGGATACAAGGTGGACAAAGGTAGGAAGAACAGGAGACGGCCCAGAGAGCTAGACAAGAATTAGGAGATGACTCTTCTCAAACAAAAACAGCCAGCTGAACAGAGGCAATAGATAAGAAATCTGTTTCTGTAATTTGTCACTACGGTAGTATAATATTATATCCAAATACATAAACACATACTGAAGTTTATTAAATACTGATAAAAGCAAACAAATAAAAAAACCTTCATTTCTGAAGAAATATTTACTAAAATGAAGCCTGGCTGGGGTGAGATTTTAAATTGCCCCATTGGGGCAGTATGGTATTTCTTGAATGGTTTATTTTCTTCAGTCACTAGGTGAGTCTACAGATTAGATCTGGTTACAGTGGACTCCAAGAACTGTCCACATTCAACTGGGTTAGGTTAAAGCAGTCTGAGATACTAGTCAAGTAATGGAGACTTGGAAATCTTTCTGAGCTACACATCTGTTGTAGTGGGATCCACCCTGTACCCTGTAGGATTATTTGCCCAACATTTCATTTATAACTCGAAAGGGGTGAGGTGAGGTGAAGGTATAGGGGTGGGAGGTAGGGAATGGGCAGGTAGACTATTTATACCAAAACCCATTTGTATTTCAGTTTTTTCCTGTAGCCATTCTCCAGTGATCCAGTCAGGGAGGGAAGGGAGAGTGAGGTGGTTACATATGGGCGCTGCTATTGTTATGTTGGAAAATACTTTTTGATGAACAGTCATTTCCTTCCACTGCCAGAGGGTGTTGATAATGAGCAAATTACCTTTTACTCCCTCTGGTGTGGATGTGAAATTGGCTGTTAATAGAGTTGCTAATGCTACCGGGTTAGCATGTGATTGTTCTATTTTAAGCCAATTTAAGGTATTTTGGGGAGTAGCCAATCAGACATCTTGCTAAGAATATGGGCCCAATGCAGCATTTAATATCAAGAAACCTGCCTCACCCACAGATGTGGCTGTGAGCGGAAAGTGCTGAACATGCCATCATTAACATGAAATGTTTTAATACAATGTCTTTTTTTCCTTTGTAGGTACAAGAATGGTCTCATTAGGCAAATACCAAATGTTTGCAACATAGGATGGGACCCATTTCAAACCCCAATAATATAGAATGCTATCAGCCAATGATGTACTTTGTTTAATCTAACAATGGGTTAATATCGGTCATTTCATTACTGCTTGTTATGCAGTGAAAGCTTACTAGAAAATGAAATGTTCAGAAATTAGTTGAAAGGAGCAAAAAAGGTGAGAGATTTTACTGAGTTATATGCTCGATTGGGCTAATTAAAGGCACAGATGCATTAGTAGGTTATGGGAACATCTTTGATTTCTAAAGATGCTTGCCTAGAGGGGGGTGGTGTACTCTATCCTACATGGCATTGTGAGCCTCAAGGGAAGGGAGCACATAGCCTTTCTCTCTTACCTCTCTTTCTCTCCCTGGCCCTCTGCCTATAGCGCCTATTGCCACCTGGCACCTGGTGGCTGAAATGAGTGAATTACTTGGGAAAGTTTCTTGATTAAATAGGATATTCTTGAACAAAACACTGTTGATTTGTGATTTTTGTGTTTTATTGGCTTTTCTTGTTTTAAATATAAAGCTCATTAAGTACACATAAAGGAGGAAATAAGTGAAGGATGGAAAATAAAACTTAACTGATGTGATACATAAAGGTACTATGTGTGCCATTCTGGTTTGGATTAATTGGGCTTGGCACTACTATGGCTCTTGTCACCTGATCAGTTTACAGGGCTGAAGAAATTGTAGGAATGGAAAGTGCTGGTGCCTAACAATGCCCCACCCTTACCCACTGCCAAAATGTCTCCCAAGGAAATTCTAGGCTCATGATTTCTGAGTTGCTAGAAAGATCAGTGGCTGTGGAAAACTCATCCTTTTTTGATCCATCTTCTGCTCATTCAACAAATATTTGGTGAGTGCTGCCTTGTGCCAGGCTGGAATCTAGAAGTGGGTGGGACAAGGTCCCTGAGACAAGGGAGCTCAGAGAATAATGGGAGATATCTATCTAAAAACAATATATAGTGATAAGTAGGCTGGTAAGGGGTGAGATTAAAAGCTTCAGCATTTAGGAAGTACTTTTAGAGTTGACTCCCCCCCCCCCCCAAACAAACACACATGGTACTACTTACTTACAGTGTTTCAGGGACTGTTCTAAAGACTTTAAAAATACTAAGTCATTAGTGCATCTGGGTGGCTCATTTGGTTAAATGTCCAACTCTTGATTTTGGCTCAGGTCATGATCTCAGGGTGGTAGGCTAGAGCCCAGAATTGGGCTCGGTGGCTAGTGAGGAATTTGTTCAGATTCTCTCATTCCCTCTCCCTCTGTCCCTCTCTCTGCTCTTTGTCTCTCAAATAAATGAGTAAATCTTAAAAAAAATTAACTCATTAATTCTCATAACAATTTTTAGAGGCAGATACTATTATTATCTTCATGCTATGGTTGAGGAAATTAAGGCACAGAGAGGTTAAATAACTTGCCAAAGGTCACATAGCTCATCAGTGCATAGTCACGGTTTGAACCCCCACCGTCTGGCTTCAGAGTCCATGCCCTCAGCCACTACATACTGCCTTCCTTTTAATACAGTCCGTGGAAGATGAGGGGGATTTAAGCAGATGAAAGAAGGGGAATGTGTGACATGAGTATTTCAGGGTCAGCAGTCCAGGCAAAGGGAAAAGCTTGTCCAAGAGCCTCCCTGCATGATTCCATGTGGCACAAGAGAAAAATTCCTAGTGGTCAGAGTAGTGGGATAATTGAGGGTGCTGTTTGGGGGTGTGAATGCCAACATGGGGGGATGGGCAGAGAAGGGAGCTGGCTAGGAGGGTTGAGAAGGTTCCGACAGAAAGGAAGCCAGTAAAGAGACTTCTCTAAAGGGGAGAAGGCAGAGAAATGATAGTGGGGTCCATGGTGTGTAGCTGCTACAAAAGTTTAAGTATGATGAGGAAAATCAGGCCATTTTTTTGGAAAGCAGGAGGCCACTGCTGACCTTTGCAACCTTGCAGCTAGAACAAAGGACTGAAATTACCCAGAGTTGACCAGAAAGATCTAGGAGGAGAGTAGTGTGAATGTTTTTCTAGGAGTTTTACAGTAAAGGCAAGAGGGGAGAGAGAGGAAAGGGGACAGAAGGGAAGCTAGTGAGCTTCGCTAAGGATCAGAGATGGGGAAAGCAGAGTGAGGGGTGAGAGGTGGAGTGGGGGAAGCATCCTAGATGAATAAGTTTGAGGTTTGGAATTTCTCCCCTGGAAACCTTAAACTGAAGTCATCTCTGGAGAACAACTTATTCTATTATTCCTTTAATTAATTAATAAGTATTATTAATTGGTATTTTATTATTGTTAATCATTATGATGATTTTTCAGGCAGTGGAAGATACATATAGAGGATCAGATGCTATTTAATACAGGGGGCTTTATAAAACATCCTAGGCTATGAGGACTTGGAGAGAAGGAGTTGTGTGTCCCCAGCAGAGTGCCAGGTGGAGAGCATATTCTCAGAATGTGTTTGTTGAATGAATAAATGGGTTTTATTTACATTTTTATTGTGAATATTATAAAAAAAGAATATGGCACTGATTTTAAAACACTCGGAAACACAGTCATAAAAACTAACATTTTATGGACTGCAAGTCATTTTATGGAAATGTTGCAAATACATATATCCATCCTGCCTGAGGCCTTGAAGTAATAGGACCATTATAGGATTTCTCATTGGGTCATCAAAAAAGTTTCTGATCTCATGTTCCTGCTACTTTACAGACAGAATCTGTATTTTATTAAAGGTAGGAAAAATAAATTGTTCTTGAAGCATAGGGTATAGTTAAAGGTGTTAAGAAAATGTAAAACAATTTTACTAGTGTCTTGATTACTAATTTAGATAGATGTTTATTCTCAAAATGTTCCAGAATTGCCTTTCTTTTTCCAGAAAGGTCAGGCATATGCCACTAAAAATACATTTAGTGCATTTGAGAATATTTTCAAGTAATTTATTGGGGTAATGTATGGACTATTTATTTAAATATATCTCTTATTTCCAGTAATGCCACAACCTCATTAGAAACGACTTGGCTCATTGCTTAAGCAAAATGATTCACTATTTAGGACTTCTCCTTTAAAAATAGGCTATTTTCCTCTAACCATTTACCAGAATTTGGGATCTATTTTTAGAAAAGATGAGTAAGGTCATAGCCCTGAGCCTTAGGAAATTCTTCTAGAATTTGTGTCTGTTGTACATTCTGATTCATTTTTTTTCTCCCATCTTGATTCTCCAGAGTGGAGAGAATTCTCCACTGAAGGTGTGAGGGCACAGTCCTTTCTCTGGGGGATGTAGAATCCTCTGGAGAGGCTCTGTTCTGTGTTTTCGGTGGCAGGCACCCAGTCAGTAAAGTATGGGGGCTGGTTTTAGCAGTGAGAAATTGCTTGTGCTCTTTGGGGACATCAGAGCACTATTTGATGTATTAGCAAATAAAATTTGCTAACTAGTGAGCGTGCAATGCATAATCACCTCTCTGTGGCTGATACATTCAGATGCTTAGAACACATACATAGGCTATGAAGCAGAACAATAAAATGATGATATGTGGATGATATGTGAGATCCTTTTGGGATCTCAAACATTTCTGGTATGGCATCTAAGAGTTCCCTTGGTTTTATTCTTCTGACCCTGTCTTCCCCCTCACAAATAACCACCACCCTAAATTTTGTGATTATTATTTATCTGATAAATGCTTTTAACATATGTATGTACCCCCCACCCCCAGCAGTATGTTAAGTCTACTTGCCTTTGAGCGTTATAAAAATTTTATCATACTGTACTTAACCATTTGCAACTGGCTATTTTCATTTGAAATTGTTTGCAAGATTGATCCATGTGGTTTTATTTAGCTGTGGTTCACCCATTTCACAGTCATATGACAGTCTATTGTAGGGATATGGCACAGTTTATTCATCCATGTTTCTGGAGATATACAGTTAGGTTCTTGTTGGGTCCTTAGTTATGGTAGAGCAGGGCTGCTGTGTGCCTTCTTGGGTGTTCTCAGGTACTTATGCAAGTGTTTCTCCAATGTATATGCCTGGTTCATAGGCTTGTGAAAGTTTAACTTTGTAAGATAGAGCTGGGCTGTTACTTTCAATAGTGCTGTTTGAATTTCTTACCCAACTGTATGAAAAATATGTCAGTGCAGCTATGATTCAAAAAGAAAAGGAGTCACAGGTAGGTAGGCAGGCAGGCAAGAAGGGAGGGGGGTAGAGAGAGAAAAGAGAATTCCTCCAAATTGTTTAAGGAAAGGGTAGAAAATATATAAATTTCCTCAGGTGTTTTGTTCTACCTAATGATCCAAATTCAACTGTTATAAGATGTTTAAAATGTTACTGAATTGAGAGATTAAAATATTTGTTAAATCCAGTTGGTGTGCACATTGAGGAAACTGGCATTTTCATTTATTGTTTGTTAATTGCCTTCTTTCCTGAAAGTAATTTAGCAATATGGAACAAAAGTCCTTAAAAAAAAAAAAAGGGACAATTGACTTGGCAATTCCCCTATGGGATTTTATTCTAACAGAAGGAAAAAATACATATAGAAGATGTTTGCTTAAGGATGTTAACTGCAGAGTTACTGATAGCAAAAAGAAAGAAGGAGAAATAATCTAAATGTCCAGAAGTTGTTGATTAAACAACTATGCAGCAATTGAAGATCATAGAAGGATCTGTGTTCTATGGTGGTGGGGAAAAAAAAAACCAATTATATTTATATAGACCATCCTACATATATGACTCATCCGATTTTTATAAAAATAAATTCTATCTTGGGGCTCCTGGGTGGCTCAGTCAGTTGAGTGTTGATTTCAGCTCAGGTCATGATCTCAGGGTCATGAAATTGAGCCCTGCATCCGGATCTGCACTGAACATGGAGCCTGCTTGGGATGCTTTCTCACTCTCTTCTTCTGCCCCTTCCCCCAGCTCACATGCTCTCTCACTCTCTCTCAAAAATAAAATAACTTCTATACTTATTTCTACAGGAAAAATTATGTATGCAAATACATCAAACTTTATAACCAGTGGCAGGATTTTAGGTGATGATTATTAATGCTTATCTCTATTGTTTGTTTTTTTCTACAAGAATAATGTATTACTGATTTTGACTAAATTAAAGAATAACATGTTGCAATCCCCTTATTAAAGAGAAAGTGTGGAGATTTTTGATACTGTCTACAGTCCATTATCCACCTGTGGATTATCTTTAGAAATTTTTGCATCATAGATGGGCAATCTAGTATGAAGGCTTTCTCTCCCTTTCTCCCTGGGGATGTAAATTGATTTTATATCACCTTAAAAAACAAAAATGTTTTTACACAACCCCCACATGCATTCCATTGAACGAAAGTTCAAATATCTGAATTGCTCTTGATCATATGTCCTAGCTCCAGTCCATTAGCCTGGATCATACAAACCAGCATTGGCTACTCCTTTTCCCTCAGGTTTTCCACCAGATAGTTTAATATGTCCAATCCCATTTGTCATTACAACAACCTCATAAGGTGGGGAGAGCATAAAGCAGGTATAATAATTATCAAGGCCTCTACTCCTGAAAACAATATTATACTACATGCTAACTAACTAGAATTTAAATAAAAATTTTTTAAAAATTACTGAAGTCTTTTTTTTTTTTTTCCAATTTGGTATAAGACCAGTCAGATATTTTCTGTTTGAGAATCCCTGGTCTCTTGGAATCTTTGAAGATAATGGCCAGTAGTTCAGCAAGTTCATTAACTAATTCCCTTAAGATTCGGGAATGCGTGTTATCTGGACCTGCTGATTCACATATTGTACCATGTTTTCAAGTATTCCCTTACCTGGTTTATTTCAACGTCTATATTTAAAGTCTTCATTACTTCCTAATTATGTATGTTCCCTTCCTTTATTTTTCTTGTTAAAGACCAACTTAATAGAGCAGTTTGGTATCTCTGCCACTCAGAGTCATCATTAATTTCACTCGCCTTCTCATTCATTAGTCCAGCCACTTCATTGCCCATGCTTTTCCCTCACCGGCCCTGTTTTCCTCGCCAGTAATCTCTTTGGTGGTGTTAACTCATTCTACCTTCTCTGCTGCTCTTACCTTTCTTTCCTTGACAAGCCTTAGAAAGAGTTTGTGCATTCACTTTTTTTTTTTTGGCTCTTCCTCATCCTTTCTCTATTTCCACAGTGGGCATTCTTCCATCCTTAGATCTTTTCAAGGTTCTTTGTCAAGCGGCTCCTTGCATTTTTTATTCAAGTCATCCTGGTGCTTTGTGGCTTAACTGTGATTTGAAAACTTTGTGCCCTTGCCTGTAGTGCTATCTGGGTTTCCTAATTCACCCAAATTGGATTTTTGGAAATCCTTGAACTTGAGCAAGTTCCTTAATGTTTTTAAATACAGAGATCAGGTCATATCACCAGGGCAGTGGTGTCTCACGGTCAACAGCATCAAAGACCATTTACAGTAGGGAGAGAGTCAGCACAGATGTGAGGTCATTGTTCATGCCTTGGGCAGGATATAGAAATTTTCAGACCCCAAATCCGTCCTCAACAAAGAAGCTGAAGTGCTGTTGATATTCCAGGTTGTTGTTGACATTGATCTTGGTTTCCTGGGCAGAGAACACATCACGGATGGCAGGCAGCTTGCTGTTTAGAAAGGCAAGATTAATAAATGCTGCTAAGAGTTTCTTTTTCTAGTTTACATTAGTTAATGGAATTAGAACAAGTGCTAGATTTTACGCTCATCAATTTAGATGCATCACTCCACAGTGTTCCTTCATTGATAGTATTCATGTGTAGACATGGTGATCTGCTGGCAGATATAATGATTTTGAGACAGCTTCCCTTTGAGTCTGTGGCAGCCATTGAGTCATGCTGCTCTGGTCTGCCTTTAAGAGGGAACCTGCCATAAGGAATGCAGTAGCTGACAGCCTCTAGTTAGAATGTCTCCAGGGAAGCTCCAAGCCAGTGACCAGGTACAGAGGTGGTACCAGGGCCCACCTTTTTCTGGCCAGTGCAGAACTCCTCTGCAGATGACCTTTGCACCAAGTTGCCCTGTTGGGCTGGCCAAGCCTTTCTCCAGCCACACAGCAGTCTGAAGCCCTTCATACCCTTTTCCTTCCTTCCCCTTCTTTTCATAGATCTCTGACTTGCACCGTGGTCTGAAGGCTCTCCCTGCCTACTCCCATACCCTCTCCCCTTTATGTGTCACAGGAGTTAACCACACTGTCTTGCTCTTCTAGTTTCATCTAAGCATCTTCTTCTTGGAAGCTCTGAACTGACACAAGGACCCAGCCCCCTTTAACCTTGTTAACTTACCCCTCCTCCTTCTCCACTCATACTGCCGGCATGGGTGTAGTCATCCTGTCTTTTATGTTTCTTAATGGAAAACCCAAATGCAACAAAGTCACAGAATGCATGTCAGGCCAAACAAATACAGAATTGGGAGTCATCTCCAGTGTGGGAGATGACTCACTCATTAAAATAGATAATTGATCTCTTTACAGTTTGATCAAATTGGGTAATTCCCAGGGAAAGAGCTTGTACTTAAACCACAGAATCACTAGGTGACGCTGCTGCCCCACACAAAGGCGACAGCCTGAGCTAGGCTTGGCCAGAACCATTCTGGGCTCTGGGTCCTGCTATTTAACTTGGCTGGATAGGGCCTACAGGTCTGTAATCCACCACAAAATCTGAAAAAGTAATTTCTGGATCCATGAATCCAGGCTCCAGAAGAGCATGTTAAATCTCTCTCTTTCTCTCTCTCTCTTTCTCTCAAAGCTTGCAGAATTGGGTGTATGTGTGTGTGTGAAGGAGTTGTCTGGAACTCATGACTTGATTCAAGAACTAACCATGGCTGCTCTAATTTCACCAAGTACTCACCCTCAGGTCTGACTGCTTACCCTTTGGATCAACAGACCAACTCAAAGTTCATCAATCCCTGCCCCCAGATCGGGAGAATCATCAATCTGAGTGATGTTGACACCAATGTCTTTAGCTAGAGTTCCTCAATAGAATTGCATATCCAGGCACGGCTCATTTACACTAGGAGCAGAGGGTGCAGGGCTACTTCTACGCTTGATGTCTTCTCTGCTGAACGCAGCACATACGTCCTCCTGGCCAGGATTCTGGCTTCTGTGCTGCCATCTTCTACGCTGCCTCCCCTACCTTTTTACATGCCCAGTCAGCAATCTGTAAACGTCATACCTGTCTTGTAAATCCTCATAGACAAAGCTGCTGAGTGGGACTAAAAATTTAACCCTGAAATTCACCCCCACCCCCATCCCTATGCATAATACTCCTTCTTTAGAGCTGCTGGGTTGGCACATTAGTGAAGCTGAGTTTTAAGAAGTTGTCTTCTTACACACAGGATGACTATTTGGTTGCATAGAAAATACTTTCATATTTAGAGGACTGAATTAATTCATGTTTCCATCAGGGAATCTCCAGAACCACAACCATCAATCTGCTCTTTATGTTTTTCTAATATTGTCCCATCTTTTTTGGTCACGTTTGACACCAGTAATGGTTAGGAATTTCCCAGAAGACTTCTGGCTCAGTGCCTTATGTAGAGACATTAGGAGTATGTCAGTGGGATAATTTTTGAAAGATAGCCCTAATATTGTTAATAGGTCCACAATCCAAGTACAGTGCCACTCAGATTTGCTTGACTGTAAGAACACAGATTATCAGGCCCATCTCCTGGAGATTCAGACTTAGTAGGTCTGGGGAAAACACTCGGGAATATGTATTTTAAGCAAGCAGCCCAGTGATTCGTATGATCAGGAAAATTCAGAAAACTGCCCCACTGAACAAAGTGGGTTCTAGCTATGAATCACAGTTCAATTCCAATCAGACACAGCAGAAGCTACAATGTAAAAAAAAAAAAATAGATTCTGGAGATTTTAATAGCTAGAGAGAGAACCATCTGTGAGTCATGGGATGCCCTCACCAGGTAATTGGGCACCTAGGGTCATTGCAGCCACCTGGAAACTTCTGATAGCAAAAGCACTGGGGAATCTTTTATTAACATATTTAATGTGCTTGACTAAGGGGAAAAAGTAGAGGAAGCCAGGAGGGCTTGTTAGCAACCTCTCCCTGTGTAAAGTGTGGCAGAGAAACAATGCTTGCTTTCTAAGGAAGGGTTTAGTTTAACCCTTGACTGTCTTTCTCTGGGGAGAAGCAAGTGTGTATATATAAGTGTAACAGCCTTTTTTAAAGGGTGAGGGGTCCCTGGGGCTCCATGTGCAGTGCTTGGAAGGTAGACCTAGAAAGCCTCACAGACCTCTATCAGGGAACACGGTCATGGCTTCTAGGAGACAGCAGTCTGCCATGTTATGTCCCAGGCTGCCCTCCTCCTCTGCTGGGGTCAGCTCGAGAATATCTGGGGACCCCAGAATATTGACCCACCCAGTGAGAGAGCTCTCCACCCCTTTCTCACGACTGAGGGGTGAGTGCAGCGCTCTCCCCGCTGAGCGGTGTAAAGCAGTGCAGAACTTTACTGCGAAGCTGCAGTTGGAGCCATGTGTCCCAGAGAACCAAGTGGAAACTTGGATTCTTAGGCTCTGTCACTTTGCACTCAGACTGACATTACACCCATACACAAACCACAGTAGGTAAGACTCCAACTTATCCCCTCCCCAGCTGAGTTGGCCACCCCATGGGGAGTTTTTTTGTTTAGTGGCAACAGCTAAGCAACAATGCAACAATCTCTTCTCTGCAGATAAATCATTCTGCAGTGGGGTGTACCTTTTTGTTTTCTATCCCTGAAAGAGTCTGGGGGTGGCTTTTTTTTTTTTTGCCTTTTTCATAAATAAATATTTTAACTGGAAATTTCCAAGCATATGACAGGCCTAGAATGTGAACTTGAATGTACTGTAATAGAAATCATCAGTTGCCATGGCGACGTGTTCCAAGAGCAGATTGCACGGAGTCACATGGGCAGAGAGTGCTCAGTAATACTAACACATCAGAGAGCGAGGCCACTTAACCTCAATCGCTTCCAGCTATTGTGCAGAATGCAATTGAATTTATTCCTAATTTCTGCCAGTGCTAAGGAACAAAATTTCCCTGCAGATTTTAATCTTACTCAGGCAAGCCCCAGCCAGTGCTCAGACACTGTTCCACACCAATATTCAGCCCAGCTACTCGCCCACTTTACAGCTCTATTTTCTTATTCTTATTTTTAATAATAGCTTCCCTCTCCCTGCTGGATCCCCAGCGTCCCCCTGCCCTGGGGAGAACTCCCCTCCTCCTTTCCGAATGGCTGCATGGTTTCTCTGACTCCATTCTGCTAATACAAGGAACACAGCTTCATAATAATACTGGTAAAAAAAAAATGACAGGGCTCCACTCTCAGCAATAGCTTTTCTCCCCAACCCCAAACCTGTTCTGAAACAGAATTCCCGTCGGCTCTGGGGTGCACCTGGGAATGGCACAATTAACAACAGGCAATTGTAAGAGGGCAAACTGGTGGATCAGTGAATAATATAATCAAAGTGTGTATTTTCAGTCCCTGTCACAGTCCCGTCCCCCTGCACACATATAACACCCCCTGCCCTCCCCAACCAGGAGAGCAACACAGATTAGCAGGAGGTACAACCGCCGATCACAGAACTCTCATTTCAGAGCTTATCCGCTCTTATGAAGGCTGATAAATCAGAGTCTCTCATATGGACAGTCTCAAGTTAGCAGCGTCATCGATCTCCCCTGCCCCTTTTAAGTTATTTGTCTTATTCACTTCCAAAGATGATATCAGAGATGCCAAATGAGCCTTTGTTTTCTGTGCTCTTGCTCTTCCCAGGGTGAGTTGCTGTGTTGTTGTGGGGAGCTAAGAGGCATGCTTCCAGGGCCCAGTTCTTTGTTTCCAACCCAAGGTCACCTCTCCCTGTCGGTTCAGGTGTTGTCAGGGGTCTGCCTGTGTTCTGAGGCACAAGGCAGTGTCCTCCCTGGCTGAGTCTTTGCAAGGCCCTACCCTCCAACAACCACCTCCTTTTTGAATGTCACTTAAAAAAAAAGACATAAAATCTGCTTTAATGGCTAAATGAAGACAAGGGCAGAGTCCAGACCTTGACCACACTGAAGGTCTAGCAAAAGAAAACTTAAAAACATAGGGAAGACTATATGAAAAAAAAAAAAAGCGGGATGGTTTTTGCAGTGGCTTCCTTTAAGTGGGTGGTTTCCTCTAAAAAGGAGGGAAAATGTAGTTGCAAATCACTTACTTAGCAATGCTGTTCTAATGCTCTGCTGCAGTAGGAAACATGGAGAGAAGTTAAGAGAGGGAATGGCAGCATGGAATTAGGACAGACTGCCAGTGGTCCTTGCTGACTCTACACAGAGAGCTTGGTGCCTCTGAAAATCTTCACGGAGCCTGCGAGAGAAAAAAAGCCAGAGAGGAAATGAAGTATTGCAATGAATTTTATATCAGCAAGGTGACATTTAGGTCTGGAGAGAGAATATCACATGCCAAGCTATTGGTTGCACACATGGCTCTATGCCTGTTCTGCTGTGCCAGTGCCTCTGGAGGGCCTTTGCCAAACATGTTCACCCCACATCTGCCTGGGGTGGTGGGGGAGTCAACCCTTTATCTTTTATCAGGGACTTTGCACCAGCCTGAACTCTCCCTGGCTAGGAGGGGAAGCCCTGTCCTCATAACTGGCAAACTGTGCAGCTATTCACAAAACTGAACATGTTTTCTAATCAAAATTGGTTTGATTTATTCTGGAGCATTATTTCCACACTTACAAGTTTAAAATATTTGCTGACTCTCTTGTTAGAGCTGTTCAAGCAGTTAAAATCTTGGAAGGTTCCAGGAGGATGTCTAATGTGTATCTAAGCAATGTCCCTTTAGGCAGAGTGGTGTTCTGGACCCTCTACTCATACACAGCTATGTGGGTGGGGACCACTGAACTTCATGGGCTCCTACTGAAGAAAGATGGTGAGAGGACCTCAGGGAAAAGTCCAAGCATTTTATCCTGATGGATTTCATTAAAGGGAAGGGCAATCTGTCCTATTATGCTAATATCTGCAATAGCAATTTTATTATGTTCGTTAATCTATAGTCAAGGAATAACATTATTATAGTTCTTATAGCTTTTCAAAGTACTTCCGTAACTATTAGCTCATTTGAACTGCACAGCAACCCTAGGATATAGGTGGGGCATATTTTACAGATAAGAAACTAGGGTGTAGAAAAGTTGGGGTTAGGACAAAATCACAGAGTAAGGATAAGATCTACATCTCAGGACACTTGATGCAGTTCTCTTTCCACCACCATGGACAGGCTGGGGGCCAGAGTACCTGAATTTTCTGAGAGAAATGGCCCCCAGAGCTTCCTTCCTTCAAAATTTGCTATAGTTATATCTTAGGAAAGAACCAGCCCATGGGTTAATGGGTGGGGGTTGAGCAGAGGATAACCATGTGTGGGTTGGGCATGAAGGGGCCAAGTGTCTCTGACCAAGTTTGGTGTGGATTCTACTCACTAGAATTTTCCAGATCAGATGAGGGCAACCTAACCCAGTTCAATCTTCCCTCTTGGGAATTGTGGATTCTGATGGCAAATGAGAAGGCAGGTCTAGTTCTCTTTTGCAAGAAGCTGTTGTACAAATCTGCCTAAGAAGCAGTGGGCCTCTCAGACTGTAGGTGTCATTTGAGGTTTTGATGTAGCCGAGTTGACTCTGCCAAAATACAAACCATTGCATCTTTAGCTACCTGGTAATGGAAGTACCAGACATCCTTACCCTTCCCTTTGCCGCCCTTATCCAGAAACTCTACCCTACCCTGTCCTTGGTGGTATGGGATGGGGTCAGAAATGGGTTGAGAGTCTGATAGATACATTACTTAGTGATTAAATACACACACACATACATACACACACACACACACAGAGTTTTAACTCTGGCTTTTGAGATGGCTGGTGGGAAAAAAAATCCCTGTACTGCTCCAAGTTTCTATGGATCCTGTGAACCTCTATTGCAGAAAGTAACTTGAATATGGCTGGATACTATTTAAATATACCAATCTATTTTGTCTTTCTTTTCCTCTTTTTCTTTCCTTCCTACAAACAAATAATTTGATTGGTCATTGCCTCTAGGGAGGCATGCCACAAGGCAGGTGAAAGTCTTTCTGGCTTCCATATTACTAAAGCTTGAGGGCAAAGCTTCCAGTGAGGGTACTAGCAGCCCAGAAGGGGCTTTAGAAATGTATGTCATGAGTTTTATTGGTTGTTTAAATGAATGGAAGTACTGTCCACATTTTGTTCCCTAGGGATTAGAGATGGTAAATGTCCAATAATGAATGGACAGGGGCTGTCATGCACCAAATGCCCATGGTGGCCTCCCTGTCAATTTCAGAGAGGAGAGTTGGGAGCACAGGCCTAGAGTCTTGAAGATACAGCAAAAGCAGAAGGATTCCCTAGGGCTTAAGAGAGATTGCCTCAAAGCTGGGAAGAGTGAAAGGGGAGGAGAGAACTGAGGAAGAGCAAAAGTAGAGAAAAGTCTGTGAAAGGGGACTTGCTCCCTGAGACCTGACAATATATCTACACAAGGGGCAAGATTTCAGAGTGAAGTTCATGAATGGCACATCTAGACCAGGGTTTCTCGACCTTGGGCAAAAATGGCATTTTGGGCCAGATAATTTTTTGTTTGGTGGCAGCACAGAAATTTGGCTTCCATGGAATACCTAAACCGAGTTAATACATATCCAGAATTTTACAATGACATCTGGTATTCTCTTCCTCATCTCTTGCACAAGGAGGCAAGATAACAATCCACTAGTGATGGGCTCTGTTTGAAGGAAATTGCTCATGTGTTAGTTGGACATATACTATCAGACCTTGGAAGATAGCAGACTGTCTGGGGAAAAGAGGAGTAGCCTATGAGCCCCAATTCTGCATGCTGCTAGTGACGTACACAGAGATTGTCCTTTGTGGGGTCCCTGGGTGCTTTAGCTGGATTACGGTCCTCAGTCTGGCTGACTATATACTTATTGCTCTTTTATTTATTGTTTCACAGTATGAATAACTCCTTGTTTCCACCCCAGCCATGGGACAGATTTGCAGAGCTCCCCAGATTGCGATAGAATCCCCATTTGTGAGTCCATTATTGCTTTTCCAGCTCTTTTCCCAGCATGTCTTCAACACTGGCCTGGAAATGTCTGGTGGAAAAGCTGACATTTGGCTCTCTTTTCTCAGTTCTCAGACTTTCCCTCAAGAGGGTGATGAGACACTAATCTGAGTTCATAATTTTATGCTGAACAGTTACCCTTAGAACAATGCATTTTGGATTTAAATTTAAATTGGAGTTTGAGAGGTGTGAAAGTTAGAGGAACTATGTCCACATTTTCATTATAGATACTCCTCATTCCCAACAGTTGTTAGAGAGATCTTCAACACTTCCCACTTTACATCTGGTTTCTAATTCAGTTAGAATAGTATATGCTTCCTCTGAATATGATAGTTAGGAACAAATAGCAATTGTCAGGGTAATTCTCTCCAACACAATAGCAAATACTTCTCTGGAATACAGAAGAGCCTGGCTCTAAAATAAATAATAATAAAGACTTCAACTAAAGTTGCCAAAACCAGTCCTTTAACATTGAGTTGGTCAAGGGATTGTGCTGAATTTCTAGCTTATATTCAGCCATCACATTTGCTTTTTCCTCTGAGCTTATTTCTATCCCGGGAAAGGGCTAATATTTATTAATTACCCACTATCTGGCTAGCCTTTATATACAGCATCTCAGTTCATTAAAAAATGCTTTATCTTTTTTTTTCTTTTTTTCTTTTTTTTTTTAGAATAAGAGAGAGAGAGAGAGAGAGCATGAGCAGGGAGGGGCAGAGAGAGAGGGGAGGGAGAATCATAAACAGGCTCCATGTCCAGTGTGGAGCTCAAAAAATACTTTAAAAGCTCATTATTTTTGTCAGATAAAAACTAGAAGACTAGATATATTAAAAGGCCATTAACTCTACAAGGTAGGTCGTGGCCGAGTGGCAGAGTACCCTAGTCATTCAGAGACACTGAATTCCAAGACTAAATCTGTGTGAAGGCTTTCACACAGGCTGTTTCCCCCAGGAAGGCCTCCTAAATCCTTTCTTCATTTTCCTCCACCAAACTAAAGTTAACTTTCCTATTCTGGAATTTTCACATCACTTTATTTCTAGTACTAATACCCAATACCTAGTACTATTTATTGATGTTTTGTCTCCCTTTTAGAGGGAAGATCATCTCTTTCACTCATCTCCTTGTGGATGCCTTGAGTAGGATCTTGTACTAGAAGGTAGAGTAGGCTGAGAAGATACCCTTGAACAGATGAACCATTGAATGAATGAATGAATGAATAAATGAAAGAGTTGATGTAGAATTTGAGCTGGATCTTGAAGGACAGGCAGTAATAAATAAATAATAGATCAGTCATTAAAAATTAGAAATTCTGGCTGGCGTCCATCTGGAGTCCTTACTGAAGTTTTTCATTAGCCATGGTAAGAACCATGCATTTTTTTATTTCCTTTAGGTCCCACTCTGACACTCATTAGAATTGTTTACAAGTACTGTGGACTTTAGTGATATCAAGGCTTTATTGGGATAGGGAGTTGGCACTTCATTGCAGAGATCCCATTACTTCCCTGTAGGAGGCTGTCACTTCTCCAAAGTGCGCTACCTCTGGTGCCAATCTCTCACTCATGCATTCTCCTCCTGACTGCTGGGAGCACATAGGCATGCTGCATGTCACCTGCTCCTCTGGTTCTTGACAATCTCCTTCCTTTGTTTCCAAATTCTACGCAAATTGCTTGGTTGACAATCAAAGCCTGCTAACGTCAAACAGCTGCTATAGACAGGTGTGTTCTACAGTTACCTGCTGTTTGCTTTCCTCAGCAGGGACTGATATGACAAACAAAACCAGGAGCTGGGTGCCAACCTCCTACTAACATTTTTCAGACTTGAAAATTCAACCTAAAAATAGCCTTCCTCATTCCTCATCAGTGTGTAGCTGGGTTGGATGCTGTATAGCCCCACTGATTATTGCAGTGCTTGGCAAAAAGCTGGGAATCACACTGGCTGCATCCAAGCAAAGAGGCTGCATAGTTCTGGAGCTCTTGATTTCTTTTTTCTTTTCTTTTTCTTTTTTTTTTTTTTTTGAGCTCTTGATTTCTAAAGAATACCCAAGAAGCCTTAAAATATTTTTCCAGATTTTTCTTTCTTGTTAACGTGGCTATATGAATGTTGCTTCTTGCTTTCTGCTTTTAGCAGTCTTCCCATAGGTTCCAGGTTTTGACCTTGGGAAGCTGCTGTAACTATCCTGTTTAATCTCAAATGATTAGGGGATATGAGGGCATGGCAAGTTGGTGGAGGAATGGATTTCCACTTCTAACATTCCTTCCTGTTATGCTATGTTATGCTAGCAGCCGTCATTTTCCACACTCTCTTTTATGCACTAGATGCATTTGCACCTAGGATTCTGGATGTGGTTAAGTTCTGCCAGTTAGATGTACCTGCATGAATTGTGGAAGGTGACATGGGGCTGAGCCCGGTGTTCTGGGGCCATTGTTTCTCTGATGGCATCTTCATGGCTGTGTTGGGATTTCCGATGGTGGTCACTTCCTGACTGTACTGTTTCCTGATCACAAACCAAGCAGCAGTTTCCTTGGTGGTCTTCTCCTTAGAGTCACTTCTGAAAGCTCCACTCAGTGTCTGTCTCTTCAGCTTCTCTGGCAATTTTGTAAGTCATCTGACACCCCACTTTAACTTGCGAATGTGAATTCTCTTCTCTATGACTGATCCTTAACCAATACCGAGGATAGTTGGTCTAGACATTCATCCTCCCTACTTGGCAAGGTGCACTGAGATAATCAGCCAGTTGGCAGGGGCCAGAGCCTCAGGCTGGCAGCTGGGAGAGAGGAGGATTACTGTTCTCCAAGGAAGAACTTGTTTGCCTCTGCGCCTCTGCTCAAGTGCTCCCTTCTGCTTGGGATATTCCTCTTCTTTTGAGAGCCACTCCTTTTCCCAAGCTGGAAGTAGTTTTTGCTTCTCTGAACTCTATGGCCACCCAGGATACTTGTCTCATGAGGTGATGTATGTATAGGCCTGATAACATTTGAGACAGGAATAAAAGAATGGAGGAAAGGATGTATATACATAGCTATGCTCCTTGGCTACAGACTAATCAACCATTTTTTATCATTTGCCTCCACGTAGATTTTGGGGCCTTTCAAAGACCTCATACCAGTTTAAATGATGGCATCAGAGCAGCAGCACTGCCCAGTGGAACTTTCTGTGATGATGGAAATGTTCTAGATCTACACTCTCCAGCAGGGTAGCCCCAAGCACAAGTACTTGAAATGTGGCTGCTGTAAATGCAGAACTGAATTTAAAATTTTGCTTAATTTGAATTAATTTGAATTTAAAGAGCCATAAAGGCTAGTGACTGCCATATTGGAGAGCAAATTAAAGTGCATACTATTTTGACTGGCACATGGGCCAGGACCCTCAAGATGTCATTGTCAGTGTTTATGGGTTGGGAATTTGCCTTTTTGGCCCAGGACAGGGCTTAAAGCTTAGGAGAAAGAGATGTGGAAGCTTCATGGGGAGATGACAAACAGGACATTAACTTTCAATTACTCTTTTCCATAATTTTTAAAAGTGATTTGCTCTTAGAAATGAATGATATTTCCTACTTCTTGTACCACTGAGGTTCAGCGCTGTGATAACACAAAGGCAGAAAGTCACTGGAAGAATTGTTTGGCCACATGTTGAGTGGATCCCTTGCCATGGATCAGCATTGAACAGATGACTCATTTTGGAAAAGATAATAAGCTTCTCATCAAGACATTCCCCCACCCCTGCCCTGGCTCTGTAGCATCTCCTACAGCAACTGAAAGTGTGTGTCCAATTGCACTGGATGTCAAGGATGAAAACAAACCCCTGTGGGTATCCTGGATTGCTGTGGGTAGGTTGAACCCAACACATTCTTGTCTTGGCCACTTTGTTGGCTGTTATTACATACACAAAAGGGTATGACACAAGCACAGGGTTGGGATCAATGCTGGAAACAGAGAATATAGCACAAATGATGAGCACACATCTGTGATTATCTGGCTGCAAAATGGCTTCTTTTCATGAAGTTCTAAAATGTACATGCAGGGCCCTTTTATTTATAGTATCTCTTTTATAGAATTCTTAGAGATCAGCATTTCATATCCTAAGAGAAGACAGTCCTTGGATTTAGTCATTTTTGTAATAAATCTGCCAGAGGAGGATACAATCACCAATCATATTTCAGTTCCCTCTGCTAAGTGTTCATATTCTTACTTAAAAAACAGAGAATTCTCTCACATATACAATTTATTTTTTCTGCTGGGCACATATATTTACAAACAGACAAAAATTATACATCCATGGTCACATGTTGTGAGTCTAGAATTTAATGACACTAGGGGAATCACCTAAATATCGGCTTCATCCTGGTTGATCTCTAAACAATTTTGAGTGGACTGCTGGGGAGATAAGCACACCTGCTTGGCCTGGGAATGGATGTGAACCTGGAATTCTGAATATAATGTTCAGGTGCTTCTTTGGTATGCTAAATGGCTTCACTGAGGAAGTTCTGCTGCACACTTAATCTTCCCTCTCTCCTCCTTGTCTACTCTACTCTTCCCTCCTTACTCCCTGTCATGTACCCTCCATTGCTGTGCACAGTCTTACATGCCCAGGCACAATTCCACCCTCCAAAGTAGGAGTTTCTATGTGGTTCACTTGGGGGTGAGGGTAGGTAGATGGATAGGACTGGGAACATCTTTCCTTCTCCTTTTGCAAGTTCCTCCTTCTCTTTCTTCTAGAACTCTATTTTTAGCCTCATTCCAAATCCCCATCTCTCTCCAACACCTCCTGGCTAACCATGTAAGACCGCTTTCACCCAGGGCTCCTCTGACTTTAATCAGGAAGTTGACAATGTGCTGCAATAAGCCTCTCAAACATCTCCTCTTAGAATAAACATAAAGAATTAACTTTTTATTATGGAGAATATCAAAAACAAGCGTTGAGAGAAGAGTATAATGAATCATCCACTTCAACAATGATCAATAGTTTACCATTTGTGCTTTATCCATTCCACATCATCTTTTTTTTGCTTGAGTTATTTATTTAAAAGCAAATCTAAGTCATTGTATTATCTCTCCTACAAACACTTCAGTAATTATCCCTAACAGATAAGAACTTAAAAAAAAAGTATCATTGTCACGCCTAGCAAAATTCGCAAAAATTCCTTACTGTCATCAATATTTAAATAGCAGGCCCATCATTTTTTGAGTAAATAAAATTGCCCTTTTGAGAGAGCAATTAGGCAGTGGATTTCAAGATTTAAAATGCCTATACCCTTTGACTTTGTGTTCCATTATGTAGAAGTTTATCTTAGCATATACTACATCTACTGAACTATGCAGAGAGCACAGTTTATGATAGTTCGAAATGGAAAGCAATCTAAATGTTGATTAAAGGGGTTGATTGGGGCATTTATACTAGGTGATTAAAATAAGATGGTAGCTCTATGTGGTTTGATATGAAAAGCTACCTAAGACATTATTGAGTTAAAAAACAATAGCAGGAAGAATATACAGAAATTTCTGGGGAAGATCTGGAGGGACAGGGTAAGAATTAGACAGGAGGAGAATTCCACTTTTCACCTGATACCTTACTGTGCATTTTGAATTCTTTTTACTATGAGGATGTATTACTTTTATAGATAAAAATAGTTAATAAAAAGAGTATTCTTATTACAAGTTTGAAGAACTCTGATTTTGTTTCTGTTGGTTTCTCATGTAAATACCATCGCAGAAATTACTAGTGTACTTGTATAGCTAGCTCTCCTTTTCTTCCTTAATGAGGAAGATGACATTCCTCTGCCTCCTGCAGTTAGGCAGGGCCACGTGACTAGTCCTAGCCACTGTAGTATGCATGCAAATAATGTATGTCACTTCCAGGCTGGGGTATTTGAGAGTTGATATGCCACCTCTGTGTTCTCTTATTCCCTGCCATGATCACTCTAGGGGCTTCTTGTTGAGATAGCAATGTTCCCAAAGAGAGGGACCCAAGGTCCCTGAGGCTCCCGGTGCATGGAGCCTGCTTCTCCCTCTGCCTATGTCTCTGCCTCTCTCTCTCTCTCTCTCTCTCTGTGACTATCATAAATAAATAAAAATTAAAAACAAAATTTAAAGGTCAACAAAAGCTGGCTAAGGAATGTTTAGCTTCTTAAAAGATTTATAGTAAACTTCATGTGACTCATTATTCACCCAGAATACACGTGATACTAACATTTTTAAACATGTATGCAGGGAGGAGATTTTACGTGGGAAAATACACCTGTGTAGTTTTCAGTGTTGCAAGCAATACAAGATGTGTCAGAAAGGCAGTCCTATGCAGCATGACTCCAATTACCTGGAATTCTATTTTGTCCTGATAGTCAGCCTGGAATGGTGGATCAGATGGCAGAGAGGCCTAGGGGCTCAGCAAAGAAGTCTGGGATTTGCCTTTAGTCATTGGAGGTGATTGAGGAGGGGACAGACATAATGAGATAATGTCAGCTACTATTAATCTGGCAGTGGTGTCCAGGTAAAGGAGAAGAGAGGCTGAAGGCAGGGGGCCAATGAGAAGGCTGTTGTGGGAATGAGGGCGTGGCTAGCATTGAAGTAGAAAGAATGAAAAGAAGGGGGTGTCTGGAAATGAAAGGAAAAACCAACAAGACTTGGTGATTAATTGGATCCTGGGGTAGGGGAAGCAGGCACAGGTTTTTCAAGCACAGGAAGAGATGACTTTGTGGGAAAGAAGGTAGAATCACTGACTTTTACGTAAGATGGAAATGTTGAAGAGCAGTGGATAATAGGTGGCAAGAGATACTGGACTGGAAGGTAGGGGACACTCAAGAGTTATGACTTAGTAGAGAAATCGGAGCTACAGAGGTGAGAATTGGAAAAGTAGTGAGAGCGGGACTGAGAACCAAGAAATGGGGAGAGGAAGGAGGAGTCCCTGAGAGGTGGGCAGAGCAGTGAGTGTCAGCATCAACAAAGAGAAAGATAGAGATCTGCCCATAGAACCTGACTAGAAGACCATTGATGACATTTGAGAGTAGTTTCATTGGAGCTGTATTAGTCCGGGTTCTCCAGGGAAATGATCAATTTTATATGTATGTGTATATAAACACATATTTATATATATATGATTTATTATGCATATTATGCATATATTATATACATATGATCTGTTATAAGGAATTGGCTCACACAGTTATGGAAACTAAGAATTTCCAATACCTGCAGGTAGCAAGCTGAAGACTCAGAAGAGCTGATATGTAAGTTCAAGTCCAAAGACCTGAGAATCAAGAGAGCTGATTGCATACATTTCAATTCAAAAGCCACCCAGCTAGAGACCCAAGCAGAGCAGATATTTCAGTCTGAGTCTGAAGGCTGAAAAAGACCAATGTCTCAGCTCAGGCAAGAGAAGTTTCCTCTTGCTTAGTCTTTTTGTTCTATTTAGGTCTTCAGGTGATTGGTTGAAGCCCATCTACATTGGGGAGGGTGATCTGCTTTGCTCAGTCTACCAATTCAAATCTTAATTTCATCCAGAAACAACCTACAGACATGCCCAGAATGTGTGACCAAATGTCCCAGCAACCCATGTCCTAGTCAAGTTGACACAAAAAATAAAACATCGCAAGTGCCACGAAGTCAGCTTTTTGGGGACTAAATAAGGAATGTGTGGTGGGAAAAGGTGGAAGGAAGACATAGCCACCTCCTTGAGAATGTTGCCAGCCAAAAGGAGAAAAATCACAGGCTAAACTGAAGGGGCAGCAGGGTCAACAAAGAGTTCTTTAAATGATAGAGGAGACCTTTAGACTTGACTCTCCTTTGCTAATCCATAAGGACATTCACTTAATCTTTTTTCCCCAAAAGGTTATTGGATTGAGTATACAATTTCCATTCTAACTATGTTTGCCTAAAGTTAAGTTTAAGTTAGTTTGCATTTTTGGCAGGCATGCCAACTATTGGCAGAAAAAGATGGTTGTGAAATGATCTGGGGTGAAGGAAAAATCAAATCTATGACCTAAAATGTGTTGTGAATACAAGTGCACACTGCTTATAAAGATAATCAAAGTTAATTGTTTTATGTTATTTGTGGCTTTTTGTCATTGAAGCAGAAGGGATCCGGGTTTTTTTGCCGGCATTTGTCGACGTGCTTTAGCATTTACTTAAATACAAGGAAATACACCTTCAAAACTTTGGTGCCAGATGAGTCAGAAGCAGTAAAGGGACCTGCAGTTTGGTCAGCAGGACCAGGTGGCAAGTCAGCTGTGGCACAGTGACATGTCCGCCCCAGAGCGAGGGAGCAATGCTTACAACCCAGGAATCCAGACTCTGCAAAACCTTTAGGGTAAATGGTGACAACATTGTTTTTGAGCCACAGACCATTTGCTAGAACCCAACCTCCATGTTTCACCAGTGCTGTCCCTTTCTCCCACACACCTCTGCTCTTAAATAGATTCCACATAGCCAGCTGGGCCTACACAGTCCTGGTCAGCCTTCTTCTTGGAAATGGCATTTCTCTCCTCTTGTCACCTAACTTTTTTTTTTTAAGATTTATTTATTTGAGAGAGAGAGAATGTGTGAGGGTGGGAGAGGGGCAGAGGAAAAGGGAGAGAGAGTCTTAAGCAGACTCTACACTGAGTGTGGAGCCAGACGCAGGGCTCCATCTCATGACCCTGAGATCATGACCTGAGCCAAAATCAGGAGTCAGATGCTTAACCCACTGCACCACCCAGGTGCCCCTCATCACTTAACCTCTTCAAACAGACCATGTAAATACACCTATCTAATAGTGCTTGTCTCCAGAAAGTCATGTGCATATTGTACCTGGCCAAACATGTCATTAACTGTCATTTCTCGGTGGCTGTGCTGTTTCTTTACTTTTCTTTCTTTTTTTTTTTTTAAAGATTTTTAAATTTATTCATTCATAAGAGACACAGACAGAGAGAGAGGCAGAGACACAGGCAGAGGGAGAAACAGGCTGCATGCAGGAAGCCCAATGTGGGACTTGATTCCGGGGCTCCAGGATCATGCCCTGAGCTGAAGGCAGACACTCAACCACTGAGCCACCCAGGCGTCCCTCTTTACTCTTCTTAACAGAGGGTCTGCTCTATGTCTGGTTGAGATCCACTCATTGATTTACAATGATGCCCCACATGTATTCTCAGGGTTATCACTCTATATTTATTATTATCACATCACAAGCATACCTCAGAGATGTTGCAGGTTTAATTCCAGACCAATAAAGCTACTATCACAAAAATATGAGTTGAGTGAAATTTTTTTGTTTTTTTAGTGCATATAAAGGTGTGCAATAGTGTTATGTCTAAAAAAAGAATATACATAACAATTACAATATCAAATGTACAATATCAAATATACAAATTACATATCAAATATGATAGATCACCATAACAATAATAAAAACAAAAGGCACCTGGGTGGCTTAATCAGTTAAGCATCTGACTCCTGATTTTGACTCAGGTCATGATCTCAGGGTCATGAGAACAACCCTACCTTGGGCTCCATGCTGGACATGGAGCCTGCTTAAGATTCTCTCTCTCCCTCTCCTTCTGTCCCTCCCTGCACCCCTATCTCTTCCTCTGTAAAAACAAAACAGAAAAAAAACACATAAAAATCAATAATGTAATAAATGAAAAGGTTTGAAATATTGTGAGAATTACCAAAATGTGACTCAGAGACATGAATTGAGCAAATGCTGTTGAAAAAAATGACACTGATAGATGTGGTTGATGCAGGGTTGACACAAACCTTCAATTTGTAAAAAATATGCAGTATCTGTGAAGCTGAATAAAGCAAAATGCAATAAAAGTGCTCAATATAATGCTCTTGTTAGATTATTTGAGTATAATTATTATAGTGTAAAAAATATAATTTAAGCAAAAGATTATAGTTAACTACTCTATTACATACTTCAAAGTTGCTAAGAAACTAGATCTTAAATGTTCTCACCACATGCAAAAATATGGGACACAATAGAGATGTTAACTAATGCTTTAACAGTAATCATATTGCAATATATAAATGCATCAAATTAATACATTATATATTAAACTTATACAATGTTATATATCAAATATATCTTAATACTAAAAACATATATAATCCCCCCAAAGAAAGAAGAGGTATTATTATACATTACACATTTGATATGATAATAATACTTAGTGAAATCTTTTTTAAATTATATTTTTATATAATAATAATTTAATTATATTAAAATAATCTAACAAGACCATTAATTGAGCTCCTATGTGCTCAGTATTAGGTTAAGACCCATGAGATTCAGAACAAATAGGACACATAATACTGGCCTTGAGGCTGACTACACACAAACTGGGGAAACAAGACCCATACAGAAGGAGCAACAGCTAACTGCTCTGTCTGGGTTGGCCACGGAAGCACATCCAGAAGACTGGGAGGCAGGAGGACGTTTGTTCCCTGCTTCAGACTCTCTGGGAAGGCCACATCCTTCCATGACTACGTTTTTGTTGGGCCACTTTTATGCTTCTCACTTGGTCTGGTAATACTGTATGTCTCTCTTGTTCCTTCCCTTCCAGGGGTAATAACAATTTCCTGCTATTGCTAGTCCCTGGTCCCTCACTTTTCCTCATCTGTTCTCTTAATTCTGTCCCTTCCTCTGTCAGTAGCTCCTATCTTAAATTCTCTTCATCTGTACCAGTGGGAGTGGATTTTGTCTCCTGCCAGGACCCTGACTGATGCAATGAAACCTAAGAAGTTGCAGGTAAGGGGTTGATTTGCTTCTTGGTAGAGATTCTAACATGTCAACCAGAACAAATACTTGTTTCATAGAGGAGAAGATGGTTGGCCTTCCCCAGTCGGAGGGGAGGAGGAGCTTTGAAAGACAGAGAGAGGAAAAAGCAAGGGCTTGAAGTGAACAAGTTGGTGTTGTGCATAGACAAGTCTTATTCGTGCAGCTAATTTTTAGACTTTAAAAAGTTAAATAAATCCTTCCTAGAGGCTTATGCTTCCTGAACTGTCTCTTGTTTAAAAAGAGAGCTACATCAAAGCCCCAGTCACCAGAATTCCCCAGAACCCAAAATTTACAGCCCTGCTGGGGGACACTACAGATCCTCAATCAGGAGAAGGGCTGGAGGTAAGCACGGAATCCTTTCAGCTTTAATTACACCTGACATAATATTCTTTTTCAAGCTTTGCTAATTGAAATTAAAGAGCTGCCACAGTTGGACAGGGACAAAAAAAGAATCCATTTTTCAGCCATCTCTGATTTAAGGAAACCAGGGTCAATTTCACTCCCATGGCTACTTAGTCTTCCAATGGGTGACACAAAACAAAACACAGCGTTGAAGAGATGAAGTGTTTTTGACTATAGCAAGAGCAATGTTATTCAGGAGTTCATAGGACAAAGGATAGTTAGCCTTGTGGCCACTATCTGTTGCTAAAATGATCCAGTAAGCCAGCTCCTCTCAGTGCCCCAAATTACTGAGATATCTACTACGATGGGCTGGAGGGGCTAGAAAACGATCAAAGAAGAAAGAAAAATGCCTGCTAAGGATCTTTGGCTAGGTAAATCTTTCTCCAAGTAGGGAGGGTGGCAAAGGGTGGTTTTATCACCCTAGGGGCCAGTTATTAGTAAAAGGATGCTGAAGAAAAAAGAATTTCTACAATGTGCTTAAGGATGTGCCAAGTGCTTTCAGAGAAATTGTCCTATTCCATTCCCACAGCCATGTGGTGACTCAGGTCTTAGGGAACAAAGTAGACTTTGAGCTAGGGGGCTGAAGTTTGTGCATGGTTTCACCAAAAAAATCTTATGTGCTTTTTAGATCTCTGTGCCTCAGTTTCCTCAGATAAAACATGAAAACAACGGCCAATCCTCATAGCTGAATGATAATCAATTTAAGCAGATGGATTTCTTTGGATGGAAAGTTCAGTCTGTGTCAGGAAATAACAATTGTTATTGTGAAAAGAAATAAAAGTAGAAGAGAATGCAAATACTCAAGTAGTGACAATACCAACCATAAAAACAATGAGTAACTGAAATTTAAGAGCTTTTACCAAATATAGTTCTTGTGTGTGTGTGTGTGTGTGTGTGTGTGTGTGTGAGGTGGGTGGATGTTTGGTTAACTCAAAATTATAAATTCTCTTTGGAAATGGCATAAGAAATGAAAACCAATCATGTCTCTCTGCGTAAGTGCTGCATCATCAGAGAGGGTTTCCCTCATCATACTAAGAAATAGCACCCTTGTCACTCATCTTCCTTAACCCTACTTTATGTTATATATTTACTAATTTATTTTCTGTCTCCCAACTAGAATATAGGCTCTAGGAGGGAAGAGATTGTGTCTATTTTGTTGGCTGTTGACTCCTGAATACCTATAACAGTGCCTGGTACATAGAAGGTACTCAGTATTTATTGAATGAATTTAATAATGATATGATATAAAACTCAGTGTTAGATATTTTTCCAATTATTTTTGTATATATACATAAAACATATAGCATAAAATTTACCATCTTAATTATTTTTAATTGTACAGCTCAGTGGTATTAAGTAAATCATAATTTTGTGCTACCTACACCATCATCCATCTCCAAAAGTCTTTTAATCTTGTGAAACTGAAACTCTATACCCATTAAACAATAATTCCTCACTCCCTCTCCCTCTACCCCTGACCTATTCTACTTTCTGTCTCTATGATTTTGACTACTGTAAATAAAAATTCATATGAGTGGAATCATACATATTTTTTTTCTTTTTTGTGACTGGCTTAGTTCACATAGCATTATGTCCTCAAGTTTCATCCATGTTATAGCATATGTCGGAATTTCCTTTCTTTTAAAGGCTGAAATGTTAAATATTTTGATTCTCACAAAAGTTTTTGAATAGAGGTACCATGAAATATCTACATATTTCATCCTATCTTCTAAAAATGTGCATTATGAAAGTGGTGGTAATATTGAATGTAAATCTCATTGCAAAACAAACTCAATGAAGAAATATTCACTTGCTTTAAAATTAAATGTGGGATCAAAAGTACATGTGAATATCAACCTATGTTACAGAAGTGGACAATAGAAGATTCAGGTATGAAGCAGAAAAATTAGGTCACAAACAGTATTTTCTGCTCATAACAGTCTGAGGGATAAGTGAAAATATTTTGTATTGTTATCACTTGATATGGTAAAGCCTGGCGTTGAGGAACCACTTTTACCTGGTGGATATCCACACTCAGATCTCTTATACTAAAGAGTTCTCGGGCTTCCAGATCTCAGTAAATGACATTCCATTCATTCAAAGTGTCTTAAAATCCTAAAATAAGACCGATAGGACTCCTGATTAAATAAGGGAGATTAACTATGTGTGTTTATCTCTGCTTACATCTGAGACCTTATTAAAATGATTGTAGAGGAATTTTTAAAAACATAAAAATGCACTATAGAAAGAGAATGAAAGGAGTAAGAAAGTTAAATGATTTTTGGAATTTAGAGGCAGATGACTAAATGAGATGACTCATTTAGCAAATAAAAGAGGCCACAGTCTAAAGTTAATTTATAGGGTGATATGGATAAAGGGCTCTGGATTTAGGCACAGGTACTGGGTAAAATCAATGAGGAATAATTAACTTTCTTCCTAGTCCCTAGTCTCAATGCACAGAACACCAGCAGCAACATATCTCCTCCTCCAGGCAGGAGATCACAAGTGCATTCTCTGGATAAACTAAATGGCCCTAAGGATTAGATTTCCCCTCTAGCATTCTCTATCTGGTAACCCTAAAGTGAAGTCCATTAGTTGGCAAGCCCTGCTCCCACTCCTAAATAAATTCCCCCCTGTTTAGAACTTCACATTTCAATAGGAGAGACAGGCAAGGATTTTTTTTTTTCAGGAAAACCCCTAAAGGGAATAGAGGCACAAAAATAGACAAATAGAAAGCATGAACATGAAGGAAATAGAGATAATGTGGGGAACAGAAAAACGTTTTAAAAACAAACAGCCTCTAGTTTATATCTGTAGAGAAGATGTTATTATAAAAGGGAGCATTTGCAGAATAAGAAAGTGTTCTTAGAGTTTAAAAATAAATAAAAAAAAATATGGTGTAGAGTTGGAATATAACATCAAGAAAATCACCCAGAAATTATAGCAAGAAGTGATGGAAAGCATGAAAGAGCAGATAAGAGACATAGGCTATGTCTATCTAGAAGAGGTTGGCAATTAATGGTCCATGGGCCAAATATAGCCCATAGCACGTTTTTGTATGTCCTTTAATCTAAGAATGCTTTTTAAATTTGTAAAAGATTGTGTATGTGTGTGTGGGTGTATCTATCTATCTATCTATCTATCTATCTATCTATCTATCTATCTAAGAGAAGAATATGTGACAGAGGATATATATGGTGCCCAAAGCCTAAAATATTTACTATCTGACCCTCTACAGAAAACATTTTCTGACCCCTGATCTCGAAGGCCAACTAGAATAGAACAGGAATTCTAGAAAAAAAGAATAGATAAAACAGAAAGAGGAACTTACCAAAGAAATTATACAGGGACAATTCTCCAAACTGAAGGACTTGAGTCTCAGTTTGGAAAGGTACGTAGAGTATTCAGAAAAATAAAGAAGATGAGGCCTTTACCAAAGAACATCACTGAAATTCCAGAATATCAGGGAGAAAGAGAAGATCTGGAAAGTCTCCATAGAGGATAAAAAAAAACTGGTCACTTACAGAGAAATGAGAGAAAAGACTCTTCAACAGCTACACTGATGCTAGAAGAAAAAAAGTAAGGTCTTACAGATCCTGACTTTTAACCTTGAACTCTGTATCTGGCCAAGTACTAAGAATTATTCATACTAACATATTTCACACATGAACAGACATAGAAAATTTACCTTCCAAGTGCCTTTGTTAGGGAGCTGTAGTTACAGATATGTTCTCCTAAAATAAGAGAAAGCAAACCAAGAAAGGAGATGGTAGGATCCAGGAAACAAAGATCCAATGCAGGAAACTGATAAAGGGAACTTTCAGAATGTTGACTGAGGGCAGGACTAGAGATTAACTGGTCTAGAGAGAACACGAAGGGGAAAGAGAACTCTAGGAAAAAAATAAGAGTGTGGTAGGTAGCTTCTAAAATGATTTTTAATGATCTATGACTTCTGGTGGTCATGCCCTTGCAAAACTCTTTCCTCTTAGGATGGGCTGGACCTAGTAATGTGCTTCTAATAAAAAGAATATGGTAAAAGTGAGGGGATGTTACTTCCATGATGAGAGTATAAAAAGATTCTGGCTTCCATCTTAGTCTCCATCTCTCGCTCTGATGAAAGCCAGCTGCCATGTTGTGAGCTGCCCAGTGGAGAATATCTGGCAAGAAACTGAGGAATGGTCCTTGACAAAGCTCAGAAGGAACTGAATCCTGCTAACAACCACTTGAATGAGTTTGGAAACAGATCATCTCCTAATTGAGCTTTGAGATAGTCATCAGTCCTGGCTGACATCTTAGTTGCAACCTTTTGAGTAATCCTGAGTCAAAAGACCCAACTAATTCAAGTCTGATTCCTTTCCCACAGAAATTTGAGATAATAAATCGCTTGTGTTAAGCCACAAAGTTTTGAGGCAATTTGTTACACAACCATAGATACTAATACAAGGGAATTGAATGCAAACCTAATATGCAGCATTTGAGGGAAAAGGTCAATGATAAGTAAGCAGCAAACGTTGCATATAAATGAATAGCAAATAGAAATTATCAGAAAACCCCAAAGTTGCACTTGTACTTGAATCATAGTTCAATTTAAATGTAATCATAGTTTACTACTGGGCTTAAGAGTGAACAGTATTAACATAAGCACACTGTAGTAAATATTAAATATTTAATTAAAAATAGGAGTAACATAAGCTTTAATAAGAGAACTTAATTCTTATTTATCATAATATGAAGTATCTGGTTAATTTCTTTCTTTCTTTGTTTTTCTTTTTTTTAGAAAGGAGGGGAGGGGCACAGAGAGAGGGAGGGAGAGAATCATAAGCAGGCTTCATGCCCAGCACAGAGCCTGACATGGGGCTTGGTCTCACGACCCTGAGATCATGACCTGAGCCAAAATCAAGAGTTGGATTCTTATCAACTGAGTCACCCAGGTATCCCTGGTTAATTTCTAACATTGCAAGTACAAAGTAACGTTAAATACATTATTTATAAAAATGGTAACTATTAGAAGAAACAGCTAAAAAATTGAACATAATAGGACAACCACCAAAATGTTTAGGGATAATAATTGACAACCATGAATTTTCTACCCAAGTAATTATTATTCAAAAAGCAAGGTGATAAAAAGATATTTCCAGACATACAAAGAGTAAGAGTTTATTTATCTTAGACTCTTGCTGAAAGAACAAATAAAGTTGGTTCAAGAAGATAGATTCAACCTGAAGAGAGGAAGATGCAGGAAGCAGCAGTGAGTGAGCAAAAGATAGTCAAACATGTTGGTAAACTAAATAAATACTATTTAAACAAACAAACAAAAATCAACCAACCAACCAATAAACAAAAAAACTCACTTAGCTTTTAAAAAAAGGATGGTAAAACTAAAATGCCAAAAATTCCTAACAGGCAAGATGGGTGGAAGAAGGTAGAAAGGCAGTTAAGGCATCTTAAGATCTTTGTTTTGATCAGGAAGAGGATAAAGATAATAATTATTTTTTCTTTATTTTTTTCTTCCTCTGTTTTTCTCTTTTCTTCTTTTGTATACAACCAAAGCACATAAATTCCCTCACATCTAGGTAGACCCATGTAATTGAGTGGCCTTGGAGTGCGTGAGGAACTGATTTATATATGCCTCTTGAAAGCCTGGCCCCTAAAATACCCCACAGTGTCTTCCACACTCTTTCTTTCTTCTTTTTTTTTTTTTTTTTGTCAGCAGAGTGCAGAGTATCCAGGCCTGAGGATTCCCAAGGAATCTCAGGGGACATGGAGCCACCAGGTTGAAGAACAGGTATCTCAGAATCAGTACCTGGAGGAGAGATGCCCTATTACAAAAATCTGCATGAACTTTCCATTAGGCAGAAACAATTGTACTGTTAAGCTGCTAGGATATTGTATAGTTTAGCTTGCCCTATTTTGACTAAATCAGAAGTTAGTACCTTCAAGTGAGCTGCTGCCCTGATAAAAAACTAAAGCATGTGGCATTGGCTTAGTGGTCAGCAGTGAGTGGCAAGGATGCTGTTAACAATGACTAGAAAGATGAAACTCATGGTATGTAGTGGTAAAACATGATAAAAACTGTCACTTGTGGCAACTTAGTAGTCATAAGTTCTCCTAAACCAGTAGCTCTAGAGGAAGAGTCTAGAAAACAGACTATTTGTAATGTGTTTTGATTTTTATTGGTTGCCTTTGCTAAGCTATTATTATAAGAAGGAGATGAACCCAGGAGAGAATCAGTTGATCTCTAAAGCAAAAATCAATGGGATAAAAAGAGTCCAGACATTTGCAAAGTCAAAGAGTTGAAAAAGCTCCACTGCTTCTAGATCCCAAACAGGAGAGAATACGTGACAAAGGCCTGGTGAAACCTCTCAGTGCAACATAGATTGTGGCAAAGACCAGATTGAAGGTCTAATCTTCCCATTGGAGGTTCCAGATGGCCTTAAGCCAGTTGCCATTAAATTAAGAAAGATTGGCATGAGGACAAAAAAGAAAAAAAAAAAAGAGGCAGGGTTGAAAATCATCTCTAGGAAAATCATCTCTAATGTTGATTGTAATTATTGGCTCATGCAAGTGACTGGGAAGCAAAGAGACCAGAAGCCTATATTAGTTTTTAAAAGAATTTTACTGTTAAAAAAACCATGAGTCTAGATTAAAGAAGTCTTTATCTGCTTGAGACATAAAACACCCTTAGGTTTCCCAGCATAAGCAGAAAGCAGTGCCCTATAGACCAAGAGATTTCTTCCCATAAGGGTGTTTTATGCCAACCCATAAGATTCTAGCATATGGGGCAGCCCGGGTGGCTCAGTGGTTTAGCGCCGACTTTGGCCCAGGGCGTGATCCTGGGGACCCAGGATTGAGTCTCACGTCGGGCTCGCTGCTTGGAGCCTGCTTCTCCCTCTGTCTGTGTCTCTGCCTCTCTCTCTCTATGTGTCTCTCATGAATTAATTAATCAATCAATCAATCAATCAATCAAATGTTTTTTAAAAAAGATTCTAGCATTTGTTAAGAATGAGCAACTGTAGAATACCTCTTTTTGTTCCTTTTCTGACAGGGAATATTTAATTACAGTTCTTGCCCTTGCTTCACTACAGTATATATAGTGTGTGACTAGAAGGTAGGGAGAGAAAATAAATTCTTTTAGTTCCTTGGTTGCCAGGCCAAGAAGAGTTACATCTGACCTGATAGAGAAATTTGTGTATGATCGAGAGATCCTGGACTTTGAACTAGAATGGTTATTGGATGGAACTTTGGGTTGTCCTCCTTGGGTAAGTATGTTCTCCAGGCAGAAAGAAGAAAAGAATTGATATTTGCTGTCCAGAGAATAGACTGTGAAAGAGACTGCTACTGCTTATGAATATCCAGTTCTCTCCTTCCTGGACATTACTCTGCAATCCTTGCATCTAGATGAAACCATGTGATTTAGTTCTGGCCAACAGAACATAGGTAGAGGCAGTGGTAAATGTTTAACAATGGGCTCTCCATAAAACAGTATGTCCATAGGTACTTGAGTTTATTATAAATTTGCTGATATAAAGAATGTATAGCATATTATTTACCATTAATAATATAACAATTACATTAAAAATTTGCATTACTCTATTGTAATTTCCATACAGCCAAATGATTCTCTCAACGCTTTTGCTAATTTTTACTGAACTCTTGTATTGTAGCCAACCTATGTTTACAATTGATGAATGAATACAGTTTCAACATGAATATTAGTTGATATTTTCTTTCACATTATTGAGTAAGTGAAATAATGAAGACATATGTCAGAATTGTTCATCAGTAATGTGGGTAACTTCTTGGCTGAGTCAGTTAATAGTTATCAAATACTAGAAGAATATTTCCTTGATATTTTGTGCTGTTCACAATGTAATGACTACAGATACAGCATGCTTTTAATTAATCTGGATTTTTAACACTTTCTTTATAACTTCTAAAAGTCTCTAGATAATCAACAAAATAGTATAAATCCTGATTTATAGTGTTTGCCAATTTCTATGATATAAATATCCCTACTATTTTCTATTTCAAACACCCAACATGATGGCATTGAACATGGAGTCAGGAAGAGATAAACCATTCTATAGTATTCTATAGCATTTCCCACTTAGAGATACAAAGGACATAAATAATCTCAAGCATAAATGATAGTAAAATGTAGAAAAATAAGAAGTTTAATTTTTATTTGTTTATATAATTTCATTTTTAATAATGTGTTTAATAAACAACTTGCAAAATGCCTAAAAATTTAATAGGTAGCTCTTGAGAACTGTCATGAGCTGGCTCCAGCACACCACAGGGATGAGGTATGCCACTTACACACCGGACTTCTGAAATGTGCAGCATAACCTTTATATAGCCTCTCTTCACTCATTGGCCAGCTCAATGCAGAGGACCCAGTGAAGGACTCCAAGAATGCCCTAGGGGACAGCAGAACCTGGATCTTTGAGTCACTAAGGAGATGCCTAAAAGTGTCTTCCTACTAAAAATATCTACCTTAAACATTATGTGAGCAAAATATAAGTGCTTGTTGTGTCAAGTGTCTGAAATTTGAGGTTGTTTGTTATAACAAAACCTATTGCTAGAAAATCTTAAACATTAAAAATAAAATGAGTGATTTATATAATCATATAGTATTAAAAATAACTCAGATATAGAGGTCAATATGAGGAATAATAGCAATGTTATAATAACAGATTCAATGTCAAACCATCTTCAACATCATATCTAAAATGATT
The DNA here is from genome assembly GCF_905146905.1 of Nyctereutes procyonoides. Taxonomy (NCBI): domain Eukaryota; kingdom Metazoa; phylum Chordata; class Mammalia; order Carnivora; family Canidae; genus Nyctereutes; species Nyctereutes procyonoides. Next base: position 11,066,092 of record NW_026575140.1, on the reverse strand, counting down.
AATATTGCCTGCTCATCTTTGTTTTCATCCACTGGTGAGCTCTGTTCTCTCCCTGTATAGAAAGCCTGTATAAGGCTTTAAAGGTATCTCAAAAGCAATGTTTCTTTTTTTTTTTTTAAAGATTCATTTATTTATTCATGAGACACACACACACACACAGAGAGAGAGAGAGAGAGGCAGAGACACAGGCAGAGGGAGAAGCAGGCTCTTTGCAGGAACTCAATGTGGGACTCGATCCCAGGTCCTGGGATCACGACCTGAGCCGAAGGCAGCTGCTCAACTGCTGAGCCACCCAGGTGTCCCAAAAGCAATGTTACTGATGTCAGAGCTTCACTTATAGTTTACCAATTTATTTGACAAATATTTGGGGTCAAATACCAGAATCTCATGGTTGTAGGTAAATTATTGCTATTTGTCAGAAAGCTTTAAAAAAACATCCTTCGGCTTTAACATAATACTTGAAAGATACTGTTTTTACTGTTAAGGCCACTAGATATTAAGGTCTGCATCTGCGTACAGAATCTTATCTGAACTAATTATCCCTAAAGCTAGAATCTGTGGTCTTTTCTCAGGGAATATTCTGACAACACTTAAACTAAGCACAAGGAATCAGTGGGAAACACACTCAAAAGATACTTAAACAGAAATTAAGAAATGTCCAACAATAAATCAAAGGATTCTACCAGAAAACATAAATGCCTTGAAAAACTATTTTCTCCCAGGCTGAAATGTTCTTTAAAAAATTTAATGTAAATATCTAACGCCCAGGTTGAAGAGTTCTTTAAAATTTCAAATATAAACATCTGACTTGAAGTGTAAAACAATTCAGAAAGCACATTAGGTAACAGTTTTGAAGGAAACACATTTCTACAGATGTCTTATCCCTCACCCGATGTTCACTAGGGACCTACCATGTGTGACTTAGGCGCCAAGCAGAAGCCATAGTGGTGAATAAGCTTTCGTGGAGGAAGTGGCATGGAATTGCTGTGTAAGAGTGGGCAAAAGGTCATCCTAAGCTTAGCAAATGGCTTGAACAGAGTACATGGCATATTTGAAAAATGAGTAATGTACTAGGGGGTCAAATTGTATGAATGGCATACTAAGGATTTTGGACTAAACTTTGTATACAAGGAGGGAATCACTGTGGGGTTTTTGCTTGTGTAAGAAAGATAGTGCCCTGGCACTTTAAAGAGCTAAAGGGCAGATGGAGGACTATAGGCCAAAGACAACTGGGAGAATTTTGCACTAGTCTAGGTGAGAGACAGGGTTCTGACACAGGACTGTGGGAATGGAACAGAAGAGGCAAAAAAAAAAAAAAAAAAAAAAAAAAGAAGCAGCCATGAAGCTTGGGGGAAATACACCCACAGGACTTGCTGACTGACTGAGAGTGCATGTGTAGGGGGCCATGAGGACAGAGCCGCACTCTCATGTCTGGAGTCTGTGGGGGACTGGTCAATGGGGGCAACTTTACTCAAGATGGGAAAGGTGAGGTGTGGAGACATGCACTCAGTTTTGGAGACACTGAGCTGGAGAGGTCATTGGGAAGATCCAGATGGAAGCAGGACACTCAGGGAAATAGGAAATAGGATACAGGACAGCACGGGTGGCTCAACAGTTTAGCTCCACGTTCAGCCCAGGGTGTGGTCCTGGAGACCTGAGATCGAGTCCCACATTGGGCTCCCTGCATGGCACCTGCTTCTCCCCTTGCCTGTGTCTCTGCCTCTCTCTCTCTCTTTCTCTCATGAATAAAAAAAAAAAAGGAAATAGGATATTTAACTTTCCATTTTGAGGATAAGTCAATTTTAATACACATTTTGTTGAGTCTCTGCCAAGAGAAGAACCTGGGTCTTAGCCATATCAAGTACATGGTTCAGGAAGTTCCCTAATAAAAGCAGCCTTTGGTTTCACTGGAACCTTACCCAAAGAGGGGACTTAGTAGGAGAATTAAATGGATTCAAATCTGCCAGATTAGCTAAGACTTTTTTTAAACTGTACCACTCCATGGTAATGTAAGATTGAATAAATAGATGTACTCATGTAGTACTGTTGGAAGTAAACTGGAATAACTCTTTGGAAAGTAACTTGGAAATCTATATTAAGAGCCTTAAAAATGATTATACTCTTTTTTTTTAAGTTTTTATTTATTTATTCATGAGAGACACACACAGAGAGAGAGAGGGGCCGAGACACAGGCAGAGGGGAAGCAGGCTCCATGCAGGGAGCCCGATGCAGGACTCGAACCCGGGAATCCGGGATCACATCCTGAACCAAAGGCAGACACTCAACTGCTGAGCCCTCCAGGCATCCCTGATTATACTCTTTAAATCAGTAATTCCTCAGGCTATTCCAAGGAAAGTCAGTTATTTGTTTGTTTATTTATTTGTTTATTTATTTATTTTCCCTAATTAAAAAAATGCTTTCTGTGCAAAGATGTTCATCACAATAGTGTTTGTGTTATTAGTTTGAGAATTAGCCTAGATACTCAGCTACAATGTAATGGTTCAGTAAATTATGTTTATGTTATATGGAATATTAAACAGCCATTAAAAATGTTTGAAAGAAGTTTGTTACTTGCGTGATAATATTAAATGAGAAAAAATGATATTTGGTATCATCACAACTGTAAAAATAAAACCAAAAGCCCATGAGTAGAAAATCAACAATGTCTAGAAGAAAATACCATAATTTTAATAGTGGCTGTTTTCAGACACTAGAAACTGGTTTTCCCTTATTTGATCCATTCTTTTGCACTTCTCAAATTTTCTATCATAAGCATTTAATGACTATTTAATCAGGAAAATAAGCTCGAACCAGCAAATACAGAATGAAGACCAATAAGGACTTTGAAATTGAAAAGCCTCAGAGAGGGCTCAGAAACAGTACTCTAGCACTTTGTCCTGAATTCTGTAGAGACATTGAGGGGAATAGGGTCTCTGAACAAATGTCCAGATGCTAAGTCACCCCTGGAGTTGTTTCTTCCACTGGTACTTTCTCCTATTCACTGACTGCTTTGGGAAAGGTTAGGCCACCTAGCAAGAAACTTTCTGGACATCTTTCCTCAGGGCTACTAACTGCTCCCCAGAACTCACAGTTTCTGGGAATTGGGTCTTTTCTCCCCATCTAGCAGCAACTTCTCAGACTCAGGGAGCTGAAAGAAGGTGGAGGAAGGTGGCAGGAAGTATGCGATTGCTCTGAGACACACCACAAGCCCATAAAGTCTGAAAGGTTAAGCAAAGACTGAGGCATGAAGAGTGAAAATTCTCTATTCAACAATAATTTCCCTCCTCTCTCAACTCTTCTTAAAATGGAAAGAAAGGGTGCAAGATGACATTAGGCCCTTTAAAATATGCAAAATTAGGAGCTGGTGCAGACCTCATTAACACCCGCCTCCAACATCATTAAGATGTTTCCAAGAAAATTAATTGAGAGACTCATTAAAAATAAATTAAGAAAAATGTGTTGCAGAGCGCCTGCACTCAGCTCATAAATCACAGCTCAGAGCTCCGGCCCGCTGCTCCGGCAATTAACTCCAACCTATTTGTTTTATCCTGACTGTGAAAATTAGAAAGCAGACGTGGAGATTAGATTAGGGACGTCTGTCAAGCGGAACTTGAAGTGAATATTTTAGGATACAAAATGGAAACCAGGAAAACAAAGAAAGCAGAGATTTCATTCTGAGGAGCTTGTCTTTGAAAAGTGACAGGCAGATGAAGGGTGTTGGAGGGAGAGCATAGGGAAGTAATACATAGTCTGGGGAGGCAGGAAGGGCGGGGGCGACAAAATAAGAGACATTTGAACTGTTCCGGCCAGGAATAGCACAATGCATTTGCATTAGAAATATAAACAGATCTACATCTCCGTGAAGATGGCATCGAGACATAAAATAGATGTTTCTGATGATACTTGCATGTATCATATTTTAATGTTTAGACATACAGCCGTTTGGCCTAATCACTCAAAAACAGTTATTGGTTTCCTGCAGTATGTTATGTATCAGTGATGACTACCTGTTCCTTTATTGTGATGTGAAATATGTCAATCCCTTCTGTGTATCTCTTAACAACACAACCAACAGTGACTGAGTAGCAGGCACTCTGCTGGCCTCATTCACCTGTGTGATCCCCTGGAACCTGAGTATCTCAAAAAAGGAGAATCATTTTATAAGATGTGGACACTGAGACTCAAAGGAAATGGATGGGAGTTGCTTGGCCAGTAAATGGCAGAGTTGGGATTGCAACCCTGATGTTTTGATCTAAGAACACTGCAGCTCTCAGTGACACAGCTTCTATTAATTCAAAAGTATGTATTGGGTCACTGTGTTTTTCAGACCCCAAACTAGAAAGCCTTTTTGTTCTTCTCTTCCATTTTCCTTTATATTCTACTTCTGCAAATATATATTGCAGACCCACAATGTGTCAGGCACAGTACCAGGTCTGGAAGGATATAATGGTGGCCTTGTTGAGTTTAGAAGGATAGGCACTGGATAAATCCCTGTAAATGTGTGAGCTGTTGTAAAGGACATGATCAGAACACTATGCAAAAGGAGGCAGAGACTGTGTCCATCATTCGGGTCATTTATTAAATGCTTACTATATACCAGCAGTGAGGACACAGACATTGGACTACTGGCTCTCCTGCTTACTAGTTAGCAAGACCTTGGGTAAATTACTTAACTCACTTTCCACATCTGTAGTATGGGGATAATACTAGTACTTACCTCAGAGGTATTTGGAGGATGAAAGGAGAAAATCCATTAGAAGCCTTTAGCAAAGTGCTTGTTCAGAGTAAGCAGTGAGTAACTGTCAGCCATTATTATTTAGAGGTGACATTTAAGTTGGCTCTTAAAGGAGGAGTAGGAATTTAATCAGAACTTCATTTCTGGTGACAGATGCAGCCTGAGGGGTAGTATTTAAAGTTATTTGGATCTTTCAAATAGAAGAGGGAGTGAGTCATCTTGAGTGGATAATGAGATGCAGGCCAGCCTACAATGACACACAGCCTCCCTGAGCCAAGGGTCTGGCTACCTGGGCTATGAGTGGGAGTGGCATGCAGCAAGGCAAGGAACAGGTAGCACTTAACTTCCTTTCCTCCAGAGCATCTCAGAGGCACTAGGGGAAAACCCCATGTACAAAGGAGAAGCATTCAGGTTGAGGAGGTGTTATCACATCACAGGATTTTCACATCTCCTTCTTACCTTGCCTAGGATATAGTTATGGATCCTTTTGTAGCCTTTGAAAATTCAGTGGTAGTGAAGTGGATTGTAGTCTTTTTTTCACTTTGTTTTAACCTAATTTTCAAAACACTGGGTGGAAGTCTTAACTACAGATCTGTTGGCCTATACTTTTTTTTTTTTAATTTTATTTATTTATGATAGTCATCACAGAGAGAGAGAGAGGCAGAGACATAGGCAGAGGGAGAAGCAGGCTCCATGCACCGGGAGCCCCACGTGGGATTCGATCCCAGGTCTCCAGGATCGTGCCCTGGGCCAAAGCCAGGCGCCAAACCGCTGCGCCACCCAGGGATCCCTGTTGGCCTATACTTATTTTTAGGACTGTAAAAACCCAGAAGATGCCCATATCCAAGCTGAAACTCAGCTGGATATTCCCATTTGGCCCTAACAGTTGTTTGCTGTTGGTGGTCCTTATAACTAGTCAGTGATTGGGCTTTAAGGAATTATTCAGTATTTTGAATATCACTCCTACTAATAAATAAGGCTGAACCAAGGCAAAGTTTGAAATATTTGAAGTTTGAGAATAAAATACTTCTCATTAGTAAGTCACTAGCCCAAATCATAAGTAGGGGCCAACAGATCTGTAGTTAAGGTCCTGTAAGCAGGACCTGATGAATATCCTGGACAGAAAAGGAAAGAGTAAACCTACAAAAAACATGCCAAGAGAGGGCTTCCAGATGGCCAGAAGGCAGTAGGAAAACCATTAGAGAGAGGATGGGGTTACAGAAGTTACCTCTTAAAGCTTCAAAGCTTATTTTGGAAGGCATATAATATATGAAGAAAAACATACTGGAAAATTTTTAGTTAATATTCCAATTTCCTTTAAAAAAGTTTCTATCTCTACCTTAAAGCTTAGAAATCTGTTGAAGGGGAAATACCTGGGAAGGGTAACATTGTAGGTCTTACCAGACAGGATGAATTTCATACCCTTCCAGATGACAGACTTTGACAGTGGAAAGGAAATAAGTGCACATGGCTCTGACAGCAGAGGATGGGGTGCTGAAGTCTCCAAAGCTGTGAAAATAAAGCCAATAATTTGCCAAGGGCTGGGCTGCTGATGGCAACATGTGGAAAGGATCATCTTCAACTCTCTCCTCCACTTGGCCCCATAACCAAAGAGGTGCCACCTTCTATGGCTTCTACGTCCTTCATATCTTGTACATCCATCTCTTTCCCCCATCCTCTTCTGAAAAAGGTTGGTTCTGTCTTGTCTGGGCTCTTACAGAGGTCTCCTACTGAGTCTCCTCTCCTCTATCCTCCTCTCTTCACTGCACTGACTGACTTGTCCTACAGCATAGGTGTAATCACATTACTCCTCTGCCCCGAGCCTTTGATATCTACAGGATAAAGTTCAAGTTTCTCAATTTGGCCAACTTGAATGTGGCTGCAAATGATCTTTTCCCATGTAATTCTCACCAATTCCTCCTTTCTAATTACACATTTTTGACTCTTGCCCAACCAGATTGCTCACTACTGCCCAAGCACACCCTGTATATTTCCCATGCCTTTTACCCCTCCATCACTTCAGACATACCTACCTCAATTTATCTCTGCCTAGCAAATTTTAACCTCTTCTTCAAAACCCACTCCAAAATGCTCATTTCCATAAAGCTTTATGACTGCCTACTTCCCCCCTCAGAGAGAAGTAATTTGCTTTTAGAGTTTGCACAGTGCCTGCCAATACTTATTGAATGACTGAATAAACTTTCTCACAGCAATTATCACAATGTCTGTTACACCTCAGTTGGTTGCAATACGTGTGCTTGTCTGTCACCTCACTAGATTCCAAGCTCCCAAAAGATATGAACCATGCCTTATTTGTGTCTCCCACAGAACCTGTACCTTGCACATAGCAAAGGCTCCTTAAATTTTGTTACACTTTACATATAATGAAATTTGAGTGCTTTGACACATTATATCATGTGTTCTGGGTTACTTGTGTAAATAAGCACATAGTTCTGCTTTTGATAATGTGGAATTAATGGCACTTGTAGATTAATTTTCTCGTGACTCACAGGGGCAGAGCTTAAGGCCATTTCCCCAATTTCTGGTTCAGTGCTCTTTGATCTATCATACTTTATCCACATATCAGCACTCCTCAGAGAACTAGAGCACTTCACAGTTGTTACTTCTGTAACTACCTAGAAGAAGGTGGCCTGCTGGAGAAGAAATGTTTGAGCAGGATAAACCATGCACCCTTCAGCATGCATCAAATGATGCACAGATGATAAATCAGTGCTGATGATGCACAAAACACCTTGTTTTCACTTACCATCTGAGGTCAAGCTTACCACCGTGGGTCAACTTTCATCTCAGGACAGTGGGGAATTTTAGAAGTTGATAGCCCCTCACAAAATCCTAGAAACTCTTATTTAGACATAATCCTCTTTGCATAGCCCATAAATAATAGGTGAATAGTCACATTTTAAGAAATAAGGGTGGATTACAGATGAACAAATCACCACACTTGTTCTTATACCTGAAGATACATGTGCACGTGTGCATGTGCATATACACACACACACCAGGAATAGAAGTCTTCAGGAGCCAGTGTCTCTGTGCTACCAATAAGGACTCTCTGAGATGCCCCGCCCAATTTCTTCCCATCAGTGCTGTATTTCTGCAGAACAGGGTCATCCCCAGCAGGAGACTACACCCTATGCTATGAATCCTTTCTCTCTGACAAACTACATATTTTTATGCTTTATTATCCAACTGGGCAGGTGCAGGCTTTGTGAGCACTGTCTGAATATTCCTCTGGGAATACTTTAGTTACAAGATTATTCTGGGCTACGGCTATCTTTTGATACCTCTTAGGTATTATCTAGTGTTTCCTGCAACAATAATTAGAGCAATTAGCATGGCCAGTGGCTTTGGACTGATTTATTCTCTTAAGCTTATGTGCAGGTAAGAAAGATTTAACTGCTCTGGTTCTGTCGAGGTCCAAATGATGCCTAGGTTTCCACTGCTTAGTCAAGCATTTCTGGGGTTAATTTTCATTAAAATGACCCTGACACTAATGACAAGTGACTGCTTCTGCCCCCATTTGCAATTTTATAATAATGTCCTTTTGTTTGCTTCTCACTAAAGGATACAGAGACATTGCCGAAAGCCTTCATTTGTCCCCATTACATATCATTCTTAATTTTAATTTCAGAATTGTTTCTTTAAAAGAACCTTATCTCTCTTTTAGAATACAAAATATCTGAGGACAGAAACTATGTTTTTTAAATAACTAGTACAATATGCAGTTGAAATGACAAAACAAACAAGCAAACAAATAATTCTATATTTGAACTAACCATATTCTAAGAATTCATAAAGAAACATTCAGGTTTGAATCTTGCTACAATGTATCATGAGAGACCTTTTGTGAGTTCCTGAACTCTCTGATCTACATCAGCAAAAATAGGGGTATAAGGCTCACCTCAAAAGGCTTTAGTGAAGATGAATTGAGAAAAATTTTTGTGAAAGCATCAAGCAGTGATCAGATGTTGGATGCACCCGAGCATATTAACATATTACCAGTGGCCAAGCTAATCAAAAAATCCACCTTAAATGCCCATGAAAATCTAAGTAAAGCAAGAAAAATTTAATATATTTCTTTTATGTCCTCTATCTTGGTTTTATTTGTATTAAAAAGAAAAAAATCCTTAAAAATTTAGTGTTTTTCAGCATTATAAGAACTACTTAGCCTAACTTTTTCATTTTCTGGGCAAAGAAATTAAGATCTGGAAAATTTAACTTCAAAGGTATATGATTAATAATTAGCATAGACTGATTTTTCTTATGTCCTGCACACATGATAGTTTGCACTGTTGTTCTGAAAGATGTATTAAAGAACTGATCCTTCCTCTTGACTCTAGAGTGAGGATGACTGATAACAGCAATTCAGCTTGAATAAGTTAAATATATATACAAAACTTTTTGTTATGCTTTCAATGATTAAAGAAACATATTCTAGAAAATTTGGAAGAAGGCTGTAGCAACAAAAGTTAAAATTACATACAGTCCTATCACTCAGTGACAAATATTTTTAACATTTTAATTGTTTAATCAATTTGGAACAATTCTATATATTTTTTATACTTGAGTTTTGTTTTCATTTGATATTATTCTACAGACATTTCCCCTACATCATTAAATGGTCTTTGAAAAAATAATTTCAAAGAGTGAATAACATTCCTCCATGTGAATTTATCATGGCTCAGGATGCAGAATCACATGCCCTTAAGAGTTAGACAAATTTGGGATGGAATTCCAGTCCCACCCTTTAACAGCTGGGTGATGTAAAACCAGCCACTCAACCTCATTAAGCCTCCATTCTCACATCCGCAAAATATTGATAATACTCATCTCATGGGATTTCTATCAAGGTTAAATGGTGTAGAGTATATATATATATATATATATATATATATATATATATATATATATATATACTTAGCAGTGTGCCTGCACACAATAAGCATTCAATAAGTGGTAGCTATTTATTATTGTTATTATTTTATCACACTCTTATTATTGGACATTTAGGTTGTTTCCAGTTATAAGTAAATACTGGGGGAAATATCCTCCTCAGGTTGGCAGTCTAATAGTGTAATCTACTTGAAATGTACATCTGTTCTAGTGGTTCCCTTATTTAAAGATTTCTCATAGTTTCCCATCAAAGATTTTCAAATTTTCAACAGTGGAACCCTTCTTTTAAATATCTTAAGTAAAACTTCCCAGGGAACTTAGGTTGTGAAAGGGTAGGGTTCAGAGCTTGGACCAATTCCCAGCCCCACTCCTGTCCTTGTTGACAAAGTCCCTTAAAACTTCTTTGAGAAACACTAGGGCCACTCTGAACACACTAGTAGTACTTTCAACGTACAGAGTAACATTAAAAGTAGGCCCCAGAACATGGTATATGATATTTCCAAATTGTCCATTCCCAAAAGACCCTGAAGTAGTTTCTTTTCCTACCACTTTGCTTATGTTGTTGCTTCTTTCCAGTATGTCCTGACTTCCCATCTTCCCAAGTCTAATTCATACAACCAGTTCAACATTATGCACCACTTCCTCCAGGAAGTCTTCTCTGCCCCACACTGGTGAGATCCTCCTCTTCCTTATTTTCATGATACCCAGTCAAATCATCTGTCACTGTGGGTACCACATCCTCATGATGCTTTGGATTGGGAGCACTTAGAGGGCAGAGACTGTCTTATGGATAGCATAGTGTCTGGCACTGGTAGATGCTCACTAAAAATATTTGTTAAATATAAAGAAACCCTTCATGAATGAATTTTGTGGTGCCTCTCTATTTCCTTAAAGAATTTTGTAGGGATCCCTGGGTGGCGCAGCGGTTTAGCGCCTGCCTTTGGCCCAGGGCGCGATCCTGGAGACCCGGGATCGAATCCCACGTCGAGCTCCCGGTGCATGGAGCCTGCTTCTCCCTCTGCCTATGTCTCTGCCCCCCCCCGCCCCTCTCTCTCTCTCTCTCTGTGACTATCATAAATTTTTTAAAATTTTAAAAAAAAGAAGAATTTTGTAGAAACAGGATTACTGGATGAAAAAGGATAAACATTTCCAGCCTACTTGATGCTCTTTTAGTAAGATTAAAAAAAAAAAAAAGAGAAGGCCTTCATTTGAAACATGACTGTCTCCTGTGTTCATTAGTGTTTGCTCTTTGTGTCTCGGGTGATGGGGGGGGGGAGGAGGTACAGCACAAAAGCCAATTTTTGAACCACAAAAATTGGTTTTGGCGATACCTGATTTGGTTGAGGCAGGCAGAGGTATCAGCAGTTGGAGTAACTGGTATAGAGTGGGGTCCTAAATATAGTGTCCAAAAGCAGATGTTTATCAGATGGTTGGAGATACAATGCTAAAGTATGGCAACTTTAATCACTTGTCATCCTTGTGCTTTCTCTGAGTCTATTTTCTCATATGTAAATAAGTTATATGATATTTATTAGGGAGTCATTGGTGATTAAATTGAATCAAACAGGCAGATGATACACCTAAAATTCTAATACATACATTTGTGTGTTTTTATTGTCTGTTAATGAGATGGATAAAGAGGAGTTGGATAATCTGGGCTACATTGGAAGACAGAGTTCCAAGTTTCGAAAACGTTTAACTGATCTCTCTCTTGGGCTTCGCTTTTCATAGAATCCTATAATGCTCATGTGCAAACTATTAGGACATAACTAGATTATTCTATGCTATCATAGGGAAGATAGAGAAACCATAACTAGAAAAATCTTAAATTTTAAGAGGAAGTTGAATAAATTGAAATGGCCAAGACACCTTAAAATATTACATATCTCTGTGTTCTCTGTGTTCAATTCGATGCCTTCAATTACTTACGTGTTCATGAGTTCAAAAATCTGGATCTGTAGCCAGATTGTTCTCTTGAGTTTCAGACTCATATATCCAATTACCCAGATGGTGTGTTCATGAACTCAGAATACTCAAAGCTGAATCCATCACCTCCTCTCTGCATATGTTACCAGACTTGTTCTTCTTCCTATCTTCCTGTCTCTCACTACGTATACTTATCCTAAGCCAAAAATTTGGGAGTCATCATCTAATTCGTCACCAAATCCTGTTGTTCTAATGCCTAAATATTTCTCACACTCATCCTTTTCTCTCCATTAACATTGTCATTATTCTGGATCAGTCCCTCATTACTTCTTGCCTGGATTACTGCAGTAATCTCCTAACTGGTCTTCCTGATTCTGGTCTTGCTCTCTCCATTCCATCACTCATATCCTTGTGATGACCATATAATCAGTCTGGATGAAAAGGAGCTGTAAACGGCAATAGATATCAATGTCTTCAAATCATGTTCTTTAAAAAATATGATGTCATAGGTTAAGACATAATCAGTTAAACATAGTTCTCCTGGAGACAGGTTGACTGCTCAGCACAAGAATCAAATGAAATATAACAATGAAAGATATATCAGTTCACTTGAAATAATACTCATGGAGGACTGACATTTATTAGATTGTGCGGAGATGATGTGGAGGTTAGTAATGCTGGAAGGGCATGGTGGATTAAGATGAACTCCTCCAGCATTCCGAGGGCCACCTGGTCTTTGTGAACCTGTCAGAGAAAGACTCATTTACTAAAATCTATTCTAGCTTGATAATTCCAGGAGCCAAAGTTCTAAGCAACAGGGACAAACTTCTACCATCTAAATGATAAATACATTGTTAAAGTGATTAGCAAGGGGCTTCCTCAAACTTCATGACTACAATGAACCCCAAATACTAGGGGCTTTAAACAAAGGTGTTACTGGTACTTTTTCAAAAAAAGATTTTATTTATTTAGTCATGAGAGACACAGAGAGAGGCAGAGACATAGGCAGAAGGAGAAGCAGGAGCCTGATGCAAAACTCGATCCCAGGACCCCTGACCACGATCGGAGCTGAAGGCAGTGCTCAACCACTGAGTCACCCAGGCGTCCTGGTACTTCTTGAATATGCCTACTGACAGCAGGTTAAAGAGGAGAAGATAGTCTACATTTAGCATGATCAGAAAAAATGGCAGCGAGTATAAAATCATATAAAGTCTAGAGATTAGAATAAAGCAAGTAAGACTAGCAAAGAAGTAGAGATGAGACATGGTATTTTAATTAGTGTTTACCAAACTATCTGTGGTAAAGACCAGTTTTTAAAGAAACACACAAACCATCACAGAGTAATATTTTCATAAATCATGACAAAATTAATACTAAAAAAATTAAATGTAAAATAAATACAAAATACCAGGTCTACTTTTTACCCAGACATAAAATTATGCTGTCAAGCTGTTAAAAAAATTTCCGAATGCCCGTTCTTAATTTTTGTATTTATTTCATCATGAACCAGTAATAAACAGTTCATAGACTGGCACTGGTCTATGGACAATGCTTTGAGTAGCACTGTTTCAAAGGTTTTACTCAAGATAAATGGCAAAGACTTTTCTCACAAAGATATACTGATGGGAAGACACTGATCTGTTAATTAATATTCATGGATCTTTCTTTCAAAGACTGAAACTGTGTCTGTCTTTAAAAACTTCCATCTCTCATCAGGTCAAGTTGAGACCATCTCTATGAGAAAGTACCTATCAAACCAGTGAGCCTCAAGTCAACCTCTAGAAAAACAATGGCTCTGTGGATTAAAAACTCTCATCAGAGAATATATAAACTGTGACTATAACGTTGACTGTATTGTTTAGTGATGGATTTTTCAGTCAATCAACCATTAAGAATGTCTTCCTATCCCACCCAGATCTCAATCAATTATCACGATGTCTGATTTGATAGGCTGATAGTCACAGTTGATAGAAACACTAGTGATAGGGCAGGTTTCTTTAGACTATATTAAACAATAAATATCCATCAAGCGTGAGCTATATGCTGGCTTCTTTCTGTCCTTATTCTAAATACAAGGGCAGCTGTCTCTCTCTCTCTGAAAAGACATGCATAGTCTGTGCTTAAACAGCAGATGGAAGATCTCAGCTTCTCCAATTCACTTTTGTTTTAAGTTAAAGTGGCTAAGAAATATTGATGAAGCTGGGAGTGAAAGGATGGACAGAGATTTTTACTTCTTACCTTTAATATCTTGTGCACAGACAAGCTATTCTTATACTGTGGCTTAAAATCCCATTACCAGACACATTTAACACAACTCTCATGGGCTGTTTTCATTATGACCAATGGTGAAATGATGGTCAGTGATAAGTCTAGAGGTAGGGAAATGGTTATAATACATGGAGAGGACATTTATTAGTTTATATATCAACCTGTAATTTGAGTGGACTGACATGCAGAGTTTGGAGGACAGAAGACTTCAGGAAGACAGCCTTCAAGCAGGTGAAAAACAGAAATCTCATGTAAGTGGGAGCTTATGATGGCAAATATGCATTGAATGTGTTCTAAGTATTGGGGATGCAAAGTTAAAATGCTATCTTTGTTTTCAGAGCCCTGGTGTCAGAAGCAGACACATATATAAATAATTACAAAATGGTGGAAGATATGCAGAAATAGGAATTTGTACAAGGTACACATGTACAGATGACAGAATGATTAACCCTATCAGGTGGAATTGTAAAAAAAAAAAATACAAAAGATTAAAAAAAAGTAATTTCTATTAGTAAAGTGACTTCCAAAATGTTAGGGTAAACCATTTCTAGAAGTTGCAAAAGGGAAATATGAGGTTTAATTCACAAATCAAGTATGCACATAAACCTTCCATTTGTAAAGATACAGGTTAAATACTCTTCATTAGGATAATCACCCTCCATCAAAATTATACATATACATGTTAACATCCCTATCCCCAAACCCAAACTACCCAGCAAAATTCTTATTTAAGTAAAACCATTTTAAATCAGCACTGGAGGGATCCACAAAAAAGGCAAACAATGGATGAAAAGAATGAGCTCTATTTGACATAAATCTTCAGGGGTTATTATAAATGGATTTTTTTTGTAATTTCATTTTTGGATTTTTCATTGCTAGTGTATATCAATACAATTGATTTTTGTAAATTGATCTTGCATCTTGCAACACTGTTGAACTTGTTTACTAGTTGTAATAGTTGCTCTTTTGTGGATTGCTTAGGATTTTCTATAATCAAGATCATATCATTTGAAAATGATGATAAGTTTTACTTTTTTCCTTTCCAACCTAGGTGCTTCTTGTCTCTTTTTCTTACCTATTGGCCCTGGATAGAACCTCCAATATGATGTTGAATAAAAGTGGTGAGAGCAGACATCCTTGTCTTGTTCCCGATCTTAGGGGGAAAGCGTTCAGTCTTTCACCACTAAGTATGATATTAGTCTTGGATTTTATAGATGCCCTTTTTCAGGCTGAGGAATTTTCCTTTTAATCCCAGTTTATTAAATGTTCTTATCATGAAAAGGTACTGAATTTCATCAAATGCGTTTTCTGTTATTTCTCTGTTTTTGAATTAAAAAATTGCATTGCTTAAGTCTGGCTCCTCTAGGGAAGGCAGATCATGTACCTAACTGATTTGTTGATTCAGGTGAAGAGGATAAGAAACAGAAAGTTACTAGTATGACTTAGTTTCTATTTTCTACATTTAACAAGGTAATACAAGAAAGATGGGGCCCAAGAAAGAACTTGGTGGCTTATAAATGGGATCAAAAATACAATTATTTTTAATTTCCAACTGGCAAAATAGGAAATTGAGAAATGCTCTGAGCAAAAAGATGGATTTTTTAAAAGCCTCACCTGCAAGACCTTATTATCAAGATCATGGCCATCATTCCCTCCACTGAACTCTCTGAACTGAGTTGGTGGTACCCACTCAATGCTTTCAGTTGAACATAATGAACAAAGAAAAGAAGTGATGATTGAACCATAAAATGGCTAAACTTCTCCTGAGAAGTTGTATGCTATACTGCTACCCACATTTCATTGGCAAAAGAAAGTCTTATGACCAAGCCTAATATCAAAGAGATGGTCATCCATATGGATAGGTGCTGAAAATCAAATGAAAATGAGTAGTATTTAAAATCATTTCATAGGGAAGGGCAGAAAATAATTGAGAAGAGTAATAAAATCTGCCTCTTCTTTTGGTGACAAATATTTGCTCCCTCTTTTACATGCAAAATACTTTCCTCTTTTCTTTAAAGAAAATACTCCAAAGTCTCAGCCAATCACATTTCAAAACTCAAAGCACTGGATCTCATATGGATCCTCTCGGTCCAGACTCTTGTGAACTTATAAGCCAAGTTACTTGTGCTCACAAAGTGGTAGAAGAAGGACAGCGTACTACAATAAATATTCCCATTTAAAAAGGAAGGGATGGAAATCATTTAGCTGTCACTGATTCTCAACAATTTTGAGAATTTTGTGATGTGACATGATAAAGTTCCCTAGGGGTAGAGACTGTTCTTTTCTTGAGCTCTTGTTCTGCTTCCTGGAGGAGCTTCCTAGTTCATTGTTCTCCTTGGTTCTGGAGGTCCCTTTCTCCCATTATCCTCTTTGCCACATCTGAGAAGAGTATTAAAAAGTATGCTTTCCATTGTGGCTTGGCCTGTTTTCTATAGAAGACTGGGAACTTCAAAGTTATTTTTGTCATAATAGTCATATCAAAAACAAACAAACAAAAAACTCTATGGTGTTGATTTTTGGGAATATATGTCAACAATCAAATGCTTGATTCTTTTTGAGACATATCTCCCTCTAGACTTGATTAAAGGTATCTTGAGCTCTGAGTTCTATGGGAGAACCAGTCATTAGTCAATCCATGGGCAATATCAGAAACCATGAAGTACCTGCTCTGTTTTGTACATATCAGAAACAGGAGTCTTATTGTACAAATAAAGATTGTCTCCAAAACATAGGACAGCTGAGCCCATTTGTAAAAATGAGAACTATTCCCTTTAGTCCAGTGGTTTCAACCAGGGGTGATTTTGTCCCTGAGGAGACATTTGGCAATGTCTAGAGAGGTTTTAATTGTCACAACTGGGGGATGCCACTGGTATCTAGTGCGTAGAGGCCAGGGATGGTGCTAAACATTCTAAAGTGCAAAGGATATTCCCCTTCCTGCCTCTTCTCTCTTCCCAACAAAGAATTATCCAGCCCATAGGCAGCCCAGGTGGCTCAGAGGTTTAGCACCACCTTCGGCCCAGGGTGTGATCCTGGAGACCTGGGATTGAGTCCCACGTCAAGCTCCCTGCATGGAGCCTGCTTCTCCTTCTGCCTGTGTCTCTGCCTCTCTCTCTCTGTGTCTCTCATGAGTAAATAAATAAAATCTTAAAAAAAAATTATCCAGCCCAAAATGTTAATAGTGCTGAAGTTGAGAAACCCTATTCCTAGCAGTACCATTGAAACAGAAGTCCCATTAATACTTTTGATACCTCTCCAGAGCAAGAACAGATAACATGTTTCTGTGTTTACCCCACCAGCCAGATCTATGTTCTTCAATTTTTTCTTCCCCAGAAGCAAAAAGTAGGATCAGAGAGACTATGAAAGCCCACTTGTTTTGATACTTGAAGGAATCACAATTTGTTTTTTTAACCTTTCATTGTCTATTGACCACCACGTCTCCATCCTCCATCTTATTTGTTAAGATTTTTTTTTACACAATACATAATCTTTTGATTCCTTCCTTTAGCTACTAAAGATTGTCTATCATGTTAAAACATATTCTTCATTGAGATGGATTTTATTTCTCCTTTTTAAATTCTTAGTGCAGCCTTTCTTTAGCTCCTTTTAGAAGGAAAACCAGAGCTACTGAGAGGTCCTGTTCTGGTTTACACGAATGTCTGATTTATCATTATTCTTATCTGGCACCTCCGAGAATGTTCCTATTGTTATAAAGTGTGAAGAAGTATACCAGGTTTCACACTAAAATAGTGGATATACTTGAGGGGGCAGAGGTTTCATGCTCAGGACCTTAGAGCCCTCAAGCACCAGGGAGGTTATTTTAATAAAAATGTGCAGAATGTTTCTGACAGAGATTAGTTTAACAGGAGACAGAACATAGCAAAAGAGAAATTATAGATGCAAAAATACCTGTTAGGTCATATCAGGTTAATCTTTCTTCAGAGAGCAAGGTAGGCTGTGCCCTCTAAGGATCTAGATTCTAGGAGAAGAAAAGGATATGCTGGTTTAGTCGTAGTTATAGCTATGTCACTAATTTACAGAGCCTAGGCAGTGTCTCAGTGACTACAGCGAGAATCCATGTTTCAGTATGATGGAATTGTTCTAATATTTCAGATGAAAATATATAAAGAGAAATAGAGCAGTGTGACTTTTGCAAGCAGCATTTGCTTTCTTGGTTAGTTTCAAATGTCTCTACCACTTTCCTTAAAGGACAATTCTGCCTTTTAATAGAATTCCTGACTACGCAGATCGTTTTGTTAGATAGATGTTCTATTAACATTTTGCTTTTCTTCATTTCATACCATTTTCCATTTTATTCCTTTGTATCATGGTTGAAAATGTATATGATTCTTATCTCTTCCTCAGGTTTTTCTTTTTTTCATTGTGACATCTGTGCATTAATCACTGTTTAGCCAAGCTGCAGAGACCTGATTCTTTTAATGGGAAGAGAGCATGCTGCCGTGGAAAGCATGCCAGCTTTCAAGTTAGATACCTGCATGTTAGCCTGGCATCTGCCATTCTCTGGTTGAATGTCCTAGGACAAGTCACTTCTCTGTTGTTTTAGTACAATTAGGGTTGTAGCCAAATATCTCTAAGGGGTCACTTTTTATCTTATCTCTTTTCTGTTTGTTCAGTCCTTTGTATATATGAAAACAGTAGCTAAATATTTTCTTTCCTCTACTTATTTTGCAACCAACTGTTAAGGTATAGTGTATGTGTGTGTGTGTGTACATGTGTGTGTATAATGTAATGAAAGTAGAGGGAGAATGGGGAGAGAATGGACTAGTTAATCTTGGTAGACAATAACAAAGGTGTAATAATCTGTAAACATAACTTGTGTTGAGGAAGATATGCAGGTATTTAAATACTCATTACCTCTGTTAGAGGAAATATGTAAGCATTCATCATGGTTACAAAATAGCGTTCTCGGAAATGCCATTCTCTCCCTCCCCCAGGACAGATAAAGCACCTGCAGACTTTGACTGGTCACTGAAAACAGCCATGAAAACCCTCGTGCTTTTATAAAGCAGGACAAGACTTTGAAGCTTCAGCTTTAAATCGCCCCAGCATCTCCCAGCTGTAATGAGGACAGCATTTCGTAGTCAAAACATCCTGGTTCTATTTATAGGCATTCGCTTATCTGAATAACAAACAGAAATAGCAGGCTATTCTTATATCATTTTCCTTCAACTATCCTACTATTTAATACAATGACAACGATTTTTAAAAATTCCAGAACCACGATACGTAATAGTGGGTTTAGTTAATTACCTTAGAGAAGACACTGACCAACGTATATTTGAATAGTCGAAGTCTTGCAAGAATGTTTGATTGGCCTTTGTTTACCAGGGGTTTCCAATATCTCCCTTGCTATTTCATGGGGAAAAATGTTTCAGTCCTTTAAATGATTCCAGAAATATCCAAGTCTCCCTAGTTGAAGGGAGGCTGTGTTCATTTGCTAGGTACCTCCCTTAGCTGATGTTGCTTTAAATAAGGACGGCAGACAATACAGCATCCACGGAGACAGCCACAATTCACTTCTATTCTTTTCCCAATGTAAGTTTATATTAGGTTATTTAATGGACCACAATAGATTCAGTAGGTACAGAATCCATGCCCCCAAACGGCTGGTGCTTAATTCCATGCCTGCAGTCTGTTTTAACTAAGACGTTTTCTCCTGTGCATATAATCTTCATTATCATAAGAAGTTATTTTTAATTTATAATTAACATAGTTTCCTTCTCATTACGGACGCCTTGATCGATTTAGCCCCTCCAGACACATCTTGTCTGGCGCGGTGCTGACTCTGTGCTGCAGTTCTCTGAATGTACAGTAGGTGTCTATCTTAGCCTTTCCTTCATCCTTCCTCCTCCTCTCGTCCCTGACACTGTGATATAGTGCATAATTCCAAAATGGCAGCTTTTTGAAAATTCACCTTGATTATCAGACATTAAAAGTGACTCATCCCGCAGTGACTGTCTGGCAGAAGGGATGGGATCAGACAGCAAGACAATGAGGGGACTGGGTGCATTAGCGCACTAGATTACAGAGCCCATCAAAAATACCTTTGTTCTGTCAAAGATCCAATCATTTACTAGTTGTGTTCTGCAGAGGAGAAAGAATGAGAAGAAAAAAATCCACCAAACAAACAAACAAACAAAAAAAAATCCATCCAAGAATTTAAAACCTCCTCAGATCTCTTTTTCCTAAGAAGGGAAGGAAGTGTCTGATCAACCATCTCAAGAGGAGGCAAGATGAGGATTGTGCTTTGGAAATGGGAATCTATAGAAGCCTTTCTTTCAGTGGCTATCAAATTTTCTATACTAGATTCTGTTCTTTGGTAAGAGGGAAATTGGCAAGTGAACAGGGTTTGGTTCTGCCTTCAGCTGTACTCAGGCTAATTTACAGCAGAACGTATAGTAGACAAAATATTTCACAATTAGAACATTCATTTTCATTAAAAGAAAGCTTCTGATTTGTAAAATACCACAATATAATGCTATCCAAGAAATGTATGAGGGTGAAAGGAAAATATGTGTAAAGGCTATTATTGATAAATACTTTATAAGCATCTAAACAAGCCCATATGAAAAGGCAGTAAGAATCTTTGAAAAGGGAGAGCATACGAATTCTTGCATTGAGCATGTGTGTGTTTGTGTGCAAAGGGGAGGAGAGAACAGGAGAAGGGGGGTTGTGAGAGATGAGGGCATTCATGTTGAGCCCTGTGTGGGTGTATAACTGGGGGAGATGTGTGCTGAGTCGTCAGCATGACTGCAAGCCTGGCTGGCTTGTCTGATTCTCCAAGGAGACAAAACCCAAATGGGAGGTTGGTGCCCGGCTTTCTTCTTCTTTTCTTTCTTTTTATTGTTTTTATCATTTGCCTATAAACTCAGAGGAGCAGTTTATCAGTCATGGAAAATGCCCCAAAGGGGCCCAGATCAAAGGCAGGCTTTATATTGTATACTTAGGTGGATCTTCCTGCCAAATAGGTTAATTCAATTAAAACACAAATTCCATAAACAATTATTTTCCATCTGTTTAGCAACAGTAATAGTGATGCTATGTGCCATCAATAGAATCCTTTTACAGAGATTTAGCAATTGAATTCAAATGTTCTTCTGCACATGGATACTGCAGCACTTTGGGAGGATTTGGAGGGTCTTATCCGCCAGCAGGACCGGAGAGTGGCTGCTGTTACTATGCAGGGATCTCTTGATAAGACTGTATTTTACTGCCATTTATTAAAATAGATTCCTTAAAACAACACATTTCACCAACTGTGAATTATATTTGGAGGTTTGTCATCCCTCCCCCCACCTACCCCCACCCCTGTCCTTCTATTTATTTCTACTGTCAGGTACAGAAAACATATCCTTCTTTTTGCCCCTCTGAATTTCTCCTAAATGACTTCGTTCCTTTATAGATGGAGGGAAGATTCAGCAGCATTGCCTGACTGGTCAGTAGGACTCAGTAACAGTTACACATTCAGAGACCTGTTCGTGTTTGTTTGGATTCATAACACATACTCTGAGTAGGAGAAAGAGAAATCTATAAGCTTTAAAAATCTCTGCCTAAACCTGACCGAGATATTAAAGGGGAGGGCAAAAGGGGAGGGCCCAGACCAATTTCCACACACCAGCACTCGTAACACAGGGATGGATTCATGAAAGAGAGAGAGTTTTCATCAGTGGAATTTTAATGAGCCCTAAAGGTTAGCCTTCGACTTCGTTAACAAACAGCTCTAGAGATAATTTCCAATTTTCCGTGTTTCCGTGTTTATAGAATAGTGGTTCCTTGGTCATAATCAAATTCTGAGACTATTGAGAACCCACTCTGCATATTCAGCTAATGCTGAAACACAAACCACCAAAAATTATTAAATGTGTGCTCAAAATCAAATGTAGAAGAAATAAAAAGAAGAAAAAAATTTGCAAATTAAAATGATCGCATTAACCTTCTCTGATGAAATCAGTTCAGTCAAATGAAAAATACTTATTTTTTAAAAACCTGCACAGATATTTCAGCTGTTAAAGGGTAATGATTATTCTAACATTTGAATGGACAGAGACAAAAAAAAAGATAATAAACAAAAGAACACTTCATTCCTAGGAATGAGAGACCAGAGTCCCTGGTACATTGTGAATGGGTTCTAAAGATGTAGGAGAAAATATAGAAGCACAAATTACCAAAATTGACACTAGATAGGTCAGTTTGCTGGGAATGCATTATGTCATCACCTCTCCTTCTGCCTCCCCTTCTTTCCTCTCTCTTCCATCTCAACTGGGTCCTCACAGAATTGCCAGAATTGTACTAGGAAGGGAACAAGTATGACTAGGATTCCAGCCATATAGAAAAGAGCAAAAGGTAGTTAAGGCAAAGGGCCACATCCAAACACTTGGCTTTTCCATAATCTGATTCCAGTGGTGAATGGAAAGCAGACTACTTGCCCTGCAAGGATGATCAGTCTCCTAATGGAGGAGACTAACAGCAGGTGCTTGAGTTGTAAATGCTGAGAGGAACATTCTAACATTGTGCTAAATTTTATTTCCTCTAATGGGACAAATCCTTTTTTGTTTCCCAGGGTTGCCACTTCTTTTCTTGATCTGCAAAGGGATGGGAGGGGTTAAATAAATAAATAAATAAATAAATAAATAAATAAATAGTGGCTTGAGGCTGTGCAACTCCAAGAGTGGGAGAGTTTAAGGAGTGAAATGCCCAGCTAGGTGATGCTTTGTTCAATTTTTTTCCAGGTACATGGAAGGGCAGAAAAGGCATAGCATTAGGGGCTGTAAAACCTGGGTTCCAGTTCTGGCTTTGCATCTTACTCTTTACTCCCAATGTAACCTTGGTGAAAAGGGTGGGTAGTCAAACCCTCTGAGTGACAATTTTCTCTTAGAATAAAAAGGATTGGCCAATTCAGTCAATGTTAGTATTGGGAGGACTTCAGGGATCATGTAGTCAATTTTCCTCCTTGTATAGACAGAAACTAAATAGTGGTAATAATAAATGATAACTAATATTTTCAAGCATTTAATATGTGCCAGGCACTATTCTATGTGCTTTATAAATATTATTCTACTTTCAGAAAAGCCACATTTGGTAGGTAGTATTTTTACTCCCATTACATTTAGGGAACCTGGAGACAGTAAGGTCAAATATCCAAGGTGATATAGCTGGTAAAAATGGTGGAGTTGTTTCAAACCCAGACAGCCTGGCTCCAGAAGGATACCCTGGTAAGCTATGAACTCTCCATTGATTCTCATTTGCCGTGGGAGGGGGGGGGTTGGGGGGGACACACTACCTGAATTAGTGCTGCATATGGTCCTGAAAGCATAGACCCTACAGAGAGGTGTTCCCAGTATGAAGGCAATGGTTGACAATGGCCACTCTGTTCTCTCCAAGTTCTCTGAGGTCACATGGTCCCTCCAGCCAGGTTTTACCTTGGAGTCCTCCCAAGATGCCCTGCCCTATATGCTGCCCCTCCCAAAGTCAGACTGCCACCAGTCTGTAACTGTCTACTGATCCTTACTCTCTCCTACCATCTCCTTGAAATTCACTTGAGCTGCTATTACACTTGTATTTGAACACCCAGCATGAGATCCTTTCTTTGCTCTAGCACTAGCACTTGCATGTCTTTTATTAGCTACATGGATCAAAACTGCTTCTCAGAGCAGAAATAAATGGCAGAAAGAGAGATCATGGGAGAATAAAAGCCACCAGTGGGAAAGACACTCAACTGGAGATAGCATGGTAGAGCACTCATTGGGTAAGACTGGTTGCAGAGTGTTACACGGGTCCTCATTGGTTGACAGAGGAAACTACAGTTTGTCATATTGGCTTTCATTGGCTAATAGCACCCAGGGGCTGGAAAAAATACATTTACAGTATGTGGTAATAGCTGTTGTTGCTAAAAGGAGAATAGCATTAATATAAAATTATTGCTGCATACAGAAGTGCTAAATAGCCTATTTTAATAGGCTCTTCCTACACCCAAAGGAGCTGGTTGACTTGTTCAGACACCTGGGTGAGGATGTCTAGGAGAACACTTTTGTTTTCTTTTTTTCACACTGATAACACTTCTCAAACACTTCTGACACCAGATGTGTGGGTTTTTTCACACCAAACAATTCTGCAACACTAGATGAGTATCCTATAATTCAATTCAATTCTGACACTAGCCAAAGATAGGACAGGCCCCTCAGGTTAAGGGCTCAATCCTATAAGACTATTCCCCATTTCTGACACCAATTGCAAATAATAGGTCCCTAGGTTACTCACAATTTCTATCCAACATGGCCTCAAGTTGTTGGTTCCTAGCACCCCTTCCTCAGGTCCAATCATTTGCTAGAACAGCTCACAGAACTCAGAGAAACACTTATTTATATTTACTGTTTTGTTATATAATAAAGAATTTGGTAAAGAATACAGATGGACAGCCAGATGAAGAGATATATAGGGTGAGGTCTGAAAATGTCCTGAATACTGGAGCTTCTGCTCCCATGGAGTTGGTATGTGGTCACCAACCTAGAAGCTCTCCAAACCCCATTACTTTTGGGATTTTTATGGTGGTTTCATCACATATGCATGATCAATCATTAACTTGATCTCCTGGAGGATGGGGGTGTGGCTGAAGAGTTCCGAGCTCCTAATCATGGCTTGGTCTCTCTGGTGACCAGCAGCCAATCTGAAGCTATCCATGAACCCACCAACAGTTACCTCATTAGAACAAAGGACACTGCTATCACCTAGGAAATATCAGGGGATTTAGGAGCTCTGTGCCAGGAACCAGGAGCAGAGACTAGTATATATATTTTTTTTCTGTTATTTCAAAAAGCCACATAAAATTCTTTCTGATCCGGCCTCACCTGCCATTTTAGCCATATATTTCACACCTTGATGTCCTCACACCTGCTGTCCCTTCTGCTTGAGGCAACAACCTCCCCAATCCTCTTTCATCACCCCCCCTTCTTCAGTTGTAAACATCTGTTCATCTTTCAAGATCTGGCCCCAAAGTTACTTGCTCTGTGCAGCTTCCTGACTTCTTGGGATTTTCTGTAGTACACATGGTTAGAGCACTCATTGCATAGGGATTATAAGTAACTGGTTATTCTTATTTCTCCTTTTTTTAACCAGGGAATTCTTACCTTTCACTCATCTGTGTATCTTTGGTGCCTAGCACAGGGCCTAGATCATCTTATTCACTCAATGACTATAAAAAGGATAAGGGTAAGGAAGAGAGGGAGAGAGGGCACCCTTCTGAAACTATAAAACATCATGAAAGTACAAAGAATTACTAACCAGAGAAAGATGTCTACTGTCGGATGCACTCATACTGTGTAGGGGAACTTACTGTCTTCATAGGCACAATACTTAGGCACAGAATGGAGACCAGTGACAATGCTAGCAGGAAGCAGACCTCTTATTCCTCATTTACCTGCATGATGAAGGGGTAGGTACACAAATTTTCCCAAGACAGAGTGAGTGCTCTTAACTAATGTCATTCACTAGCACTAATTTGGTTAGCTGAATAAGCACAAAACCTAAAGAACCCAGAGACTTAAGGAACTGTTTAATTCATAGTACTAAGATATTTTATCGGGTGGCATGTAGTTAAGTGCACTTAAACACAATCACATAGTATTTTGTTTGGTCATCCTCATCTAGAGTGTTAGAAGAACCAGTAGAGAAAAGAAGCCTCCTCAGGGATTTTTCCTTACAGTACAATTTTTACAAAAAGCTGAGTGTACAACTTGCAAAATAATAAGCTTTGGTGATAGCACAAGCTTCAGCTACAATTATCACAAAGAGCAAGTCTGCTGCCCATGCTCCTAACTTATCCTTGTGATATGTCCAAAGTGTCACGTTCAGGTTGAAGTGACTGCAGCCAATTAGGTAATTTTCACCAGATTGGGTCCATTAAGAGTTGGGCATTATCTTCAGGGAGAAATAGGAGTCTGTGACAAGGTGCAATGTGGCCTGTGAAATATTAGTTTTGAACAATCGCAAATCAAGATCCAAGGGTATGTTAAATTATTCAGCATTCTTGACCTCATTATTAAGTGACTTCATATGGGTTTTTGCTCATATTCATATAACTGTAGGCTCCAAGGAGCTTGATTTTGTTTCCTTTCCTCAGATGTTTCCCCAGTTTTTCTTCATTTTGGCTTTCCACTCTTCATGTATCAGAAGTTTAGTGTACTTTCTCTATTTTTTATTCTTTTTAATTTCACAAATTAAAGGACAATGGCTAAGGTTTTATTTGAGAAACACACAATGAGAACACTTGCTAATATAAGGACACATATCAAAAATGTGAATATGAGTTAGAAATTTGGTTCCCATGCCTTTCTTTGCTAGCACACAACCTCAGGTCATACAAACATCTTCCAAATTAACATCTGTGTTGGTCCACCATATATGAAGCAGATATGATCTGTGATGTATAATCAGAACTTTATAAATGAATCAGAACTTCAATGCCAAGTCTGGCTCTGGAAGTGTTAAAAAATGATAGCAACAAGATTATTTTCTAAAATAATGGGAGAAAGCCACAAAAACACGCCAGGAAGATCATGTACCCCAAACATTTGTTGATTCTAATTTGTTCCAAAGATGTCTGGAACAATGGTTCATTGATGCTGACAGGATTTCTACAACCAGTAAAAACGCTGGATGTTTATAACTTTAAATTGGTGTTCTTATAGACTTTAAATTGGAAAAGAACCAATTGCATAACTTTCCTAAGAATACTCCTAGAAGATATCCTTTAAATTTATAAGTTAAAATACATCAAAGGGGCAAAACAACCAAATGGACTTGGAATGTG
This sequence comes from Nyctereutes procyonoides, assembly GCF_905146905.1. Taxonomy (NCBI): domain Eukaryota; kingdom Metazoa; phylum Chordata; class Mammalia; order Carnivora; family Canidae; genus Nyctereutes; species Nyctereutes procyonoides. The sequence continues at coordinate 11,039,426 of NW_026575140.1, read as the reverse complement.
AACATTGCCAGATAAAGTAACTGAGTTAGTGAACATTTGCCCAAAGAAAGTTTTTACACTCGTGATCTTTATGAGATTCGCAAAAGAAATTAGGTAACATTAGGCTTCTGATGGTACATTTTCTTTCTTTAGATATGTATGCTTTGTAATATTGCCCATAATTCAAATCATAACAAATACTCTGAAAGTAGAGACACAGAATTCCATTTCATCACACATCAACCAAATGGGACCGGAACAGGTGTAATCACTTTAAAGTGTTCTTCTCTATAAATCAACATCTGATACCTTCCAGAGTGGAGCTGTCAGCCCTTACACACTCATTGAGGTTGAGAATTTTTAGCACACTAAACACAGGCCTTAAAATAATGTTTGAATTAGTCTTAATCACCGTGGCCTATATTCTCATGCCTCCCAGGACCCTACTGTATCTCTTCCATGTGCGAGATGCATAGGAGGGCTGCACGTGGGCAAGACTCACCAGAGGCACATCAGGAAGAAGAATTTAGGTCAATTATCTTTTGAAGTGTGATCCCTTTAAACAGCTACTCAAGGTAGTATCTTGCTAACCGTGCTGTATATAATAAAGGTGACCTGTGCTGTTTCTTTAAATACTGCTTTTTGGTTATAAGCGGTCAAAGTATTAAATTTGTGTAAGGAAAAAAAAAGATCAAGAGAAGTGCCATCCATGTTCTTTCTGGAATCTGTTGGAAGGATTGGGTGTGTGTTTTACCTCTCTGAAGGCTTGGGCTTGAAAGTAGGTGCATCCATTTTAGTCTCTCCCAGCTGGGTCTTTGTTTTCTTTACCTGTAAGTTAAGGAGACAAGTAGTTTAGATGTTACTTCAGGACCTTTGGTAAATGTTTAAAGAAATTTAAAGAAATCACGGAGTAGGTAAATATATGGGAAGGGTAGAGATGGAGGCAGGACGTATTTGCTATGGATCAATTCTCCAAAGCTTAAAAAAATATATTTTGTGTTTGGATATACATTTTCATTAGTTCTTGGAGGGAAAAAAATCACTGGTTTCAATTTTTTTTTTTTTGGTGTGGAAAAATCTTAAAGAATTTTTAAATTAGTAAAACACTTCTGCTGCTGCTAGTGTCATGGCAGGGCTTAAGAAAAAGCAAACAGATTCAAAGCAATATAATGAATATAGGGAATATTTTCTGTGAATCTTCAAAGATAATGATGTAAAATTTCTTTTTTTTTTTAAGATTTTATTTATTTATTCATGATAGTCACACAGAGAGAGACAGAGAGGCAGAGACACAGGCAGAGGGAGAAGCAGGCTCCATGCAGAGAGCCCGACGTGGGATTCGACCCCGGGGTCTCCAGGATCGCGCCCCGGGCCAAAGGCAGGAGCCAAACCACTGCGCCACCCAGGGATCCCTGATGTAAAATTTCTAAAAATTAAGGATAAAATTCATTGCTCTTGTGGTCATAAAAATAATACACATTTGGGATAGAGAATTTGAGAAATATGCAGACATAAAAAATAAAAATCACCCTGGATCTTACAATTTAGAAATAACAACTTACCAAATTTCCTTTTAGTATATAATCATAGAAATGTGCACACACACACACATACACACATTGAAAAAAGTCTAGAAGTACTTATATAGCTTGTACATTAAAAAAATTTGTTTAACTGCTTTGAAGGTTTTATAACTAGCTATTTTCCTTATTATATACTGAGTCAGTCTCCCAAAAATATTTTTTTAAAATTTTTTTTAATTTTTATTTATTTATGATAGTCACAGAGAGAGGGAGAGACAGAGAGAGAGAGAGAGAGGCGCAGAGACATAGGCAGAGGGAGAAGCAGGCTCCATGCACCGGGAGCCCGATGTAGGATTTGATCCTGGGTCTCCAGGATCGCGCCCTGAGCCAAAGGCAGGCGCCAAACCGCTGCGCCACCCAGGGATCCCAAAAAATATTTTTAATAAAATGAAAAAAGTGAGTTCATTTCAGGCCTCTGAAGAATTATATACCAATGAAATGATAAGAACCTGTTTTCTGTCATTGCCTTTCTTCCAACAGGCTTATGTGTTATTAGAAAGTTTAAGATGGCTTTCAGAGATGAATTAGTTCCACACTGAGTCTTAACAAATATCCAACAGTAAGAGCATAGCACAAAATCCATTAAGCCTTGTGACTGTTCATTATGAAATTCTGAATTTTAACCATCTAGAAATGTAATCCAAGCTTAGATTTATTTTTCATCCCTCAAGACTGTAAATTCCAAACAGAGCATGGACCTCTTCTTTGGGCCTAAGAGGCTACAAGTGGGCAGAGGAGGAAAGAGCTCCTTTCTTTTCACCTACGTCTTCTGTCTCCATACTTGCCCAGCACCATGGCTCACTCACCAACCCTGTGAGTGGCTGGCAAAGAGGGTTATCATTCTCCTTCACACACACACACACACACACACACACACACACACACACGAATATTACACAGCCATATAAACGGGATAAGGTCATGCCATTTGAGACAGAATGGATGCAGGACCTAGAGGGTATTATGCTAAATAAATGAGTTAGACTGAGAAAGACAAATGCCATATGATTTCACTCATAAAAAAAAACAAAACAAAACAACAAACGAGTAAACAAACAAGAAGCATAACCAGGCCTATAAATACAGAGAATGGACTGATGGTTGCCAGAGGGGATGGAGGTGGAGGGATGGACAAAATTAGTGAAGGGGAGTGGGAGATAACAGGCTTTCAGTTATAAAATATAAGTCACAAGAACAAAAGACACAGCATAGGGAACGTAATCAGTATACTGTAATAGCAATGTATCAGTACAGGTGATACTGATACAGATGTGGTGAACATAGCATAATGTATAAACTTGTCAAAAACTGTGTTATACACATGAAACGAATATAACACTGTATGTTAATTGTTATTTTAAAAAAGCTATGTATGGGGATCCCTGGGTGGCTCAGCAGTTTGGTGTCTGCTTTCGGCCCATGCATGATCCTGGAGTCCCGGGATCGAGTTCCACATCGGGCTCCCTGCATGGAGCCTGCTTCTCCCTCTGCCTGTGTCTCTCCCTCTCTCTCTCTCTCTCTCTCTCTCTCTCTCTGCGTCTCTCACGAATAAATAAATAAAATCCTAAAAAAAAAAAAAAGGTACATCATAGTGAACCATAAATTCTGGTGAGAGGAACAGACAAAACAGATAACATTAAAGGGTGGAAACACCACAGGAAAAAAAAAGAGCAGGGTAAGAAAGATTGGAAGTAGGGAGTGGAGACTGTGTGGGGTGATCAGGAGAAACCTCACTGAGAAGGTGGCATTTGGGTCAAGACATGGGAAGGTGAGGGGATAAACCATTTAGATATGAGGCAAGAGCTTTCAGGCTGAAAGAACAGCTGGTGCAAATGCCCTGACATAGGAGCAAGCTTGTAGGTTTTGAGAAGGGTGAAGAAGTGAAGATAATGAGATCCAAGATGGAAGGAGGGGGAGGGGGTGTGCATGTAGACCTTGAAACTTGTAAGGATTTTGGCTTTCCACTCTGTTTTGAATCTTTGTACCACCATTTTTCAAAGGTCGCAGATTGAGTGACTCTCAGCTTCCATTTGTGTGTCTGTAAAAATGGGAATTTTATTGACTATACAGTTATTTTGAGGATTAAAATGAAATATCAAGCACAGTGTCTGGCATGTGGCATTTGCAACAAATGTTGGTTCCTTTATTCTTCTGGGTATCATTTTGTGTAATCTATTTTATAAATGTACACATAAACATAAAAGAGTGAGGTAACTGACCAACAGTTACCAAGAGGTAGGAATCCAAGTAGATTTTAACTTTGTAAATAAATAACAATTTTCCCCAAAACAGTAAAAGTCACACTATCACCTAATATAATCTGTATCACCAGTACAAACTAATGGGTGGGTTGAGGATTCAAGTCAACCAAGGAACTAAATCTTGGATGTATTAGCCATTAGTGAGGACTGGTATATTAGCAGAAATGTACAGGCAAATCTCATTATTTCCTATTTCCATTGAGTCTCTATTTCAAGGTTAGAAAAAATGCTATCCATCCTTCTGGGTGGCATCTGAACATTCAAACAATACCAGATAAAATGGTCGCTTGCAAACTTTTGAAAACACCATTGCCTGCAAGGTTGAAAGGGCCTCTCTTAGATAGCAATTTGCTCTGCGTTAACTTTTTTTATATGATGGTGGCAGTTTTTCTCTTATGTGGTGGTATCATTAGAGTTTCACCTGAGTTCACAGAAATCATTTTCTGGCTAAGTTTCTACTCAAACCCAGTTGCTATAGAAGTTGAACATCAGTGGGGGAGGCAATGAGTTAGCTAGTTATTATGACTTTACTTAGTACATTTTTAGCAGAAAGAAAAATGACAAAAACCAAAAATAATTCTATAGAAATATACAAGTGACTTTTTTTTTTACCCATAGATCATTAGCACAATGGACAGGATTTCAAAGATTCTACCAACACCTATAATATCCTCTCCTGTTGTATTATTATTCAGTTGTCATCAGTTAATGGGGTCAACAGGAACCATTTTAATAAAAGTTGCAGAGTACTTAGTGTTGGAGGGCCTAAAACTATGGGAAGAACTAAAGATGGATTCCTCACGTAGGTCAACAGCAACCATACATAAATTATCACCAAGACAATTAGTTATACCACCTTTGGCTATTCTGCTGGTCAAAGGCACTTCTGGGAGCTTTAAAAAATATTCACCTAAGAACTTCTCCAGAGGAACACTAGTCGCTGTTGACTATCCTACAAACTTTACTCTTTTTTTAAAAAAGGATTTTATTCATTTATTTATTCATTTATTCACAAGACACACACACACACACACACACAGAGAGAGAGAGAGAGAGAGAGAGAGAGAGAGGCAGAGACACAGGCAGAGGGAGAAGCAGGCTCCATGCAGGGAACCTGACATGGGACTCAATCCCAGGTCTCCAGGATCAGGCCCTGGGCTGAAGGCAGTGCTAAATCGCTGAGCCACCCGGGCTACCCACAAACTTTACTCTTAAGTACCAATGTATTATTTGGTCTCTATCCTTTGGTCTGCAGTTTATAAAAAATCTAGATTATCCCCACCTAATCAGATAAGGGCTTTTCCTGAAAAATTTGTCTTATGATTTTTGTACCATATATTAGGAACCCAATAAATGCTTGTTGAATGAATGAGTAGAAAAAAAAAACACTTCTTTTTCCTTCTACTTGTTCTGTTACAAATTGAAAATTGAATACATACATACATACTACATATTTTACCTATTGCAAAGTATATGCATATACTAACATATACATAGATATGAGAAGTCTGACTTAAAAAAAGAAACAAACACACACACACCAGGACTTTTAACTGCAAATGAGAGTTCCTATTTCTGAAGTCATCTAAAGAGATAATCCATTTATTTCTCAGATGAAAGTAAAAATTTCAGGAACTTTCCTCTGGGTAGTTCTTTCATGATCTCCGATCATTACTTGGGATATTGTCATTGTCAGCAAATGTTCACCACTTGATAGCAGACTAGATTTCTAAAAATAGCTAAAAGTCAGTTGGAACAAACTTCTGAAATAAGTAAATAAACAAGCTGGATAATACTATTCTTTATCTAAAAATATTGGGTAGGACCATAAAGTAATGGTTTAATGTTTTTTTTTTTTTCACATGGCTTATAAATTGCTTTTTAAAATTAAAACAGATTTGGGGCACCTGGCTGGCTTAGTTGGTAGAACATGCAACCCTTGATTTTGGGGTTGTGAGTTTGAGCCCCCCATTGAGGGTAGAGATTACTTAAAAAGACAGAAAAACTGGATTTATTGGGAAATAATTCACAAATTTGTAATTCCCTCATTTAAAGTGCATAATTCAATTATTTTTTAGTATATGCACAGATATATGCAACCATCATCACAGATAATTTTAAAATATTTTCATGCCCACAAAGAAAATCCCTGTATACTTTAGCCATCATCTCTCTGTTTTCCTTCTGCTCCACCCCCATTCTCCCAAGCTCTAAGCAACCACGAAATTAACTTTCTGTTTCTACAGATTTGCCTATTCTGGACACTTCATATAAATGGAATAATATGTTGTCTTTGTGACTATCTTCTTAACATAATGTGCTCAAATTTCACTTATAATGTAGTATGTATCATTCCTTGTTATGCATGGATAATATTTCCCTGTATGGATATATCACATTTTGTCATTCTTTCATCTATTGATGGCCATTTGGGTTGTTTCCACTTTTTGACTATTGTGAATAGAGTAGGTATCACCATTTATGTACAACTTTTTGTTTGAATACCTGTTTTAAATTTTTTTAATTGTTTATTTATGATAGTCATACAGAGAGAGAGAGAGAGAGGCAGAGACGCAGGCAGAGGGAGAAGCAGGCTCCATGCACCGGGAGCCCAATGTGGGATTCGATCCCAGGTCTTCAGGATCGCGCCCCGGGCCAAAGGCAGGCGCCAAACCGCTGCGCCACCCAGGGATCCCTGAATACCTGTTTTAAATTTTTTGTGCATACACCTAGAGTAGAATTGCTGGGCCATATGGTAATACTATGTTTAACTTTTTGAGGAAACATCAACCATTTTCTATAGAATCTATATTATTTTATATTCTCACTAGCAGTGTCTGAGGGTTCTAATTTCTCCATAACTTTGCCAAAACTTACTTTTTCCCCTTTTTGAAAAATTATGGCCATCCTAGTGGGTGTGAAGTAGTATTTCATTGTGGTTTTAATATACATTTCTCTAGAGACTAAAATGCTAAGCATTTTTTCATATACTTGTTGCCTAACTGTAGATTTTCTTTGGAAAAAGAAAGTCTATTCAATTTTATTGCCTACTTTAAAATTTGTAATGGGCACTTCCAGAAGAGAAGACCCAAATGTTTTGAGCAATAGCAGTACTGTTAGAACAAATGACTCTTGGAGGTCACTAAACTGACTTGTAACACATCTTTGATCATATGAGTAAAGACTCAACTAATCAATCACCTCACTTCAAGGGGATTTTTCATCCTACACTTACCAGTACAACATTCATGGGTTCTTACAAAAAATATTTACACATCTGTTGCACATTCATAGACCATACACTGCTTTGTATACAGTAGGGACTTATTAAATAACTCTGGTGGCTACAGAATTTCCTTGAAGAAATAGTTTAGAGGTAGCAGTCTAGTTAGGAGGAGGAGTATCCTGAAGCTGTGTTTGCATATAACTCATATATGACTACCAAAATATTATTAATCTATAATAAAGAATAGGGGAAGGCTGATGGAGATCATGGGAATCTAAAGCTTCTCCTTTTCCTTGGTGTCTATAACCAACTGAGAATCTGAGGAACTACAATTGGAGAAGGAAGCATGCCTTCTCAGATTTACCAATGGCTAGTTACACAAATATAGGCATATCACTCTTCCCTCCCTTTGCTCCAAGCATGGATATAGACAAGCAACTGATGGATAGTTATGTGAAAGACTGTGTGGATTAGTAGCAGGAGGGGTAAGCAAGCCAGTAAATAAATAAGAAACAGTAGCATCTTGATGGGAGAAAATGGACTGATAAGTCGGTAAAAGTATGGATGGGTAGTAGAGAGGACTTCTGCTTAGTAGCAACCCTGGCTGCTAGCAAATAGTAATCCAATATAAATCTAAAAGATTAGTCAGCTGAACCACAAAACCAGGTTCTGATGGAGTCCTTTTAAAACATTCAATTTCATCCACCCTGGTGCCTCTGAAATTTAAAAATTGCCTCACTGGGTTCAAGTGGTTCTGACTAATTTTTCCTATTCAGTTCTCTCCAGATCTTTGGTGTGGATCAAAAGCTCATGAGAAAAAATGAACAAGGGGCTGCATGCATTACCGGCAATCAATTACCCACGGTTTTAAACTGGGAACACAAAATGGTGGCAGCTTTTCCCAGGGCTGCTCAATGAAGAAAGGACAATCTCTGAGAATAGAATAAAAACAAATGAAAGAAGATGGAATTTGTGACCAGCTTAGGGATTTTCTCACTCCTCTCTAGGGTCTTCTGTTAGAAAACGAAATCAAAATTATGTAATACAATTCCTTCCATGCCTTTCTCTTGCTCGGAATTAAAAATCATCTACTGAAGACTTTCTCACTTCAAAACCCAGTCAGGCGCTTTCTACTATCAAGGAAGGTGCCCGAAGAATAAATTGCTCCTATCAGAAATAAAGCATTTTAGTTCTGCCACAAGCAGTGAGATCTGTGTTTATAAGTCTCTCCAAAGGCAACTCCATTTTTTGCAGCTCTCCTCTCATTTTCTTTTGATGCATAAAACCTGTAGACTGGAGCGCTGTGATTGCATTTGGCTCTGGAGCAGTGTAATTGTAAATATTCATTGGAATTCAAGCTAGCTTTCTGGGGTCTCTCCTAGGGCTGTGCAGCTATGCAAACAGCAGCGGTGCCACATTAGCTCACAGCCCGGAGGCCACCTATTTCCCTACAGCCCCTAGGACCCTTTCTGTAGAGTGAGCACATGCAGAGAAACTGTCCCTTAAACACCATTGCAGTCTATCATTTCACTTGTTTCTCCCCTTCTCCCCATGAGTGCTGATCCTTAATAATTCTGTCTGTCCGTCCCAAATATGCATTAAAGAGAACCATGTCCTCGACTAAAGCTGAGTCTGAATGTTCTCACTGTGCCTCTGCTCAATTTATTTAGAAGATTAATCAGATTCTAGCCATTCTGTGAATATATATACAAATACATACACACATACACCACAGACAGAGGGGAAGATATATATATGCAGCAACTCGAGAAGAAAAACTAGGATAGATATCTAGTCTCATTAAGATATAAGAGCATTTATGAGTTATTCCACCTTTTTCTAAGTCAAAATATGAAGGAATCAAAATAAAGTAATATAGGATTAGGAATTGCATATTAGTTATAATAAACTTACAGTAAAGAGTAATTCACATGTTTAAAACATAAAAATTGGGTCAGAAGGAACCTATGTTTCACCATGCTGATTCAATTCTCAATGTATTGCCTATAAGGTTGAAGTTGAAGGTACAAGCCAGTCTCCCCAGACCATTCCCTGATAGATCTTCTGAATGTTAGATGATTAGATTCCAACAGAATTCATGGTACCTGCAATTTTAACTTCAAAATAATACAAGGAATAGATCGATGCATAGATAAATCACCTATAGAAAGTAATTTTTAGAGTTAAATAAAGAGGGAGATATTTTATTAATGTTGAAATATTTCAGTGCAAAAGTAAGTCTAGATTGAAATTCTTTGGTCCTGGCCAACATTTTTGATTTAATGATGAAAGTGAAAAACTACTTTCAGTGGCAAAAATACAGAATGGTCACAACTGCGTATCTACAAGTAAATTTATTATAATTTTATTTAAGTAGGTGATTTTATGAGCAAAATGTACTCTACTAGGCATTTTAAGGGCCACAGAGATGACTGATGTACGTGTCCTAGGTCTTGAAAGCTTTAGAATTTAGCAGCAGAGAGAAAAGCTATGCTATTAGAGGGGCAAAATACTATGTTACTTGGGGCTGGTGGTAAGGGGGAATTATAAGCAACCACATGGTAGAGCTGAAAATCAATCAGATTCTGAAGCAATAGAAGGATTTTGACAGATAGAATTGGATGGAGGGAGAAATCTACCTCTTCAGAGAAGTGATATGCATTGAACTGTGTCCCCCCAAAAGATATTATTGAAGTTCTATTCACCAGAAGTTGTGAACATGATCTCATTTGGAAATAGGGTTTATAAATATAATCAAGTTATGATGAGGCTGAACTGGTGAGGGCTGGTCTTAATTCAATGACCAATGTCAGTATAAGAGGAGAATTTGGACCCTCTTGTGGGTAGGGGGAGTGATACATTTATAAGCTAAAGGAACATGAAGGATTGCCAGCAACCACCAGAGGTGAGAAGAAGCAAGGAAAAGATTCTTCCCCTGGAGCCTTCAGAGAGAACATGGCCCTGCTGCCACCTTGATTTCAGACTTCCAGTCTCCAGAACTGTCAGAGAATACATTTCTATTATTTTAAACCACCCATTTTATGGTGCTTTGTTATGGCAGCCTTAGGAAACTAATACAAGAAGAAAGAAGGTGTGGCTTAGCAGTAGGAAGCGTGGGACTTTGAAAGGTGAAGTTTGGATTGGCTGGAGGGCAGTGTGTGTAAAGATCAATGTTAGAAATTAACACCTGGGAAAATAAGAAGGCTCAGATTGTGGAATTCATGCCGCTATCTGTAGTCTATAAAGCATTAGGAAAGGGTGGAAAATTCAGGATGCCCTGGAAGACTAGACTAGGGAAGAAGTGGGAACAGCTAACAGGCTGTTGTGATATTTGGGATGAGATATGGTATCCTGGATGGTGGCAGTGGTTATAGAAAGGAAGCTATGGATTTGAGAGGCAGAGGTGGAATTGATGGAATCTGGAGACAAATTAGATGAAGGAGGCATGAAAATAATTTGAACTTTGAAGGTCTGTTGGGCTGGGAATATAGGTCTGGGGCCATCTGCACTGAGGAGAAAGTCAACGGCCTGGAAATGGTTGAGAGCACCAAAAAGAGATGCATGAGCATAAAGGGAAGAGCTGAACATTGGGGGAGGATCTGTATTGAGAGGTGGGAGATGGAAGAGGCAAAAACAAGTTAGAGAGGCAGAGGGTAACCAAGATCAACCCAAGTCAGGGAAGTCAGGAAATGTAATGCATGAAGGGGAGGGTGATCAGCATATAAAATACCATAGCGAGACAGAGAAGGACAAGGACCCAGAAAGAGTCATTGGATATAGGGATTAAAATGTCAAAGGTAACTTAAGAGAGGACAGTTTCAAACTAGTGTTGTGAGAGGTCATTTTGGAAGGGTTTAGGAATGATGAAGGGGTGAAAGAAGCTAATATTCTTTTGACAAATAGATTATTCTTTGACAGGTTTGGTAATGAATAGGAGAAGGATAAGAGGATTTTTGTTGTTCTTTCTCTTTTAAGGTAGAAAAAAACTACATGAGCATATTAATATATGAAGAGGAAGGAATCAAAGATTTGGGAGAACTATAAAACAACAACAACAACATCAGAGCATGATAACTGATGGAGCAGAGCCCTGGAAGGAAGCGGGATGGATTGGGATCCAGATAGAGAGAGAATTAGCCTTGGAAAGGAGATGGGATACTTTCTCCTCTGAGACAGGCAGAATGATAATAGGAGGGATTATAAATCATTTGGCTGTGGAATGAGGAAGTTGAAGGAGTTTATGTTAGAAAGTCTCATCTCAATAAAGCAGAAAGCAGGTGTGGCTGAGGGATTGAGGTGGGTTGAAAGATTGAGGAATGGGAAAGAGGATATCTTTAGGAAACATGGTAGAGAATTAATAGAATGATTGCTAATAAGCCTAGTTGAGGTGGTAGCAACAGTGCTAATTGATGAAATTAATTTTAATTGACAAGATGTAACTTCCTCCTGCAAGTTCCAACAGTGTGGGAGAGGCAGGCAAGTAGAAAAGGAGATGGTTGGGAGAGACCAGTATGGTTTGAGCCAGGAAAGCTCAAAACCAAGGGATCTAGGCTGGGTTAGAACAGGCATTTAAAAGATCTTTTGAGTGGGTATCAGCGTCCTTATGCTTCAAAGTAACCTAAAAATAGTGATGGTATTGAATCAGGAAAAAAGGAAAGGATAAAAACTATGTTCCGTTCTCCCTTTATGCATTCCTTCTTTTTTCTCATTTACTTATTCAACAAACCCTTGCCAAATGCCCATCCATGTCAAGGCATGGAGAAAGAAGGTAGGTGTCAGGTCTATAGATTAGGTTCCTTATCCTTGAGATTCTAAAATAATACGAACCCAAAAAACCCCAAAAATCAAAACCCAAAAGAATCCAAAACCCAAAACCAACAGGAACAATAAGGACTCAGCTCACACTGTCTACCAAGAAACACCTTACCTGCCTATTCACATATTAACCAGCACATTGGAATTTTGACCCTCAGATGTAAGAACAATTATTATGTCTAATTTCACTGATGAGGATATTGAACTGCAGAGAAGTTAAGTGACTTGTCAAGGTCACAGAGTTAGTTGCCAGCAGAGCTGGGATTTGAATTTAGTGAGTCTGGTTAAGTCTGTGCCCCTAACAATTATGCTATATGAACTAAAAAGATATTGAAATGGGTTGTAAGTAGGATGATTATGTATTCCAGTCAGTTTGGGACAGACACACTTGATGGCTATTGTTAGTATTCATTGTATCCCCTTTATTTTTTTATTTTTTTTTAAATATTTTTTTCTTTATTTATGATAGTCACACAGAGAGAGAGGGGCAAGGCAGAGACACAGGCAGAGGGAGAAGCAGGCTCCATGCACTGGGAGCCCGACGTGGGATTCGATCCCGGGTCTCCAGGATTGCGCCCTGGGCCAAAGGCAGGCACCAAACCTCTGCGCCACCCAGGGATCCCTGTATCCCCTTTAATAGAAGGTTTGAAGGATAAAATACATGGGTCCCCTCAATTATGAGAAAGATTAAACAAGTGCTGGGCTTTTCTTCAAACAATTAATTATTGGCTTATGTGATGAATACAGGGAAAGAACTGAAAGTGATTTAAGGAAAACAAACCTAATGGCTATCTCTTGCTATGATACACAGTCTCACAGCCTGTAAAACCCAGCTTCTTTGGTCTTCTTGTAAGATCACAGCCCCTGTCCCATTCCTAGTGGCCTCTGTCCCTCTAAGCCCTTTAAAACTACTGTTAAAGGAATTAAAAGAGAAACACAGAAAGGTGCATTCTCCAAGCTGCTACCAACTAGACTTCTGCACATCCAATTTTTTAAAGCAGTAATGGAAATTGAACCACAAAACCCTACAGTGAATTTGCCCTCTCATCTCTCTCTTACTTACCTCCTTTCCTTACCTCCACCCCCAAGTGAGCACTGCACTCTTGCCTCCAAACCAGGCATAATGACCATGTGGCATATGGATATACAGCCTCAGCTAGAGCTGATATCAGGTCAATGCCAGGCCCTTTGCAGTAATGTTGGCTATTCTATGGCTATTGGTAATGTCTTCATGCCATGAGCTACCTTTCCTTATTGTCTTCAGCTTCCAGTGGGAAGCAAGGAAATTGGTACCAGCCAACATGCATCTGGCACCCCATGAAAAAATGTGCACTTGTCATTGCCAAATTAATCCCCTCAGAAGATTTAGAGATGTACACTCAACTCCCTGTGGACAAAAAAATGTATCAGTTTTCTAATGTTCACTGATGACCGGCACTTACACAACATAGTGATTGGCTCTTACTCCAGTAATGTCGTTTAAAATGCTGCAATGTGCAAAAATGATGGTAATGCCTAGGACAGAGCAAGCAGAGAACCAACTCAGCAAACTCAACAGAAGACATCCATCCAGGGTTTTTAATATCCTGCTGAGCGACCATTGTTTTGTAAGGCTTTATTATTCTCTGAGGTTTTAATATGCTGGTCCACAGAATTCTCTTATTATTTCTCTGACTGCATTTTCTATTGTCTCCTCTGTCTGTCCTGGACCCTCTGTTTTTCCTTTCTCTGGACTCACTCGTGCAGTAAGTTTATGCAATCATAGTGATTTCAACTACAATTTAGATTACAAAATGTTCCAAATATACATTGGAGCTGCCTGAAGGGCATTTTATTCTTTCTCCCTTCCTTCCTTGGTAAGCTCATCCTCTAATATGATTTCAACAATAGCTAACATTTATCATGTGTCAAGTACAAAATTGATGCTTGGAACCCTGCAAGGTAAGTACTATTATATCTTTGTCTCTCAGAAAAGGAGCTAGTAAGTGGTAGAACTGAGATTTGAACCCAGGAGGTCTTGCTTCAGCACCCACGCTCTTAACTACCACACTAGGATGCCTCTTCACAGTCAACTACTTGGTTCTCTACCTTGTGACTAGATATGCCAACAGCTTCCTAGTACTCTTTCTGACACCAGCAGAACTGAACACCATTTTTCACATGGAAATTTTACTGTGTTCTCTATTCATCAAATTTAAAGTCCTCCAAAGTTTTCTACTCACTTCTCTGTCACCCAAGCCCATTCAGAATTGATTCTAGCTAAGGAGATTTGTGTGCCATGCAAAATGTTCTTACCACTTCTTTAGTGTATTCCCTCTACCTAAAACACTCTTCTAATCTCCTCTCTGGAAAACCTTTTACCTCCTCTTTTAGGATTTACTTTTTTCAGGGAGGAAAATATAAAAGTGAATTACATCTAATCAGGGCTGCTGTGTTCTATTTCTTTATGTATCCTGCAGAGTCTAGTAATGTTTAGCATCCATTGATATGCAGGAAAGATGGCTAATATACTGACCTAACTATTCTAACCAACACTGGAAGGAACTCAAGCCTGATAGCTGAGAGGCACAGCTCAATAATTACTAACGACAAAAGTGTAGGTATGTATCTATAGAGAGGCTTCTGTTTTGTTTCTGGGCTGTTTCCTATTTGTGTTCACTTCCATTCCTCATTCTCCCTTGGTCTGCTTTGTGTAGCTGGGAGCTGAACCCCTACAGACTGTATTTCTAGGCTACAAAGTCAACTGGCTACCAGCTAGGTTTGGCCAATGAGAGTAGTTGGAAGAAGGGAGCGTGGGAAGGGAGGAACCAAGTACATTTCCCTCTTCTTTCTGCTTTGGGATGGGACTCTAGAAGCAACTGTGTCTCCTCTGTACCTCCAACTCCACCCCAGAGGCCTGACATGATTCCAGTCCCTGGACTTTGATAGCACACTTCCTCCCTTTGTCTCTTCAGGAGAATAGTGGCTTCCTACTGTTGTTAACTGCCCCACTCCACTGGTGTCTCAGCATCCCCATATAATCCCTGCATTAAATTCCCTCTTGTAAATACCTGAAGTGCTTTTTTTTCCTCGTTAGACATTGAAAGAGCAAGCAACCTGCTTTTTTGTTTTTAAACCTTAATAGAATCATGGAAAAATTCTCCTGGTAATCTTTTTTTTTTTTTAATTCATTTGAGAAGAAGAGTAAAAGAGCAAGCAAGAGAACACTAGGGAAGGGAGAGGGGCAGAGGGAAAGGGAGAAGCAGGCTCCCCACTGAACAGGTAGCTCCATGCAGTGTTCAGTCTCAGGACCCTGAGATCATGACTTGAGCTGAAGGCAGGTGCTTAACCGACTGAGCCACCCAAGTGCCCCTCTCCTAATAATCTTAAATCCTTGTAGAGCTATGATTAGTCTTTGTCCTCTGGTTGTTTAGGAGGGGCCAGTAAGTTAATGGAGAAAAGAGGAAAGTGGTGTGGTTGTAACAATGGCATTAAGCCTCTAGATAGTACTGACGTAATGTGTTTCAAACTTATAACTCTTCCATTCTTGATGTTCTCTATTATAAATAAATTTTTAATATATACCACAAATACATAGCTTTGTAAGTAGTAAGGTAAGAAAAATGAAAGATTTGTTTATGATTCCATAGGTAAATGAGACTAGCTCAACCTGAACATAAAACCCTATCATATTATTTTATTGGTATATTTAAAGGAGCTTATTTAATGTTTATTAATAAGTAGATGTATTTACATTGTTTTAGGAAACACTTTAATCTGAACACAAGTGTCCAAGGAAAGCTTGCCCCTAAGATGAGCCATAAATTCACCCTGTGCTAATCTGTGTTTGAGGCATTCTTGTTCAGCCATTCATCCGTAGCATCAACCTGCCCTGTCCCCAAATCTTTTCTCAACTATGTTATCTTGAGAGATCCTTGGGAATTTCTTTAGATAAGGCTTTGAAGTTCCTGTCTGAACATAACTTTTTTGATATGAAGGAAAGGAAATAATAAAGGGTTTTCAAGACCAAAGAAGGGATTAAACTAAATTTATAGAAAAATTTAGGATTCTTTTTTGGAACTTATGACCCTGGGCTCCCTGATTTGTACCAATTTGTTCACATGGTGGTAAGTTCAGGAGATACCCAAAGATGACTCCATGCAGCAGATTGGAATGACTCCTCTACAGACTTTGAGGACCCCACCAATCATATCTCAAAAGATGGAATAAAAAGAGAAAGAAAATTAGGTTAATTGCTCCATGAAGCTATGTGAAAGTTTTTCCTGTGAGAATTGATTGGCCTGTAATACAATCCTGTAAACACAAAAGGGATGAATCAGTTGCAGACTTTCAATTTGCTTAGAAGAAATATTTAGACAGCATTCTGGTCTCAGGGACTCTGAAGCTAATATTGCCTTGTCTGCTCATTTTGTTAATGGGCTTTGCTGTGAGCTTAATGATTTATTAAAGAAGCATAAATTAGAATGGGAGATCACTCCCCTTTCTGATCTCCAGCATCTTGCTGAGTATTTTGAAAGAATTTTTAGACCATGGAAGTCATCAAGCAAATAAGCTCATGACCCTACAATTATAGCAACTATAGGGGCCTCAATCAAATTTTAGAGCTAATTTTGCTCCTGTTGGCAAAGATACCTGTCAATACTGCAAACAGAAAGGACATTGGAAAAGGGACTGTAACTTCAAACAACCTAATTATCCAACTAGAGGGAACATTCAACCATCAGATCTCCAAGACAATTATCAACACTGACAGGACTTGGAGGAATTGCCGACTAAGCCACTCCTAGTAATTCCTATAAATCATGAGGGTGGAATAAAACATTAAATAAATGGAGAAATCTGTACTGTGCTAGTAGATACCAGAGTGACTTTAAACCCCACCATGATATATTGAGAACTTCCCTGAAGTAATAAAAATGTTTTGGTGGTGGGTGTGTCCAATCAAAATCAAAGGATTCCCTCATCAGAGCTCATACTGTTACCCTTGGCCTCTTTTCTGAAAATCTTGCCTTTCTATTTGTAACATGGCTCCTATTGATCTGCTTTCTTTTCTTTTTCTTTTTCTTTTTCTTTTTCTTTTTCTTTTTCTTTTCTTTCTTTCTTTCTTTTTTTTTTTTTTTACAGATTTTATTCATTTATTCATGTGAGACTCAGAGAGAGAGGCAGAGACACAGGCAGAGGGAGAAGCAGGTTCCATGCAGGGAGCCCAATGTGGGACTCCATCCCAGGTCTCCAGGATCACACCCTGGGCTGAAGGCTGAAGGCGGCGCTAAACCACTGGGCCACCAGGGCTGCCTGAGATCTACTTTCTAAATTAGGAGGCCAAATAAATGTTTGCCTCAGGAGAAATAACCTTGGAATTTCCAGACTCCATAGATCCTGAAACATGTGCTCTACAAGCCCAAATTGATTATTCTGAAGAGGCTAACAAATCCCATAATGATGTAAATTTGTGTATCTCTTCAAACTCCCTAACATCCTATGGGCCTCTTCTTTCACAGATACAGGAAAAATTAAGAGTGCTGAACTATTAACATTCAGATCAGGAAAATAGTGTGGAGATTCTTCAAAAATTAAAAATAGAAATATCATATAATGCAGTAATTCCACGACTGGATATTTATCCAAAGAAAATAAAAATACTAATTAATTTGAAAATATACACACACTTCTATGTCTATTGTAGCATATATGCATCTCTATGCTATTGCATTATTTACAATAGCCAAGATATGGAAGCAATTCAGCGTCCATCAACAGATGAGTAGGCAAAAATGAGTGCTATATATACACAAATGGAAAATTACTTAGCCATAAAAAAGAATGAGATTTTTGTCATTTGTGACAACACGGATAGGCCAAGAAGATATTATGCTAAGTGAAATAGTCAGATAGAGAAAGTCAAACACCATATGATCTAACTTATATGTGGAATCTAAAAAACAAAACAAATGAATAAACAAACAAAAAGTAAAAACTGACCCATAAATACAGAGAATAAATGGATGACTGCCAGATGGGAGGGTATTTGGAGGGATGAGCAAAATGGGTGAAGGGGAGTAAGAGATATAGGTTTCTAGTTTTGGAATGATTGCGCTACAGGGATTAAAGATACAGCATAGAGAATACAGTACACGGAATTGTTTTTTTTTTTTATAAATTAATTTTTATTGGTGTTCAATTTACCAACATACAGAATAACACCCAGTGCTCATCCCGTCAAGTGTCCCCCTCAGTGCCCATCACCCATTCACCCCCACCCCCACCCTCCTCCCCCTCCACCACCCCTAGTTCATTTCCCAGAGTTAGAAGTCTCTATGTTCTGTCTCCCTTTCTGATATTTCTCACACATTTCTTCTCCCTTCCCTTATATTCCCTTTCACTATTATTCATATTCCCCAAATGAATGAGAACATACACTGTTTGTCCTTCTCCGATTGACTTACTTCACTCAGCATAATACCCTCCAGTTCCATCCACATTGAAGCAAATGGTGGGTATTTGTCGTTTCTAATGGCTGAGGAATATTCCATTGTATACATAAACCACAGCTTCTTTATCCATTCATCTTTCGATGGACACCGAGGCTCCTTCCACAGTTTGGCTATTGTGGACACGGCTGCTAGAAACATCGGGGTGCAGGTGTCCCGGCGTTTCATTGCATCTGAATCTTTGGGGTAAATCCCTAACAGTGCAATTGCTGGGTCGTAGAGCAGGTCTATTTTTAATTCTTTGAGGAACCTCCACACAGTTTTCCAGAGTGGCTGCACCAGTTCACATTCCCACCAACAGTGTAAGAGGGTTCCCTTTTCTCCACATCCTCTCCAACATTTGTTGTTTCCTGCCTTGTTAATTTTCCCCATTCTCACTGGTGTGAGGTGGTATCTCATTGTGGTTTTGATCTGTATTTCCCTAATGGCAAGTGATGCAAAGCATTTTCTCATGTGCATGTTGGCCATGTCTATGTCTTCCTCTGTGAGATTTCTCTTCATGTCTTTTGCCCATTTCATGATTGGATTGTTTGTTTCTTTGGTGTTGAGTTTAAGAAGTTCTTTATAGATTTTGGAAACTAGCCCTTTATCTGATATGTTATTTGCAAATATCTTCTCCCATTCTGTAGGTTGTCTTTGAGTTTTGTTGACTGTATCCTTTGCTGTGCAAAAGCTTCTTATCTTGATGAAGTCCCAATAGTTCATTTTTGTTTTTGTTTCTTTTGCTTTTGTGGATGTATCTTGCAAGAAGTTACTGTCTCACATTTATATCTTTCATCCATTTTGAGTTTATCTTTGTGTATGGTGCAAGAGAGTGGTCCAGTTTCATTCTTCTGCATGTGTGAATGTCCAATTTTCCCAGCACCATTTGTTGAAGAGACTGTCTTTCTTCCAATGGATAGTCTTTCCTCCTTTATCGAATATTAGTTGACCATAAAGTTGAGGGTCCACTTCTGGGTTCTCTATTCTGTTCCATTGATCTATGTGTCTGTTTTTGTGCTGGTACCACACTGTCTTGATGACCACAGCTTTGTAGTACAACCTGAAATCTGGCATTGTGATGCCCCCAGATATGGTTTTCTTTTTTAAAATTCCCCTGGCTATTCGGGGTCTTTTCTGATTCCACACAAATCTTAAAATAATTTGTTCTAACTCTCTGAAGAAAATCCATGGTATTTTGATAGGGATTGCATTATACGTGTAAATTGCCCTGGGTAACATTGACATTTTCACAATATTAATTCTGCCAATCCATGAGCATGGAATATTTTTCCATCTTTTTGTGTCTTCCTCAATTTCTTTCAGAAGTTTTCTATAGTTTTTAGGGTATAGATCCTTTACCTCTTTGGTTAGGTTTATTCCTAGGTATCTTATGCTTTTGGGTGCAATTGTAAATGGGATTGACTCCTTAATTTCTCTTTCTTCAGTCTCATTGTTAGTGTATAGAAATGCCACTGATTTCTGGGCATTGATTTTGTATCCTGCCACACTGCCAAATTGCTGTATGAGTTCTAGCAATCTTGGGGTGGAAACTTTTGGGTTTTCTATGTAGAGTATCATGTCATCGGCAAAGAGGGAGAGTTTGACTTCTTTGCCAATTTAAATGCGTTTAATGTCTTTTTGTTGTCTGATTGCTGAGGCTAGGACTTCCAGTACTATGTTGAATAGCAGTGGTGAGAGTGGACATCCCTGTCTTGTTCCTGATCTTAGGGGAAAGGCTCCCAGTGCTTCCCCATTGAGAATGATATTTGCTGTGGGCTTTTCGTAGATGGCTTTTAAGATGTTGAGGAAAGTTCCCTCTATCCCTACACTCTGAAGAGTTTTGATCAGGAATGGATGCTGTATTTTGTCAAATGCTTTCTCTGCATCTAATGAGAGGATCATATGGTTCTTGGTTTTTCTCTTGCTGATATGATGAATCACATTGATTGTTTTACGGGTGTTGAACCAGCCTTGTGTCCTGGGGATAAATCCTACTTGGTCATGGTGAATAATTTTCTTAATGTGTTGTTGGATCCTATTGGCTAGTATCTTGTTGAGAATTTTTGCGTCCATGTTCATCAGGGATATTGGTCTGTAATTCTCCTTTTTGGTGGGGTCTTTGTCTGGTTTTGGAATTAAGGTGATGCTGGCCTCATAGAACGAATTTGGAAGTACTCCATCTCTTTCTATCTTTCCAAACAGCTTTAGTAGAATAGGTATGATTTCTTCTTTAAACGTTTGATTGAATTCCCCTGGGAAGCCATCTGGCCCTGGACTTTTGTGTCTTGGGAGGTTTTTGATGACTGCTTCAATTTCCTCCCTGGTTATTGGCCTGTTCAGGTTTTCTATTTCTTCCTGTTCCAGTTTTGGTAGTTTGTGGCTTTCCAGGAATGCGTCCATTTCTTCTAGATTGCCTAATTTATTGGCGTAGAGCTGTTCATAATATGTTTTTAAAATCGTTTGTATTTCCTTGGTGTTGGTAGTGATCTCTCCTTTCTCATTCATGATTTTATTAATTTGAGTCTTCTCTCTCTTCTTTTTAATAAGGCTGGCTAATGGTTTATCTATGTTATTAATTCTTTCAAAGAACCAACTTCTGGTTCTGTTAATCTGTTCCACAGTTCTTCTGGTCTCGATTTCGTTGAGTTCTGCTCGAATCTTTATTAACTCTCTTCTTCTGCTGGGTGTAGGATCTATTTGCTGTTTTTTTCTCTTGCTCCTTTTTGTGTAAGGTTAGCTTTTGTATTTGAGTTCTTTCCAGTTTTTGAATGGATGCTTGTATTGTGATGTATTTCCCCCTTAGGACTGCTTTTGCTACATCCCAAAGATTTTGAACGGTTGTATCTTCATTCTCATTAGTTTCCATGAATCTTTTTAATTCTTCCTTAATTTCCTGGTTGACCCTTCCATCTTTTAGCAGGATGGTCCTTAACCTCCACGTGTTTGAGGTCCTTCCAAACTTCTTCTTGTGATTGAGTTCTAATTTCAAGGCGTTATGGTCTGAGAATATGCAGGGGATGATCCCAATCTTTTGGTATCGGTTCAGACCCGATTTGTGACCCAGTATGTGGTCTATTCTGGAGAAAGTTCCATGTGCACTTGAGAAGAATGTGTATTCAGTTGAGTTTGGATGTAAAGTTCTGTAGATATCTGTGAAATCCATCTGGTCCAGTGTATCATTTAAAGCTCTCGTTTCTTTGGAGATGTTGTGCTTAGAATACCTATCGAGTATAGAAAGAGCTACATTGAAGTCACCAAGTATAAGTGTATTATTATCTAAGTCTTTCTTCACTTTGGTTATTAATTGACTTATATATTTGGCAGCTCCCACATTCGCGGCATATGTATTGAGGATTGTTAAGTCCTCTTGTTGGATAGATCCTTTAAGTATGATATAGTGTCCCTCTTCATCTCTCACTACAGTCTTCGAGGTAAATTTTAGTTTATCTGATATAAGGATGGCTACCCCTGCTTTCTTTTGAGGACCATTCGAATGGTAAATGGTTCTCCAACCTTTTATTTTCAGGCTGTAGGTGTCCTTCTGTCTAAAATGAGTCTCTTGTAGACAGCAAATAGATGGGTCCTGCTTTTTTATCCAATCTGAAACCCTGCGCCTTTTGATGGGGTCATTAAGCCCGCTCACATTCAGAGTTACTATTCAGAGATATGAGTTTAGTGTCACCATGATATCTATTCAGTCCTTGTTTTTGTGGATTGTTCCACTGAACTTCTTCTTAAAGGGGAATTTTAAGAGTCCCCCTTAAAATTTCTTGCAGAGCTGGTTTGGAGGTCACATATTCTTTCAGTTCCTGCCTGTCTTGGAAGCTCTTTATCTCTCCTTCCATTTTGAATGAGAGCCTTGCTGGATAAAGTATTCTTGATTGCATGTTCTTCTCATTTAGGACCCTGAATATATCCTGCCAGCCCTTTCTGGCCTGCCAGGTCTCTGTGGAGAGGTCTGCTGTTACCCTAATATTCCTCCCCATGAAAGTCAGGGACTTCTTGTCTCTTGCTGCTTTAAGGATCTTCTCTTTATCTTTGGAATTTGCAAGCTTCACTATTAGATGTCGAGGTGTTGAATGGTTTTTATTGATTTTAGGGGGGGATCTCTCTATTTCCTGGATCTGAATGCCTGTTTCCCTTCCCAGATTGGGAAAGTTTTCAGCTATGATTTGTTCAAATACATATTCTGGCCCTCTGGCCCTTTCGGCGCCCTCGGGAACCCCAATTAAACGTAGGTTTTTCTTCCTTAGGCTGTCATTTATTTCCCTTAATCTGTCTTCATGGTCCCTTAATTGTCTGTCTCTTTTTTCCTCAGTTTCCCTCTTTGCCATGAACTTGTCTTCTATGTCACTCACTCGTTCTTCCACCTCGTTAACCCTCGTCGTTAGGACTTCTAGTTTGGATTGCATCTCATTCAATTGATTTTTAATTTCTGCCTGATTGGATCTAAATGCTGCAGTCATGAAGTCTCGTGAGTCCTTAATGCTTTTTTCTAGAGCCACCAGTAGCTGTATAATAGTGCTTCTGAATTGGCTTTCTGACATTGAAGTGTAATCCAGATTTTGTAACTCTGTGGGAGAGAGGACTGTTTCTGATTCTTTCTTTTGAGGTGAGGTTTTCCTTCTAGTCATTTTGCTCAGTGCAGAGTGGCCAAAAACAAGTTGTATTGGAACATGGGGGAGTATCTTCTGAATCTGTAGACTTTAAGTCCCTTGACTTCCCCTGGAACTGGTCCGTCTAGCTGGTCTCCTGGGGGAGGGGCCTGCTGTGCTGATTTTCAGGTGTTAGCACTTGGGGGAGCTGCTCTGCCCCTGCCTGGTGCAGGGCTCAGCGGGGGTTGTTTACCCCGTGAGGCCCCAGGAGGAACAGCCACAGTGGCTGCGGCAGCTCTGGAAGCCTGGATTCAGCCTCCGCAGGAACTACGGGGCTCTCCGTCCGCAGGGCCTGGAGGCTCCGGGGCGGGGCCGCTGATCTGCTCAGCTCGGGGCAGGAGCGTCCTCGCTGTCTCGGGCCCTCCCGGCCTCTGCCTGTCCCGGGGGAGGCCGGATCCTGGGCTGTGTCCCGGCGCCCTGTGCTCCGGGGCCTGCGCTGTTGGATTCGCGCTCCCGCCCCGCAGCCCCCTCCGCGGAGCCGCCGCCCGAGCCTCTCCGAGCTGCTCCGGCCCCGCCGTGCGCGCTGCAGCCCTTAGGGAGCTCGGCGCACTCCCCCGGGGCGCAGGTGTCTGTTAGTGTTCCAGGGAGCCCGAGGGCATCCCCGCCCTCCTGGGTCCTGCTCCAACTCCCTGCGGGCCCCTATCCCCCGGGAAGGTTGGTGCAGCTCCTGCTCCTCCGGGACGGGGCTCTCCTGTCCTGGGGACACTCGCCCCGGCCTCAGCCCGGCTCCTCGCGGGGCCCCTCCCCCTCGGAGGCCTTTTGTTCCTTTATTTCTTTTTCCCCGTCTTCCTACCTTGATAGAAGCGCGAACTCTTCTCACTGTAGCATTCCAGCTGGTCTCTCTTTAAATCTCAGGCCGAATTCGTAGATTTTCAGGATGGTTTGAAGGTTATCTAGGTAATTTTTTGGGGACAGGTGGTTTGGGGACCCTGCTCTTCCGCCTTCTTGCCCCTCCTCCCCAGTCCACGGAATTGTAATAGTGTTGTATGGTGGCAGATGGTAGCTACACTTGTGGTGAACATAGCATAATCTACAGACTTTCTAATCACTATGATGTATACTTGAAACTAATGTAACATTGTGTGTCAACTGTACTTCAATTTAAAAAAAAGAAAAGAAAAAGAAACTATGATAACTAGAAATAGAACAAAAGTGGGGATCCCTGGGTGGCTCAGCAGTTCAGCGCCTGCCTTTGGCCCAGGGCGCGATCCTGGAGTCTCGGGATCAAGTCCCACATCGGGCCGCCGGCATGGAGCCTGCTTCTCCCTCTGCCTGTGTCTCTGCCCCTCTCTCTCTGTCTATCATGAATAAATAAATAAAGTATTTAAAAAATAAAAAAATAAAAATAAAATAAAACTCTTTACAGTAATCATAAAAAAAGAAATAGAAACAAGAGATTATTTAAATATATTTTGTCACAAACATGAAAAAATTTAGATTCATCCTTCTAAACTGCTTCCAAATTTCCCCCAAACCCTTTATAACCTGGAGCCATACAAGGGCTTATCTCCATAACAGAAGATTTAATAAATCAGGGAATTATTAGTCCTATCTACACTCCTATCTACCCATAAAAACAGCCCCATGGCCAAGGATGGAGATTTGTGCAAGATGCTAGGGCCATAAATAAAACCATATTCCAAGATTTCCTGTGGTACCCAACCCAAACACTCTGTTATCAAACATTCCCACTGAATGTAAATGGTTTGCAGTTGTAGCTCTAAGTTTTGCCTTCTTTAGTATCCCAGTTGATAAGGAAAATTAGTATTTGTTAGCTTTCACTTGGAAAAATCAACAATATACTTGGATAGTATATTTACTCAAAGATTTACTGAGACCCCTTCATATTTACCACAAGTTCAACATTACGATTTAAATACACTACAACTTCAGAAATTCTATCTTGATTCAATATGTACATGACTTACTTCTTTGCTCCTCATCCAGAGAGAACTCAGAAACTGACTCAAAATATCTATTGCAACAGCTAGCTTATAAGGGCCATAAGGCTCCTTGAGATAAACTTCAGTTTTCACATGAAAAAGTACATTACCTTGATCTTGATTTATCAGCAAAAGGAATCATTCTGCCTTCAGAAAGAATAAATACCAGCCAAAATTACCCCAGACCTAAGACTAAGAGAAGATTCTTTGGACTTGCAGGATATTGCTAATCTTGGGTCTCTATTTTTTTCTTATGGCTTCTCTACTCTATGAACTAACTAAACATATTATTTAGAAACCTGTCCTTGGGAAAGAAAATACGAGGAAGACTTTATTGAAATCAAACAAGCCTTATAAAATCCTCCTGCACTGGGGGCTTCCTGACTAGGTCAAGCTTTTGACAGGTTGTTTATGAATGTAACAGGCAGGTATTGGGAGTCCTTACACAAGAACATAGGGGAAAAAATAGACCTATAGCTTATTAAGGCTTACAGTTGGACATGGTAGCCAGGGCATAGCCAAATTATTTAAAGGTAGTTGTTGCAACTGCTAAAATTGTGGAATCTTTAAAACTTGTCCAAGGAAATATATTAAATCTGTAAGTTCCTCATGCTGTAGAGTTTGCTAAACATTGAATGCACTGAGCAATTCTCAGTAGAGTAACATGACGTTCTACTCTGGTCTCCTTCAAATCTGCACATTCTTTGCTGCAACTCCTTAAATCCCACTACCCTCTATCCTTACCTGAGGAGGTCACAGCTGTGTTGACTTGGTCTCTCAAAATCTGACTCCTAGATTAAATCTACAAGAAACTCTAAATTAGTCAATCCAGACTTTGTACTCATTATTAATGGTTCTTATGTCAAAAATTCTGAAGGGAAATATCAACCTTGGTATGCAGTAACTACACAATATGACTTATTAGAAAGAAGAATCCTTTGTCAATTTAATTCTGATAATTCTGCTAGCCAGCAGAATTATTTGCCCTCACTCAAGCATGTGAAAAAAAAGGGAAAACTGCAAATATTTACACAGATAGTAGGTATGTTTTTGGAATGGTCTCTACATTTGGTGGGCTCGAGAAACAGAAGATTTTTAATTTCAAATGGTATGCCCATAAAATTTCAAATGGTATGCTCAGGTTGTTCCATTCTTCTGCTTACTATTTTCACAAGTAGTTATTAGCAAAATTGAGGCTCATACCTGCCGATCAGAAACGCTATGGCTGATGTTCATGCTAGGGCTGCTACTCAAGAAATTACAGAGTTGTACCCAAACTCTGTACTTTAAATGAATTATGTAAGATAGATCCAAATTTGCTACTCATGACAACTTGTATGACATACAAAATTGTGTCAAACACTGAAAAATAAAAACAGCACAAAGAAGTATGTAAATTTAAAAACAACAGACTCTGAGTTCCAAATTGTCATCTGATGCTTTTTGAATCTCTCAAATTGCCACTCTTGTGAGCACTTCACATGACTACTCATCATGGAGTTGACAAAATGACCCAAATTATGTAAAAATATTGGAGTGATGGTCCTAAATTGTCATGACAGATTTATAGTCACTGTTTAACCTGTCAATCACATAACACAGGTAAAATTATTAAAGTAGCTCCAGGGGTTGCTCCCCTACCATTCAGACCATTTGAACATTTACAACTGGACTTCATTCAACTGCCTCTTTCTATGGGTTATCAATATATATTTGTAATGGTATGTCTGTTTTCTAGATGGGTAGAAGCTTGCCCTTGTTGAAAAGCTGATGCTACTACTGTGGCAATGAAATTATTAGAAAATGTTTTCTACTATGAGAAGTTTCAAATAAGGTTATAAAACAATTAAACAAGGTTATTCAAAGACTGTGGCACTATCATTGACCTGATCATCCTCAGTCTTCAGGGAAAGTTGAATGTACCAGTGGTATTCTGAAATTGAAATTGGCAAAACTGAATAAAACCACAAGATTACCATGGCCTACAGCGTTACCATTCACTTTTATGACTTAAGGTCAACACTTTTTGGTAGGTATAAATTGACACCTTATTAAATCACACTGGGTAACCTATGCCCTTAAAGATAGAATTCCATGCACATTTTGCTTTGTAAATTCTGATATGACCAGATGCTGTAAAACATTAATACAATACTCAAAACTTATTTTGAATAGCTTGATGTATGTACCTCATATATTGGAACCTGGACGCTGGGTATTCTGGGAGGTACATCAGTGAAAAATGGTACTTGAATCTTGATGGAAAGGCTTTTAATAGGTTCTTTTCACTTTTCACACAGCAGCTAAATTATAGTATTGAACTTTGGATCCATGTCTCTCATTTAGAGAGAGCTCCCCCAGTTTTTTGGACTTGTCAATCTGACTTAAAATTAAAGATTTCCAGAAAAAGTCTTTCTCTGAAGCAGATGATAGCACAATATAGACAACTTCTACCCAAGATCATCGAACAAGATATGCAGAATTCCTCATTTATTTTCAAGACTTAATTTTATAATGATTGTTGTGTGATTAGTGTCTTGCCAACTAACTCAAAATGTTTATTTTTATTTATTTTTTTTCAAAATGTTTAAACTTATGGTTCTCTTTACGTTGGGGATTATCCTCACCTAGACTGAACATTCACTAAGGTCCACCATTCAGCGAATAACTTCTTTTACTAATAGAAATGATTTTTGGTTATTTAGCCATTTTTTATTTAAGAGAGGGTGCAGGGCAGCCCCGGGTGGCTCAGCGGTATAGCACCACCTTCACTCCAGTGATCCTGGAGACCCGGGATCGAACCCCATGTCAGGCTCCCTGCATGGAGCCTGCTTCTCCCTCTGCCTATGTCTGTGCCTGTGTGTGTGTGTGTGTGTGTGTGTCTATGAATAAATAAATAAAATCTTTAAAAATAAATAAATAAATGAGAGGGTGCACACGAGTGGTGGTGGAGGAGTGGGAGGGGCATAGGGAAAAGGAGAGAGAGAGAATCCTAAGCAGCCTCCATGTCCAGCACAGAGCCAGGATGAGACTGGATCTCACATCCTGAGATCATGACCTGAGCCAAAGTCAAGAGTCGGATGCTTAACTGACTAAACAATCCAGGTGTCCAGGTTACTTAGCCATTTAAATGCTCAGGAAGACACCCAAGCCATGCCTAGATTGACTAATTCAGGAAAATGGCTTTATGAAAAGTTATGGTATACTTCTCTTGGCCACTCAACTAAGTTTTTTTTTTTTTAAGATTTTATTTCTTTGACAGAGAGAGAGAGAGAGAGAGCGAGCGTGTGAGTGCACAAGCAGGAGAAGCAACAGGGAGAGGGAGAAGCAGACTCCTTGCCAAGAAGGGAGCCTGATGCAGGGCTCTATCCCAGGACCCTAGGATCATGATGAGCCAATTGAGTCACCCAGGTACTTCTCAACTAATACTTATGGCCAATTAATCTGGCATTGGGAAGAAGCCATAGAGGCCAAGGGCTGGCTCATAACCACTGTAAACTTAATTGCTGGTAACCTGTCACTATATATAGAAAATCTTAAAAAAAAAAGAAAAAAGAAAAAAAGAAAAGAAAGAAAGAAAATCTTAATGGTACTGGACCTCATTTGGGGGAATGTTCCGGACTCACTCTGTATTTGATAGAGATAAAGGAGCGTGGATGTCGGGATATACTGATACAGATTTAAAATTAGATAATGATAATATTATCCTTAATTATATTGTCAAGCAAATGACTGAACCTGTACACTGGTTCAATGAAAAATAAGTAGGTAAATGGAATGCCTCCATAATTCCATAGTATAAAGCAAATGACAGTTTCTCTTATTGGATAGACCAATATTTAGGGTACTACTGAAAAAGAAATCAATCATTTATTAACCATGATATGATACATGGACTGCTAAACCAAATTCATAGGAATGTTTTTTGTCTCTATCCAAATTTAGCCATAGACATTCAAGATGGGAATGTGCTCAGACTTATATGTCAAGGAATAACCATGATGCCTACCTAATTGATGGGTCATGGGAACCACCCTAACTCTCTTAATAATATTGGGTTATTCATCTGTGGTAATAAGATATACAAAGTTTCCCCATTCAAATTGTCTGGATACCGTGGTTTGGAATAATCTTGCACCCCAGAGGACTAAATATGACTCTTTGCATGTTAGCTAGATTTTTAAACTTAGAATTATTTGTGTATAAAGTAACTCAAGCTTCCTATGAGTTTCCAAATCCTATTGTTCAAAAAAGCTCTAGTTTTCATATGTTTGTCAGAATGCTTTTTCCTCAATTGGGAGTTAATGAATTAGAAAACCCACTTATTAATATTTCTGCAACTATTGAGAAAAGCTTTAATGATACCCTAACTGTTCTTCAAGTAGTAGGAACCAAAATAAATAGTTTATTTTCAGTGGTACTCCCAAATAGGAGAGTCCCTGATACCCGGACTACTCAACAAGGAGGTGCATGTGCTATAATTGGAGAAAAAAATGTTGTTTTATGTTGACAAATCAGGCATTGTTACCCCAAATCTAAAGGATCTAAAAGATCAGATAAAAATTTTTCATCAAATAAGTGACACCTCCTTCATGGGCCTGTTTAGTTGGTTAAACCTTGGCTCCTGGGAATCTCTGCTCTGGGGAACTTCTCAATCCTTGGCTATTCTCCTTATACTCATCATATTAGTCTCAGCAATGAGTTGTATACTTTTGAGCATTTTAAATTCCTGTTGGTATTTAAGTAATTAATACCAAGTGGTATCTATAAGGATCAGGCAACTGGATGAAATCAACAATAACCACAAAAACGATGAAGACTACAAGTCTCTCCAGCCTGGCAACTCCTCCAATGGAAACAAAATTTGTGACTCCTAGGCCTGACCTGACTACATCAACACTGGTAACCTAGAATAATGCTACTGCTCTCAGAGAGCATGACTGAAAGGGTGGAACTGTCAAAATCAAACACAGAAAACAGACTTGAAAATACCCTGAACAGACAAAACCAGTTAGTTATACAAGCAAAGCTTAATTTAGTTTATTTTGCAAGACAAGTGAAGGTAACTTGACCTGGGTCACTTCTTGTTTATGCCTCTGAAAGTCTTAAGTGAAACTTAAAAGTTCCCCCAAATTGATGAGGTAATCACTAACCAATTCTCTTTCATTTAAGAAAATTCTAATATTGTGACTAATCACTGTAAAGAACAAAGAGTCACTGCCTTCCTACTATACAAGTTGCTCTGTAACAATATATCTCTGAGCCTCATTCCATGTTTTGGTTTGAGTGCTCCTGATTTACAAACTGTATTTTTTTTTTAAAGATTTTATTTATTCATGAGAGACACAAAGATAGAGAGGCAGAGACACAAGCAGGCTCCATGAAGGAAGCCCGATTTGGGACTTGATCCCAAGACTCCAGAATCATGCCCTGGGCCGAAGGTAGGTGCCAAACTGCTGAGCCACCCAGGGATCCCCTACAAACTGTCTTTCTGATGTGTGCACAATAAACTACTAATTACCACTTAACTGATTTGTTGGTTTTACTTCTGTTGTTGTTTTTATGAACGTCTGGCAGTAAAATGACACAGTTGCACCTTATGGTGGTCCTCAAACTTTCATTTCTCATACTCCATCAATTATTGAACTCTGTCAATGCAAGCCAGTTTCCTTCCCATTCTGATCCCTTCACCCTCCTACAAAAGCCTGGTAGGGGCAAGCAAGAAAGCTTCTTTTCCAATCATAACATGTAAGTGTTGTGGGCACTCTATTGCCATGTTTATAATTTATGTTTTTAATATTTTCCTAGGATATAAGAAATTTTAGAGAGTATATTTCATCTTGAATCTGTCAGTGTTCTAAAAATCTTGCAGTCCACTTAACCTGTGTTGTTTTACTGCTGATTGAGAATCCTTCTAGTATCCTGCTCCATGCTTCTCTTAAACACTCAAAGTCATGGGCCTTACTTAACTTCAGGCATCTTGCTCTCTTTTAGTTCAGATATAGCTCAGGTGGGCAAAGTGAAAAGGAGAATAACATGTACCCTGGAACTAATAAAAGCAATTGCACAGTTGATTGTAAATACCAAGGGCTGAAGATGCATTTAGTAATCAAATAGCCTTTCCTTTGGGACAGCTGGAGGAGGAAGCAGTGTCAAGAGCTATTTAGGGTGAAAAGGAGCCTGTAAGCCTAGGTCAGGAAGCTTTTGTTTGCACTGGCTTGTTAAAAGGAAGAATTCTGGCACTGCATCTGACCACGGATGGTGGCAAAGTAGTTAATAACTGAGGAACAGATGACAGAAATTCTGGGTTTGATCCCTACCTTTGCAATTCCCTTAACTTCTCTGCACCCCAGTTTCTTCAAATGTAAAAGCAGAACTAATATCTTCACGGGGTTGATGTAGGGATTGTGTATGGATGTTCGAATCTGAATTCTGGGAAAATATTCAAGAAGTAGTATAGAATAGTCAGAAGTGTAGGGAATAGTAAGCTGACCATAGCTACCCTGGCGGTTAAGACCAGGTTTTCAGTTGTGAGAGATTCCAGGAGTCATATATATATTTAATATATGTATTATAGAATAATATATTGTTATATATTATAGAATAATATAGTTTTGTGATATATTATTCATATATATTTATACATGCAGATACTTATATATACTATAATGAAGTATAAATATTTTGGAGAGACTTCACTGAAGAAGAGATCAAAGGCTTAGAAAAAAAGGATAAGTAAGGATATGCTAATTGAATCAAATTACTCAAAACTCCTTTTAAAATAGCTATATCAGGAGACAAAAAGAGATAATATTTATTTCTCTTTTTAAGGGAGATAAAAATCCTCACTTAGTTTTCTGAGATCCAGAAGCCCCTTCCATCGGCTTCTCCACAGCCCTGGCTCTCATTCCCCAAAGCAGTAAGAACAGAGTTCTCAGCCTCTACATTGATGATTTATCCCGGTCACAGAGGGGACACTCGGCTAACTGAGGTTAACAGCTTTCTCGGTTTCATTTCAAAAAGACATTAGCATGGAGGCTCTATGAAATGCTGATATGCCAAATACTGATTCATTCACCTGCAGAGTTCGCTATAAGGCAGGGACTTATTTGACAGGCAGGGCTGAGCTCCCAGCCTTTTCCTAAAGGGCAATCCCATAATTCATCTCCCAGTGCTAAATTATACCTGACACCTCACTGAAGACTTCAGGTGCATTCACCCAACTGCAATAAGCCCAATGTGGAAGAAGAGGGTTGGGAATGACAAAGGTATTCTTTTTGAAAATAATATAACTAATTCAATTGTATGTGGAAATACCTGTGATGTAATACATTTCCAGGCAGAGTTGGGTTAAGAGCAGTAATTGAGTGGATATGCAGATGTAACAGGCACATGCATGGTGGGACAAGGTGGCTCTGTTCAGGTCCTTACTGTGGCCATGGGGACTTTCGCATTGTGCATAACTACCTAAGCTACATGCTCCTTGACATGGCCTTACGAATGGCCTATTTACCAAATGAAAGCCAAGTTTTCTATAATCTGGGCTTTCCATACTCTATTCTCCTTCCAAATTTGCAGGGAAGCAGATTGTCCAGAAACTACAAAGCAGTGGACTCTTGTTACTCCTTGATGGAGCTTTCTGTGGAGAGGCTGAACAATGGTGCAGAAGCAGAATATCTGTCTCCCACCCTTCAGTAAAAAGGCGTCCCAGTAGCTAAGGGCTTTAACATCATGGTTATCTTGTCAGACGTGGCTATCAAGGCCATAGAGGTGATATGGCAGGAGAGAAATAAGAACAACTGGACAACTGGACAAACCCATTCATAGTCTAGCTTCCTCATTCTCCTACTCAGGACTTTTCTTTTAGTGTGTGCTGGAGGTCACGGGCCATTTTGCTTCATGCTATGTAAAAAACTAAGCAGGTACATGAGCTTGGCCAAAGCTCAGGGGAACTTTGGAGGGTGAAGCAGGATGTTTTCTCTCTAGCTAAGGAAGTCTACCTAATTATGTGCCAAATGTGGGGGACACTGCAGTGAATGGACAGACACAGGGTCTTTTCTCATGGAGCTTTTGGTCTCACTTAGGAAACATGAGGTTCAGGGGAAGAATTAAGTTGACTAGGAAGATGGACAAAGATGTGCACAGCTAGACAGTGCCCACCTTCACTGGGTGTTTGATAATTGCTTGCTGAATGAAGAAACTCTAAACAGGGTGAAAAGGAGTTAAACCTTATTGAGTGCCTTTCATGTCCCAGATTCCATGCTAGGTCCATCACATTATCTGATTTATTACAGGATGAACAAAGTCAAGGTCAGACCCTGGTATGTGGTTTCTGAGATACTCTCTTCCATGGCATAAACGTGGGAAATTGCTTTTTGGTGGAAAGATTGAGAGACCAGTCATTCATAAAATTGGGGCTTTGGTACTGACTCTGTTGTTTGTTAACGGTGTAGCCTTTACATATCCTCTATGGGCCTCAGTTTCCACATCAGTAAATTGGAGATGATAATACCTTCCTCCTAGGGTAGCCAAGAGGATTTGGTAAAATGGTGAATGTAAAAGGGCTTCAATTATAATTAAGACCCTGCTTTCTGTAAAAGGAAAATCAGATTTTATCCAGTTTACTTTTTAAGAGTTCATTCTACCAGCAAACAATTCCAACAACATCAGAAACAACAGTAAGCTCGTCCTGGCAGCTATCAAAATAGTACTTAGGGACATTTGTGTCAGAAAGATTCTTATAATAAGTTGAAGTTTTTTCAAGGTGATTATTTGTCCTGTACTTATCACATATTTAGGAACATTACCAATGCCCCAATATTAAGGCATGTAAGTCAACATAATTAAATTCTCTATAAATCTTTTTTGCCTCTTCAGCAGTTTTCTTTCTTTTTTTTTTTTTAAGATTTTATTTATGTATTTGAAAGAGAGCAGGTGTGTAAGTTGGGGGGATGGGCAGAGACAGAGACTCTCAAGCAGACTTCTTGTTGAGCACAGAGACCACGGAGGGGCTTGATCTCACAACCCTGAGATAATGACCAGAGCTGAAACCAAAGGGCAGAGCTTAAACAATGGCACCACCCAGGCACCCCACCCCTTCAGCATTTCTAAGAATTCTTTAGATCAATTAAAATTTGGAGAACATAGGAAAATAGACTTCAGATTCTCACTGAATAAAGAACTACCCGATTTAGTGACAGGAAGTACACTTTCCCCAATCAGCATTTTAACAATAAAAATTGTATATAACGATTTTCTTAGCAATCCTTTGTTCTTCTTTTAGTCACGAAAAGAGGTTAAGTATTACCTCTGTTTAACTTTACTCTCTACTTTTAATTCTTTTTGGTGCTCTGATTGTGTCTTGGTTTGTGATACTTCCTATGTAAAAATCTGTGAATTCTGTAATTTCCTCCCTCTTCTCTAC
This sequence comes from Nyctereutes procyonoides, assembly GCF_905146905.1. NCBI lineage: Eukaryota > Metazoa > Chordata > Mammalia > Carnivora > Canidae > Nyctereutes > Nyctereutes procyonoides. The sequence continues at coordinate 11,005,067 of NW_026575140.1, read as the reverse complement.
ATCATTAATGAGGTAGTTATATTATACCAAAGTGGGCATCAGTCTTCAGAGATGCACCAGACACTGTCTCCCACCTAAATGTGAGGGACCACCATTTGCCATTATTCCTTGTTTATGGTTCTTCAGCCAATTTTCAAAATTGTGACCATGCACATATTCTACCCAATTTGAATTAATTTTGCAAGCGGAAATTCATGGAGCAGTGTATCAAATGCTTTAGTAAAATCCATATATATTACTTCTAGTGCATTCCCTTCATCCATTAATCTCATAATGCGATTTAAAGGAGTGATCACATTTGTCTGGAATGATTTGTCCTTTATCCATCCCTAAAGCTCCCTCCTGCTCTTGGCTCCATTATTCCCTACATCCTTTCAGTTCTTCTTGTTCTGCATTTGAGTCATTATATTATTAGGCATAGAGGTTACATTTTAATAGTTGATAATTACTTAGAACATCTTTTTTCCTGTTTTGAAAATATTTATAATATTCAAATCTTTAAAGTAAGGATTATTGAAAATAATCTCTATTGATTGTTAAATTTCTAAGCAAATTGCTTTATTTCAAGCTATGATTCTGTTAACAATCTATTTGCCCAGGTCCCCTTTTTTTAAACATAAGTTTTTTTTGTTATAAAGTATAATATAGTATTTAAGTTGTCTTTCCTGTTCTACTTGTTTGAATTGTGCTTCCAGAACCATATTTTCATTTCTGTCTGGGAAAGTTGTCTACCGTATTGCAAAAACTAAAGGTGGTTATAAATATCAAATTCTTGCTGTAACTCTAACATATTCATATCAACTATGAATGCCTATATTTATTTGCAGAAAAAGTCTTAGCATATATTTTCTTATGTGTATCTAGATTAATTTGCCTGCCTGCTAAAAATATTACTCACCTTTTTGATTTATGTAGAATGTTCTTCTGAAGAATTTAAGGCTTATATGCCAAATCAGTAAATTTGGGGCAACAGTGAACTAAAAACATAAGATCTTCAAAAGAGTAAGAGAGCAGGAATGAGAATAATAACAACAAAAGAGAAGAATGATAAAATCATGGAGAAGCAGGTATGTAACAGGTGAAAAAAAAAAAAACCCATACAATAAGTAATGGACCTTTAGAGACCTAGTGAGAAGAATATCAATTAAGGCTATGTGGGGACTTCCTTTCAAAAGGTGAGGAGGTTGGGCACCCTGGGTGGCTCAGCAGTTTGGCATCGCCTTCAGCCCAGGGCTTGATCCTGGAGACCCAGGATGGAATCCTACATTGGGCTTCCTGCATGGAGCCTGCTTCTCCCTCTGCCTGTGTCTTTGCCTCATTCTCTCTCTCTCTGTCTCTCATGAATAAATAAATAAAATATTTAAAAAAAAAAAGGTGAGGAGGCTCAAATATGGATTGATGCTCTGAGATCAATTCTTTGACCCACAGTTCCTATGCAAGCCACTTCTCCCTATCTATCACCATGGTCATTATCCAATCTTTCTTCTTTGCTTCACCAATAATCTGTTTAGAAATGGAGGACTCAAAACTGCCTTTTCAACTTTCTGATTCAGTGGGTGAAGGTAAGTAAATACTGAAACAATCAGGTCTACAGGATATTTAGGTATTTGCTCCATAGATACTCATCATTGACCCTGATAAGATACCACTTATAGGATACATGCAGTACATACACATAGATCAGTGTCTTATTAAATGATGGGGTGAAATGAGCTTTATCCAAGACAAGATCTTAGTACTTTGTATTAAATAAGATTCAATTTTATAATCTAAATTTGTGGTTGGCTAGTATATTTCAATACAATAAGATATTCTATAGAGATGTATTGAAAGCCACTGAACTGTTAACCAATGACTCAGGTTCAACATGCACTCATGCACAAGAATATTGAATGGGAGACTAGACAATAAAAATGGTTATAAATTGTCTTCCAATTTTACCTTCATTTTGATTTCTATCCTCTTACTCCTGTAATAAACAAGTCCATTGTAGATAAAAATCACCTTGTACCTAAGAAATATGCAGCCTCACATTGATATGTGAATATCCATTCATTTGGGTAGAAATAGAAAGTATTTATTACTAGGAAGCAAGAGGTGCATGCAAAATTATGTCAATATGCATGAATAAATTCTGATTTTTATGTGACATTAATATTAAGAAGCTGAGTGCATGTCTGAAAGTATATCTCCCTATGTATAAGCATCTATGCTTATGCTTATTCTACCCAAAGCATTTGTGTTGAGGACTTAAGAGGTTTTTTTTTTTTTTTTTTTTTTTTACTAATGTTCTAGTTCTCAAGGAAATGTTCACAATCATTTTCAAATACACCAAGTTTTAGGGAGAATTTACACATTTGTATTTGTGCCTTAAAATCAAAAACATTTTCCCTGGCTTTTTAAATTTGACTGGGGAAGCCCTAAAATCTCAGGACGTGAAGAAATCCTTCCATCTCCATGCTCATCCTGACTTTCCTCTGTCCATACTAACAAAAACCTAAAAACTGGGCCTGAAACTAGGATATTATCATTATTTGTCCTTAATATAGGATTATTATTTTTTAGGAAGCTATAAATTGAAAGCTGCACTAGAACAGGGTCCCCATGTCCATCTTTATTGCCTGAGATATGAAGGTGCCATGGATGGAATATCTGACTCAAGCAAACATTCAAATTACTGACTTTAAATTTCTATTAATTTTAATTTTCTAGTTCCTTTGTCTTTGAATTTTCCTTCCTCCTCTTTTTAGTATCCAGTGCACCCCTGCTATGTGCCACACTTTATGGGTAGGTGGTGGGTGAGCCATGCCCTCAGGATTGTACATTCTTTAGGAGTGGCAGACAAGTAAATTGATGTGAATCCTGTGGTGTGCTAAGTGTTAGTTAGAAAGGTTGTGGGTGCTCTCAAAGCACAGAAAAGTGGCAGTTTATTCCTCCTGGGGGAAGGCTGGTAAAATTGTTTAGAAGAGATGATGCTTCAGTTGAGTTTTGAAAAATGAGTAGGAAGTAGAGGTTCTTAACCTGGCATCCACTGATTCCTAATAAATCCATGGATAGAGTCCAGTGGGTCTGTAAACTTGATGGGACCAAAAAAAAAAAAAATCACACCTTTATTTTCACTAATATTGAACCACATTTTGCATTTCCTTCAATTGTAACTGTAGGAAACAAACCACAGTAATACTAATGATACCAGTGACAATGTCACCAACAGAAATCACAGCTATTTTCATATCACATCCATATCACATATTGTAGGTAATTTCAAAATATCCCTAATGTTCATCACTAACTTAAAACTACAGCAATAGATCCATCACTAGACCTTATTCACCCCAAAATTACAGTAATAGATCTACCACTGGGCCATATCAACATTTTAATAAAAAGTACACATATTATATCAGAAATTAATTTTAATGTTTAAATGATTTTAATCTTCTGATAACTTAATCTCAGTTGGTTTCCTTTATAATTCTACACACTTTCTTTCATTTTAAAGTCTTCTGAGAAGTGGTATTATTCTGAGAAGAGGTGCATGGGCTTCAGGGCTATCACAGTCTGGAAATAGGGTCCACAATACAGAAAAGATTAAGAACCTCTGCATAAGTAAGAAGGTTGGGGAAAGGGACAGTAGTTATTCCAGGAAGAGAAAAATATTATGGTTGACTTTAAGCGCTTTATCTCAATCTTTCAAATTATACATATGTTTCTTTAAAAGCAAATGTTGGTGGTATGAAGACTAAATAGGTGTATGTCAGTTCTGTGAACTCTAGTGAGTAATATCTACTCACTGTGTTTTCACAGGGACATGTTCCTGGGGAGCAAAACTATTGATCAGGCATATTAATAACTCACAGAATTACTGAGTCTAACAAGAAAGGTCTGTCATGGTGTCAGACTCTGTAGCCAGTTGTGCTGTGATAAAGACCAAAGAAAGATGCCTGAAATACTTATTTGTTACCTTTTCTTTTCTTTTTTTTTTAAGATTTTATTCATTTATTCATGAGAGACAAACAGAGAGAGAGAGAGAGAGAGAGGCAGAGACACAGGCAGAGGGAGAAGCAGGCTCCATGCAGGGAGCCCAACGTGGGACTTGATCCCGGGTGTCCAGGATCACACCCTGGGCTGAAGGCGGCGCTAAACCGCTGAGTCACCCGGGCTGCCCTACTACCTATTCTTGCATGAGCAGAATATTAATGATCATGTAAGATCAACCAACATTTGCCTTATATGCATTTCGATGGTAGTGAGAAGTGGTAGAAATATAGAACATGCTAAAATTTTATCAAATATTAATGGAGGCAGTTAGTAACTTAGGAAAAAGCACTTGACCAGGGGTTCATACCCTTAGGTCATTGGCCCAAATCTGATACCAATATCTGAGTTGTGCATGTTTATTATTGGTAAAATGGAGGTAATGACTCTGTTCTAACTTACAAGTTTGCTCTAAGGGTCAAATGAGTATGTCAAGATGCTCACAAAGGCTTGAAACATAATACATATATTTGTATATAGAAATAATAGTGAAATATTATATTTTATGTTATAAATACAGAAATAACAGTGAAATGTTTCTATCCTTGCATTAGAAATATATTGAATATAGAACCTTTTAGGCAAGTGGATTGAAAAATATATCTTTATGTATAAAATATAAAAGGCAGATGTATCATATGACATGTATCTATAACATAGGAATTAAATTCTTAAAAGATTGAAGACACTGAAGCTTACTATCCTAAGCCACTGGATTATTCCATAATAATCATTTCCCTATGGCTGGTAACAAGCTTTCAAATATGACCTGTAGGAACACAAGACAGCAATGAATTTATGCGTGTGCTGTTTAGATTTAGTGGCCCTTAGATGACAAGAAAACACATTTAATTAGTGGAGTGCATTCAATTCTAAAATTTAGATCACTTTCCCCAAATAAGCTTGTTCTTCACAGGAATCATGCAAGCAGATGTTGACAAATATTGCAAACAATGGGAGAAAGATAATAATCTCAGGATTTTTCTTCCTAAAAAATTCTATTCTTATTAATTATGCTTTTCATTATAACCTAGCAGAGAAGGGTTTAAGTACTGGCCTGAGTCTTCTATTCTCTAGGTCAGTGTTGAAAGTTTATTTCTACAGTAAAATACACCTTTCACATTCTGAGTATCGCCATATAAATCAAACAAAGAGAACTGCATTCCAATTCTTTCTATTACCACAGAGGCATACAAGTTACTAACCAGAACATTCTTCCATTTTTAGCTTGAAGTGTTTTTCAACCTCAAGAATGCTTAGAAACATTCTCAAGTCAAGGCTGTTGTGATTATACCTGTTAGACTTTTATTCTGTATAAATTATCTAAGCCAAATGGAGTCCAAAATACAGACCCCTGACTGCCAATTGGAATAGTCCCTAACCCTCAGTCATTTGCTAAAAGAGACAAATGAGCTAGATTTGAGTTCTGAAACTACCATCCCTGAATAAAAAGGAAAAATAGAGAGCAAAGCTTAATATGCATCTGGGAAAGACAGAGTTAATGAAAATGCAAGAGAAATATGGGGCACCACTCTAACCTGCTCATGTCTATTGTTTTCCAAGTACAGACACCTGCACAGAGATACACAGACATATATTTATTAACTCACACAGATGGGACTGAAGTGACTAACCATTCTGAAATGCGGAGAAGTAAAACCCAATGAATTCTCCCCACATCCTACACAGCGCATGCACACCCACCAACACACCTCCTCAACAAGAATAAGATCCAGAAGTCCTTAAACAGTTTTGTAGGCATCAATTACAAATTAATGAAACCTGCTGAGGCCAAACACACAAAGACACACAGTTCAAGATATAAGCACTGAAGCAAGGCAGATGCCTGATAGAAAGAGTCAGAAATTCCAAAACTGAAAAGATTATATCCTGGATATCAAAGCAAATGATGAATTCAGGGTGAACAGATTTGTATCCTGGACACTAAAGCCCATGGTAGGTTCAGGAAGCACAGTCAATGACTTCAAAAATTCTCTATACCACCCAAATTTTAAAAAATTAAAGTTGAACGGTTTCAATCCTTTATAAGATTGTTCTTGCAGTGGACAAAGCTTTGGTCAATGGTCTTAGTCTTTCCAGCTGGCTTCAAGGGCTCTGCCTCCAAATCAGTCCTTAGCATCCTTTCTTTTTTCCATTTTCTTGAGTAAGGGATGCTCTGTTCACTTAATATGAGCTTAGATTCATGAGGTGCTGAGACACAGGAGTGTTGAGGCCCTTCAGATTTTTCTAGATTTAACCGCAAGTGAGCCAACACAGGGTCTTGGCACTGGTTAATACATTTGTGCCATAAGGCTGTCTGTTACTGGATCCAATCGGATGCCCCAATGAAAGCAAGAACAAAGCAACAACTAAAAAAGTAGTCTTTCCCTTACTCCCCCCAAAACAGCCCATTCCTTTCTGAGTCCAGGCTCCTGAATGCACATGAAACTGTGTAGCATTGGCTGGGGGGGAGCAGTACTCCCTCCTCAGCTGGAGGCTGCATTCAGAAAGAATAGATTTTTCCTGGCTTCTGATAGTCTGAAACATTGTGCCTGTCACTCAGAGGGTGAGTAAAATAGGGTTCAGAAGAGAAAGCAGAGATGAATAAACAGATTTGAGAGTGGGAAGAGTGTACAGAGCGGAGATGGCAGAGACTGATACCACACCTACCCTGGGATGGGCCACTCTCCCTGTGCCTGAAAGAGGCTCCTAGGCTATTTTAATTATAAATATTTATATCATGGAAGCAAATTCAGAAGGATTTATATCCCAGGGGAGTGCAGATCAATAGATCTGTGCAAACCTCATCTCCAGGCTGACCACTTAACACTGTTATCACCGATTAGGGCTGCCTGGCCCTCTGGGAGGGTGTTGGTTCTCCTCTTGTCCTCTGTAGGTCCACCCCATTCTTGGCCCCAAGAGGAAATCAATATCAGGAGGCAGGGATCGATACCCAGGACATCTGTTTGGCTACAGTGGCTCACCTTAGGACCGGAGTTTGGTTAGCCCTCATCTAACCCACAAACTCTCCCACAACCCCTCCAATCCTCCCAGTTTTGGGGGGGGGCATCCCAATTTTTATCTTTAGTTTGTTAACTGAAATCAACAAAAATGCTGCTGCCTCTTTTGAGTAAGGAAAGAAAGACTTGGTTATCATTTGCCTCACTTCCCAAAAGTGAGGAAACTTACCAGCCCTCAAGGATTGGGTCATTTCCTGCCTCATGCTTCCTGCTGCCGACTGTGGCCACCACGTATTCTTCGGAGCGGCTGGAGCTGGCTGGGTTTCTGTTCCAGGTCTGCCTGCGTCTCCCTATGTTTGGTCTGCAGTTGATAGATCCTCTGCTCCTGAAGCATCCAGCTATTGACCCGCCCAGGGAAAGAAAGAAAAAAATGGAAAAAAAAAATCAATTAATACTAAACGGCTTAACAAAACCCTGCATAGCACAGGCCTGAAGCTTATAGGGTAGGAGTTGGGGTGGTCTCAGTGGCAACAGTGGTTGTGGGGACAGGCTCAGCCAGCTAGAAAAGCTGATGTCCCAGGGACAGGAAGCCAATATGGTAGGCGTGATCACACATACAAACACACACACACATGCACAAGCGCACATGCATGGCAGCTCAGTCTGACATGCCCTAGTCTGGGAGCAAAGAGGATAGTGTAGGTATATGTTCATTGTGAGCTGGTAGAGGGTGACACATTTGCCAAAGCAGAAGAAGGTTTGCAACCAAACTCATAGAAGGGGTGGGTATTTTTCTGTTTTCTGGGGCTTTTTAGGGGAGGGGGATGGGGAGGAGTGGAAGGGGAGGATATATTGTTTTGTTCTGAAAAGGTAGTATCATTTATGTGTTGCAGAGAGTTACCCCAGGCATTTCTTCGTGCGCCTCCCTATCACACGACCACATGCAGACACACATGAAGCTTTTTAAAGGGGGGCAAAAAATGAGGAGCACCATACCTCAGCTGCCAGGCCCTCTCTCTTCTGCAGGAGCTGGCTTTGAAGGTTCAGGATTTTTGCATCTCGCTGTTCCAGCTGTAAAGAGTTTACATAGGGAGGGAGCAAGGAAGGATCATGAATGTCAACCAATGAGCAATTAGCATGACAAGACTAAAGTATTGATCCACTAAAGCTCACTGCACTGCTGTAGCCCCAGAGGTAGAGCAGCTCCCCTGTCACTAACTCCGACAGTGCATTTCAGAAGCCCGTGATGTAGGGCTGGCTACTTTCGTAACCCTGACCCTTTCTCGGGGCAGGAGAGGGTGGCACTCTCATGCTGCTCATCTGCAGCTCTTATAGTGGTCCCTCCGTGGGCAGAAAGCTGCAGATAAGAGCATAAAGAATGGAAAGATTTTGGCTGTTCTACTTCATTCATTTTTTTAAAATACAGCTCCCTCCCGATGGCACCAGGCAGCTTTATGTATTGATTGGAAGAAGGGCTAGGGAGAAATCCTGGCCTGACAGCTGGGGCTGGAACTAGTGTGGTTTACCATTCTAAATGGTCAGGGGCAAAATGCCTTCTGTAGTACTAACTTCTGGTCCACCCAAATACATACTTCCTGGGTACATTTTACTTATTTTAAACACTAAGGGTCAAAATGGGAGGGGAAAAGGTGCTATTTCACTAAAGAGGCATCCTTATTCCTAGATGTAAGTCTATAATTCATCAAAAGAGAAAACGATGGAGTCTGGGATTTAGCAGACACAGTGTTTTGCTACACTAGCCAGGGGAAACATTATCCATTCTAGTTTCCCCATTCTCCATTGATTCCTTTCCTTGTTACTCTTAACTAACATTTCTTCATCATGTCTTCTATTTTTTTCCCTTAACCACTCCACACCTTTACAACTTCACTTCTTAAATTGCTTTTCCAATCTCATTCCATATCTTTCTTTGATGATCTACTAGCAGTCTGTCTCCTCCCTGGAATCTTTCAAGTGGTGGTGATCATTTTTTCTTGGGTGAGCTTCACTATGTACCCAAAACTTCTCTCTCATGATGGGCAATACAGATATAGTGTCTATACTCAAAGAATTTATAGACTACCTGAATCCATGTTAACAAAACCATCCATCCATTCTCCATTCATCCATCTATCCATTTGTTCATTCATTCAATCTGTGCTTGTTGAGAACTTCCTAATATGAGGAGCTGCTCTTTTGTAAAAATACAATGGGGTGGCAGAGACTTGAGTGCTTGTTAATAACCATTTTCTCTTCTTCTTCCTGGGTAATCTATAGAGCCTTGTGACTGAGTTCTGGCCAAAAGAATGTGGGTAGGATTGAGGCATGCCTTGCCTAGCTCACAAAAACCTTGTACTTTATCCTTGTTCTCTTTCCCTTCCACTGTAACCTGGATAGCAATATGTTGAAGACGGTGGTGCAACCTAGGTCTCTGGGATCCAGTTGAAAAGAGTTGCGTGACCTGCCCTGGACTATGGTATGAATAAATCTTTATGGAGTTAAGTTACTGAGGATGTTTTGTGTTAGCATCAAGGTAGCCGTTAGTGTTACTCTTACTAATAAAAATGTTAAACAAGAATAGACATGGCACCTGCCTTCACAGAGCTTGCAGTTCAGTAGGTGAGAGAGATATTTAAAAAAATAATTTCAAACATAAATGTGAAGGCATAACTGTGGTAGGTGTGATAGGGAGAGGGTATCTTAGCCAATATACACATATATCAGAGGAAAGTTACCTAGATGAATGCCATTGCACAATTATGTTGAGGTCTGAAGCATAAGGGAACTGAGAAGACATGAGAGTATTCTAGAAATAGGGAACAGAACTAGCAAAGCTACTATGGGAAGAAGGAGTGAGGTGCATTCTAGGAACTGAAAGAACCCTCTGTGAGAACACAGAGACGAGAAGGGAAATGGTACAACATGAGGTTGGGGAAAGAGGTAAGGTTCATTCAGGGACTTGTAGATTATGGATTAGTTTCCATCCTAAAATCACTAGGAAGCCACTATAGTGTTTTAAGTAATACTGATAACAAGATCAGATTTGTATGTCATATGAAAAGTTCTCTCTGGGTACAGTATGAAGAATAAATTGATATTTCCATTTCCAGCCATATGGTTGAACAGAAATGTTCCTTTCATCAAAAATGTTAAGATATTCCAAATACAGTAGAACACGTGCTCTTTTAAATAAATGGCTAAACTTGCAAGTACAGAACTCCCAAATGCTCGGTACAAATAAGGAATTGAAATGAGAGCGGTAAGCCATGGAACATGTATCTGCCTTGAGGAGTACTGCTCAGTCTCAGTGATGGTAGGGAAAAGCTTTTAACACTCATGTGGGGACAGGGGCCCATGCAAGTTAGGAAGTTGGATATCCCCATGCAAAACTGGGATCCTTAAGAAGATAGCCTAGGGGAGAAAAAACCCAGCTGTTGTTCCAAGGATGCTTGACATCTTCTGGCCCATGGGTGGGAAAAAGTCTCCCCTGAGAATGTGTGACTATGCCTTACAGGTTTGAGGAATTATCTTTACTATTCACCAAGTTCAGAGACCTCTAGGCTAAAAAATTAAAATCAAACTTGGTCTCAGGCTAGTAACATAGCTGTGGCCTCTGGCAGGAGCAAACCCAAAAATATCCAGGAGGGTCAGCTGGGATTTTTTCAAACCCAAAAATACCCTGGAGGGTCAGCTGGGATTTTCATAGAGCAAACTCTACTGAAGATATATCCACATGTTACAAAACTAGAAACCATGAGTGAGAGGAGTAGACAAAAAAGAGAGCAGATGTAGAGCTCTGAGAATTTCAGAAGATAGAACAGCCTGGTAGAAACTGCAAATTAAGTGTGCTTAAAGCGATTAAAAACCTGAAAGAATGTATCAAAATCATACAAAAATAGTGATGCATTACGAGAAAATAGACTGAAATGGAGAGGGGTGATCAAGCATGCAGCCCTTTTGCCAAATGTGCTGGACTCGGTACAGATCAGCATTTAGGAAGCGGTCATTTTTATCTATCTCTTTTGCTCCTTTTGTTAGGTATGTTATTTATATAAGACAAACCTCCCATTTGCTTTGTTAGTGACATATAAAATATAAGGGCATAATGACTGCCCCTAAGCCAGGAAGTATTTTTCATATTTAAAACTGATGGTCAGCTCATAAGACATTCTCTGTTATGATTGTTGAAGTGTCTCATAAAGGAAAATATCATCTCAGTGTGATTTCTTAGCTTCTTTGCACTCTTCAGCTCAATGGTCTCTTTCCAGCTGGGCACAAATTGAGAACACTGGCCTTTTAAATGGTGGACAAAGAGCCGTAATGGGAGGTAGGTGGCAAGCATCAAAGGAAAGCTCAAAATAAGAAAGGCTCATTATTTTATCAGAAACTTTTGTTCTTGCTTCTGTTTCAAAAAATTATTCCTATACCTCATAAAAGAACTAGGAATAAGTAATACAGTAACACCAAGAGGTTACCTGGTCAGCCTGAACTGATACTGTGGAAGAACCAATACTGCTTTACAAATTGCAGGGTATTCCTTTATGTGAAGACACAGGTTCGAGTTATAATAAGAGTTTTTGGTAGTGGAGAGACTTATTTTTTTTTGAAGATTTTATTTATTTATTCATGAGCGACAGAGAGAGAGAGAGAGAGAGAGAGAGAGAGGCAGAAACATAGGCAGAGGGAGAAGCAGGCTCTCTGCAAGGAGCCCAATGTAGGACTTGATCCCCGACCCCAGGATCATGCCCTGAGCCGAAGGCAGACGCTCAACTGTTGAGCCACCCAGGTGTCCCTATAATGGAGAGACTTAGATGGAATTGGATGATCCCAAGCTGGTGGGAATCAGGTCAATTTCACACCTCTAATCTCCTGACACACTGATCATCATCACTACCATTGTTACTTTTTACTAAAGTTAAAGCTAGTTGAAGCTAGTTGCCAGACTATGTGTTATTCTATTTAATTGTCAGAAAACCTCTGCAGAGTGGGCACTGATATCCCCATTTCTCAGATGACAGACATAGAGAAACGTAATAGCCCAAATTCTCTTAACCTATACCAGAATCAGGGGAAAGATCAATGCCCTTAGCCTTCCTTAGCAGATTTAAATAGAGGCAAAGATATTCATGGCCCTAAAAAGAGCAGGGGCTCCTAGAAAATTTATTTTTTGTGTGTGTACCTTTAAGGAAAATTGTCTTCTGAGCAGCCAAAATGGACAACTGAGCTCAGCTACATTTGTTTTTCTTCCAGTAGAAAATGCAGATTTACTCCAGTGGGAGAGAGATATGTGAACAGTAATTTATAGAATTTGGTGCACTAGTGGGACTGCTTTCAATCAGAGCTGTTTATGGTGAAAAGAGTCAGGTTATCTGAGCTCTTTTCTTTTTCCCCTCAGCCAAATATCTCACCCATCCATGAGGTGTGCTGCTTGTCCCTTCAGATGTGTCCGGGTCTGTCCACACCAGTACCCCAAGGCCATTTTTGTCCAAGCCACCATCATATTATCCTCAGAAACCTCTTATTGGGCCTGCCTGCCTTTACTTTTACAACTTGAGATCAGTTCTCACAGCAGCCAAAGCAATCTTTTACAAATTAAATCAGATACTACTGATTTAGTAGTGTTCTGATCTTAAAACACTCAAATATCCTGTGTACTGGGCACTCAGTGCTCTTCTTTGCCTGGAAGGCTCTATCCCCAGATCTTTACATGGCTGCTCCTCTTGTTCTTTAGGTATTGGCTCAAATATCACCTTCTCAGAGGTCACCCACCTCAGAGCCTACTCCCTATCCCTTAACCTGCTTTGTTATCTTGCTTTTGAACACCCAGTCTCAATTACCAAGCACAGTGCCTGGCATATGGACATTTAGTAATATTTACAATAATGAATACATAAGTTGCATATCTTCATTGACACCCATGATTTAAGATAAGAGGAAACGAAATGTTCAATGACTAAGGAAAGTTATTATTAATAAATCATCTTTGGAAAGGAAGATTTTGAGAATTTTTTCAAGGAAGATATTTTATATAGGGAAATCAGAAGAGATAATTTTTTATTAGGAATATTATTGTGGGTTAAATTAGCCTCATAAAAATAAAAGTCTGGGCTGGTGACTATTTGGACTTCCTATTTAGAAAGTTGCAATAATAATAACCAAGTGTACATTTATTATTTTATAGTATAAATAGTACTTTGCACATCTTTTAAAAATAACAACTCTATGAAGGAAACAAGTATTCTTCTTTGCATTTTACAGATAAAAAAATTGCAAGAGGCATATAGCTAGTGAGTATCAGGTCACAGCATGGTCGGGTAAAACAGAATACTCAAAGATCCACCTTAAGAGAATATTTTCATTTAAAGCATACTTTGAAAAACGACAGATGGGACACAGAAAGGAAAAACTTCTGTTTAGGGTGGTCTATTAAGTTCCAAAAGGGTGGTGTGTTCAATTCCTAGGGCTGTTGTAAAAAATTACCACAAACTGGGTGGTTTAAAACAGGGGAAATCTATTCTCTCACAATTTGAGAGGCTAGCAGTATAAAATCAAGGTGTTGGCAAGGCTACACTCTTTCTGAAGTCTCTAGCACAGGACTCTTCCTTGCCTCTTCCAGCTTCTGGTGGCTCCTGGCAATCCTTGGTATTTCTTGGCTTGTAGGAACATCACTCTAATATCTGCCTTTGTCTTCACACGATCTTCCCTCTGAATCTGTATATTCTCTCCTCTTCTTATAAGGAAGGACATCAGTCTTTGGATTTAGGGCCCAGATTAATTCACTATGACCTCAACTTGACTAATTACATCTGCAAAGACCCTTTTTCCAAATAAGGTCTTTGGATTCTGGGATTCTGGATGGATATGAATATGGGGGCTGTGGGGGTGGGGGAGGAACACCATTCAACCCACTATAGATAAGTATCAAACTTCTCAGATGCCTCCCTTTCCTATTCACTCTCTTTAAAAGAGTAGGTATCACATTTAATGCAATCCCGATCAAAATATCATCAACATTTCTCACAGAGCTGGAACAAACAATCCTAAAATTTGTATGCAACCAGAAAAGACCCCAAATAGCCAAAGGAATGTTGAAAAAGAAAACCAAAGGTTGTAGCATCACAATTCCAGACTTCAAGCTATATTATAGAGCTGTCTTCATCAAGACAGTATGGTACTGGCACAAAAACAGACACAGATCAATGGAACAAAATAGAGAACCCCAAAATGGACCCTCAACACTATGGTCAATCAATCTCTGATGAAACAAAAAATATTCAATGGAAAAAAGATAGTCTCTTCTATAAATGATGTTAGGAAAATTGGATAGCCACATGCATAGGAATGAAATTGGACCATTTTCTTACATCATACACAAAAATAATCTCAAAATGGATGAAAGACCTAAATGTGAGACAGGAATTCATCAAAATCCTAGAGGAGAACACAGGCAGCAACTTCTATGGCCTTGGCTGCAGCAACCTCTTGCTAGGCACATTCCAAAAGCAAGGGAAACAAAAGCAAAAAATGAATTACTGGTACTTTACCAAGATAAAAAGCTTTTGCACAGCAAAGGAAACAGTTAAGAAAACCAAAAGACAACCTATAGTAAGAGAAGATATTTGCGGGCAGCCTGGGTGGCTCGGTGGTTTAGCACCGCTTTCGGCCCAGGGCCTGATCCTGGAGACCCAGGATAGAGTCCCACGTTGGGCTCCCTGCATGGAGCCTGCTTCTCCCTCTGCCTGTGTCTCTGCCTGTCTCTCATGAATAAATAAAATCTAAAAAAAAAAAAAAAAAAAAAAGATATTTGCAAAGGTCTTATCAGATAAAGGGCTAGTATCCAAAACCTATAAAGAATTTATCAAACTCAACACCCAAAGAACAAAAAATCCAGTCAAGAAATGGGCAGAAGACATGAACAGACATTTCTCCAAAGAGGACATACAAATGATTAACAGACACATGAAAAAATGCTTAACATCACTTGGCATCAAAATCAAAATAACAGTGAGATACTACCTCAAAATGGCTAGAATTAAAATTAACAAGTCAGGAAAGGATAGATGTAACAAATCAGGAAAGCAGAGAAAGGAGAACGCTCTTACACTGTTAGTAGGACTCTCTCCCTCTCTCTGTGTCTCTCACGAATTAAATAAATAAAATCTTTTAAAAGAAGTTGAAAATAGAACTACCCTATGACTCAGCAATTATACTACTAGGTATTTATCCAAAGGACACAAACATAGTGATTCAAAGGGGCACATGCACCACAATGTATAGCAGTAATATCTACACTAGCCAAACTGTGGAAAGAGGACAGTTGTCCACTGACAGACAAATGGCTAAAGATATGGTGTATATACATAATGGAATATTACTCAGCCATCAAAAAGAATTAAATTTTGCCATTTGCCATGATGTAGATGGAACTAGAGGGTATTATGCTAAGTGAAATAAGTCAATCATAGAGAGATAATTATCATATGATTTCATTCATATGTGGACTTTAAGAAACAAAATAGAAAATCATAAGGGAAGGGAGGAAAAATAGAACAAGATGAAATCAGAGAGGGAGACCAATCATAAGAGACTCTTAACTATAGGAAACAAACTGAGGGTTGCTGGAGGAAAAGGATGTTGGGGGATGGGGTAACGAGTTGGTGGGCATTAAGGAGGACATGTGATGTAATGAGCACTGAATGTTAGATGCAACTGATGAATCAATGAACTCTCCTCTGAAACTCATAATATACTATATTAATTAGTTGAATTTAAATAAAATTGAATTTAAAAGAGTACATATCCCTATGTTTGCTAATTGTATTCTGTTCTTTCCCCTTCCAGTGACTCATATCCACTAGCTCTTTTATTCCTGCTCCTTTCCCCATCAGAAATATTTCTTTAACATGCTATGTGAATTAATCACACACACATATGCACACACATGCATCTAGGGTATTAGTAGAGCCTTTCCCAGGGTATGGATCCTAACTATGTTCCCAAAGTCAGACAGTTAGTGTGTATATATATATATATATATATATATATATATATATAACTGTAGTATGTTTGTGTATATATATATATGTATATATATACACACACACACATATATATACTACAATGGATAGTATTCCATTATATATAATATATTAATTATAATAATATATTAATAATATATAATGGAATATTATCCAGCCATAAAAAAGAAGGAAATCTTGCCATTTGCAACAACATGATAGAGCTAGAGTATATCATACTAAGCAAAATAAGCCAGTTAGAGAAAGACAAATACCATATGATTTCACTGATATATGGGAATTCAAGAAATAAAACAAATGAACAAAAGTAAAAAAAAAAAAAAAAAGGAGAGAGACAAACCAAAAAACAGTTTCTTAACTATAGAGAACAAATAGATGGTTACCAGAGAGGAAGTGGGTGGGGGGATGTATTAAATAGGTGATGGGGATTAGGAGTACACTTGTCTTGATGAATACTCAGTAATGTATGGAACTATTGGATCACTATACTGTATATCTGAAACTAATATAGCACTATATGTTAACTTACACTGGAATTAAAAAAAAAGAAAGACAATGTCTTATTTTAGAATCTCTTAATACTGGTCCATTTTGAGGCCATAAGCATTATTTCAAGTGAATGTTTACCACTGTTTTTATAAAGCAGCATCTCATGTTCATAGATATTGTGGTTTGTAAGATCTCTCTTGTTATCTATTTAATTTCCCTGCCCTGGTTATAGAGGAGGTCTCATACCTACAAAGAATCATTTGTACTTTCTTTGCATGTAGCTTGAACTAGCTTGTTGTCTCACTTAATAGGATTATAATCAGTTCATACTGATAGCAAGAGACTTACATTGTTGAATGAAGATTTTTTTGTTTGTTTTCTCTACTAAAAGAAGCTTCTGGATCTCGGAACTTAAAATTCTATCTTCTTTCTTCTTAAAAGGGAAAATTAAAGGGGCGCCTGGGTGTCTCAAACTCCAGAAGTCATAATATAAGGATTCATAACTTCATAATATTAAAATCAAAACCAATTTCTGTATTGCAAAACTCATAATCACCAAAATAAGAGAGAGATGACAGACTGGGAAACTTTGTAATTCATGTCATAGACAAGTTGCTAATTTATATAATGTAAGCATCTGCCTTCCACCCTGGGATTGAGCTGGCCTCAGGCTCCCTGTTTACTGGGGAGTCTGCTTCTCCCTCTGCCTGGGCAACCCCCCCCCACTCTCTCTCTCTCTCTCTCAAATAAATAAATAAATAAATAAATAAATAAATAAATAAAATATTTAAAACAAAAGGAAAATTAAAAAGAAAACATGAAATTATGCCTTTGCACATAGAAGGAATTCAATCAATATTGATTTCATTTGGATATTTGGAGCAATATTTTGATTCAAGTTATACTGTAGGAATAAACACAAATGACATTTGCTCAGTAAGGGAAAAATGGCATTGGAACAGTACCCAACAAATGCACCAAAATAAATTCTAGATGAATTAAAAATATACAAATAGGGATCCCTGGGTGGCACAGCGGTTTAGCGCCTGCCTTTGGCCCAGGGCGCGATCCTGGAGACCCGGGATCGAATCCCACATCAGGCTCCCGGTGCATGGAGCCTGCTTCTCCCTCTGCCTATGTCTCTGCCTCTCTCTCTCTCTCTCTGACTATCATAAATAAAAAAAAAAAAAAATATATATATATATATATATATATATATATATATATACAAACAAAAGCACAACATTACTAGAAGAAATAATGAGAGCATTAAAAAAATAATATGGGAGTGAGAAAAGTCCTTCCTAAAATATGGCACAAACTCCAGAAGTCATAATATAAGGATTCATAACTTCATAATATTAAAATCAAAACCAATTTCTGTATTGCAAAACTCATAATTACCAAAATAAGAGAGAGATGACAGACTGGGAAACTTTGTAATTCATGTCATAGACAAGTTGCTAATTTATATAATGTATAAAAAGCTTATATAAATTAATGTATAAAAGTATAACCTGGGCAGCCCCAGTGGCTCAGCGGTTTAGCGCCGCCTTCAGCCCAGGGCATGATCCTGGAGACCCGGGATCGAGTCCCACGTCGGGCTCCCTGCATGGAGCCTGCTTCTCCCTCTGCCTGTGTTTCTGCCTCTCTTTCTCTCTCTCTCTCTTCTCTCTGTGTATTTTCATGAATAAATAAATTCTTTAAAAAATTAAAATAAAATAAAAGTATAATAACCTAATGCAAAACCAGCAAATAGTTCATAGGAAAAGAAATAAAATGATTTTAAACATATAAAAGCAATCTCACTCACAGTAAGAGAAATACAAATTAAATTCTCACTGAGATACAATTTAATACTGAATACATTGTCAAAACTCCAAAATTATTGATAATACAATGTATTTTTTAAAATATTTATTTATTTATTTATTTATTTATTTATTTATTTATTTATTTATGATAGAGAGAGAGGCAGAGACACAGGCAGAGGGACAAGCAGGCTCCATGCCGGGAGCCCCACGTGGGGCTCGATCCCGGGACTCCAGGATCACCCCTGGGCCAAAGGCAGGCGCGAAACCACTGAGCCACCGAAGGATCCCGATAAGTGGCAAAAAAAAGTTTTTCTACACATTGCTGTTGGGAGTGAAAACTGGCATAATATCTATGGGATTCAATTTTTTAAGATCCATTAAAATGATATGCACATACACTTTGACCTAGCAAGTCCAGTTCTATGAATTTATTCTACAGATATATCTTCACACATGTGAAATAGCATTGTGTCACAACTTCGTAATAGTAAAAGATTAACTACTACCTAAATGTCTATCAGTAGGAGGCAGGTTAAATAAATAATGGTTTAGCCAACAATGGGATATCATGAAGCTATAGAAATGACTGAGGACTCTCCTACACAGAAATTCCTTTTCTGTAATCATTGCAGAAAAATGAAATAGATGACAGGAGAGGTCCAGAAAGATCATAAATACCTATAAATGTGAAATATATATATATTTATATATATATTTACATATATATATAAATAAAAGATGCAGAGCAGGATGCTTAGTGTGTATTGGTGTAAAAATGGGGAGGGGAGTATATGCAGGTATATATTTGCTTGTATATGCATAAAATATATTTAAAAGGACACACAAAAAGTTGGTAACATGGATTGCCTTCGGCAAGGGAACTGAGTAGGTGGGAGACACAGAGAAAGAGTACCTTCTGTACTTTATGAATTCTAAGAATGTATTCCCTATTTAATAAGTTAATTAATTAATTAATTAGAGATATCTCTCACACAGAGACACACCCATAAGCACAGACAAATATCAAACTTCATTTGCTACCACACTCAGGCCTAGAAAGATAAGTAAGTCCCCAGCATGCTACATTTTGGCAACGTTATCAGGCTACTGGGTCTTGAAACTTAATGACACACATGTTATAATTAGGATAATAGAACTCATCAGCCAAATATGTCCATCTCCTGAATTCCTAGCATTTATGCAGATTCACTGAATGAAAAAATTCAAAATTAAGGATAAACTACAGGTGAAACAGTAAATAGCCTTTGTGGATAATCTCAACTATTAATAAAGTAAATATATACATGGTTGTTATACCTGGTAGGCTTGGAGACTTGGTTTCCATCACCGGGCTATGAGCGTGGTAAAGTCACTTAAACTAGGAGAGCTGGCTACCACATTAGTAAATAGAGAGTGTGGACTAGATCTTTTTTTAAAAAAATATTTTATTTATTTAGTCATGAGAGACACAGAGAAAGGGAGAGAAGCAGAGACATAGGCAGAAGGAGAAGCAGGTTCCATGCAGGGAGCCTGATGTGGGACTCGATCCCGGGACTCCAGGATCACGTCCTGGGCCAAAGGCAGACGCTAGACCACTGAGCCACCCAGGGATCCCCTGGACTAGATCATTTTTAATGCTTCTTCCAGGTGCATTTCTCCTACAGGTATAATTGCAACATTCTTTATCAGAGTGTATGGTGACCAAGCTCTGTACTATAGGGTTATGTCTAAGTCTCCAGCTTCTTAGACTGGTGAAGACCCCAGAGAATTCCCCTGCATTCCAGTCTGACCCTTTCCCCTTTGCCTTAAAATATACAAAAATCTTCCCGTTATCCAAAAAACCTTTTGGGAGCCAATAGTTCATCTAACTATCTTACTGTTTCTTACTTCCCTTTATCTGCCAAATTTCTTAAATATAGGGTTTGTACCTGTTCCTTCCATGATTTAAAGAAACTGACATTTCGTTTGTCTCTCTTATCAAGGTGCAATTCACATTACATAAAGTTAATCTTTTAAAGCACAACTCAGAGCAGCCCGGCTGGCTCTGGGCAGCCTGGGTGGCTCAGGGGTTTAGCACCGCCTTCAGCCCAGGGTATGATCCTGGAGACCCGGGATCAAATCCCACGTCAGGCTCCCTGCATGGAGCCTGCTTCTTCCTCTGCCTGTCTCTCTCTCTCTTTCTCTCTTTCTCTGTGTCTCTCATGAAAAAATAAATAAAATCTTTCAAAAAAAAAAAAAGCACAACTCAGTGACATTTAGTACATTCACAGTGCTGTCTAAGCAACACCTCCATCTAGTTCTAAAATATCCTCATCACCTTCCATCAGACCTCATGCCGATTAAGTAGGTACTCCTTACTCCTTCCTTCCCTCAGTCCCTGGCAATCATTTTCTATCTTTATGAACTTAACTATTTTGGATATTTCATATAAATATATAAATTGAACATGACGACCTATGTAACCTATGGCGTCTGGATTATTTTACTTATTTGTTATTTGAATATGCTGACTCATTCCCTTCACAGGTTCTTTGTACTTACTGGTCCTTTTTGGAATGCTCATTACCCAGATCTTTGCATGGCTGTTTCTTTCACATCATTCAGGTCCTCTGACCACTCTGGTTAATAGATTCACCCAATCATAGTCTGTTTCACATTATCCCATCATATCTTCTTCATTGAACTTAACCATTCTGAAATTTTGTTTATATTTTCTTATATTCTCTTCTAAAATGTAGCTCCTGCTTGCATCATCTGTTGCTATGTGACTTGTACTTGGCAAATAGTGACTGTTAAATATTTGCTGACTGATGAATAATTGCACTACGGTTGTGTCAAATACTAAAATGATGGTATGTTTAAGGCACAGTGTTGACTCCAAGAAGGGAGACATCCTAGAGGGGTTCTGTATGAGTGCCTTGACATTTGTGAATGTCTGGCTTCTAGTTTTCTACTTCCATGCCCACCTTCACATTTATCATAATCATGTCTATACCCCAAACAGATGTGTCCCATGTATATTCCTTTATTTCCAACTACCTAGTGGAAATTTCCAATTTATCATTCCCCAGCCCCAGCTGATCTCTGCAATTTTTTTTTTCTGCAAACTTAGGATTTTAGGGCCTGCTCTAACCATTCTGTCCTCTTCATCTCTGACATCCATCCTGGCAATCAGTTTCTTCAATATTTCTAGTGTTGTATTCCATTCCCTAAGAGAATCAATTGATTTATCCAGATTCCAAACATATCAGAGTTAGCATATTGTGATCCTCAATAAATATGGCTTCCCCTTTACCATTGCCTAGCCACATTTCCCTTATATCTATATAAGGCCTTTGCTGACCATTGCTGTTCTCATTTATTTGTCCCTCATCTGACCTCCTGAAGTCCGTATCTGTACTTCTCTTTTTGATCCTTAACAAATATGATCTTGTTTAAATGAAAATTACTCACTGATTTATTCCAATAGAACAGAAAATTCTTGAAGTGTAGGTTGTTTAAAAATTTTTAAATAATATACACAGCCTTGTGCCCAGAGCTATGTGCATATCATACACACATAAGTAATATCTTAATGATAAATAAATATGGTTATTAAGAAACTACGACAGAAACTCTTGTGGGCTAGGAACAGGTTTCCAGAGAGGCTGAAAATAGAGATGATTGGTATCTTGGCTTCCTATACATCTATTTTGCAGTATTCCCAAAACTGGCTGCATATTAGAATCACATGGGAAGTTTACCAATGCCAGGGACTCAAAGAGATTCTAACTTAGCTGGTCTGGTTTGGAGTATTAGTGTTCTGTGGAAACTCCCTATGTAATTCCAATGTATAGAACTACTGGGTGGGCAGCCCGGGTGGCTCAGTGTTTTGGTGCCACCTTCCTCTGGGCATAATCCTGGAGACCTGGGATCGAGTCCCACTATGGCTCCCCCGAGGAGCCTGCTTCTCCCTCTGCCTGTGTCTCTGTTTCTCTCTCTCTGTATCTTTCATGAATGGATGAATAAAATCTTAAAAAAAAAAAAAACTACTGGGCAAGACTTTCAGAACTTACCACGTTCTATAAATATCTAATTATATATTTCCATCATACTTTTTTTTTCTTGAGTCTGTGGGGTTTTTGTATGACATATTCAGATATTATGTCAAATCACTATACAACCCACTCAGTACAGCAGGAGTACTGCTGAAATGGGAACTTTCAGTTTAGAATAATCTCAATATGGAGTGTTTGGGGAAAACAGTCAGACAGAGAAGGGCAGACACTATTTGTTGGCCATTTAATGACGTGTACTACTTTTTTTCTTGGCTTATAAAGTCCATATTTTGTTCAGGTGACGATGTTCTTTCCTCAGAGGATGGATCATGATTGCCTAAACTCATTTGGCAATCCCATTGTCCTTTCTTTGGTTTTCACCTTCTCAGCCACTGAAGCTGAGGTGACTGAAAAAGTCATAGCCAAAGATAATTTTGTGCAAGTCTACTGATGGGCTACTAATAGTTGGATTTCTAAAAAAAAAGAGACTGGGGATCCCTGGGTGGTTCAGGGGTTTAGTGCCTGCCTTTGGCCCAGGGCGTGATCCTGGAGTCCTGGGATCAAGTCCCACATCAGGCTCCCTGCATGGAGCCTGCTTCTCTCTCTGCCTCTTGCCCTCTCTGTGTCTCTCATGAATAAATAAATAAAATCTTTAATTAATTAATTAATTAATTAATTAAAAGACTGGGCTTATGTGTGCCACCTATTTTCATTTCCTTTCCTGACTGTATACTTTCTCAGTCATCACCACTGAGTAGCAAGCACAGAGACAAAAGCCAATATACTAAAGATGGTAGAACAGGACAACAAGGTTTTGAGTTAATGATAATAATATTCTGGAGTATTTGAAACTACAAATGTCCTAATATCCTCTTACTATGTGAGAGTAAATGTTTCTCTTATATACTCAACTAATAAAAGTTGAGTTTTTTGTTATTTGCTGCCAGAAGTATTCCAAGGTGTCTTAGTCTGCTTGGGCTGCCATAACAAAACTATAGATCTATGATCTAAACAACAGAAATTAATTTTCTCACAATTCTGGAGGCTAGAAGTCCCAGACCTAGTTCCAGCAGGGTCAGTTCCTGGTAATGATTCTCTTCCTGGCTTGAGCTGGCTGCCTTCTCACTGTATCTTCACTGCCTTTTCTCAACGTGTATGTGGAGAGAGAGAACAAGCTCTCTTGTGCTGCTTCTTATAAGGACATAAATCTCATCATGAGGAATCTACCTTTGTGACCTCATCTAAGCCTAATTACCTCCCAAAGGTCCCATCTCCAAATATCATCATATTGGAGGTTAGGATTTCAAATAAGGAACTTTGGGGTGGGGGAAAACAAATATGCAGTCCATATACCAATTGTTAAAAAATTCCTCTATTCACATATAGGAATATCATTACCCTATGACCATGCTCAAGGTAAAAGAAAAGCCTGTTGTACGTTTTTATTTATTATTTATTTATTTATTTATTTATTTAATTCATGAGAGACAGAGAGAGAGAGACAGAGAGAGAGAGGTGGAGGTATACGCAGAGGGAGATGCAGACTCCATGCAGGGAGCCTGATGTAGAACTCAATCCTGGGACTCCAGAATCACTCCCTGAGCCAACGGCAGACGCTCAACCGCTGAGCCATTCAGGAGTCCCAACCTGTTGTATGTTTTTAATGGCTTTCTTCAGGGTTTGATTGAAAATTATAGAATTATCATAGAGGAGATCATGTAACACATAAAATGTGGCAAAAATACAAAATATACTCCCTCAAAGCTACAAAACAATTACAAAAGTAAAAATTATCTATTTATTTGCTAAATATTCACTGAATGCCTACTGTGCATTGTGCATCTGAGGGATTTAAAGGTGAGAATATCAGGATTCCAGTCTTGTATACTCTATCAGGCAAGATAAGAGAAACATGAATGACTGATGAAGAAAGAGTATAATACTCACCCTATAGAGATACAAAGTGTTGCAGAAGTTCAGTGTTAGGAGAAAGAATTTCATTGAAGAGGTCAGATTTGGCATGTCTCTTAATTTAGTAGGAGAATCTCTATAGAAACCAGATGTGAGAGATGCCTGGGTGGCTTAGTGGTTGAGCATCTACCTTTGGCTCAGGTCATCATCCTGGGGTCCTGGGATGGAGTCTTGCATCAGGCTCCTCCTACCTGTCTCTGCCTCCCTCTCTCTCTCTCTCTCTGTGTCTCTCATGAATAAATAAGTAAAATCTTAAAAAGAAAAAAAGAAACCAGATGTGAACTTTTAAAGTGAGCCACATGAATACATTTTCTCATCTGCTTTGGGGCACTTTCTCTCAGAACTGATTCCCTTGCTGAAAATGGGTAGCTGATCAACTTAGTCATGAATCTGAGGCTAAGTAATCCTGCCCTTGCTGATGAAGAAGAATTACTAACTGCCTGAAGGAAAGGTTTCACTTTTATCTAGGGTCCTAACATTTTTAGGCTAATATGATATTATTTAGGAACCTGGCAAAATAATTAACCCACAGCTTGTGTTAATACATTTATAAAACATAAAATCCTTGTTTACTTTGTCACCAGATCCATCGTCAGTACCCTTGACTATTGGACACATTGGTGCTTCAGTCTTTCATGAACTGTTGGGAAAACTGCTAGAATTATGAAGGTCAATAAATTGTTTGGCCCTTTAAAGAGAGCTAATGGAAACTTGTGACAATCTAGATAATATAGTCTCTTCCAAACTTTCATTCATCTCTACCATGTACACCAATGTTATTCCAGCCAGCCCACTTCTACATTTGTAGAACCCATGGTGAGAGCTTAAATGGAGGTCTACATACCATATGTCTAAATATTTAAAAGTTACATGTCAAATGGCTCCATGAAACAGGTTCCACCTTCCTACTCTGACAAATCTATACCTTCATTAACATCCCAGAAGGAAAACAAAACAAAAAAAACATCCTAGAAGGCCAAGTTCTAATAAGGAGTCCTCAGACTTTAGAGGAGAACTCCTGCTTGGGGAGTTAGCTCACAGCCTCCAGACCCCAACCCCATTTCCCTGTTCTTACCACCCTGGTTTCGTCTCTCACTATGAATGGTTTCACGTACACATGTGGGAACATTCTGCCTAAACATATGACATTCATTCCCCACTCCTGCAAAGTCAACCCTTGGGCTTGGTAGTGTAGACCAAAAGGATGGCCCCAGGAAAAAGTCTTGTGCAGGTCCTGGAAGTGCACTTAAAATTCGTTGTAGAGTGTGGTCTAGCGGTGGGGAGGGGTGCTGAGTGATAGTAGGTACCCTCTCATGATCTCATGGACTCCTCAAACAGTGGGAAGGGATGAGGTGCAGCCAAGGTAAAGCCAGAGCAGAGTCCTCTAATATGCTGCACCCCAGCACTTCTTTCTCTGTGGCTTGTTAGCAGTGAGAATTTGTGTGAGTTCTTTGAACTATATGGGCCTTAGTTTCCCAATCTGTATAAGGGATCATAAAGCTCTGCTCCTGCTTCTACATCAAGGTTGTTGAAAGGTCTAAATAAATTTAACAATGTATGTACAAGTGCTTTGTAAAGGTGCTATATATACTAGTAATGTGTTGTTATTATGCTGCTTTGTTTGCCTGTTTGTTTTGCATTGTACCATGTACTAAATCAAAGGGCAAAGCAGCTGCCTGCTGTGCACATGCTCTCGTGTTCTCATTAACATACAACCGAAGAAGCAGATATGGAGAGTGGATGACAAAGGAGGCAAAGGTTATTAAATATCCTTCAGATTTTATGTTTCCTAAACATGGTGCCTGCATCCTCCAGGTCCAGATTGATTTCTCTAAGACTTTGAGTTTGTGGACATGTGCTAATTTGCATGGTTCATCTAGGCGCCCAGATTGATGGCAGGTAAGGGACATTACTCTTCAGCTGTAAAGCAGGATAACTCCTGCATTAAACAGGAGGCAGGCTGATATCTCATCGGTTCAGCCGGCACAGAATATGCAGCGTACCTTTGTGGCAGAAGCAGGCTACTACTGAACGAGCGGGGTGTGCCGGAGAATGAATTACACCCTGAGCTTCTGCATCCATAAAAATGAGGCCGTTCTGGGGTCAGGCGGGTGGGTGATGTGTCATGGAGGCAGGTTAAACTGATTCGACCCTCTGGCTCCCTGATTTGAAGCTGACAAAAGGGGCTGTGCTGTGGCTCTGGGCTCAGAATGATCTTACTATTGTCTCTGGCCATTTTGAACCAGGGAAGACTCTGGATTTCTCTTTCTTAGAATTATCTTTTCTTTCTTCTTTAAAAACAAAACCAAAAAAAAAAAAAAAAACCCTCATTCCTATCTGTACAGAAATCCAAATCAGTGTTGCTCTCAGGGTAGAGATTTTGGTATGTTTGGGGCAAAACTCCCATAATCTTTATCTCCTTTTAGCATCTAACTAAGTAGAACAAATTGTGCTATTTCTGTTTTTTTTTTTTTTTTTTGCTTTTCAAAAGCAATTACTTTCTTGTCATTTTTAGACATGCAGGCAGAAGAGTCTGCCTTGATTACCCATCCTTGCTCCCCTCCCCCTTTCAAGTCCTCAGGCTTGCTAGGGAAGGATTCAATTAAATGAAGTGTCAATGGATCTACAATGGTTTCAGGTCAGAGACGTCAGTAAAAAGCTGCAGAGCTGTGCTGCCCCCGTGTATGTAAATGTATATATTTATACCAGGGATGTCAACTTTCAGGACTCTCCTCCTCTGCTCTTCCCTGATCAAAGATGATTGCTGAGGCAATTACTGCAAAGGAAAAGAAAATCAGGGCCTCTCCTTCATCCTTGTGCTGTCAGAGTTTAATTGCTTGGAATAATGGAGCAGGAGTCCCTTCCCTTTGCACACGGCCACACTTAGGCACACACAAACTTTCACGCATGGCTGTGCTAGGACACAAATACACTCGATGGCAATGCAGGAAAACATGCATGTGCCCACTAGTTCTGATGCACATACATGTCCACAGGGCTACCTGTACCACAAAGAAAAACACTGCACACTCTGGCTAATTCAATAAAAGCAATGCATAGTACCTGACTCACAGCAAAAACCATGTTATTATCTTCTTTATGAAAGACTTAACAATTTTTATTCCCTTACCAAAAGAGAGAGAGAGAGGATAAAGTGAGAAGTCATAGCAACAAAATACACAAATAGTTCAAACTGCTTTTGTTGTTTAATTCTTCTGTACATACTGTCACAGAAGTCCTAGGTCTCTGCACAAACACTTCACATGTTAAAACCCCTCTCAGACCCTTTTTGCTTTGTGTAGGCAGTTACAAGAACAAGTTGAGTATTCCATACTATTTCCTGTGTTCTAGGCTATTCTGTTTTGTTCTCCTAAGACATGGAGAGGGATTCTAGCTTGCATCAACAAATACAAGGAATGACATTCAGAGATTTTGAGCTTTCTCTCTGATTAGTTCTGCTGTGTCCAGGCACTAGGAGTGCATGCAGCTTTAAGTGACGGAAAATTCCCGGTCAAGTGCACAACACAGGCTCTAAAGCATCCATATAGTAGATACAGTTTTTCATTTCCGGCTCCTTGGGGCTGTGAGCTTTTAAATATTATTATTTGGTCTAATTAGTTCCTCCTTCAATGGCAAGAGAATAAAGACAGGGAAAAAAATACTCTCACTAACCCTGTCATCAACACAAAGACAAGCTACAGATACTTGGCTTTGTGTTATAATCACTGAAAGTTTTCCTTTTTCTTTTTTATGGATTAAATTGTTGAGGCTGTGTGCATGAAGCACATGTCCATCCTTTCTAGAACATTTGAGAATAAACACAGCTTTTCAGAAAAAAGGATAGATTTTTTCCCCCCACAGTTGTGATTGTTGAAATTAAGAAAAAATTTTTCTGAAAATTTCAGAAAAGTTATGGTGTTAGGTAACAAAATGCAGGCCAAAAAGGATTCCAAAGCACCTTGTTTTATAGGTTTGGAGATAAATGTGACTATGTGGGAGGGCCCCACGAATATGCCAAATATTACAACTAACCCCTAATAACGTCTCTGATATTTTTGTTTTCCTTGTTCTGGTTCCTAACTGAACTCTGAGCTTGGATTATATATTTCTGATTCTCTTCTCTAATGGCTCCTAGTGCCTCTTTACAAACGTCTGCAACTCAGGTTGCAGCCTTCCTGCTGCACTGATGCTAATGAGCTCAAACTCTGCCCAACCCTCTATGTTAAGTCTAATAAGAGAGGCAGAAACATAAACCGACAGTTAGGATATAGGATAAAGGCCGTGATAAACGTGATGGGAGAGTACCCAGGAGAGGCACAAAACCTATTTGGGAGGGGAGGAAAAGACACGGGATCCTGTTCTGGTGGAGAAGACTCTTGGGTCAGAATTAGCCAGCAGGGTATTAGTTGTACTGGCCGCCTCAGCCAAAATCACCTTGCATTTGAAATTAATCTTTCAAGTGATTTAATCTCTTTAACCCTCATTTGATGGGAAGACCAATTCCCTTTTCCAGAGTTTTGTAAACTCCTAGGTTCAAGTGGCTTACAGTCCAGCTCCTATTGCATATTCAACGTCACAGGCGTTAAACATCTTTTGGTCTGTTCCTTCCCTAGACTGTATCAATCCCAGTGTGGTACCTGATGCTACATAAGTACTTGGCACTTGATTTGTATACACAACCTACACAGGGTATTTTTGTGAACACTCTGAACTTTGGAAGGATGGGGATTTTCCATTATCATATTTTTAGTTCTTTCTTGGTTTTCCAACTTCTTGCCTTTCTTTTCTGCAGCTCCTTCTCTCAGACCCTCCCTCAGCGACTCAGTGGTGCTACTTCATTATGGCAACCAATAGTGTTCTTTGTCTCTTTTACTTCTCCAGCCTGCCTCTGTACATCCAATGTGCATATTCTCTATCCTTTAGAAGTGCACTTAAGTATGTACACACACACACACACACACACACACTCCCTTAGCAGAGGCTTTGAAATGATAGAATTTTCCTTCTTCCTCCTCTACTTGTCTCTGCAGAGACGGATTTCCTCATGCTGAGGATTATGGAATCTCTCCTCATTACCTCCCCAACAAGGTCAGGTCATTCCACAAATAGTTACTATGCATCAACAGTGCCTGGCTTTGTTTTATAGGCATTGGGGACACAGCAGAAAACAGAGTCCTTGCCCCTACAGGGACAGCATTAGTTTCTAAAACAATTTCCCCATTTTTCCAGTAGGTAAAATGTATTTAATAAATGTTGCTGAATGAGAGTTCTCACTTAACTTTCTTCTGCTGCCTTGTCTCTTTTTACTCCACCACCCTTGTGTTTCAGTCTACTGTAGACTCCCCAAAGGCCACCAGTCCATTCCTGCTACTTGAACTCTGCAAAGAGTATTTTTAAAGCTAACATTTATTGTGTTCTTCTCATGAGCTTTGCAAAGTGCTTTATATTCATTCTTTCATGTAATCCTCACAAAAACCCAATGAAGTAAATAATATTAGTTTCATTTTATAGATGAATAAACAGGAGCTTAAAGCAGTTATGGGTTTTTTTTTTTTTTCTCTATAGCTGGTCTCTACCTATTAAAATCCTACCCAGTCTTAATATCCAATTCCAAATCACCTGCTTTCTCCCACCTTTGAAATTTCACATCACTATGTTTCAGCTCTGACTAACCTAATTTACTAATGTATTAAAGATACATTTTTTTTTACTATTAGACTATAAGTTCCTTAACAGTAAGGGGTGGACACAAAACATACTTGGATCTATTCTTTTCCCTACATAAGGAAGCATCGGTATATGTTTTTGAATTAATTTAAATTAAATAATCATAGCAAATGGCTTATCTCAAAAAGGACCTGAAGGTCACTTGAATTATCTGTATCTGTGAGGAAGTTCAAAATACTGCTCCAGGGACACCTGGATGGCTCAGTGGTTAAGTGCCTGCCTTCAGCCCAGGGCATGATCCTGGAGTCCCGGGATCAGTCCCGCATTGGGCTCCCTGCATGGAGCCTGCTTCTCCCTCTGCCTGTGTCTCTGCCTCTCTCTCTCTCTCTCTCTCTCTGTCTCTCATGAATAAATAAATAAATAAATCTTAAAAAAAATACTGCTCCAGATAGAGCCAGAATTTTGAAATAATTTTAAATATTATATAATATCTGCATAGTGTGAATTAACATGGCTCCAAACTATTTGAGACCATTCTGTTCTATGGCAGGAATAAAATAACACTGTAGAAGTCAGAAAACTAAAAACAAAAGTTAAACCAATTTCAGACTCACTAAATAATGTGAGGGCTTACAGCTGCTACTGTAAACAACTTGATCACGTTTTCAGAACAGGTAAATTTTGTACATTACCTAAGTCAGACTTAGTTAGAAAAGAGACCCTGTTCCAGGTGCTCAAGGTCTATATTTGGTGCATCCAAAGACAGTGATTATCTGTGCATGTGTCTGATTTTCTCTTTGTTCACTGATGGTGAATCTATGATAAAATGTTTTCTCAAGGGTCACCAAGAACCCATATAGATTTCCACTATAGGTAAAGACTAGAAGGAATTACAGGTGTCAAATCCATTTTTTTGTGGTAAAGTTAAAATCTGTCTATGTCTCCCTCGTGTCACATAATTAGTATTTATTTTATACAGCTGCAGATAGCAGGTAGGATAGATAGATACCACTGCCTCATATAGGTGAAGATATGAGGAAATAAAAGTAAAAAAGAAAAGAGAGACTGGGCTCCTAGAATAGAAGAATATTAAATGGAAGTGGTAGGATATGGACTGTAGGACTTAATAAAGAGAATATAGTTCATTTTTACTGAGGCTATTACTCATTTCAAAAAAACGGCTTTGCCTCATTGATTTTCACTGGTCATTGAGTCATCTATTTGCTGGCTGGTGCTTTGGTTCTTTTTTTTTTTTAATGTCTTTATTCAGCTGCTTTGAACCTCTGCAATTTTGTATTACGTGTTGCACTAATCAAATGCCAAATCGAGCAATGTTTTCATTATGAAGATGTGGTTAAAACAGTCTCATAAAAAGGATGTAATTTGTATGCAGTCAGGAAAAAGCTTCCACGGAAGATTTCTCAACCATACAGGTGATGACCTTTAGGAAGAGTATTCAAGACTTCCTAGCAAGTTTTCAGAATATCTTAACCTCGGTGTGTGCTGGGTACTTTCCATTTGCCCTTCCAGATTTACTCTACATCCTTCTTCACCTGGTTTGTGCTGAGGCTGACCTTTATGAACTATATTAACTGGCCCCCTTGCCTCTGGCTTCCACTGGTTCAGCTAAATGGGATCAGTGGGAAAAAGGAGATCCACTCCCTCTCTGAAGATCAGTGGAGGGTAGCTGTGTTCTTTGGACATTGCAAATCTTCCCAAATGTCCTCTCTATACAACTCTCTCTCCTTCCTCACCTCCAAGGTTGGGGTGTTAACAGGTCCCCTATTCTGTTATTATGTTATTAGCTTCAGGACACTGCATTATTTCTTGCTATTTCTTTTCTTTCTTTCTTTTTTTAATTTTTCTTTTTTTTTTTTTAGTGTAAATTTGTGTTTCAGCCCATTTAAAAAAATTCTTTATTTAAATTCAGTTTAGTTAACATATACTGTATTATAAGTTACCGGGTAGAATTTAGTGATTCATCAGTTGCATATAACATCCAGTGCTCATTATATAAAGTGCCCTCCTTAATGCCTATCTCCCATTTACCCCTTCCCACCCACCTCCCCTCCAGCAAACTTCCATTTGTTTCCTAGAGTTCAGCATCTCTTATGCTTTGCCTCCCTCTCTATTTTCATCTTATTTTTCCTCCCCTTTCCCTATGTTTATCTGTTTTGTTTCTTAATTCCACATATGAGTGAAATCATCTAGCATTTGTATTTCTTTGACTGACATATTTCACTTAGCCCTCTGGTTCCATCCATGTCATTACAAATCGCAAGACTTCATTCTTTTTAATAGCTGAGCAATAGGCCATTGTGTGTGTGTGTGTGTGAGCATGCATGCACACACACGTTTCTTCCTTATCCATTCATCTGTTGATGGACATCTGGGCTCTTTCTATATTTTGGCTCTTTATGGACATTGCTGCCATAAACACGGTGTAAATACCCTTTGAATCACTATGTTTGTGTCCTTTGGATAAATACCTAGTAATGCAATTGCTGGTTTGTAGGGTGATTCCATTTTTAACTTTTTGAGGAATCTCCATACTGTTTTCTGGAGTGGCTGTACTAGCTTGCATTCCTACCAAAAATGTAAGAAGGTTCCCCTTTCTCCACATCCTAGCCAACATCCATCCTTTTCTGACTTGTTAATTCTAGCCATTCTTATTGGTGTGAGGTTGTATCTCACTGTAGTTTTTATTTAGATTTCCCTGATGTCAAGTGATGTTGAGCATTTTTTTCACGTGTTTTTTGGCCACGCGTAGGTCTTATTTGGAGAAATGTCTGTTCATATCTTCTGCCCATTTCCCAACTGGACTTTTTGTTTTGTGGGTGTTTAGTCTGACAAGTTCTTTATAGATTTTCAATACTAGCTCTTTATCTGGCATGTCATTTGTGAATGATGTTGCCTTTTGCTTTTATTGTTTCCTTTGCTACACAAAAGCTTTTTATCCTGATGAAGTCCCAATAGTTCATTTTTGCTTTTGTTCCCTTTGCCTCTGCAGATGTGTCTAACAAGAAGTTGCTGTGGCCAAGGTTAAAGAGGTTGCTGGTGTAAGAAAATGATCCAGTTTCATTCTTCTGCATGTGGCTGTCCAATTATTCCAATACATTTATTAAAGAGATTTTTTTTCCATTGGATGTTTTTTCCTGCTTTGTCGAAGATTAGTTGACCACAGAGTTGAGGTCTCTGGATTCTCTATTCTGTTTCATTGATTTATGTGTCTGTTTTTGTGCCAGTACTATACTGTCTTGATGATGACAGCTTTGCAATATAGCTTGAAGTCTGGAATTGTGATGCCACAAGCTTTGGTTTTCTTTTTCAACCCCCCTTTGGCTATTCAGGGTCTTTTCTGGTTGCATACAAATATTAGGATTGTTTGTTCTAACTCTGTGAAAAAAGTTGACGGTATTTTGATAGAGATTGCATTGAATGTATAGATTACTTTGGGTAGCATAGACATTTTAACAATATTTGTTCTTCCAATCCATGAGGATGGGATGTTTTTCCATCTTGTTGTGTCTTCCTCAATTTCTTTCATAAATGCTCTATGTTTTCAGAGTACAGATCCTTTATTCCTTTGGTTAGGTTTATCCCTAGGTACCTTATGATTTTGGTGCAATTGTAAATTGGGTTGATTCCTTGATTTCTCTTTTCTGTTACTTCATTGTTAGTGTATAGAAATGCAACTGATTTCTGTGCATTGATTTTATATCCTGCAACTTTGCTGAATTCTTACATGAGTTCTAGCAATTTTTTGCTGGAGTCTTTTGGGTTTTTTATATACAACATCATGTCATCTGTGAAGAGTGGAAGTTTGACTTGTTTGTTGATTTGGATGCCTTTTATTTCTATTTGTTGTCTGACTCCTGAGGCTAGGACTTCCAGTACTATATTGAGCAATAGTGGTGAGACTGAACAACCCTGTCATGTTCCTGACCTTAGGGAAAAAACTCTCAGTTTTTCCCTGTTTAGGATGATATTTACTGTGGGTTTTTCATATATGGCTTTTATGATATTGAGGTATGTTTCCTCTATCTCTACACAGTGGAGTTTTTATCAAGAAAGAATGCTGTATTTTGTCAAATGCTTTTTTTGCATCCGTTGAGAGGATCATATAGTTCTTTTCCTTTCTTTTATTAAAGTGGTGTATCACATTGATTGATTTGCAGATGTTGAACCAGCGTTGCAGCCCAGGAATAAATCCCGCTTGGTCATGGTGAATAATCCTTTTAATGTACTATTGGATCCTATTAGCTAGTATCTTGGTGAGAATTTTTGCATCCATGTTCATCAGGGATATTGGTCTGTAATTCTCCTATTTGGTGGGGTTTTTGTCTGGTTTTGGGATCAAGGTAATGCTGGCCTCATAAAAAGAGTATGGAAGTTTTCCTTTCATTTCTAATTTTGGAAACAGTTTCAGAAGAATGAGTATTAATTCTTCTTTAAACTTTTGGTAGAATTTCCCTGGAAGCCATCTGGCCCTGGACTCTTGTTTGCTGGGAGATTTTTGATTACTGGTTTGATTTCTTTGTTGATGGGTCTGTTTAGCTTTTCTATGTCTTCTTGTTTCAGTTTGGTAGTTTATATGTTTCTAGGAATTTGTCCATTTCTTCCACATTGCCTAATATGTTGGCATATAATTGTTCATAATGTTCTTTTATAACTATTTGTATTTCTTCAGTATTGGTTGTAGTATCTCCTCTTTCATTCATTATTTTATTTATTTGAGTCCTTTCTCTTTTCTTTTTGATAAGTCTGGCCAAAGGATTATTGATCTTATGAATTCTTTCAAAGAACCAGCTCCTAGTTTTGTTGATCTGTTCTACTGTTTTTTTTTTCCTCTTTCTATATCATTGATTTCTCTCTAATCTTTATTATTCCTCTTCTCCTTCTGGATTCAGGCTCTATTTGTTATCCTTTTTCCAGCTTCTTTAGCTGTAAGGTTAGGTTGTATATTTGAGACTTTTCTTATTTCTTAGGAAGGCCTGTATTGCTATATATTTTTCCTCTTAGGATCACCTTTCAGATAGCCAAAGGGGTGATGAAAGAAAAAAAAAAGCAAAGCTGGTGGCATCAGAATTCCAGACTTCAAGCTATATTACATTATATCACTTTTCAGATCCTAAAAGATCTGAACTGCCGTGTTTTCATTTTCATTTGCTTCCATGTATTTTTAAAATTCTTCTTTAATTTCCTAGTTGACCCTCCTTTGCTATTTCTTGCACCTGTGCCAAAATATTTATAAGGAGTTGCTTAGGTAAGCCCACCTTAAATTCTTACTCTGAGTATGACAACTGTTTATTGATGGGACCTTGATTGATATTACTCAGGTTTTATCTAAATGTAATTTCTACTATTCGACCTGGTCCCTCTATTCCAATCAGAACAGCCTGACTGGTATATCTAACCCAGCTTATATTACTCTCTTTCTGGAATGCTTCTCTCTTCCAATCCAGGCTTAACAATATCTTAAGATCCAATTCAGAAATCAACCCCTATCCATTAACTAATTCCAAAGCAAAATTACTAATCTTTCCAATGTTACTCTAGGCTCTCCATTCTATCATCACTAGACATCTACATCTTTAGGTGTTCTATATATGGATGAGTATTTGCATTTGTTCTTTTCAGTGAGAGTATAAACTCAAAGAAGTTCAGAGTCTATATTCTGCTTTTAGATTTATTAACTCATTAAAGGGTTTTTGTGCTAACTATACACTAGGCACCGTTCTTCCGGGCTAGAGCAGCAAATACATAAGGCAAAAATCTTTGCCCTCTTGGAGCTTATACTATAAAGGAGGTGAAAAAAGATATGATGACAAATTAGTAAAAATTTTAGTACATTAGGTAATGATAAGGGCTAAGGAGAAGGAAATAAATCAAGGAAGAACAGAAAACTTTGGTAGAGGGGCACCTGGGTGGCTCAGTGGTTGAGCGTCTGCCTTTGGTTCAGGTCATGATCCCCAGGTCCTGGGATTGAATCCCGCATCAGGCTCCCTGCAAGAAACCTGCCTCTCCCTCTGCCTGTGTCTCTGCTTCTCTCTGTGTGTGTCTCTCCTGAATAAATAAATAAAAATATTTTTTAAAAAAATTGGTGGAAAAGGATTGACATTCTACTTAGGGTGGTCAAGGATGATGTCACTTAGAAGTTGACTAAATGGAAAATACCTATATAGATAGTCAGAGGAAGAGCATTCCACGCACAGGAAACAGAAAATACAAAGATTATGAGGCAGGACCATTCTATTCATCAAACAGAAGGAGGTTTGATGACTGGAGTGGGAGAACCACAGAGAGAATAGTAGAAGATGAGGTCAGAAAGGCATCAGATCCTAGTGGTATTCACATAATAGTTATTCATCAAATTCAAGCATTTTAGAATTGGAAGGAAAAATGGTTTGAAAGAACCATCAGGATGCCAAAAATGAAAGTAACGTAAAAAAAAAAAAAATCCCAGGAGATATTGCCAACAATCAGAGGTCTCTTCTTTCCCTCCTCTAAGGCTTGCATGTATTTCAAGCACCTGTCCCTCCTGCTGTCTCTTTTCTCTACCAGTATTAGAAGTGAAAGCATACCAAAAGTATGGATTATCTGCAGACCCCTTATGACTTTTTTGGGAAATAACAGCTTCAATCAAAGTAGAATACTCAAGTGAAAAATACCATCAACCCAATAGAAAATTAGGTAAAGTGCATGACCAGACAGTTCACAGAAAAAAAAAATTTTTTGGCTGAAAGAACAGCAAGTGCAAAGCTCAAAAACAGAGGTGTGCTTGGCATATTTGAGAAACAGAAAGGAGGTTGGTGTGGCTGAAGTGCAGTGAGGATGGGGAAAAAGAGTGGAAAATGAGCTCAGAGAGGTAGCCAGGGACTATATAATGTGAGACCACTTAGAGCCATGCAGGCCATGTAAGGACTTATATTTTATTCCAAGAGTAATGACTCATTAGAGGAATTTGGACATAGAATACCATTATCTGATCTATAATATAAAAGACCAATTTTGACTACTACGTGGAGAAAGGAACATAGGGGAGGCAAACGTGGAAACAGAGATGTCAGTTAAGAAGGTATCAGACCATGTAAGTGAGAAATGATGGTGGTTCAAACTGGAATGGTAGCTGCAGAGGTGGTTGAAAGAATCATAATTAGAATACATTTTGTTGGTGAACCAAGACTTGCTGATAAATTAGATATGGGTGTGAAAGAGAAGAGTCAAGAAGATTTATGGCCCCAGCCATTCAGTAGTGCCACTTACTAGGGCAGAGAATACTCATCATACTTATAATTAGATGACAATTTGTGTGATATTTTGATTCAGTGGTTCTTGGCTGCAGATGTTTTCCCCCTGAAGAACATTTGGAGATTTCTCAAGACATTTTTGATTGTCATAATTGGGAAAGAGGTGTTGTCTTATACTGTTCAGGTTGCTATAACAAAATACCAGATACTGGGTAGCTTAAACAATATAAACTTTCTTCTCATGGTTCTCAAGGTTGGGAAGTCCAAAATCAAGGTGCCAACAGATTTGGTGTCTGGTAAGGACCTGTTTCCTGGCATATAGACAGCCACTTTCTTGTTGCACGCTCACGTGACCTTTCCTTGGTACATGCTCATTCTTTTTCTTATAAAGACACTAATTCCATCATGAGGGTTCTGCCTTCATGGCCGAATCTAAACCTAATTACTTTCCAAAGCTCCATCTCTAAATACAATCATATCATAGGCTAGGGCTTGAATATATGAATTTTGGGGAGACACAATCAGCCCATAAAAAGTATTCCACTGGCATCTAGTAGGTAGAGGTAGGGGATGCTGCTAAATATCCTACAATGCAAAGGGATCCCTGTCCAATAAAGAATTATCCAGCCCCAAACGTTAACAGTGCATCTGTTGAGAAAAATGGTCTGATTAAAAATTAATCTTCGATGTTATATCAGTTCTGTTATGGCAAGGATCTTGGGGGAGAAATGCCTACCATTGTACTCCTAGCATCTAGCTACATGGGAGAGACTCAATAAAACATTTGTTACATTAGTATGATATTTACACAAATAAACAACAAAAAAGGCCTTGAGAGAAATGAGAGGTTACAAGGAGGTAAATGTTAAACACACACACACAGAGAGAGAGAGAGAGAGAGAGAGAGAGAGAGAGAGAGAAAGGATTCAAGATTATTCATCATCACACTTTTTCAACAGTAGTGTCTTATGGCACAAGAAAAGAGAGTAACATATCTAATATAGTCAAGGGAAGAAAAAGTGAACCCTCAATTTTATATGCAGTAAAATTGATCATTAGGTATAAAGTGGCACAAATTTTTGCAAGCATGTAAGATCTAAGAAAGTGTTGCCATGAACTCTTCCTAAGGAATCTACTAGAGAACACACTTTAGATGACTAAAATGACTGAGAATTATACTTACAGAACAAGTTAAAGTGGGGGTTAAAAAGAGATACCTTAGTATGTAATAGCTATATGATTTGAAACTGTACATATAGTATAACCATTAAAAAATACATGTGGGGATGAAGAAAAATGGGAATAACATATGCAAATAAAAAGTTAACAATTTCTGATAATCAGAAATAATGGTGTTAGGGAAGCTTGAATGGCTCAGTGGTTCAACATCTTACTTTGACCCAGGACATATTTCCCAGGGTCCCGGGATCAAGTCCCACATCGGGCTTCCCTCAGGAAGCCGGCTTCTCCCTTTGCCTACGTCTCTGCCTCTCTCTCTCTCTGTGTCTCTCATGAACAAAGAAATAAAATCTTAAAAATAAATAATAAAAAATAAAGAATGTTGTTAGTATTAGGATAATTTTGAAACATATATTAAATATAGAATAAAGTAAATGAGTGATTATGAGTATTTTAATTCTATCATCTAATGTGTCCTTGAGAACCCCAAATTATGGTGTGGAAGAAAAATATGTAGGTGTAATACTGAATATATAAATTAACCTGATAGTCCTGAATTTGAATTAGAAATATCAACATGAGGGATCCCTGGGTGGCTCAGCAGTTTGGCGCCTGCATTCAGCCCAGGGCATGGTCCTGGAGTCCAGGGATTGAGTTCCACATCAGGCTCCCTACATGGAGCCTGCGTCTCCCTCTGCCTCTGTCTCTGCCTCTCTCTCTCTCTCTCTCTCTCTCTGTCGTCTCTCATGAATAAATAAATAAAATCTTAAAAAAAAGAAATAAGTATCAACATGAATTTATGAGATTTTATCTCACTATGTAAGTAAATATAGGCTATGTATGTATAATAAAATAATATAAATATATGTAGTTAAAATATATACATATAAAGATAAAATATATGCTTAATTTCACATATATATGTATGCATACAAAAACATACACATATATATATATTTCCTAACTGAATCAATTGAAAGTGACTAGAAACAATGACCAATTCCTAGCATTAAGAATCCTTAGTGCCCACATTGTGATCTTGATATATACCATTTTACATTTTTTTAAAAACCCAGAAATTCTTAGAAAAAATGATTGATTCTAGGTCTGTGGCAGAAAATATGAAATATGAGCTGAAATATCTCAATGTAATAGATTGTGCAGAAGCTATCAAAGACTGTTTGGATCATGTCAAAACACTTATCACCAACTTGAAGAGATTTTGTTCCATAGGCAAAGATGGTATATATTGAGTGTCAATAATTTTAGGAATTGCAATAAATTGAAACCTATGAAATACACTTAAATCCATGAATTAATACATATATTCAAAAAACAGTCAAGTGGTCATTTTCTGAGGGTAATGGGACTAATTCATTATCCTGACAATAAGGTAAGTAAACAAAGTATCAAGCATTTATTTTGGCCTCTTCCTATGTATTGGTTCACTAGGTAGTCAAATAAAAGGTGAGGGGAAACACTTCTTTATAAAATTGTTCTAGTTAATATATGAAAACAAAATAGAGAATATCACCATTGTGTAATGCTCCATGGATTAAGGAATCTAGTTATTTTTTTTATTTTTTTTAATTTTTTATTTATGACAGTCACAGAGAGAGAGAGAGAGGCAGAGACACAGGCAGAGGGAGAAGCAGGCTCCATGCACCGGGAGCCCGACGTGGGATTCGATCCCAGGTCTCCAGGATCGCGCCCTGGGCCAAAGACCGGCGCTAAACCACTGCGCCACCCAGGGATCCCAGGAATCTAGTTATTGAGAATTAGTGGCTGTTAACATTTAAAAACAAAATAGCTATTATGTATCTATTGATGGAAGAATACAAATTCTTGTTAAAGGGTTTGAACCTCCAGAGGTCAGCCTCTGGATCTAGCTGCCAGGTTGTAGAAAGTAAGAGGACAGAGGAACACACTGAACTGCACCATGAGTCTGCAATCAGCAAAATCCAGACTAAGAAGAAATTTTATGAGTCAAATAGCCTGGGTTCTTCAACAAATAAATTGTAAGAAAGAGAGAGATGGAGGAGAAGACTATAGAGTCCTCAGTGACATATCAAGGTAAAAAAATATATATATGGAAAAGACTAAACTAGAGTGTCTAGAGATGTATATTTGGGCAATGAACACACAAATAAATGTAAATATCTGATATCACACTCAGTAGAGGAAGGAGGCTATGATTGTGATGAGGAATATGGGGGGGCATCTGGGTGGATGGAAAAGTACTATTTCTTGAGCCAGATGAAAAATTAAAAAAAACACAAAATTTTAGCTACTTGAAGAAATCAACAAAACAAAGGAGAAAATCCCAAATATATATACAGTACAACTAATCCTGGAGGAAATAGTTATTGGAGAAAAACAGAAAATTACTTTATATAAATGGTATTTAATATCCCCAAATAGATCTGAGAAACTACTGTATTATCCTCAGGCAGATTTGATAAGCTATTATGTTTGTTAAATAATACAAGGTACCATACTAAAGAAAAAAATCAAGGAAGAAAATTCTTGGGTATTAAAAATATGGTTTCAAAAATAAAGAACTCAAGAGTTGACTAATTACTCATAACTAGGGGATCCCTGCGTGGCTTAGTGGTTTATGCCTTCTGCTGAGGGCATGATCCTAGAGTCCTGGGATTGAGTCCTGCATCAGGCTCCCTGCATGGAGCCTGCTTCTCCCTCTGCCTGTGTCTCTGCCTCTCTCTCTCTCTCTCTGTGTCTTCATGAATAAATAAATAAAATCTTTAAAAATAAATAAATAAATAAATACTCATAACTAAATATTACATTGGTGGACTCGAAGACAAACTTAAGGAAATCTTCCAGAATGTAGAATAAAAGAACATATAAGAGAAAAATGTGAAATAAAAGTTAAAATCCAACCTCCACCATATGTTTAACAGAAATTCCAGAAGAAGAAAATAAATATAATGGAGAGGAGTAAAACAATCATAAAATAATGGATTATAATGAAAATTTCCCTGAGCTAAAAAAGACATAAATCTTTGAATTGAAGTCACAACCAAACATCAGAAACCAAGGAAATAATGGCTCACATCTAGTCATATTCTTGCAAAATTTCAGAATTTTAAGAGTTAAGAGAACATTCTAATAGAAAATAATTGATAGAAAATTCTAATTAGGTGAAGTGGGCAAGGTTACCTATAAGGATAAAAAGCAGACTGATATCAAATCCTTGTTAGCAACAATGGATGTCAATAGACCTTGAAGCATTGCCTTAAAAGCTTTTAGGAAAAAAAAAAAAAGAAAACTGTATTTAGCCAAACTATCAATTAAATACTAGTGTAGAATTAAATTTTTGGACATGTAAGCACTCAGAAAGTTTAGCACTCACATATTTTGTATGAAAAAAACTTAATTAGATTATTTTGAGTAAATGGCAATGGGACCAAAAGAAGATTATATAGAACAACAACAACAAAAACAATGGTAACCAACTATGATACTGAAAAAGTAAAGAAGTTAGAAAGATACTTAAAGAGACCTGAGTAGAAGGGCACCTGGGTGGCTCAGTCAGTAGGTTTCTGCCTCTGGCTCAAGTTACGATCTCGATCTCGGGGTCCTGGGATTGGGCTCCCACTCAGTGGGGAGTCTGCTTCTCTCT
Source organism: Nyctereutes procyonoides (assembly GCF_905146905.1). Taxonomy (NCBI): domain Eukaryota; kingdom Metazoa; phylum Chordata; class Mammalia; order Carnivora; family Canidae; genus Nyctereutes; species Nyctereutes procyonoides. Next base: position 10,962,981 of record NW_026575140.1, on the reverse strand, counting down.
CTCCTTCCCCTCCCACTTCCTGGACTTGTGCTCTCCCTCTCTTTCTCTCTCTCAAATAAATAAATAAAATATTTTTTTAAAAAAGAACTGAATAGAGATTATGGTATTTTGGAAATTCTCCCTCAAATGGCAACTTTTCAATGAGGTAGGATTACATTTCCTTCTCTAGTGGTTCAATCATTATACATGGCTCTATTGTGACTATACTATTATAATGTAAAAAACTGCATTTTATCTTGAATCTTTTTTTTTAAAGATTTTATTTTATTTATTTATTCGTGAGAGACAGAGAGAGAGAGAGAAAGAGGCAGAGACACAGGCAGAGGGAGAAGCAGGCTCCATGCAGGGAGTCCAACGTGGGACTCGATCCTGGGACTCCAAGATCACGCCCTGGGCCAAAGGCAGGCACTCAACCGCTGAGCCACCCGGGGATCCCCTATCTTGAATCTTTAGAATTATTCTATGCATGATTTATTTGAGATTTAAGTCGTAGAAAAAATTATAAATGTTATAAACACTGACAAAAACAATACAGCTACCAAAAACTTGATGGGACAATGGAGAGAAGCAATGTTAAGGAGGGGTAAATACAGTATTTTCATAATCTTTTTTTATACTTTCATGGGATAATAAATAAAGGAATAGGTTTTTAAAACCTATCATTTAAAATTGTAAAGGCAAACATCAGAAGAATTTAGGATATATAGCTAAAGAAGATTGTGGTTAGTAAAGAAGGTGTATATAAGATGGCAAGTAGTTTGAGTGGACAAAGAACCTCTGCCTGGAATCTATTAGGTATCACCTAGAGTTGCATGGAATCTACTAGGGTTGAGTATCAGCTAGGGTTGGAATATCAAGATAGAAATATAGTATTGTTCATAGTTACAATGGCTGATTGGCCAAATCTAACTGGAAACAAATTTAGAAAATGAGTATCTGGTGTTTTCTGCAATACTCACAAGGAAGGAAGTTTAAGTGCTAGGTAGTTATAAAATAAAATAAATAAAATTAAATAAAATAAAAATTTAAAAATCCATATATCTACCATGCTTTCAAGGTCCTATTTAAATATCTACACTTCACAAACCTGGCAGGTAGAATAAGAATGATTCTTTCTACCTCTTCTGTCAACCATAAGCAAAGAGTGAGGACTAATACCAATTAAGCAGCTACCTTATGCCCTTATGCCTTTAGTAAGTATGTCATTCTATTATCTCATTTAATATTCAAACTCACTTCATAAGGTAGATATTGCTATTTCCATTTTATAGGTAAGGAAACTAAAACTTTAAAAAATCAAGACATTTGATTGATCATGGTTTTTTACCTGGAGGTAGTGGAGTCTATATTAAATATCAAGGCTGAGGGTGTCTGGGTGGCTCAGTCTGTTAAGCAACCGACTCTTGGTTTTGGCTCAGGTCATGATCTCAGGGTCCTGGGATCAAGTCTTGCACTGGGCTCTGTGCTGGGTGTAGAGACTGCTTGGGATTTTCTCTTTCCTTCTGTCCCTCCACCCCACAAATCAAGGCTGTAGGACTTTGAGGTTCATGCTTCTCCCACTTCTCCATTGTATAACTCTGTGTTAGTCTGTACTTCTGTACATGGTATTGATTATATACACTTTTGTACCATGTATGTTTTGTCTTCCCAGATAAATTGCCATCACCTTGATAAGGGGTTTGCTGTCTTGAACAATTCTTGTATCTCTTACAGTAAAGTTTTACATAGAATGGGCTTAGTTGGTATCTATTAAATGGCTCTGAAATCTATATCAATAAAAAGGAAAATCATATTTTTGAGGTAAATTAGGTTTAATAAAAGATCAGTGTTACAAAACTCTACCATCGTTGAAGCATATTAAAATGTCCTTCATAAACTTACAAGTCTTAATCTTTTCCTATATTTTCCTGAAGTCATCTCCTCAAGATGGCAAAAAAGAAACAATATGAGGGGCAGCCCTGGTGGCTCAGTGGTTTAGTGCCACCTTCAGCCCAGGGCATGATCCTGTCGACCTGGGATGGAATCCCACATCGGGCTCCCTGCATGGAGCCTGCTTCTCCCTCTGCCTGTGTCTCTGCCTCTCTCTCTGTGTCTCTCATGCTTAAATAAATAAAATCTTAAAAAAAAAAAGAAACTGTATGAGATTATATTTTTCTCTTAATTTCTAGTTTTCCTGCAACATTATTTTTAATTCATTTTCCTTGTATTAGTCTTATAATTTTGGTCTATTATTTGTTAAAAAGACCTTTGAAAGTTAGCTTATGTGTCTCACCATCTGTAAAATATTTTTTAAGGAAAACTGGCTTAAATGGCCTAAACATGGAATTTGGGATATCACATTTTTGTAAACGATAAGCTTCCTACACAATCTGTATTCATAATGTTTGGTTCAGTGTAAATGTGAATTCTAGTTGAATCAAATGTAAAATAAGGAGTAAATCTGTATAGACACATTCATTCCTAGTATGTGTGTGTGTGTGTGTGTGTGTGTGTGTGTGTGTGTAGTATGTCTGTTCCTACATCATTCACATGTAAGTCAGGATGTAAATGCTGCAGTGCAGTATTCTTCCTCTCATTCATACGGTTGTCTACATAGCCCCTCCTGGTCTGAGGAGCACATACTCAAAAATCACACTATTCTGACAGTGTAGATGGATTTCAGTCTGTGTTTTGTTTCACTTTGGCAGCATCTTGTTTCAATAAAGGCTGGCTCTCAGGCTGCTTGTGGCTTTTATGCCAAGCTGAGGATGCATGCTTACAAGCTGCCTGTCTCTTTGCATTTAGCTGGAAGTGTTCACTGCCCCTCCCCCAACCACCCTTCCCACTGTTTCTGCTACTATTTTTATTCAATTCAACACTTAAGGGGACTGCAGATGAAATGCCTCTGAATCTAAATTGCCAGCAATGGAAATAACAACCTATTTTCTGACCTCCCTTCCTCCACCCACACTTTTCGAATCTGAGTTTAGGAGTACACAGCTGCTCTATCTCTGTCTCTTGGGTTTAATGGTACAGTGGCTTTTCTAGGCTAGAAAAAAAAAAGTACAACCTCAAATAAAAATCCATTAGGAAAAATATTTGGTGAGAGAAAGAAAGAAGTGGGTATGCATAAGCTTATAGGGTATATACAAATGCTGCGAAATACATGATGTAGAACAAGAAATCAGGTTTTACACACCACACCAAGTTGTCACCTTGGGAGATTATACACTAACTCCACCAGTACTAATTGCTGCTAAAGCATTTTTGAAGTTTCTCTTACAGAATTGCTCCCAGTGTCAGCACACATGATATATGAGAAAATAAGCCTCTTATCACCTCATTTTTAAAAATCCTACACAGTATTACTCAGTTTAATCACTCACCATGTTACAAGGCATCTCTATGAATGGGTTTTGCCAATTTAAAAAATATAAAATCCTCATCTCAGAAAAGAGAAACTTAACATTGTTGAAATTTAAAAATGTGATACAAACTTTAATGAAAACACCTACTATGTGCTAGCAGGCAGTGGCCACAGTAATTGGTAGTATTTCCATTTTACAGTTAAGAAAACTGGTTTATCAGAGAGATTAAGTAACTTGTCCAAGGCCACACAGTCAGTGAATAGATAAGGGGATTTATCCATTTATCCACTTCTCTGCTCAGCAAAACAGGGAAAATGCCAACTCTATTCCCCAGGATGCTTGGGAGCAGAATTTCTCCCCTGGGGAAGGCTTCCAAGTGCCAAAGAGGACCCCAGGTACTTTGCTACCAAGGCTCCTGAAATGCCTAACTGGGTGGACATGGCTTCAATATTGGGGTGATGCTGGAGACCCAGGAGCTCCTTCCTCAGCCAGGAACAGAGGTGGAAAGGGCAACAGAAGAATTAGCCTCCTTCTGAGGGGCTCAGCAACTATGACTAATCTGGGAAAGTGCAGGGCCCCAGTCATACCCTTCCCAAAGGGCCCTTCGGGTGGGACATGCTGTCCTCCTGGTCTCAGATTGCTAAGGCGAACAGACTTCAGACTCCAAAGAAAGGAAGACTCTTTTCCTGAACAGAAGAATGGATGTTTCATGTCATGCAATAAAGGACATTTTTCCTGGGCAGTGGGAGGGGGATGTATATACACGTGGTGGTATTTTAAAGACATTGTCCAACTAGGCTATTAATGTTGGGCTGGCCAGACTGAGGACCTCAAAACGGCCTAGCAGAGGCCAGCAACCTCCCAATAACCCCACCTTGCCGCCCTACTTTAACTTAGCTTACAAAACCCATAACCCTTGCCTTAACTGGATTGCCGCCCTGCCTCCTCCCCCTATCTTCCCACCCAAAACTCTTTATAAACTCCCCTGCAGTTGCCTGGGCACGGTTTCCCTGACTCAAGCCTGTCTCAGTCACTGGAACCTCGCCCGGGGAGCGCTCCCCATTAAAGCACCGCTGTCTTTAATTTTCTCTGCCCATCATTAAAAGAAAACCTAACAAATCAGTATCATTTAGAGTTAACTTGCGTTCTCATTAAATTTTTATTTCTATTTGTAGAAATGGTAGATTTGTTTTTGAATTTTTGTTTGCAAGATATTTTGAAGCGAAGCGTTTTTAACTCTTTCCTTCTCTCTCTCTCTCTCTCCCCACCCTCCTTCCTGTCTAATGGTTTGTAATCAACTTCAGGCAACCCCTCAAGGGGCCTCGAGTCCAAAATCAAGACTTAAATTCAGAGGACCCCTGTGTCACCTTGATACTGGGGACATCACCATTTATGTCACCGTGCCAGTGATAAGATTCATTAATTTTTCTGGTATTGAGATTATTTGCTCTCTCCTGAAGCCCCTGGCAAGAATGAGCAACAACTCTTCCCTTAGCCATTGTTGAAATGGGCTGTGGGTGCCTGCCTTAGTCTTTGGTTTCAGAAATTGGGTTTGGCTCCTGTTTCCCAACCCTTTCTCACTAGGAACAACTATTTTAGTCCCCATCACCGTTAGGGGTTGGCCTCTAGGCATCATTGTTTTCATACCCAGAGCCCTCCCCATTCCTGGATTCAAACCTTTTCTCTACTGACTAATTTGAGTTTTTATTTCATTGGCCTCAGGAGTAAGGAGTATTTATCTCATTTGTGAATACAACCATATCTCAATTTTTCTTTTTGTATTTAATTGTTGCTTTTGTGTGGAGTGGGAGAGTAGAGTTGCTCAGAAAATGAACCCAGAGAGCCATCTTGACTGCAATTCTCCCCACTGAGCTTTGCCTTCAGAGATTTCCTTCAGGCATTTCAAACTTAACATGTCTATGACTAAGTTCATTATCTTCTCTCACCAAAGCCTGCTCCTCTATATTTACTTTATCTTGATAAATGGCCTAACAATCGACCTGGCCTCCAAAATTAGAAACATCAGCTTCATTCTCAATTCTTCCTTCTTCTCTCATCATTCCAAATCTGTCACCAAATCCTGTAGACTTTATTTCAACAGTAACTTCTGAATCCATCCATCCTGTCTGACCCCACTTTAGTTTAGAATTCATCATCTCTCTTGCCTGAGTGTCAGCTATTATCTCCCTGCTACTAACGTCTTTCAACTCAAGTTCATCTTTCAACTGTTTCCAGATTTATATTCCCAAACTAACAACCCTAAATCTCTTTAAAGACTTCAGCTGTCTATTACCTAGAGAATAAAGTTCCAGTTGTTAGGGGTGATGCTGGATGGTAGTTTGAGGCCAAAATATGTAATATTGGGATGTACTGTATGGCTGAAGTGTAATGTTTAGAATGAGGGAGAAATGGAATTTATGTTTGTGATTTCTTATAATATTAGAGGCTCTAACAGGCAAATGGAGGGACAGAAGTAACTGCCTAAGGATGGTGTGCTGGTTATTCCAGTTACTATCAGATCTATTCTTTGCTCTTCCCTAGCTCTGAGGTGACTTCTGTTTACTACAACATCTAGGCCTTATGCACTGGAGGTACCAGTAGAAGATGGAAGGGTAGGAGGGGAATCTGGATATTTATTCCTCTTACTCCATCCCTGTTTTCCATTGTTCCTGTTTTGGCAGGGGCTAGGCCACTCATGGCTAAAGCTCCCATCTAATGACCCCTTTTTATATGCTCAAATCTCAAGGTGCCCTGGCTAACTCCATTCCTCCCTTTGTCCCTTTAGGCTCAGGGCTGGGTGGGAATGGCTTCCACTGCAATTAGTCTCTGAGTACCTTGCCATTCCTTCTTGCTTCCTTTAACCATGCCCATAGCTCTCAGTTTGTCCATTCATTACATTATTTTTAGGTAAAGCCATTTCCTGCTGTACTTGATAAAGATGATATGTTTGAGAAATAAACAAATGTGAGTTTAAATTCATTTAAGAAAAAGTAAAAGAAAAAACCTTCAAAAACACAATGTTCTACCTTTTTAGGAATCAAGATTATTTTCTGTTTTAGTAAGCATTCAGACATTACAGCTCAGGAGTAAGGATGTGGATGTATTTCTCTAAATTCAGCTCTGAAAGAAGAAGAATGAATTTATTATTGAAATAATCTGTTGCATTTCCAAGCAGTAGCTATAACATTTGGGGGGGGCTATTAGAAAGTAGTTCATTGTAGAAGCTATATAATTGGACTAGCTTAATTGATAATATTTCAGCATTTTTAAAATTGACAAATGCCTATCCATGAGTCAGAATTAATAAATCCACAGAGCTGAGAATATGACACAATACACCATCCTTCTGGGAAAGAAAACAGTTTATGTTCATTTTTTCATCTAGATGTAGAGGTCCTTCTGATACATTCTCTTTCTTCTCAGACCTCTTTTCCTAAGTCAGAAGCAACTTTGTTTCTTCCATAGTGGCTAAAAAATGACACACTGGGACATGTCTATAGGCTGAAGCATTAGCCAATTTCTAGGAGCTAAAAACTGTTGCCAAAACAAACCTCCAAAAACAAAAACCCTAAAACAAAACAAAAAACCCCGCCTCCCTGCCCAAAAGAAAAACCCAACATAGCAAGCAGCACCTCAAATAGGCTCTGGATACTGTCCCTGAAAGACTTAAGATCTGTGTAGCAACCAGGAAGCAATGTTGCATGACTCTTCCCTACTCTCAGCCCCTTTCACAATCTCTTTTTGCCAATGACCCAAATTTCATTCACATCTAACGCTGTAAAAAGTATGTAGTGAGGAGATGAGGAAGAGTAAGTGTTGAAATCATGTTCTTTGTTGGTGAAATCTGCAAGCTCTAGCTGTTTCCATGTGAATGGCATTTCATTTTGCTCAGTTCAATGTTTGCTGATTGTTCACACAGTCTAGAAAAGCTTTGATTAAACCTTCTAATTTCCACTAAGCTTTTGCTTTTCTGTAGGGCAAGCCCTTGTCCTGAAAGTATAGAAATGTGGTCAAAGGGAATACAACAAAGTAGGAGAATTGAAGGAAAGGAGTTAGGAAGCTTGAAGGAATTACAAGTTTGGGGAGTTTAACCAGTATAATGCTATACTAACCAAGCACCTCTTTTGATACCTGTTTTACTAATTTTGTATGCTCTCTGATTTTGATGTGTAAAAAAATAAAGTCTTCACCAATAAAAACCCTTCTCCATTTCATTTCTATTTTTCCAATAGAAATGATACAAAGCTATTGCTTGTTGGCTCCAAACCTGGATGATTTTGCTTCCAGAGTGTCCTTTATATTTGATTCATGCGAGTAGAAAAGCAAAAGTTGCTTATTTCTCCAGAATGAAATTTCTGACTTTGCTTTAAATATGATACTTGTTCAGCCAGGTCCTCTGAATTCATTATTAACTGATTTTAAATAATTGTGAGAAATCTATTCTGAAAAAGTCAACTATTTATAGGCATGAGTGTGTGAGTGAATATGTGTGTGTGTGTGTGTACACACACATATATATCTCAATTATTTAGAACCTTTATATGCATATTTAAAATATTGCTCATTATAAAAACTATATCTTTATACTTCTGTTTTTTATATTTATGACATTCCTCATCCTCCTTTTAAAAAAATATTTTATTTACTTATTCATTAGAGACACAAAGAGAGAGGCAGACACAGGCAGAGGGAGAAGCAGAATCCCTGAGGGGAGCCCAATGAGGGACTCAGTCCCAGGTCCCTCAGATCACCCCCTGAGCTGAAGGCAGACACTTAACCACTAAGCCACCAGGAGTCCCATCCCTCATCCTCCTTACCCAAGTTCTGACTCAATTGAGAGAGTCAAAGAAGTTGGGCAAATGGAAATAATAATAAGTTGGTTTGCTGGAGAAAAGGTATCCTAGTAACTTGTGTATATGTATCCACCAAACTTGTTGAATTATCTTTTTAGTTTCAGTATTTCTGTCTGCAACTTTCTGGGATCTTTTAAATAATTATATCATTTTCAAATGTAAGCACTTTGTGTCATTTTGTTGATTTTCTTTTTCACTCTCCCTCATTTATAGTCTTATTACTTTATAAGTCTTGATTATCTGTTAGCAAATGTTGAATACTAGGGAATAATAGTGGGTATCTCTCTTTTTTTTAATTAATTTTAATAGGATTGCTTCTAAACTTTATTTTTTTTTCTAAACTTTAATCATTCAGCATACCTGCAAGAGTTTTTTCTAAATCAGATATACTGAGATATAATTCATATAGAGTAAAATCCACCATTTCAGTTCAAAAATTTTTACAAGTATAAACAATACTATAATCATGACCACAGTCTAATACAAAATATTTCCATCACCGCCACCCCACCCCACCCAAATTCTCTTAATAAGGTTAAGGACTTCAATTCCTAGTTTGTAACTTAATTTCAGTGTGTTTCATTTTTGTTTACTGCTCTGTCAGCATCTATTTGTGATGACTGTATGACTTTTAGCCTTTATTTTATTATTGTTATTATTTTTTAAGTTTTATTTATTTATTAATGAGAGACACACAGAGAGAGAAGCAGAGACATAGGCAGAGGGAGAAGCAGGCTCCATGCAGGGAGGCCGACGTGGGACTCTATCCTGGGACCCCAGAATCAAGCACTGGGCCGAAGGGAGGCACCCAATTTGCTGTGCCAACCAGGCGTCCCCTTTGTTTTGTTTATGTGATACACAACACTACCATATTTTCAGATATTAACAATCCTTGTATTTCTGGTATAAACCGAACTTTGCCTGTCTAAATTTGATTTGTATTTTATTTAAGATTTGAATCCATATTCATAAGTACAATTGGTCTGTTTTTTACACAGTCCTTTTCATTTTAGTAACAAAATTATTCTAGCTTCATAAGATGAATTTGACATACCTCACTTTTTTACTATTTTCTAACAAGTTTGCATAAAATAGGAATTAACTTTTCCTTTATTTTAGTGTCCAGAGATTTAGTAAGAAATTTTAATAATTTTATATATAATAATTTAACAAGAAATGTACAGTTTAATAAGAAATGTACAATAACCATAAAAGAAACACTTTAGTATGTTCCGGAGCTGCAAGGAAAACTTTTTTAAAAAATATTTTTAAAAATTTTGTACAGCCCGGGTGGCACAGTGGTTTAGCGCTGCCTTCAGCCCAGGACCTGATCCTGGAGACCTGGGATGGAGTCCCAGGTCGGGCTCCCTATATGGAGCCTGCTTCTCCCTCTGCCTGTGTCTCTACCTCTCTCTCTCTCTCTCTCTCTCTCTGTGTCTCTCATGAATAAATAAATAAAATCTTAAAAAAACTTTTTAAAAGATTTTTAAAAATCTAAATTCAATTAATTAACTTATACTCTATTATTAGTTTCAGAGGTAGAGTTCAGTGATTGATTCATGAGTCTTATATAATACCCAGTGCTCATTACATCATGTGCCCTCCTTAATGTCCATCACCCAGTTACCCTAGCCCCCTCCCCTCCAGTAACTCTCAGTTAGTTTCCTATGTTTGAGTCTCTTGTGGTTTGTGTCCCTCTCCGATTTCGTCTAATTTTATTTTTCCCTCCTTTCCCCTATGATCCACTGTTTTGTTCCTGAAATTCCTGAGTCTTTCTCTGATTAACTTATTTTGCTTAGGATAATACCCTCTAGTACCATCCCCATCATTGTAAATGGCAAGATTTCATTTTTTTTTATGCCTGAGCAACATTCCATTATATATATAGGAATTGACATATATATCAATATACACACACAGATATATGTAGGGATTGATTTTATATATATATACACACACATATATATGTAGGGATTGATTTTATATATATATATATATATATGTATATATATATATATATATATATATAATCTTTATCCATTCATCTGATGATGAATGGCCATCTGGGCTCCTTCCATAGTTTGGCTATTGTGGACATTGCTGCTATAAACATTGGGATGCAAGTGCCCCTTTGGATCACTACATTTGTATCTTTGGGGTAGATACCCAGTAGTACAATTGCTGGGTCATAAGGTAGCTCTATTTTCAAATTTTTGAAGAACCACCTGCACCAGCTTGCATTTGCACCAGCAATATAAGAGGGCTCCCCTTTTTCTGCATCCTAGCCAACATCTATCCTTTCCTGACTTGTTAATTCTAGCAATTCTGACCCCTGTGTGGTGATATCTCATTGTGGTTTTGATGTGTTCTGATGCCAGGGGATGTTGAACGTTTTTTCATGTGTCTGTTAGCCATTTGTATGTTCTCTTTGGAGAAATGTCTGTTCATGTCTTCTACCCATTTCTTGACTAGATTATTCGTTCTTTGGTGTTGAGTTTGATAAGTTCTTTTTTTAAAAAAAAAAAGATTTTATTTATTCATTCATGATAGACAGAGAGAGAGAGAGGCAGAGACACAGGCAGAGGGGAGAAGCAGGCTCCATGCTGGGAGCCCGACGTGGGACTCGATCCCGGGACTCCAGGATCATGCCCTGGGCCAAAGGCAGGCGCCAAACCACTGAGCCACCCAGGGATTCCCTGATAAGTTCTTTATAGATTTTGGATACTAGCCCTTTATCTGATGAGACATTTGCAAATATTTTCTCCCATTCTGTAAGGTGTCTTTTGTTTTGTTGACTATTTCCTTTGCTGTACAATAGCTTTTTATCTCCATGAAATCCCAATACTTCATTTTTACCTCTGTTTCCCTTGCCTTTGGAGATGTGTCTAGCAAGAGGTTGCTATAGCTGAGATCTCAGAGGTTACTACTTATGTTCTCCTCTAGGATTTTGATGGATTCCTGTCTCATATTTAGGTCTCTCATTGTTTTGAGATTATTTTTGTGTATGGTATAAGAAAGTGGTCCAGTTTCATTCATTCTTCTGCATGTGTCTGTCCAATTTTTCCCAACACCGTTTGTAGAAGAGACTGTCTTTTTTTCCGTTGGATATTCTTTCCTGCTTCACCAAAGATTAGATGACCAGAGTTGGGGGCCTGTTTCGGGCTTCTCTATTCTGTTCCACTGATCTCTGTGTCTGTTTTTGTGCCAGTACCGTACTGTCTTGATGAGAGCTCTATAATATAGCTTGAAGTCTGGAATTGTGATGCCACAAGAATTGGTTTTCTTTTCAACATTCCTTTGGCTACTTGGGGTCTTTTCCAGTTGCATGCAAATTTTAGGATTGTTTTGTTCTAGCTCTGTGAAAAAAGTTGACGGTATTTTGTTTTTTAATTTTTTTAAGTTGACGGCATTTTGATAAGGATTGAACTGAATGTGTAGATTGCTTTGAGCAGCATAGACATTTTCACAATATTTATTCTTCCAATCCATGAGCATGGAAAGTTTTTCCATTTCTCTGTGTCTTCCTCAATTCTTTCATGAGTGTTCTATAGTTTTCTGAGTATAGATTCTTTGCCTCTTTTGGTTAGGTTTCCTAGGTATCTTATGGGTTTTGGTGCAATTGTAAAAGGGATTGACTCCTTAATTTTTCTTTCTTCTGTCTCATTGTTAGTGTATAGAAATGCAACTCATTTCTGCACATTGATATTATATCCTATCATTTTGCTGAATTCCAGTATGAGTTTTTTTTAAAAAAAGATTTTATTTATTTATTTATTTATTCATGTGAGAGAGAGAGAGAGAGAGGCAGAGACACAGGCAGAGAGAGAAGCAGGCTCCATACAGGGAGCCTGATGTGGGAATCGATCCCAGGACTGCAGGATCACACCCTGGGCCAAAGGCAGGTGCTAAATTGCTGAGCTACCCAGGGATCCCTAGTATGAGTTCTAATAATTTTGGGGTAGTCTTTTGGGTTTTCCACATAGAGTAACATGGAGAGTTTGACTTCTTTGTTGATTAGAATGCCTTTTATTTCTTTTTTGTTGTCTGATTGCAGAGGCTAGGACTTCCAGTACCATGTTGAACAACAGTGCTGATAGTAGACATCCCTGCTGTGTTCCAGACCTCAGGGGAAAAGCTCTGTTTTTGCCATTGAGAATGATATTATTGACTATGGGCTTTATGCATTTGGCTTTTATGATACTTGTTCCCTCTATCCCTACACTATAAAGAGTTTTAATCAGGAAAGGATGTTTTACTTTGTCAAATGCTTTTTTCTGCATCTATTGAAAGAATCACATAGTTTTATCCTTTCTTTTATTAATGTAGTGTATCACATTGATTGATTTGCAGATTTTTTTTTAAGATTTATTCATTTATTCATTCAGAGAGAGCGAGAGAGAGGCAGAGACACAGGCAGAGCGAGAAGCAGGCTCCATGCAGGGAGCCTGATGTGGGACTCGATCCCGGGTCTCCAGGATCACACCCCGGGCTACAGGCGGCACTAAACCGCTGCGCCACCAGGGCTGCCCTGATTTGCAAATGTTAAACCACCTTTGCAATGCAGAAATAAATCCCGCATGGTCATGATGAATAATCCTTTTAATGTACTACTGGATCCTATTGACTAGTATCTTGATGAGAATTTTTGCATTCATGTTCATCAGGGATACTGGTTTGTAATTCTGCTTTTTAGTGTGGGTCTTTGTCTGGTTTTTGGATCAAGGTAATGCTGGATTCATAAAAAGAGTGTGGAAGTTTTCCTTCCATTTCTATTTTTTGAAACAATATCAGAGGAATAGGTATTAAATCAACTTTTAGTAGAATTTCCCTGGGAGGTCATCTGGTCCTGGACTCTTTGTTGGGCGATTTTTGATTACTGCTTCAATTTCCTTGCTGGTTATGGGTCTATTTCTCCCGTCATAGTTTTGGTAGTTTATACATTTCTAGGAAATCATCCATTTCTTCCAGATTGCTTAATTTGTTGGTATATACTTGCTCCAGTATGTTCTTAAAATTGTTTGTATTTGTATTTCCTGGTATTGGTCATGATCTCTCCTCTTTCATTCATGATTATGTTTATCTGGGTCCTTTCTCTTTTCCTTTTGATAAGTCTGGCCAGGTTTTTTTTTTTTTTTTTTTTTATCTTATTAATTCTTCCAAAGAATCAGCTCCTAGTTTCATTAATCTATTTTACTGTTCTTTTGGTTTCTATTTAATTGACTTCTGCTCTAATCATTATTAATTCTCTTCTCCTGCTGGGTTAGGTTTTATTTGCTGCTCTTTTCCCAGCTCCTTTAGGTGTAAGATTCCATTATGTATTTGAGACCTTTCTTGTTTCTTAAGAAAGGCTGGTACTGTTTTATACTTTCCTCTTAGGACAGCCTTTGCTGCATCCCAGTGGTTGTGTTTTCATTTTCATTTATTGCCATGATTTTTTTAAATTTCTTCTTTAATTTCCTTGTTGACATTTTCATTGTTTCATAGGATGTTCTTTAACCTCTACGTATTTGAGTTCTTTCCAAATTTCCTGTTGTGATTGAGTTCAAGTTTCAAAGCACTATGGTCTGAAAATGTGCAGGGAATTGTCCCAATCTTTTGGTACTGGTTGAGACCTGATTTGTGACCCAGTATGTGCTCTGTCCTGGAGAATGTTCTATGTGCACTTGAGAAAAAATGTTTTTTTCTGTGGCTTTGTGATGGAATGCTCTGAACATATCTATGAAGTCTACCTGGTCCAGTGTGTCATTCAAAGTCCTGTTTCCTTGTTGATCTTCTGCTTATATAATCTGTCCATTGCAGTGAGTGGGGTGTTAAAGTCTCCTACTATGATTGTATTATTATCAATGCGTTTCTTTAATTTCATTATTACTTGGCTTATATAATTGGCTGCTCCCTTACTAGAGGCATAAATATTTATAATTGTTAGATCTTCTTGTTGGATAGGCCCTTTTATATTGATAGAGTGTCCTTCCTCATTTCTTCTTCCAGTCTTTGGTTTACAAACTAATTTGTGTGACATAAAGATTGCTACTCTAGCATTCTTTTGATGTCCATTAGAATGATAAATGGTTTTCCATCCCCTCACTTTCAATCTGGAGGTGTCTTTGGGTCTAAAACAAGTCTCTTGCAGACAGCATATCAATGGGTCCTGCTTTTTTTTTTTTTTTTTTTTTTTTTTAAATCCAGTCTAATACCCCGTGTCTTTTGATTTGGGCATTTATCCCATTTATATTCAGAGTAACTATTGAAAGATGTGAATTTAGTGCTATTATATTACCTGTAAAGTCACTGTTTCTGTATATGTTTCCTGTTCCTTTCTCTTCTATGTTATTTTTTGGCTCTCTCTTTGCTTAAAGGATCCCCTCTAATATTTCTTGCAGGGCTGGTTTAGTGATCACAAATTCCCTTAGTTTCTGTTTGTCCTGGAAGCTTTTAATTCTATTTTGAATTACAGCCTTGCTGGATAAAGTATTCTTGGCTGCATGTATTTTTCTCATTTAGCACCCCAAATATATCATGTCAGTCCTTTCTGGCCTGCCAGATCTCTGTGGATAGGTCTGTTGTCAGTCTACTGTTTATTCCTCTGCAAGTTTCAGACCTCTTGTGCTGAGCTGCTTTCAGGATTTTCTCTTTGTCTCTGAGATTTGCAAGCTTCACTTATATGTGGAGGGTTGACCTATTTTTATTGATTTTTGAGGAGGGTTCTCTGTGGCTCCTGGACTTCATTGTCTGTTTCCTTCCCTAGATTAGGGAAGTTCTCAACTATAATTTGCTCCAATATACCTTATGTCATCCCCCCCCCTTTCCTCTTCCCAATTATTCTAATATTGTTTTGCTTTAGGGTATCACTTATCTCTCGAGTTCTCCTTTCATGATCCATTAGTTGTTTATCTCTTTTCCTCAGCTTCTTCATTTTCCATCATTTTATCTTCTTTATCATTAATTCTCTCTTCTGCCTCATGTATCCTAGCAGTTAGAGCCTCCATTTTTTATTGCTTCTCATTAATAGCCTTTTTAATTTCAACTTGATTAGATTTTAGTTCTTTTATCTCTCCAGAAAGAGATTCTCTAGTGTCTTCTACGCTTTTTTCAAGCCCAGATAGTGTCTTTATAATCATTAATCTGAATTCTTGTTCTGACATCTTATATCCATACTGATTAGGTCCCAGGCATCAGAGTACTGCCTCTTGTTTTCTTTTTTGAGGTAAGTTTTTCCATACTGTCATTTTTGCAGAAAGTGGCCTATTCTTGCAGAAGGTTTCTATTTGTAGAATTGCAGCAATTCTTTTCTTAGATCTCCAGTTGAGTTCACAGGTGTTCAGAATGATTTGATAACTATCTAGCTGAATTTCTGGGATTAGACAAAACTAAGGTCTCCTGTACTCCTCTGCCATCTTGGAAAAGTTTAAGAATGAACTTTTCTGGGGATCTCTGGGTGGCTCAGCAGTTTAGCACCTGCCTTCAGCCCAGGGCGTGATCCTTGAGTCCCGGGATTGAGTCCCATGTTCCGGCTCCCTGAATGGAGCCTGCTTCTCCCTCTGCCTGTGTCTCTGCCTCTCTCTCTCTCTGTGTCTTTCATGAATAAATAAATAAAGTCTTTAAAAAAATTAACGTTTCTTAAATGTTTGGTAAAACTGTCAGGGCCTGGTGTCTTTTATATGTGGTGGATTCATTGATTATTAATTCAATTTCCTTAATAATTATTGGTTTATTCAGGTTTTTATTTCTTCTTGGACCATTTTGTAGTTTACATTTTCTAGAAACATGCCCATTTCAAAATATTTTCCAATTTATTGGCATAAAATTATTCATAAGTGATCTAAAAATTTCTCCACATACCTTTGTGCTATTTTTGCCATAATTTTTATTCAAAATTTTTTTTATTCATCTGTTTTTTATTTTTTTTTCATCTGTTTTTTATATTTGTTTCTTAATAACTCTTGTTCTGGGTTTTTCTATTTTAGTCTTTCCAAAGACTAGCTTTCAGTTTGTTGATCATCTCTATTATTTGTTTCTCATTTTATTAGTTTATGCTCTATCTCTATTACATTATTTTCTTCTATTTTCTTTGAGTTTATTGTCTTTGTAGGATAAGCCCAGGAACTTGTCTTTTTCTTTTTGTAATGCAAGTGCCTGACTTGAGTTTTGATTGCCAAGGTATCCATTTCAATTGCCAGTCACACAAATAGATAAAGAGCTAGGCTGCCTCCACCAATTGAGGTTCCTTTGTTTAGAGATCTCAGTTGATTTACATAACTGCTCTTGTGGGCCACTTTTTTTTCTTTTCCTGTGCTTTATATAATTTTTTTTTAAGATTTATTTATTTATTCATGGAGACACACACACACACAGAGAGAGAGGGGCAGAGACACAGGCAGAGGGAGAAGCAGGCTCCATGCTGGGAGCCCAACGTGGGCCTCAATCCTGGGTCTGCAGGATCATGTCCTGGATCGGAGGTGGCGCTAAACCACTGAGCCACCCGGGCTGCCCTTTTCCTGTGCTTTAAATTCCCACACTTATGTTTGTTTATTTATTTGTGAGAGATACAGAGAGAGGCAGAGATACAGGCAGAGGGAGAAGCAGACTCCCTGTGATGAGCCTGATGTGGGACTGGATACCAGGACCCTGGGATCATGACCTGAGCTGAAGGCAGACACTCAACCACTGAGCCACCCAGGTGCCCCTCACTCTTACTTTTTAACATTACTAAGAGTGAGCCCATGAAGCTCCCTAAGCCCCCATCCTCAATCCCAATAAAACCAAAAACCCAGGTCCATTTACTCCCTCTTTTGTGTGTATGCTCTCTCTCTCTGACCTTGCTGTGTGGCCTCAAGTATGCTGAGTGTTGGGGCCAGGCGGGAAGAGAAACTCCTCAAGATGGCGGATACCCCAAATGGCTGAGGTTCCTGTCACCACCTCCACCTGGGACGCCGATGGGCCAATGACCTGCTGACAGCTTGACGCAGACCCTTAGACCTCTCCTTTGGACTTACCCAACCGGACCCAATGCCCTTCAAACCCCAGAGGAGGAAGTCACCTTTGACTGGCCGAACTGTAATCCTTCCTTTGCATAGTGAGGGTCACTCTGACTGGTTGGATTGCAATCCTTCCTTTGCATATGAGCCGACCAATAGGAAACCGTTCTGCCTTACAACGTTATGTAAACCCCCTGCCACCTTGTCTTGGCGCGACTTCCCGACTCACTCTTCCCCTCCGTGAGTCGTGGAACCTCGCCCGAGGGTGCCTGCAATAAAATCTGTTCTTGGACCCTCGCTTGCCTTGGCGGTCTCATTTCCATTTAGTTACCAAAAAACCTAACACTGAGTAATTTCTAGGTCTTATCAGCCATAAACCTTTATTTTTTTCAGGGTTTACTGATGGTTGTTGCTGAAGGGTATCTTGCAGTCATAATAGGAACCACAGGTCTGGTCCAACCACAACACTGAGTATTGATAAGCTAAGATCAAACAATTGGTGTAGTCAGCAAGATTACATGACTGTCCTTGTAATTAACCAAGGGAATGCCCATTTATCTGCAACTTGCTTACTAACCACCTAACCCAGGTGGGAACATTATCTGGGAAAGGAACAGTGTTTGCTGGTGATCTGTCTTACTGTTCTGTGCTTTCATATATTGCTTTTCTTATGTGTTGCCTGCAGTATTCAATCCAAAAGGTCATGGTTGCCATAATAATCTAACTGTGGAGGCCGAGAAAATTAAGGCCATTCCACTTTAAGTTCAGCGTTAGCACAAGTACAGCCATCCCAGGCCCCTGAGAATAAGAGCTGAACTTTACCTTACTTCAGTTACAGGAAGAAAACAGCTTACAGCTTAACGTCCCAGAAAGCCCCATATTAGAATAAGAACAGAGCCCAAGCCAACGGCAGGAAGCCCCTATTAGAATGAGAACAGAGCTCAATGCCCTTGAAAACCCCATATCAGAATGTAAACAGAACTTGAGAAATTCCTCCACCCCTTCTGGAGGTCCCCTAGACCAGCCCTTAAAACTAAGCTGAAATCCACCTGGGGTCCAAGTCCCTGCTCCGCTGTGTTGGGCATACTTGGACCCAAGCTCAAGCTTGTAAATAAACCCTCCTGTGTCTGCATCGGTGTCAGCTCCTCGGTGATTTCTCGGATTCGCAATCTTGGGCACAACACTAACAATATCCTCAGAGTAGTGTGATCAAGGCCATGTCGTCCAATGAGAGAGTTAGAACACTAATTATAAAAATCTTAGTTGGATTTTAATGTGCATAAAAGTTCTTCATGCCTCAAGGCCAAGGAGAGCTAAGGAGGGTGGATTGGATCACAAGGCTATTGTTTTGACTTTTGATAAGTACAGGTTTCTGATAAATCTCAGATCATACCACTGAACTGAATAAGAATTTACTGAATTCTAAGGAAAAAGTCTATTCATAAAACTCCTAATGAAAGATCAAGAGCAAAAAAAAATGCATTGCATGGGACTGAATGAACTGATGAGGATGATTAAAATTTTGTATGACTTTTATTTCAAATAGTGATGGTTCATTTTTCTTTTTCCAGATTTAAAAGAACTTTTTTTTTTCTATTAACTAGGACTTACTGCACTTTGGGAAAGTATATCTTTGTGAATAAAGATCAAACAATTATTTTTTCTTCCTCCATGATATGTCTGAAATTTGGAAATTCTTAGTATTCTTATTCTCACAGCAATATGGTTGTTTGTGTAAATTCAGTAAGAATCTGTTTTTCTTGTAATAGGACCTAACTGGAAACATTGGTTTATTGTCAAGGATTTATTTTAAAAGAGATATGCATAGACACAGGAGACTGGAAAGCCTTAAGGAACTAAGGTTGACTTTATAGAGCCAAGAAATCCTCTTGGAAAAATCAATCTAATACTTTGCTTACAGGGTTCCCAGCAGCCTTCCCTAAATAAAGAAAATCACTCTCTGGCAGGCCCAGGAACCTCAGGATATTTTGGAGACCTCATGCACAGAGAATTACCCAAATCTATCAGTATTGCAGGTGAAATCTGATGGTTGAGTTCTTGGTCTGAGCTCTGAGCCTGAGTTCTTGGCTTGATTTCTTAGTGATGAGGAAGCAGGGATAGCTGAGGACAAAGCACAGCTGATACCCCACAAAGGACCAGGCCAGGGTGGGATATGTGTGACATTCCTCAAAAAGCTTCCAGTTGTTCTAATGTTAATGCCTTGCTAGAGGGAAAAGAAATCTTTAACTTGACAATGGCAAAGCCTCCAGTATCTTGTAGCTTTTGAAAATCCTTTTGGAATCTCCCTATTGCTTATAGGGTATATAAGCAACTCCTGGGTATATAATCAGCCACTCCTCACAGGCCTGGGGCAGCAGCTCTTCCTGCCCACAGGTACTGTCCTGTGCTTTAATAAAACCACCACTTTGCACCAAAGACATCTCAAAAATTCTTTCTTGGTTGTTGGCTCCAGACCTCATCTATATTCCAAAACTTCATCATTGGTCTAGAGAGGTTGAGACTCAATCTAGAGATTGAACTCAAATCTGAGATCAATTATAAGAAGTTCCAACAAAGTAGAATTAGAAGAGCCTATATGATATATCGCTATTCTTCCTATATTTATATAAATAATCAGACCAGGTTTATTGAAACTAGATTTAATTTGCAAACACATTAGTCTTCCTTTGGTTATCTTTGATAGAAATGGAGATTGTACAGACAAAAATTATGTTTCAGTAGACACAATGTGGAGGCCGAGAAAAATCAAGGCCATTCTACCTCAAGTTTAGCATTAGCACAAGTACAGCCATCTTAGGCTCCTGTGAATAAGAGCTGAACTTTATAGGACAAACTGCAGGATGTCCTCAGTGTCCTCGGCAGGTAATCCCATATCAGAAAGACAACAGAGCTCAGAATTGCCCTCAGAGAATCCCATATCAGAAAGACAACAGAGCCCAGGCCCGTGGTAGAAAGTCCCATATTAGAATGAGAACAGAGCTCAATGCCCTTGAAAGCCCCACATCAGTATGTAAACAGAACTTGAGAAATTCCTCCATCCCTTCTGAAAATCCCCGAGACCAGCCTATAAAAAAACCAGCTGTAGCCCACTTCAGGGTCCAAGTCCCTGCTCCCCTGTGTCGGGTATACTTGGACCCAAGCTCGAGCTTGTAAATAAACCCTCGTGTGTTTGCATTGGTGTTGGCTCCTTGGTGGTTTCTCAGATTCGCAATCTTGGGCACAACACACAATTGTGGATATTAGATTCTAGTTCTGTTAATCGTCTTTGAGGCTTTGTTTTCAACAATTAACTGGACTAGATACTGCATTCTTATTTCCTCCAATATCAGGCTACAGTTTTACAAACTAATGTTTCCAATTTTTCTTTCACCCTTCTGACATGGAATCATTGAGAACTATAACCATCTTTCCCCCACAAATCCATGCAAACTAAAGTGGGACAACTTGATAAAATTTTAGAGAAATCACCACAATAGTTCATGTATAAATAATCTCCATGCCTATTGCTGTATGGGCCACTCAGAAAGATCACTAGACATTCAAACTGCAAATGAGGAAAATCTATCATCTTGTCACTGCCTACCCTCATTCCATCTAAAGATGCTTCAAACCCGACATCTGGAAATCTTTTGAACTGGCTGTCTTCAGAATTTAGAAACTGGGATTATAATCTGTTTTAATCATTAACTTTCATTTTTTTTCTTTCGTTTACATGGAAATGTCTTTTACTAAATATATGATGCAAATATTTGCACCATATAGGCCTAACTTGGGGAACCCATCTTCATCACAGCCTCTTCAAATGAGACACGACCCGTTCACCGAACTGATGTATACTCAGGACTAAGAGACTGGTTTGATGGGATATGGAGCATCTTACCAACTTAGAACAGAATTATACCTACTTAAACCAGATGGTCTAAAATGTTAAAATAGGGGATCCCTGGGTGGCTCAGTGGTTTAGCACCTGCCTTCAGCCCAGGGCATGATCCTACAGTCGTGGGATCAAGTCCCACATCAGGCTCCCTGCATGGAGCCTGCTTCTCTCTCTGCCTGTGTCTCTGCCTCTCTCTCTCTCTGTGTCTCTCATGAATAAATAAAATCTTAAAAAAAAAAAAAGTTAAAATATTCCATAATATGACAAATACACACACACACACACACACACACACACACACACACACACACATATATATATTTTTAAAGAGAGGGGATCCCTGGGTGGCGCAGCGGTTTGGTGCCTGCCTTTGGCCCAGGGCGCGATCCTGCAGACCCGGGATCGGATCCCACGTCGGGCTCCCGGTGCATGGAGCCTGCTTCTCCGTCTGCCTGTGTCTCTGCCTCTCTCTCTCTCCCTGTGTGACTATCATAAATAAATAAAAATTAAAAAGAATTTTAAAGAGAGATTGCACAAGCAGGTGGGGGTGCAGAGGGAGAGAAAGAGAAAATCTGAAACCCAACTCGGGCTTGTTCCCACAACTGTGAGATCATGATCTGAGCTGAAATCAAGAGTAAGAGGCTTAATAGACTTAGCCAACCAGGTCCTCCAATTGGACCCCAATCTTTGAACAGATTCCTAAGTCCTTCAAGATCACTAACTTAGTTTCATTGCCAGACTCTTCAAGTTTGGGACAGGGCTATGAACTGGATTTTAGGCTATTGCCTTTATAATTATTGTAGGATTTGCTACTATAATCCTATTTAGATCTGCAGTTTCTAGGTTACAAAATTCACTCTCTCCCCTTTAAACATTTCTGACTTTTAGCACATCAGCTACCCAGTCAGCTCTCCACCATTGACTCTTTGGCCTCTGGTGTCCAAGGGTAAATTACAGTATGTGTCCTGACAGCATTTTTTTTTTTAATTGTAATGCAAGTACCTGATTTAAGCTTTGATTATCAAGGCAACCATTTCAAAAAAGCATCTACTTCAAAGACAGCTAACTCAAACAAACACAATCCTACCCACAAGAATAGATAAAGTGCTAGGCCTCCTCTCATGGGTCTTTTGTTTTAGAAATTTTGGTTGATTTTAATTAAGTGACTATTTGGGCCACTTGTTTTTTCTTTTCCCATGCTTTAAATTCCTGCCCTTATGTTTAAAGTTCACCAATTAAGAGTGAGGCCACAAAATTCTAGGCCCCCACCTTCAACCCCAATCAGCAGACCCCAGGCCCATGCTCTTTCTCAATCTCTCTCTCTCTCTCTCTCTCTTTTTCCCTGCCACTTTGCCAGGTGTTCCCAGCTGTGCTGTGCAACTGCCAGATTTTTAAAGAAATAAACCTTTATTTTTTCAGTTTCCTAATTGTTGCTGCTGAAGAATGTCTTGCAATCATACTATGAACCACAAGGTCTGGTCCACCCAACATTAGTTACTGAGAGGCTGAGATGGCACAAAGCACTGTACATTTAAAGCTGTAATGTCTATCATTTAGCTATAGTACATAAATTTTAATATGTACTACTTTAATCTTAATTCAGATCTAGGTATTTTAAAATTTCCTTTGTGGGATCCCTGGGTGGCGCAGCGGTTTGGCGCCTGCCATCGGCCCAGGGCGCGATCCTGGAGACCCGGGATCGAGTCCCACGTCGGCCTCCGGGTGCATGGAGCCTGCTTCTCCCTCTGCCTGTGTCTCTGCCGCTCTCTCTGTGTGTGTGTGTGTGTGTGTGACTATCATAAATAAATAAAAATTTAAAAAAATTTAAAATTTCCTTTGTGGTTTTGCTTTAAGTCACAAATTATTAATGAGCAATCTATGGATTTTTAAACATATAAGCCTTTTTTGCTATTATTTGTAATTGTTGATTTCTAATTTAATTTCGATGTAGAGAGAAAAAAATTGTACAAACTTTGTTGAGGTTTACTTTGTCATCTAATAATACATGTTCAAATTTTATATTTTTTTGTGTGTGTACCTGAAAAGACTATGTATTCTGTATGGGGATAGAAGCACTTGTATTTACCAACCAAAAAAGGCTTATTAATTTTGTTGTTTAAATTTCTCATATCCTTTCTTTGTTTTGACTCTCTACAATACTAGTTTGTGACAGAGTTGTATTAAAATCTCCCACTATTACTATAGTTTTGTTAAATTCTTCTTGCTATTTTAGTAATCTTTCTGTATTTATTTCAAGTTCATCACTGTCAACTCAGAAAGCTGAGTATTCTTTCTTATATTATTGTGCTTTGTTCCTCCTAAGGCCATTTACCTAAAATTCTATTTTATTGCTATTAATCCAGCAAAATTACCTTTTAGCATTTAGGTGAGAAATCCTTCTTACCCTTTTATCCTCAACATTTATTTTTATTTTTATTTTATTTATTTATTCATGAGAGACACACACACACAGAGGCAGAGACACAGGCAGAGGGAGAAGCAGGCTCCATGCAGGGAGCCCAACATGGGACTTGATTCTGGGTCTCCAGGATGAGGCCCTGGGCTGAAGGTGGTGCTAAACTGCTGGGCCATCCAGGCTGCTCTATCCTCAACATTTCTTTTCTTTTTTTTTTTTATTTTTATTTTTATTTATTTATGATAGGCACACAGTGAGAGAGAGAGAGGCAGAGACAGGCAGAGGGAGAAGCAGGCTCCATGCACCGGGAGCCCGACGTGGGATTCGATCCCGGGTCTCCAGGATCCCACCCTGGGCCAAAGGCAGGCGCTAAACCGCTGCACCACCCAGGGATCCCCATATCCTCAACATTTCTATGCATTTTTGCTTTAATATATATTTTGTGATCCGTAAATAGCAAGATTTTGTTATTTTAACTGATCTGATAATCTCTATTCTTAAAAATGTGAACAAATCTATTTACATTTGTAGTAAAATACTAACAGGAAATTTTTCTGGGTCTCAGAAGTGCAGCCAGGGGCAATGGGTGGAGAGTAGCTACACAATAAAAGAAAAGAACTAGACTTATCTTTAAGAATTTCTTAGAGATAGTAAAACTATTTTGGCGCTTTCTCCTGCGGGCACACACACCCCAGAAGGCAAAAAAGCTGGTTCTGCATTTTGTACCCCACTATCCTTCTCCAGCATATTTATAAGAAAGCTTGAGGGAAAGAGATAAGGGAAGGAAGGAGGGAGAAGAGGGGGAGAGAGAAAGGCAGAGAGAAAAAAAAGGATAGAGAGGAGAGTAATCGGTTTGCTAGTGAGAGAGTATTGTGTCTTCCCTATTCCATCTCCCAAACCAATAAAGATTAGGAGAGGGATGAAGTGCTTCCTAGAGGGGAACTTAATGTCTCATAAGCATTTCTCCTGTGTGGATGCTAAGTGAAGACACTTGCAGATTTGATGCTTCCTTGAGATAAAGCAGAGTGAGAAGAGAGAAAGTGTTTTAGAGAACCTGAACTGTAGCTCCTGAAGTTGGAAGGGCCAGGGAGACTGGTGCCTGAAAGTTGCCTAGATAAGTTCTTCTTCCTCTCCTTGTCCACTTGTCCACCTTTTCCTTCTCCTCCTTCTCCTTCTTTTGAATGAGTCCCATAATTTTTTTTTGAGTCCCATAATTTATTTAATTCCTTTTCTGGGGGATCCCTGGGTGGATCAGCGGTTTAGTGCCTGCCTTTGGCCCGGGGAATGATCCTGGAGCCCCAAGATCGAGTCCTGCATTGGGCTCCCTGCATGGAGCCTGCTTCTCCATCTGCCTGTGTCTCTGCCCCTCTCTCTCTTTCTATGTCTATCATGAATAAATAAATAAAATATTTTTAAAAAAAATCCTTTTCTGTTTTTAGACATTTGGGTTATTCTCTCTCTCCCCTTTAAACATTTGGTATTGAAATAAGACAACAATAAAAAATTTTTTTTAAAGATTTTATTTATTTATTCATGAGACACAAAGAGAGATAGGCAGAGACATAGGCAGAGGGAAAAGCAGGCTCCAGGCAGGGAGCCAGCTGTGGGATTTGATCCCGGAACTCTGGGATCATGCCCTGAAGACAAAGGCAGATGCTCAACCACTGAGCCACCCAGGCATCTCAACAATAAAAATTATTTTTCCTGGGCAGCCCAGGTGGGTCAGTAGTTTAGCACCACCTTCAGCCCAGGGTGTCATCCTGGAGACCTGGGATCGAGTCCCACGTCAGGCTCCCTGCATGGTGCCTGTTTTTCCCTCGGCCTATGTCTCTGCCTCTCTCTCTCTCTCTCTCTCTCTCTCTGTGTGTCTCTCATAAATGAATAAATAAAATCTTAAAAAAAATTCTTTTTCCTATTTGACTATTTTCTAAGGACAAATTTTTATTTTAAAGATTTTATTTATTTATTCATGATAGTCACACAGAGAGAGACAGAGAGGCAGAGACACAGGCAGAGGGAGAAGCAGGCTCCATGCAGGGAGCCCGAGGTGGGATTTGAACCGGGGTCTCCAGGATCGGGCCCTGGGCCAAAGGCAGGCGCCAAACCGCTGCGCCACCCAGGGATCCCTCCACGAACAAATTTTGAGAAGTATATTTTCTGGGCCAACAGGCTTCAATATTCTATTCTGTTTTTTTTTTTTAATTTTTTAATTTAAATTCAATTAGTTAACATACTGTCTTGTGAGTTTCAGGGGTAGACTTTAGTGATTCATCAGTTGCACATAACACCCAGTGCTCATTTTATCAAGTACCCTCCTTTTTTTAAAATTTATTTTATTTTTTTTAAGATTTTATTTATTCATGAGAGACACAGAGAGAGAGAAAGGCAGAGACACAGGCAGAGGGAGAAGCAGGCTCCATGCCGGGAGCCCGAAGTGGGACTTGATCCCTGGACTCCAGGATCATGCCCTGGGCTGAAGACGGATGCTCAACCACTTAGCCACCCAGGGATCCCCTATCAAGTACCCTCCTTAATGATCATCACCCAATTTCCCAGTATCCCCACATACCACCCCTCTAGCAACTGTCAGTTTGTTTCCTATAGTTAAGGGTTTCTTATGGTTTGCCTCCTTCTCTGTTTTCATCTTATTTTTTTATATTTCTTTCCCTTCCCCTATGCTCATCTGTTTTGTTTTTAAACAACTCTATTTAGATATTTTTGACATATAAAAATTATATATGAGGCAGGGCAAGATGGCGGAGGAGTAGGGTCCCCAAATCACCCGTTCCTACCAAATTACCTAGATAACCTTCAAATTATCTTGAAAATCTATGAATTCGGCCTGAGATTTAAAGAGAGAACAGCTGGAATTCTACAGTGAGAAAAGTTCGCGCTTCTATCAAGGTAGGAAGACGGGGAAAGAGAAATAAACAAAAGGCCTCCGAGGGGGAGGGGCCCGCGAGGAGCCGGGCTGAGGCCGGGGCGAGTGTCCCCAGGACAGGAGAGCCCCGTCCCGGAGGAGCAGGAGCTGCACCAACCTTCCCGGGCGGGCGGAAAGGAGCTCGCAGGGAGTTGGAGCAGGACCCAGGAGGGCGGGGATGCCCTCGGGCTCCCTGGGACACTAACAGACACCTGCGCCCCGGGGGAGTGCTCCGAGCTCCCTAAGGGCTGCAGCGCGCACGGCGGGGCCGGAGCAGCTCGGAGGGGCTCGGGCGGTGGCTCCGCGGAGGGGGCTGCGGGGCGGGAGCGCGAATCCAACAGCGCAGGCCGGGAGCACAGGGCGCCGGGACACAGCCCAGGATCCGGCCTCCCCCGGGGACAGGCAGAGGCCGGGAGGGCCCAGGACAGCAAGGACGCTCCTACCCCGAGCTGAGCAGATCAGCGGCCCCGCCCCGGAGCCTCCAGGCCCTGCAGAGGGAGAGCTCTGTGGTTACTGCGGAGGCTGAATCCAGGGCTCCAGAGCTGGCCGCTGCCACTGGGGTTGTTCCTCCTGGGGCCTCACGGGGTAAACAACCCCCACTGAGCCCTGCACCAGGCAGGGGGCAGAGCAGCTCCCCCAAGTGCTAACACCTGAAAATCAGCACAACAGGCCCCTCCCCCAGAAGACCAGCTGGACGGACCAGTTCCAGGGGAAGTCAAGGGACTTAAAGTCTACAGAATCAGAAGATACTCCCCCATGGTTTTTGTTGTTGTTTTATTTTGTTTTGTTTGTTTGTTTTGCCTTTTGATTTGTTTCCTTCCCCCACCCCTTTTTTCCTTTCTTTTTCTTTTTTTCTTCTTTTTCTTTTTTCTTTTTCTTCTTTCCTTCTTTCTCTCCTCTCTTTTTCTCCTTTTCCCAATACAACTTGCTTTTGGCCACTCTGCACTGAGCAAAATAACTAGAAGGAAAACTTCACCCCAAAAGAAAGAATCAGAAACAGTCCTCTCTCCTACAGAGTTACAAAATCTGGATTACAATTCAATGTCAGAAAGCCAATTCAGAAGCACTATTATACAGCTACTGGTGGCTCTAGAAAAAAGCATAAAGGACTCAAGAGACTTCATGACTGCAGAATTTAGAGCTAATCAGGCAGAAATTAGAAATCAATTGAATGAGATGCAATCCAAACTAGAAGTCCTAACGACAAGGGTTAATGAGGTGGAAGAACGAGTGAGTGACATAGAAGACAAGTTCATGGCAAAGAAGGAAACTGAGGAAAAAAGAGACAAACAATTAAAAGACCATGAAGGTAGATTAAGGGAAATAAGCGACAGCCTGAGGAAGAAAAACCTACGTTTAATTGGGGTTCCCGAGGGCGCCGAAAGGGCCAGAGGGCCAGAATATGTATTTGAACAAATCATAGCTGAAAACTTACCTAATCTGGGAAGGGAAACAGGCATTCAGATCCAGGAAATAGAGAGATCCCCCCTAAAATCAATAAAAACCGTTCAACACCTCAACATTTAATAGTTAAGCTTGCAAATTCCAAAGATAAAGAGATCCTTAAAGCAGCAAGAGACAAGAAATCCCTGACTTTTATGGGGAGGAATATTAGGGTAACAGCAGACCTCTCCACAGAGACCTGGCAGGCCAGAAAGGGCTGGCAGGATATATTCAGGGTCCTAAATGAGAAGAACATGCAACCAAGAATACTTTATCCAGCAAGGCTCTCATTCAAAATGGAAGGAGAGATAAAGAGCTTCCAAGACAGGCAGGAACTGAAAGAATATGTGACCTCCAAACCAGCTCTGCAAGAAATTTTAAGGGGGACTCTTAAAATTCCCCTTTAAGAAGAAGTTCAGTGGAACAATCCACAAAAACAAGGACTGAATAGATATCATGGTGACACTAAACTCATATCTCTGAATAGTAACTCTGAATGTGAGCGGGCTTAATGACCCCATCAAAAGGCGCAGGGTTTCAGATTGGATAAAAAAGCAGGACCCATCTATTTGCTGTCTACAAGAGACTCATTTTAGACAGAAGGACACCTACAGCCTGAAAATAAAAGGTTGGAGAACCATTTACCATTCGAATGGTCCTCAAAAGAAAGCAGGGGTAGCCATCCTTATATCAGATAAACTAAAATTTACCTCGAAGACTGTAGTGAGAGATGAAGAGGGACACTATATCATACTTAAAGGATCTATCCAACAAGAGGACTTAACAATCCTCAATACATATGCCGCGAATGTGGGAGCTGCCAAATATATAAGTCAATTAATAACCAAAGTGAAGAAAGACTTAGATAATAATACACTTATACTTGGTGACTTCAATGTAGCTCTTTCTATACTCGATAGGTATTCTAAGCACAACATCTCCAAAGAAACGAGAGCTTTAAATGATACACTGGACCAGATGGATTTCACAGATATCTACAGAACTTTACATCCAAACTCAACTGAATACACATTCTTCTCAAGTGCACATGGAACTTTCTCCAGAATAGACCACATACTGGGTCACAAATCGGGTCTGAACCGATACCAAAAGATTGGGATCATCCCCTGCATATTCTCAGACCATAACGCCTTGAAATTAGAACTCAATCACAAGAAGAAGTTTGGAAGGACCTCAAACACGTGGAGGTTAAGGACCATCCTGCTAAAAGATGGAAGGGTCAACCAGGAAATTAAGGAAGAATTAAAAAGATTCATGGAAACTAATGAGAATGAAGATACAACCGTTCAAAATCTTTGGGATGTAGCAAAAGCAGTCCTAAGGGGGAAATACATCACAATACAAGCATCCATTCAAAAACTGGAAAGAACTCAAATACAAAAGCTAACCTTACACAAAAAGGAGCAAGAGAAAAAAACAGCAAATAGATCCTACACCCAGCAGAAGAAGAGAGTTAATAAAGATTCGAGCAGAACTCAACGAAATCGAGACCAGAAGAACTGTGGAACAGATTAACAGAACCAGAAGTTGGTTCTTTGAAAGAATTAATAACATAGATAAACCATTAGCCAGCCTTATTAAAAAGAAGAGAGAGAAGACTCAAATTAATAAAATCATGAATGAGAAAGGAGAGATCACTACCAACACCAAGGAAATACAAACGATTTTAAAAACATATTATGAACAGCTCTACGCCAATAAATTAGGCAATCTAGAAGAAATGGACGCATTCCTGGAAAGCCACAAACTACCAAAACTGGAACAGGAAGAAATAGAAAACCTGAACAGGCCAATAACCAGGGAGGAAATTGAAGCAGTCATCAAAAACCTCCCAAGACACAAAAGTCCAGGGCCAGATGGCTTCCCAGGGGAATTCAATCAAACGTTTAAAGAAGAAATCATACCTATTCTACTAAAGCTGTTTGGAAAGATAGAAAGAGATGGAGTACTTCCAAATTCGTTCTATGAGGCCAGCATCACCTTAATTCCAAAACCAGACAAAGACCCCACCAAAAAGGAGAATTACAGACCAATATCCCTGATGAACATGGACGCAAAAATTCTCAACAAGATACTAGCCAATAGGATCCAACAACACATTAAGAAAATTATTCACCATGACCAAGTAGGATTTATCCCCAGGACACAAGGCTGGTTCAACACCCGTAAAACAATCAATGTGATTCATCATATCAGCAAGAGAAAAACCAAGAACCATATGATCCTCTCATTAGATGCAGAGAAAGCATTTGACAAAATACAGCATCCATTCCTGATCAAAACTCTTCAGAGTGTAGGGATAGAGGGAACTTTCCTCAACATCTTAAAAGCCATCTACGAAAAGCCCACAGCAAATATCATTCTCAATGGGGAAGCACTGGGAGCCTTTCCCCTAAGATCAGGAACAAGACAGGGATGTCCACTCTCACCACTGCTATTCAACATAGTACTGGAAGTCCTAGCCTCAGCAATCAGGCGACAAAAAGAAATAAAAGGCATTTAAATTGGCAAAGAAGTCAAACTCTCCCTCTTTGCCGATGACATGATACTCTACATAGAAAACCCAAAAGTTTCCACCCCAAGATTGCTAGAACTCATACAGCAATTTGGCAGTGTGGCAGGATACAAAATCAATGCCCAGAAATCAGTGGCATTTCTATACACTAACAATGAGACTGAAGAAAGAGAAATTAAGGAGTCAATCCCATTTACAATTGCACCCAAAAGCATAAGATACCTAGGAATAAACCTAACCAAAGAGGTAAAGGATCTATACCCTAAAAACTACAGAAAACTTCTGAAAGAAATTGAGGAAGACACAAAAAGATGGAAAAATATTCCATGCTCATGGATTGGCAGAATTAATATTGTGAAAATGTCAATGTTACCCAGGGCAATTTACACGTATAATGCAATCCCTATCAAAATACCATGGATTTTCTTCAGAGAGTTAGAACAAATTATTTTAAGATTTGTGTGGAATCAGAAAAGACCCCGAATAGCCAGGGGAATTTTAAAAAAGAAAACCATATCTGGGGGCATCACAATGCCAGATTTCAGGTTGTACTACAAAGCTGTGGTCACCAAGACAGTGTGGTACCAGCACAAAAACAGACACATAGATCAATGGAACAGAATAGAGAACCCAGAAGTGGACCCTCAACTTTATGGTCAACTAATATTCGATAAAGGAGGAAAGACTATCCATTGGAAGAAAGACAGTCTCTTCAACAAATGGTGCTGGGAAAATTGGACATTCACACATGCAGAAGAATGAAACTAGGCCACTCTCTTTCACCATACACAAAGATAATCTCAAAATGGATGAAAGATCTAAATGTGAGACAAGATTCCATCAAAATCCTAGAGGAGAACACAGGCAACACCCTTTTTGAACTCAGCCACAGTAGCTTCTTGCAAGATACATCCACGAAGGCAAAAGAAACAAAAGCAAAATTGAACTACTGGGACTTCATCAAGATAAGAAGCTTTTGCACAGCAAAGGATACAGTCAACAAAACTAAAAGACAACCTACAGAATGGGAGAAGATATTTGCAAATGATGTATCAGATAAAGGGCTAGTTTCCAAGATCTATAAAGAACTTCTTAAACTCAACACCAAAGAAACAAACAATCCAATCATGAAATGGGCAAAAGACATGAAGAGAAATCTCACAGAGGAAGACATAGACATGGCCAACATGCACATGAGAAAATGCTCTGCATCACTTGCCATCAGGGAAATACAAATCAAAACCACAATGAGATACCACCTCACACCAGTGAGAATGGGGAAAATTAACAAGGCAGGAAACCACAAATTTTGGAGAGGATGCGGAGAAAAGGGAACCCTCTTACACTGTTGGTGGGAATGTGAACTGGTGCAGCCACTCTGGAAAACTGTGTGGAGGTTCCTCAGAGAGTTAAAAATAGACCTGCCCTTCGACCCAGCAATTGCACTGTTGGGATTTACCCCAAAGATACAGATGCAATGAAATGCCGGGATACCTGCACCCCGATGTTTCTAGCAGCCATGGCCACAATAGCCAAACTGTGGAAGGAGCCTCGGTGTCCATCGAAAGATGAATGGATAAAGAAGATATGGTTTATGTATACAATGGAATATTACTCAGCCATTAGAAATGACAAATACCTACCATTTGCTTCAACGTGGATGGAACTGGAGGGTATTATGCTGAGTGAAGTAAGTCAATCAGAGAAGGACAAACATTATATGTTCTCATTCATTTGGGGAATATAAATAATAGTGAAAGGGAATATAAGGGAAGGGAGAAGAACTGTGTGGGAAATATCAGAAAGGGAGACAGAACATAAAGACTCCTAACTCTGGGAAACGAACTAGGGGTGGTGGAAGGGGAGGGGGGGTAAATGGGGGACGGGCACTGGGGGGGCACTTGACGGGATGAGCACTGGGTGTTATTCTGTATGTTGGTAAATTGAACACCAATAAAAAATAAATTTATTTAAAAAGTTATATATATTTAAAGTGTACAACTTGATGATTTGATATGTGTACGTATTGTGAAAAGATCAACAGAACAAGATAATTAACATATCCAACATCTCTACATCCCATAGTTACCATTGTGTGTGTGCGTACTGAGATTTAATTTAAGATCCATCTTCACAAATTTCAAGTTTAAGATATGGTATTGTTAACTATCCTCACCAAGCTGAACATTAGAACTCCAGAACTTACTCATCTTGCTTACCTGAAATTTTGTAACCTTGACTAATATTACCCCATATCTCCTTCATTTAGCCCATGGCAACTACCATTCTTTTCTCTGTTTCTGTGAGTCTACCTTAGATTCCACATGTGAGATCACACAGTATTTCTTTTTCCGTGTCTTCCTTATTTCACTTAGCAAATGTCCTCTAGCTCCACCCATGTTGTTGCAAATAGCAGGATTTCCTTTTTTTTAAAGCCAATATTTCATCTATATGAATGGCTAAAAAACTTATCCTTCAAAAGACATTGAGGATATTTTCATATCTTGGCTATTGTGAATAATGCTGCAATGACATAGGAGTGCAGATATCTCTTCAAGGTACTGATTTTGTTTTTTTAAGGATATAAACCCAAAGTGGGATTCCTAAACCATATTGTAGTGCTATTTTTAATTTCTTGAGGAAGATCTATAGTGTTTTCCATAATGGCTGTACTAATTTATATTCAGATGAGCAGTGTACAAAGGTCTCTTTCCTCTACATTCTCACCAACACTTGCTATCTTTTGTCTTTTTGATAATAGCCAGTTTTGACAGGTGTAAGATGATAGCTCACTGTGGTTTTGATTTGCATTTCCCTGATGACTAAAGATGTTGAACACCTTTCCATATACCTCTTAGCCATTTGAATTTCTTTTTTTTATAAGGGTTTATTTAGGTCCTTCTCTCATTATTTAATCAGGTTATTTGTACTTTTGGCATTGAGTTGTATGATTTTCTTACATATTGTGGATATTAACCCCTTATTGGATATGTGATTTGCAAATGTTATTTTCCCATTCCATGGGTTTTTTTTTTTTAAGATTTTATTTATTTATTCATTCGAGACACACACACAGAGAGGCAGAGACACAGGCAGAGGGAGAAGCAGGCTCCATGCAGGGAGGGAGCCTGATGTGGGACTTGATCCTGGGACTCCAGGATCATGCCCTGAACTGAAGGCAGACGTTCAACTGCTGAGCCATCCAGGTGTCCCCATAGGTTGTTTTTTTATTATTAAATTGTTATCTTTGATGTGCAGACACTCTCAAGTTTGATGTATTCCTCTTTGTCTGTTTTTATTTTTGTTGCCTGTGCTTTTGGTGTCATATTTTGGTATACAAAAAATCATTGCCAAGACCAATGTCAAGAAGGTTTTCCTCTATTTTCTTTCAGGAGTTTATAGTTTCTTATATTTGAATCTTTCATCAATTTTTTTTAATTTTTTTTATTTACTTATGATAGTCACAGAGAGAGAGAGAGAGAGAGGCAGAGACACAGGCAGAGGGAGAAGCAGGCTCCATGCACCGGGAGCCCGATGTGGGATTCGATTCCGGGTCTCCAGGATCGCGCCCTGGGCCAAAGGCAGGCGCCAAACCGCTGCGCCACCCAGGGATCCCTCTTTCATCAATTTTTAGTTGTTTTTTGTGTATGGGCATGAGATAGGTCTATTTCATTCTTCTGCATGTAGATAATCAATTTTCCCTGCACCAAGTGTTGAAGAGACTATTCTTTCCCCACTGTGTTTTCCTGGCACCCTTATCAAAGCTTTGCTCTTCTTTCTCAAGATTGCTTTGGCTATTTGAGGTGTTTTGTGGTTCCATATGAATTTTAGAATTTTTAAAAAAGATTTTATTTATTTATTCATGAGAGAGACACACACATACAGAGACAGAGAGACAGAGACAGAGACACAGGCAGAGGAAGAAGCAGGCTCCATGCAGGTAGCCTGACGTGGGACTCCAACACAGGTCTCCAGGATCACACCCCGGGCTGAGCCACCCAGGCTGCCCTAGAATTTTTTTCTCTATTTCTCTAAAAAATATTGGGATCTTGATGGGGTTTGCACTGAATCTGTAGATTGCTTTGGGTAGTATGGACAGTGTAGTAATATTAACTCTTCCAATTTATGAACACAAGATGTCTTTCCATTTATTTTTAAATGGAAAATTAAAAAATCTTTCTTCATCAATTTTTATAATTTTTAGTGTACAAATTTTTTCAACTTTTTGGTTTAGTTAATTACTAAATATTCTTTTTGTTACTAATGTGAATGGGATTACTTTCTTATGTTTTTTTGGACAGTTTGTTGTTATGCATAGTAATATTACTGACTTTTTTATGTTGATTTTGTATGCTGAAACTTTACGAATTAGCTGAACTTATTTACTAATTGTTAGAAGTTCTAACAATAATGTTAGTAGTTCTAACAATATTTTGGTGGCATCTTTTTTTTCTTTTTAAAGATTTTATTTATTTATTCACAAGAGACACAGAGAGAGAGAGAGAAAGGCAGAGACACAGGTATTAGTTCTCTGAATATCTGGTAGGGTGCCCATGAAACCATCTGCTTCTGGGCTTTGTTAAAAGGTTTTTGATTACTGATTCAATCTTCTTACCTGTTATTATATTTCTTTTTGATTCATTCTTGGTTGGTTGTATGTCTCTAGGAATTTATCCATTTCTTCTAGGTTATGCAATATGTTGGTATGGTATGTAATTGTTTATAATAGTCCCTTATATCAACCTTTTTATTTCTGCCATCCTTTGTTATGTTTCCTTTTCCAGTTCTCATTTTATTTAGTCTTCTTTTTTTTTCAATGTAGCTAAGAGTATGACAGTTTTGTTTTTCCATAACACAACTCTTAGTTTTATCAGTTTTTTCTATTGTTTTTCTATTCTTTATTTCATTCATTTCCACTCTAACATTTACTATTTCCTTCTTTTTTTTTAATTTTTATTTATTTTATGATAGTCACACACAGAGAGAGAGAGAGAGAGAAAGAGGCAGAGACACAGGCAGAGGGAGAAGCAGGCTCCATGCACCGGGAGCCCGACATGGGATTTGATCCCGGGTCTCCAGGATCACGCCCTGGGCCAAAGGCAGGCGCCAAACCGCTGCGCCACCCAGGGATCCCTCCTTCTTTCTTTTAATTTTGGGTTTAGTTTGTCCTCCCTCCCCCTCCCTCCACCAAGTTCCTTGAGTTGTAAAGTTAGGTTGTTTAATTGAGATCCTTCTTCTTTTTAAATGTAGGTATTGATTGCTATAAATTTCCCTCTTAGTACTCCTTTTGCTGGATCCTATACACTTTGGTAAGTTGTATTTTTGTTTGTCTCAATGTATTTTTAATATTCCTTTTTGACTTCCTCTTTAGTCAATGGTTGTTCAAGAGTATGTTGTTTAGTTTACTTGTTGGTGAATTTTCCTGTTTCCTTTCTGTTATTGATTTCTAGTTTCATTCCACTGTAGTCTGAGAAGATACTTCGTAAGATTTCTGTCTTTTAAAATTTATTAAGACTTGTTTTGTGACCTAACATGTAATCTACCTGTTGCATTGGGTAGGATGTTCTATACATGCCTGTTAGGTCCATTTGGTCTATAATGTTGTTTAAGTTAGCTCTTTCCTTATTGATTTTTCTGCCTGGACATTCTATTCATTATTAAAAGTAGGATATTGATGTATCCTACCACTATTGTATTGTTGTCATTTCTCTCCCCTCAGATGTCTTTACTTGTTTTATATATTTGGGTATATATATATCAATCTAAATTGATCTGATCTGGGGTATGTATGCCTATTTATAATGGGTATATATTCCTATTGAATTGACTCTTTTATCATTATATAATATCATTATTTGTTTCTAGTGGCAGTTTTTTTTAAAAAAATATTTTATTTATGAGAGAGAGAGAGAGAGAGAGAGAGAGAGAGAGAGAGAGAGAGAAACAGAGGGAGAAGCAGGTTCCATTCAGGGAAGCCTGACATGGGACTCGACTCGATTCCGGGTCTCCAGGACCACACCCCAAGGTGAAGGCAGGGCTAAACCACCGGGCCACCTGGGCTGCTCTCTAGTGGCAGTTTTTTAAAGTCTATTTGTATGATAGAAGTATAGTTATTCTTTGTTTTTTTTGTTTTGTTTTTTTTTTTTTTTTTTTGGCTACCACTTGCATGGCACATATTTTCCCATTGCCTTCCTTTCAGACTATGTGTGTCTTTATATTTAAAGGAAGTCTTTTGTAAGCAGAGTATCATGGGATCTTATTTTCTTTTATCTCTTTATCCACTCTATGCCTTTTACTGGGTAGTTTAATTTACTTATACTTAATGTAATTATTGATTGATCAGATGCTTTCTATTGCCATTTCATTAATTGACTTCTGTTTGTTTTGCAGTCCATGTCAAATAGCCAGCTTTCAGGCATTTCCCATAGCAATGGACATATGACAGTTGTAAAACAATTATAACATAGTTGTAACACAATTCCCTGTTACCTTTCCCCACATCTCTCCACTGCAGCCCTGGAGGAGCTAAGATAGCTTGTAGAATATGGAAGAGGAACAAGAGCAGGGAGGAATCTGGAAGGGTAAACAATGAAAGTACTTCCCCATTTCAAGTTCCCATGTGTTGGTCAGGTCTGAGCTATGGGAAGGATAGGGGAGGACTAGAAGCTTTAAACTAAATGCGAAATTAAAATTTGTATTCAGAGTGGACTAGACTCTTAATATCTGAAAATGAATCATGTTTGTTAATAATAATTGAAATTGACAAAAAGCTATGGGATCTCTCTGGAAAAAGTAGATCATACAGAGGAAGTCTGAAGGGGATTAGTGGGAGGAAAACACTATTTCTTGACAAATTTAACTAAGTTCAACATGTTCAATAAACATGTTACATATTTATATTGATTACTGATATATCTGGTCTCATTTCTAGATAGTTATTTTGTGCTTCTATTTACTTTGTTTTTTCTCTTTTTTAATCTCAATACAATATCAATAAATTTTCCATATTCTCCTTTTCCCATTTTAGCTTTGAAAACTATAAATTATTAATTTAGAAATAAATTTTCTCAAGGCCCAAAGTATCAAGTAATTTGGTATGTTTCTCTTTCCCTTGCAGTTTGACATAGATCTTGGTATATTTTATTACACACTAAATGACACAATCTACCATTTTATTATTGTGTATACTTTTGGATTAACCTCTTTAAAACCAAAATATTACTAAACCTTTCTAATATTGGCTGTTAATAATATATTTATCAATTTTTATGCTCATTGTAATTTTATATATTCATGTCTTCCTTTGAGTTGTCTTTGCTTCTTATTTTCTTGTATTCTATTCCAGTTGTGTAGTGAGTTTTGCACTCTTTCTTGAATGTTAGTATAGTTGAGTATAAAATTCTAAACTGATCATTATTTCTCTCCAACACCATTATATTCTGGCATTTATTGTTTCTATTGCAAAGATTTTTGTAGGTATAAAATGTCTTTCCTTTTTAAGGTAATCTGTCTTTTCTTTGTGTTAGCTTTTAAGATTCTTCTTTATCTTTTATGTCCTACAGATCCATTACAATGCAACTTGGTATGATTTACATTTATTTATCCTGCTCACTATTCAAAGTGTGTTTTAAATCTGAAGGCCACTAACTTTTGAATTCTGGAAATTTGCAAGTTATCATTTCTTCAAATATAGTTTTCCCCCTTATCTTTCTATTCATTTCCTGTTGATCTATTTTTATTACTTATTTTTTATTTAAGTTTTTTTCTGTGAATCTATTTTTTTTAAAGATTTATTTATTTTTTAGAGAGAGTGAGGGGAGAGACAGAGGGAGAGTCACAAGCAGATTCTATGTGGGTCTTGATCTCACAAATCTGAGATCAGAACCTGAGCTGAAACCAAGAGCCAGATGCTCAACCAACTGTGCCACCCAGGCACCCCTGCCATAGGTCTATTTTTTTTATTATTATTTTTAAAGATTTTATTTATTGGGGATCCCTGGGTGGCCCAGCGGTTTGGCGCCTGCCTTTGGCCCAGGGCGCGATCCTGGAGACCCGGGATCGAATTCCACGTCTGGCTCCCGGTGCATGGAGCCTGCTTCTCCCTCTGCCTGTGTCTCTGCCTGTCTCTCTCTCTCTCTGTGTGACTATCATAAATAAATAAAAAAATTTTAAAAAAAAGAATGTACCAATTACATTACAAGGCACAACTGGATGGATATGTTATATCTTACCTAATAAAGCCTGCTATTGTTTTCTCTTATGATACATCTAAGATAGTGTATCTATAATGCTAATAACTTTTGTTATTCTTTTTCTTTTTTTTTAATTTTTTTAATTTACTTATGATAGTCATAGAGAGAGAAGGAGAGAGACAGAGACAGAGACACAGGCAGAGGGAGAAGCAGGCTCCATGCACCGGGAGCCCGACGAGGGACTTGATCCCGGGTCTCCAGGATCGCGCCCTGGGCCAAAGGCAGGCGCCAAACCACTGCGCCACCCAGGGATCCCTGTTATTCTTTTTCTTTAATGGTCTGAGTTCTTTTTTAAAATTTATATTAATTAATTAATTTATTTATTTTATTATTTTAAAAGATTTTATTTATTTATTCATGAGAAACACAGAGAGAGAGGGAGAGCCAGAGGCAGAGGGAGGAGCAGGCTCCATGCAGGGAAACCAATGTGAGACTCGATCTTGGGATTGAGGGATCACGCCCTGAGCCAAAGGCAGATGCTCAACCGCTGAGCCACCCAGGCATCCCTATTTTTTAATAAAAAAAAAAAAATTTTTTTCCATGAAAGACACAGAGGTAGAGACAAAGACAGAAGGAAAAGCAGGCTCCTCACAGGGAGCCCAAGGCAGGACTCAATCCCCGGACCAGAATCATGCCCTGAGCTCAAGGCAGATGCTTAACCACTGACTTACCCAAGTGTCCCTGATCTGAGTTCTTAACTGTCTAAGGAGATGAAGTATTTTGTGATTATTTAAAAAGAATAGTGACAAAACAATTGATTTTCAAAATTATATATGCAAGAATGTTTGAAGTCAGTTTTCATAATTCAATACATTAAAGAGGGCTGGATAATGAGCACATTTCAAATATTTCAAATGCAAATAAAAGACAGCTAAATAGGCACTTTACCGAATTTCTCCAGACAAAAGATTTCAGAACCTATCCAAAGCATGTAATCCCTTCACCTAAAAGGGAAAATATACAGGAAATGGTAAGAGATTAGAAACAGAGGACTTTAATGCTGAATATCAGGCATTGTTGTTTTTTTTTTTTTTTTTTTTGGCATTGTAATATAGCAGTTAGCATGAAAGTTACAGTGATAAACTTCAAGTCTGTTTAGGTTAATGGTTATTTCATGTCAAGTGATTAAATGAAGGTGGTTTGAAATGCAATAGCCTATGGTGTAGTAATTATTTTTTATCTCAACTCTTTAGCTATGGAAATGTTTATCTTTCCTCTGAGGAGAATACAAAATTCATTAAAGGAAACAAAAAACTAATGTCTAATAAACCTTCTAATTAATATAGCATCTGTACTATCTCTTCAAATATAATATTCCGCAATAGCAATTATAAAATGCGTAATAAGAAAACACAAATTTCCTTTGGATTTTTACAGATCATTAGAAACTTTTTTGGCTTTTAGCATTTGAAATTATTGATCAGTCATTCCTTTAAATAAAGATCTCAGTTTTTTTTTTTTTTAAAATTTATTTATGATAGTCACACAGAGAGAGAGAGAGAGAGGCAGAGACACAGGCAGAGGGAGAAGCAGGCTCCATGCACTGGGAGCCCGACGTGGAATTCGATCCCGGGTCTCCAGGATCGCGCCCTGGGCCAAAGGCAGGCGCTAAACCGCTGCGCCACCCAGGGAACCCCAAGATCTCAGTTTTTGAATCCTGTTTCTATTCCTTTCTTCTTCTATGTCGTCTATTGTTATCTTTAACCCTCAGTTCTACTTGACTTATTGTCTCTTTAACAATTTCATTCAAAGTATTAACCTGTTCTTGGGATATTAAATATTGTTTCTTTCTGGTAATCAAAGTCTACTTCTATAGTTCTGATACCACTCTAAAATGTCCATTGTGTATTTGCAACTGCCTACTCATATTTAGCTATTTGAAAAGAACTTCTATACAACATGTTTAAAATTTATTCTAATGGAACATTTATGGAAGACTTAATTTTGTCCAGACCACTGTCTGGCATGTTGCATCTATGTAAATCAGGATGTATAATGAACTAGAATTTAAGGGGAATAAAGACCCATACACAAATAATTACAGATACAATGTGATGAGGACTGGGAGTAGAGAACAGTGCACAATATGTTATGGGTGCCAAGAGCAGCTGGCTGATCCCTTAATGTCCTCCCTTCAAGCTCAAAACACTACAGTCATCTTTTACTTATTATTCCTGCATTCCATATTACTAAATTAGTTAGCAAATCCCATTTGTGATTTTTTTTCTTGCAAAAATCTCATAGAAATTCTGCCCTCATCTATCCTCCACTCCTTGCTATCTCCGTTGTCACTGTGGCTGGTTCAATCTCTCTGTTTCACCGGAATTGTTTTCATATCCCATTAACTAGACTCTCTGTTTAAATCTCTCTTCTTTAAATCTCATTGTCATAATGTTAGGTTATTGTCAGTGTTGGCCACATGACATCAAAAACAGCTAGAATTACCACTTTGGTGTTTCAATATCACTCATAATGATTGTCTTATACTAGTCAATATTAATAATTTCAAATGAAGTCAACAAACAATTGTAGACATTGTTCAAATGTGTCTCCCTGGGGATCCCTGAGTGGCGCAGTGATTTAGCGCCTGCCTTTGGCCCAGGGCGCGATCCTGGAGACCCGGGATCGAATCCCACGTCGGGCTCCTGGTGCATGGAGCCTGCTTCTCCCTCTGCCTATGTCTCTGCCTCTCTCTCTCTCTGTGTGTGTGACTATCATAAATAAATAAAAATTAAAAAAAAAAAACAAAACAAATGTGTCTCCCAATCTTTTCAGTATTGAAAAGAACTTTTATCATTTCACTGTCTTGCTTATCGAACACAAGTCTACCACCTAAAAGCTGTAAACTCAAGTTGTTTAACTTTTCTGGGCCATTTTTCCTTATCTGTACAATAGATTATTTCCCAAAGCTTTGTTTCTTTAAAAAGTACATGTAAGTATGAAAACCAATGCTTAGCACATAGTATATGTAGCTGCTTTAGTAATCCTTATTATTACCCATTCTCTCCAAACCTTATGAAGTTTTGCCTCTTACTAAACTTACAACACTTGTGTTGTAGTTTTTTATACATATTCTCCATCCTATTAAAATATATGCTGCATGAAGGCAGGGACTGAATCTTATTCGTCTTCAGGCTTGACTTGTGAACCAATTTTTCACTGGCCAATGATTTGTCACCCAATAGGATTTGACAGATTCCTGTTTGATTTGCAGTTGATGGGGACAAAAAGCACCAGAGCTCAATTAAAATGATACTTGAAAGATACTTGATATCACTAAAATCTATGGAATTATGTATTAAATGGTCCCCAAAGAATCAGCTATTTTAAAAATTAAAAATTATTACAAAGAGCTTAATACATCATGTTATATATCATGTACCATAAAAATGTCAAAAGTAGCTTTATTGTACATTACTATATATCTTGATGGTGATCTATCTAGATAAGTAAGGCTTGCTGTATTTGAAGATGGATAATAAAGTTCACACTCTAAGGAAATGTTTAAAATATGAAATAGAATGAGGGATGGTAGAAGAGAATTCCTTGGGAGAATGCA
Organism: Nyctereutes procyonoides; assembly: GCF_905146905.1. Taxonomy (NCBI): domain Eukaryota; kingdom Metazoa; phylum Chordata; class Mammalia; order Carnivora; family Canidae; genus Nyctereutes; species Nyctereutes procyonoides. The sequence goes on along the minus strand of NW_026575140.1, from coordinate 10,920,782 downwards.
GTTAGGGCATCTTTGAATCTCAACAGTTTGCAATTCCTTTCACAGCACATAAATGATTTAACAGCAACACAGAGTGTCCAGATGAAATTATTTCCATTTCTATTACTGTACAACCTATAATAAGTAACCAGATAAGATGCTGAATGATTATACTGTTATGATGTATGCTGATCTGATCTGTTTTTTTTTTTCTTTTTTGTTTTGTTTTGATTTCTGATGCCTTGGATCCTTGCCAAATCACTAAACAAGTCACATCCAGCTGAAGCTGGCTTGAACAGCTTCAGTGTAACTTGCAAAGGCCAGTTCATCAAAACCCTTAGGATCACACAAACAAGGGAAAAATAGCAAGGGGCCTCTCCTATTTGGTTTTCTGGCTATCTGTGTTCCATGGGAAGGAAAGAAAATAACATGAACAGTATTTAAATGCTCTGTTTTGACAGGTTATTAAGATTCCTACCACAACCTGTCTGTTCCTCTCTGATCAAGCCAAGTCCAAAAACAGCAGAATATATCTAAAGCCACTACACATACATATAAAACAAAAAATGCTAGAAAAGAAGGAAGAGTGGGAAAAAAATCATGCCAATATGAATACTATGTTAGAGTTGTGGGGGTTTTAAACCAAGACACATGCTAGCATGGTAGAGTATTTCAGTGTAGTTGACTGGTGTAAAGTTTCCTGCACAGAATTTAGTTACTGGTGGCTCAAGTGCTGTCAATCTCACTTTGTTCTACTATGTAATCAATAGTTCCAACCAAGACCTCCATGGGAAGCCAGGTTCTTATCCTCTGAAATGAGAGCCCACTCTGTGTATGAGATTTCCTATCATGGGGCCAGCTCTGATACAGACAGTGGGGCACCAACACTTACTTCTCCAGGTCCCTTTATAAATATTCTTCTAATGACACAAATTTCACTGTGATGAGCATAGGCTTGGGTCCCTGACTTATACTCTTCTAAGGTTGAATTGTAATAAAATATGGAGGTTTCCATAATGAGGGGCACTGGGGAATCCAAGCTTGATATACAATTAAAGAGATTCTGAGAATTATAGAGGATACAACATTCCTGTACATGAGATCGACTGAGTTATGTCATAAAATGAGTATCTTTGGTATAGACCATGGATTGGCCGAACTACATCCTATGGGCCATTTCTGTCAGTTTTAATTTTTATTTATTTTTAAAGAAGATTTTCTTTATTCATGAGAGACACAGAGAGGCAGAGACATAGGCAGAGGGAGAAGCAGGCTCCTCAAGGCAGCTGGATGTGGGACTTGATCCTGGGATTCCAGGACCACACCCTGAGCCAAAGGCAGACACTCAATAGCTGAGCCACTCAAGCATCCCCAGGCTGTCAGGTTTTATAAATAGAGTTTTAATGGAACATGGTCATGCCTATCCATTCATTTACATATTGCCTATGTAATACTTTGTTTTGACCTAACCTGTCAGAAGTGAGTAGTGGCACTAGAAACTGTATGGTCCTCAAGTTTAAAGTATGGACTGTCTACCCCTTTATAGAAAAAATTTACTGACCCTGAAATAGAGGAACTGAGCAAAATTATCTAGGCCCAGTTCTTTGTCAACTGTGTTTATTTTGGTGGGAAATAACATGCACATAGATGAAAATCAAACAGGCCTAAGAGAATAGGTCATAGCAACAATACCCTCCAGGAAGGCACTTATTGGTGTGTCTTTTATGAGAGGCAGTACATATGGTGTCTGAGAGGCAGTACAATAATAACTTGAACTAGGATTTGACCCATAGTTCTGCCATTTAATGGAGCTAACAAACCATACCTCACAGGGTTATTATCAGGATTAAGTATTATGGCTTATGTGACAACACTTAGTACTCACAAAATTATTGTGTTTTTTCCTTCCAGTCTTCCTGTCTTCACAGTAGCTGGCACAGATCTGAACACATCATCCACACCTGACCTTGACACATTTTGAGTAAGGAGTGGCACTTGTCTGGAATTGCATCCTGACTCTCACTGGTGCTTTTCCTTTAGGTGATGCAGAGATTCCAAATCCTTTAGGATTGTCATTGTGAATATCCATGATAGTTACCTATGGCTTTAAAATCTTTGCCTCCTTTCTAGAACCTAGAAAGCATAAAAAAGAAGCCTCATATACAAAAAGGGAAGGAGAAATTATTTGTCCATAATTAAGTATAGGTTACAATACCCATTCAGCACTCACGATAATCGGTTATTATCCATGTTAGTCACATGATTAGACATCAAAAACACCTCAAATTACTATTTTGATGTCAACATCACTCATGGTTATTGAATTATACTAGTTAATATTATTAACTGCAAATGAAGTCAACAATTGCAGATATTGTCCACAGTAACTCGATATAAATTAAAAAATTATATTTGTTGAAAATATACAGACTTTCTTTATATTGCCAATACATTTGAATTCATTTATATAGAATATTAATTCTATAATAGGTTACACTGAAACTAACATATTAGGAGCCATTGTCAATAGATTAATTAGGTAAATGCGAAATTATAATCTAAATCATTATTAGAATAAAACTGAAAGTTAAATTTACAAAATTTGCACTAATCTAGAATTATAATACTCATTGTATGAAGTGAGGTATGAGGTAGAGACTTTGTTCTGTACAAAGTGAGGTATGGGCGACATGAGAGATCATTATAGAATAATCCTTTTATTTTCCAGATGAGAAAACAAAAGCAGAGATCTGCTGCGAGTCATGCAACTTGTTAATAATCCAGCCAGAACAAGAACTTCTAGACCACACTGGAATATTATATAAATGATTTTTTTCCAACTAACATCCAACATCCTTATAGAATTGTACTCTTCTTCTATTATTATTCTTGTTACAAAGAACTTAATTTTAAAGTTATTTATGTATGTCTATTTCTCTCACTAGAACATGAATTTTTATTCCTGGAAGTCTAGGATGAGGTCTGATTTTTCTTTGTAGTTTTGCACATGTAGGTAATCAATAAGTTTTTGTTTAATATTCTATCTCAGTTATTATCTTTATGGTATTGCCAGTTTGATATGAAGGATAATATTTTAAAAATAATTTAGTACTTAGATTTGTTATAACACTAATAATAAAACAACAGAACTATTTAATATCTAAACTTCATTTTAGAGATGGCTTGATTTGGGGGAACTGAGCCATAACATCTCTGCCATGTTTTTTTATATATACATTATAGAAAAGATGTGTCTCGAGCAACTGAACTTGTCTTATCACCCTAATGGTCCGTGACTCAATACAGCATAGACAGGCTTTTCTTAGGTGAGTTTGAGTGACCCCCAGTTCTCCCTAGCATAATCTTAATCTTGTATCTCTCAACATTCAGCCCACATTCAGTCCCGGCAGCTGATGCATGTTTAAAAGATTTTCACTCACACTGTTTTGCCAGTGTGATAGATTTGATTCACCAGCTGGGATTTTCATATGTTCTGTAGCTTCCTACAGCTTTTCATTGGGCTTGGGTCTCTCTGCTTCCCTCATATTAGTAATGATTCTGGAATAATGGAAAAGGGCTCAGATTTAAGTGTTGCAGCAATTTAAATATCACTTTTATCGTTTTCTTCCTTACATTTCAACAGCATCCTGTCTACTAATATTAACACCACAGCTTGAGGCAGGCACAAACCAATTTGCCTTTATGGATTCTTTGACCTCTAAATGTCCTTGCTCTGTTTCTGAGCCCTTCCAACACAAGTCGGGCCTTAGCGCCATAAGCCTTTATCTACTTGTCCTCTACAAAGGCAAGTAAAAACTAAGGCAACATTTACCTTTTCCCTTATAGCAAACAGACTGTACAAGTTATAAATGTACACAGATACCTGCTTTCTTTGAGTAATTCAAGTAGGAAATCCATATATTTTGAGGGTTTGTAAAGTGGATTTTTTATTGAATGAGAATATCAGGCTCATGGAATGAACTTGACAGAAATTTATTGAAATTTCTGTGGTTGACATTATAAAAAACATGGATTCCTAGTGAAGTCTTTATGGAATCTAAGTTATGCTTTTAACATTGTGTAAATATTAATTTTATTGAGAGGATGACCAGAAAATAATGCTTATTTCTTACTGAATTCAGAGAAAATAGAAGAGCATTTTGTATTGAATACCTCCTCTATCTTTTCAGCACAAATGAATGACTAAATCCGTTACATGAAAACATCATAGCAGACAGTCTTTTCCATTAATGACTTGTAATGAAATAATAAACATGCTGAAGAGAAAGACATGAGAGATTGCAGATCATTTGTGCAGTAAGTGATTTATCTCAGGACCCAGAGGTCAACCAATGAGAAAGCTGCCATGAGAATAAACATTGAATATCCTCTTCTTTCTCTATTTTGCTGGTCACCTATAATGACTTGAATGATCTATTCAAATTATTGAGTATTAATTGTGAAATGTCCCAGAAAAACACTCTATGATCCGCACAGATGAATCTAAAAAAGGTAGTCTCATTTATGACTATATGCAAAAGTTATAAGGTAGTAATAAATAGAATTCAGCAATGTTTCACAATACTAATGTTGTATGACCAGAAAGGTTTGTTCTAGGAATAGAAGAGTATTCCAATATTGGGAAATCTGTCAACATAATTGATCATATCACCAAATCAAAAAAGAAAAACAAAATTGTGATATCAGTACACATTGAAAAGGCATTTAATACAGTCCAAAAGTCTGTCCTAATAAGTAGAAAGAACCTACTTAAACTACTTAGGAACCTACTTTACTTAGTACTAAGGTGATTTTTTTGGAAACCAACAGAAAATGTTATTCTAAATAACAAAACTCTAAAACCATTTCAATTAAAATCAGGAACTATTTAGAAAGATCCACTGATAGTAATTATTACTTTACCACTATCTTGTAGATACTACTGACTGCAATGAGCCAGGAAAAGTAAATAATATGAATAAACATTGGAAAAGACACCACTAAGACAGGTGTGCTGAATTGTTTGAATGTTAACTAGATTACAAAGAGAACCATTTTTCAAAAGCCTTTCCCTTCCCTGTGATTTTGTATAAGAGTTGGCCAAAAGTGAAAGTCACATGAGACTTGGGAGGTGAACATGGAACAGTAATCACTATCTCTGAAGATCTTCCGAGTCAGAGATGATGACGGACAGATGTAGGGTTGCCTACTGAATTCCAGTTTGTCATTATTTTTCCCTACTCCGCATCCAATTCTGCTCCCTGACTGGTAGATCTGCTGACCAAGCGTAGCCACAGGCCCTCCACCAGATGCTTGACTTTAAAGACCTCAGAAGTGGAAGCTGTGCAGAGGTGCCAGCTTTCCAGAAACTTTTCTGCTAATTTCCTTTAATGTTCCTTCTCGTGCACCTGAATCTTTCCAGATTTTCAGTAACACAGGAAGGTTGGGTAGTAACTTTTCTCTGATCTTCCAACTTCCCCTTTTGGGTCTTTACTTCCTAACCGCTCCCATAGTTATGTAAGGCCTTGTTCCTATCATTGAACCTCATTTCACAATACCAGTTGTTTTGCTTCTCTGATTAAATTCTGACTTATAGAATTAATAATCTGTTAAGGGTGTGGATACAGATAAATGCTAAAAGTAAATGTATTTTAGCAATGTGGACCTAGAAATAAAAATGGAAAAATAGCAATATTTTTTCACAATAGTGACAAAAACTATAAAGTAACTAGGAATAAAATTACAGAGGTACAGCATTATATGGAGACAACAATAAAATCTTATTGAAGGACATAAAACAAAATCTAAGCAATTAGGAAGGCCTTTTATTTTCTTGGGTGGGAGACCAAAGATGACAAAATGATAATTCTCTCAAGTTAATCTAAATTAATATAATTAGGATCCTAATATAACAAAAATGGTTTTTCTTATTATTTATAAATTCATGGGTAAGAATAAATATCCTAAAATAACCTAGAACGATATGAAAAATAATCTAGAAGGATATGTACATGGTGGGAGCCCTTTGCTATATGTAAGAACATATTATACAGTTTTTATAATGAAATCAATATGATATCAGTGTGAGAATAGGTCAGTTGACAGAATAGAAAATCCAGAAATAGATAATAATATATACGAGAATTTAATATACGAAAAATTTGTAGGTCAATTTAGTGGTGTAAAGTATACTTTATTTAAGTAATAATATTTGCACTAGTTCATTGATTGATCTATGAGTGTGAAAAGAGAGTCAGTAGGATACATAAGGTTATTAATGCAAGTTATCTATAGGATGGATGTGGGACAAAAGGCAGGAGGAGAAGAGACAAAAAGAAAAGTAAATCACCAAGTAAACTCAGAATATATGATTTATACCATGCATAAATAGTTATATTTTAGTGTGATTGTATGCATATATATATATATGGAGAAATAGATAGGAGTGAGAGATGTACTGACTTGTAAGAATCTGTATGATGTATCAGTGAAGAAAGCAAGCTGAAGATTAATAGAATTTGATTCTGCTTAGATAAAAAACAAACAGATGCACTGTATTAATCAGGGTTTAATCAGAGAAGCAGAACTTCTGGGAGACATATAGAACAAGGAATTTATTACAAGTACTTGACCATAATCTGATGCAAGGTCAAAGCGGGAGCTGATTAAACACTTTATATACAGTTGTTGCTTCTGTGTCCAGTGTTGAGCCTGAAGTCTTCAGGGCAGGCTGCTGGAAAGGAAAGGACATGATTTGGCATGCAATTCCGGGGGTAAATTGGAGCCTAGGAGGACAAGCTGGAAACCAAGTGGCCCTTTTATTTCCTCTAAACCTCCAACTTCAATGACAGGGGTGACTTGCAGAAACTGATACCCTTGGTCATGGAGTGGAAAATGCAGCTGACCCAGGAGTAGGAGAACCTTATGGAGATCCTGTGGGAGCTGAAGAATCTGTGGCACGGCTGCCACCTGATGACAACAAGATGAACCGGCAGATCCATAAAAGTGTGTGTAAACTGTCATAAGACCTGAACCTATACTAATCTTCTCAATTTAATTATTCCTGCTGCTTCATTTTTGCCTTCCAAATATGCAAATTTCTCTGTAGCTCCTCTTAGCCTACAATCACATAAGGAAGGGAATTCTAAGGAAAGGAATTCTGGTAAATGTAGCTACTACAAACACACACACACACACACACACACACACACCCCACCCCTATATAAGTGTATGTGTACCTTTATGTTGGTATGAATAAGGAGAAAGGCATGGAAAAATATACTCCAGGCTTGTTAAGCCTAGTTCCATGGTGGAGATAATAGTAGAGGGATGTGGCCAGAGATTAAATAAAACATGATATACTTAAGCAACACAATGCCATGCAGCTGCTATAAAGAACAAGATGAGTCTTTATGACCCCTCAGAGAAAAATACTCTGGTGTTATGATGTTAAGTGGTAAAAAGCAAGACACCAAAAAACATCTAAAATATAATCTTATTTATGGAAAAACAGTCCAGTATGTTTGGATACAGAGATATCTATCACCACTTACTGGCTGTGTGACCTGTGAGCAAGCTATTTAATATTTGTACATCTTATTTTCCTCATTTGTAAAATGGACATGGTAATAGTAATGATAGTATCTGGATTGTAGAATTGTCAAAAAGATTAAATGTGAGCCATTAAGTGCCTAAAATAGTGCTTGGCAAATAGGAAGTGCTCAAAAATACTAGTCATCATTATCATTATTCTGTTGTTATTTCTATCGTTATTAATATATCTGAATGGAAATCACTTTCCTCCGTCTCATACCCTATCAACTCAATTCTATCCTGTCAAGTCAAGGAGAAAAGAGGAAGAGAAGAGGATCTGATTTAAACAGAGCTACCCCAGAAGGTTGTCACTGGCCCATGGGTCAGTGAGTTGTAACCCTGGGTAGTCATTAAAAGGATGTCGATGGCAAAAAGACACAAGGTCAAGCAATGCTTATCCAGAATAAAGCCCGGGATTGAGACAGGCAATTCTGGCTATGCGTGAGTGTGTATGTGCACACGCGTGTGTGTGTGTTTTCTCCTGTTGTTAGCATAAACGTGCTTGTGTATACATTGGAAAGAACCAATATAACAACTCAGAATGAATGCACATAAGGAAAAGTTTTTAAATACTGCAAAGATGAGGTCAGAGTGATATATAACCTTGTTTTCTGATCCATACATGAGAGTTAAAAGAAGGGACTGCCAGTATACTCATTTACACACCCTGAGCCCTGCAATTTATTTCACTGTATTTGATGTTAGCAGGGAAGCATTTATTTAAAATTACTCAGAATACAGCACAAAGAGCTATTCTGTAGGTATGAAATGTGTCTAAACTGCAATAAAACCCCCCTCCTGCACTTTTGACACATTGTGACCACAGTAAAGGCAACATGAGGTTTCTTTTGTTTCTAGATGCTGCTGGAGGAAATGTAACAATGTGGCATGAACAAGGTTCTCAACCCCCCTCCCCTTTTTTTTCCTACTGGGGCACACGTGGCTGACTAATGTTCCCTAGCACAATGCTCTTCTAAATGCAATTCCCAGTACACTGGCCATTACTTCATCTCATTCACTGCCACCCAAGAGAGCATTTCAAGATACAAATGAGTGAGACTGACATTGGAAGAGGATAACCTTGAAGACATTCTATTTTTTAATTAAAAATGTAATACATGAATATAATCTTATTGTAAAAGACTTAAATATAGAAATATATACAACATACTCCTGTACCTGCTCCCACACACCCAAACTCCTCCTTTCAACAGATAGAAGTTAATAAATGATGAAGTTTGATGTATATCCTTCATATACTCAATTTGCATTTGTACACATTTATATGTATACATGTGTTTATTTATAGCTATACCTCCACACACAGTGGGTTATGTTTCCATAAATAAGATAACATTTTAGGTAATTTTCAGTGATTTGCTTTTTTCCACTTAACATATTTTCATAAACATACCATATTTTATTTAACCTCTCAGTTGGTGGATATTTATGTTGTTTCATTTTTATTATTAAAAACCATTTTGGACTGGGCATATCTTCTCCTCCTTGTAGATATCTCTTTAAACATAAATGTATTTATTAAGAACAGATACCTAGAAGTGGAATTGCTGTGTCAGAGAATAAACTGCATTTTATGTTAGTACTTAATTAAATGCAAAATGTCCTAAAAATCTACCGATTTATACTTTCTCCAGTGGCATATATTTTTTCATTCATTCAAAAATGCTTACATGGGGCAGCCCCGGTGGCGCAGCGGTTTAACGCTGCCTGCAGCCCGGGGTGTGATCCTGGAGATCCAGGATCGAGTCCCACATCGGGCTTCCTGCATGGAGCCTGCTTCTCCCTCTGCCTGTGTCTCTACCTCTCTCTTCGCTCTCTCTGAATGAATAAATAAATAAATCTTAAAAAAAAAAAAAAAAGCTTACATGGTGGCTGCTTATTTACCTATCTACTACCTACCTGTCTCCCTCCTCCCCTATCATCTACCTAACATGTGGAGGAAAATAAAGCAGATTAAGAGGCATCAGGATTGAGAGGGAACAGGTTGTATTTTTATTTTTATTTAAAAAAATTTTTTTAAAGGATTTTATTTCCAGGATCATGCCCTGGGCCGAGGGCAGGTGCTAAACCGCTGAGCCACCCAGGGATCCCCAGGTTGTATATTTAAGTTAGGTGATACAGGTACCTTGCTAAAAAGGTAATCTCTGAGAAAACCTGAAGGAAGTATTGGAGGGAGTCACCCAGACATCTGAGAGAAGAGGATTTGAGGTAGTTAGTGTGTATAGGAAAAACAAAGAGGCTGGTGTGGCAGGACTGAAGTGAGCAAGGGGAAACTAGGAGAGAGATAATGGGTATATGAGTATTCATCTCCTCAGGGTTATTTCTTATACCAAGAATTATTCCTCTTTCTTTTATTTTTTTCAATTCTTTTTATTTTTATTTTATTTTATTTTAATTTTTTTTTATTCCTCTTTCAAGTGCTGGCAAGTCTACTTGCAAATTCACTCCTGTTTTTCGAATTTTATTCTGATTGATTACTAATTAGATGAACATTTTCATATGAACATTGGCCATTTTAGTTATCAGTCTACATATATCTTTTCATATCTTCTCATTTTTATTGGATTTTTCTTACTGATTTTTAATATTCTCATTATTAATCCTTTTTTAATTATGTAAGTATTTTCTCCCAGTTTGTCTCAATTTTTATTAAATCCAACCTGTACATTTTATATATGATTTCTGGGTATTATTTTTAGCTTAAAAATATCCTCCCCTGTAAAATAGAGAAATCTTTTCTTATATTTTCTTCTGATAGTTTAATTTGTTGTTTATGTTTCATTATTTAGTCCATTTGAGATTTACATTTTTCTTTTAATATTCTTAAGAGTTTATTAAAAATTAGTGTCATAGGCTACAAGGAAGTAAAAGGACTATGTACAGCCTGATGGGAAACAGGCAGAGAGATGAGGAGGGCCAAGATGAGTCTAGGGCCTTGGTAGGTGCATTCCCAGGGGGAAGGGGGCCCTGAAAGGGAAACCAGACAATCTTGTGAGACTTCAAGAACAACGGCATAACAAACAAACACGTTTGTGGTAATTGGGCCCATGCCTCTGTGGAGCTACTTCCATAATTCTGGTCAAGGGTCAAAGGAGGCCTCGTATGCTCAGGGGAGGAGGCCACATTCCCTGCAGGAGCATGCCCATTGGAGTTCCTCCACCAGGAGGGATCCCCATGGGAGGCCTCATGCCAGGTGGTGGGCCCATCATGCCTGGAGGCGATGTCCCCCAACCCATACGTGGGGGAGGACCCCCATGGCCGGGCAGGTACTGGGTCAGGGCCCTTGAAATGCTGGCGGTGGCAGCAGCTTCAGCAGCAGCCACAGTGCCTCTTTCCTGCTGGGATGGCCCACCAACCCCTCAGACTGGCCCTGCAAGTCCTGCAGGAGCCTGGGGCATTGGAACACCAGCTGGAATTCCTCTGCCAGCAGTCCCGCCAATCCCTGGGGCCCCGGCAGCTCCAGCAAGTGGCACTGGGGCAATGCCAGTATCTTTGGGAGGAGGTCCCTCTACTGTCATTGAGACCAGGTTCTCCCCCAGAAGCAGCACCAGACCGAAGACTTGCTTCTCTTCTCTTTCTGCTTGTTTTGAGTTCTTTGGCTTGATTTTCCTGGACTCATCACAGTCACAGAGGATCAAATTCATATGCTTGTCAAAAGCCTTGAAGGTGCCAATGAAGATCCAGCCGTCTTGTAGGATGCACCTCATCCTATAGTCGATGTGTTGCAGCATCGTGCTGCTCTTGCCCACAGTCATGTTGGGGGTACTGATGGCTCCCATTCCCACTAGATTGCCCTCAGCAGAGGCCTAGACGCCAGCCACTAGACCGCTTCCCACCTGAGATTTATATTTGTGAATGTCATAAAGTATAATCATTTGTATAACATGCATATGTATTATTTTTTACCTTTCCTAATTTGAAATATAACATTAACATACTAATATTTCATATATGTTAATGTTTCTGTACCCACTATTCTGCTCTATTATCCTATTTTCTTGTCAATATCAGACTGTTTCAATTATTTAAGTTTCATAATGTATTTAGATACCTGATACGGATCTCCTGTCTTCATTGTCTTTTAAAAATATTCCTGGACATTCTATTACAGATGAATCTGAGAATCAGTTTATCTAGGCACATTTTATTGGGATACTATTTAATTTTATAGATTAATTCAAAGAAAATTAATATCTGTAGAATACTGAGTGTTTTTATCTAGAACATAGGTAGAGTATCTTTCCATTTACTTAAATTTCATTTTATAATTTGCAGTAAGTTTTTACAGCTTTGGTCCATGTAGATCTTGCATATTTTTATTAGGTTTGTTCCTCAGCATTTTTTGCTTTGCATTGCTACTTATAAATAGGGTGTATTAGTTTTGATTCCTTACTATGTTGATTTAATTGTTTTAATTGATTTAATTATTGATTTAATTGTTGATTCCTTACTATGTTGATTTAATTGTTGATAAATTCAGGGGGAAAACCCCTCAAAACCCTGTAGTAAATAAAGATACAAGAGTGGTTTTACTCTGATTGCAGTCATTTAATAATCTATTGCTAGGAATAGAGGATCTGAATTGATTCCCTCATCAGAAAAATCTCTGGGATATGACAAATCAAAGAGATTACCTTTAGCCTTTGCTTCGGGACATTTATTTACTCAGGGAGGAGGCAATTAGGCCAAGCCCTAAGGCTCATATATGCTCAATCATCCTGGAATCTGAGAACAAAGCAACGTGGCTGGGATTTCTCTTCCCTCTCTCTACATTCATTCCCTGCTGTGAATTTTAACTTCCTTTTCTTTCAAGTCTTTATTTTATATAACTAAAATTTTTTAGATTATGCAATATTTCATGCACATAGAAAAGCACAGAAATTAATATGACCTTAATTTAATAGCTGGGTCATTCAATATGACTCAGATTTAGTAGCTGTTAACTGTTTGCTATATTTGATTCAGAACTATTTTGAAATAGTTTTTGAAAACTATTTTGAAGTTTCAAAAAACTATTTTGAAAAAATTAGTTTTTAGAAAATAAAATATTACAAATACAGCTGAGAACACTATCCCCTCCCTTCCCATTCCCTCTGATATTGCTGTTTCACTCTTATGAACATTTTAAATATTTTAATGATTTTTCTGTGCACTTCGAAGTTATATTTATTACGTGTGTTCTTAGCATTTACATACTTGGTATAACATGTGTAGCCTTTTGTAACTTGATATTGCGGGTTTTTTTTTCTAAAGATTTTATTTATTTATTCATGAGAGACACACAGAGAGCCAGAGACACAGGCAGAGGGAGAAGCAGGCTCCGTGCAGGGAGCCCAATGTGGGACTCAATCCCAGGACTCCAGGATCATGCCCTCCTGAGCCAAAGGCAGACGCTCAACTGTTGAGCCACCCAGGCGTCTCAATAAAGTGGGTTTTTGAAATTTATCCTTGTTGACACCGACAGTTCTCTGAAGTTGCTCCTGATAGTTTTGTTTATATCCTATTAGTCGGATTTAGCCAATCTCAGCTACCCCTAGTGGCCAGCGAACTGAGAAATGTAGTTTTTATTCCAGGTAACCATGAGCCTGGCTAAAAATCAAGATATATATTACTTAGAGAAAAGGGGGTAACTAGTAGTAGGGTACAGCTAGTTATCTCTGCCAAATGCTTTTAATTATAATATTGTAGATTTCTGATGTATACTTTTATTAGATTAAAGTGTTTGTTTTTTCCTTTCCTTAGCTTACTAAAGGGTTTTTTAAACAATGCTTTTAATTAGAAATAAGTGTTAAAAGGTTCTTTGGCATCTTTTACAATGATTATATGGATTTTCTACTTTAATCTGATAATAAATTATTATGGGTTTTCTAATGTTAAACTATCCTTGCATTCTAGAAATAAGTTTAATCAATCAGTAATGTGAATCTTATATCTGTTAGAAACACATTTTCTTTTAAAACAGTGCAGTTTGATTTACTTAGGATTTAAACATATGTTTACAGATTAAATTGGCTTATTCTATCATTATTTATATTTAGTATGGATTTTTTAAAAAGACTTTATTTATATATGTGAGAGAGAGTGAAAGCATGAGCAGGGTGAGGGGCAGAGGGAGAAGCAGACTCCCTGATGAGCAGGAAGCCCCATTCAGGGGCTGAATCCCAGGACTCTGGGATCATGACTTGAGCCAAAGGCAGATGCTTAGCCAACTGAACCACCCAGGTGCTCTTGTATGGATTTATAATCAAGATTATGCTAGCCATATAGAGTTAGTGGGAAAGTTTTTCATCTTTTTTATACTTTGGAAAATTTGTTTAACCTAGAAATTGTCTTTAAATTTTAGAACAATTTGCCCAAAATATCATTTTGTCTAGGTTCTTTTTAAGGAATAGATATTTGACTTTTAAAATTTCTTCTATGATACTTTACTATCTCTCTCATTTTTTTTAAAGATTTTATTTATTTATTCATAGAGACACACAGAGAGAGAGAGAGAGAAAGAGAGAGAGAGAGAGGCAGAGACACAGGCAAGAGGGAGAAGCAGGCTCCATGCAGGGAGCCTGACATGGGACTTGATCCTGGATCTCTGGGACTGAGGGCGGTGCTAAACCACTGAGTGACCTGGGCTGCCCTACTTTTCTATCTCGAGTCAATTTTTGTGATATATATTCTCTAGAAAAATTAACCGGTTAATTTAGATTTCCAAATTTGTTAGCATTCATTCATACTTAGGTTTCTTTTACATTGAAAATAGATTTCTGCATCTGTATTTATGTCTTCTCTTTTTTTTCTTGATCAGAATTGTCAGAGATTTTAGAATTATGTTGGAGTTTTAAAGAACCATTTAATGATTTTATTAAGTGGTCCTTTCAGGTTTTTGCTTACTTCATTATTTTCTGTTTTAAATATTCTCCATCCAAATTGGGGTTTTTTTTTTTCATCCAAATTCTTGCATTTTGTATTGAAGTCATTATAGCAGACATTGTTTATTGGCTACCCATTCCTATCTTCTTAGCCCTTATCCACATCTAACTATAGAGGCTAAAACAGCTAGATACCCAACTTCCCAGATGTTCTTGGAACTAGGTATAGCCATGTCTTCCAGATGTAAGAGGAAGACGTCTATAGGACATAGTGGGGGTTTGTTTTTGTTTTTCTGTTTTTTCTGCTCACTAAAGCAAAGAAGCACATACCAACTTTATTTTTCTTCATGGCACCAGCCAGAAGAGAGGAGGCATACCTGGTTGTAGGCACCAGCCTAGAAGTGGTATACATTATGCCCTGTCACATACCACTGGAGAGAACTTACTCATTTAGTCAAAACTACTTGTGAAGGAGGCTGGGAAATGCGACTACTATGTTGGTGGTTATAACTCTATTACTGTGGAAGAAAGGAACAGGTTTGGAAAACAGGTTTTTAGCACATTGCTTACAACTCTTCCCACCTCCAATGGTATAGCAGTTAAGGACATAAATTATTCATGAATATACAAGCTTGTTAGTTATTATATAATCCTTATTGGGACCTATATGGAAAAAATTGAACTTTGAAAATATTCATCCAAATACTACGGGATACTACTAGCACTCTTATGTGACAAAAAGTAACAAAACTTGAGCTACAAGAATCAGACTCAAGTAAGCAGTGATAAAATGAGCAGTCAATTTGAAGTAATAATATTTCTGTAAGGGAAGATTATTTATAATTCTGTAAAGGGGGGATAAGCACACACACACACTGCCATACAACTGAGTGGCTCTCAATTCACTATGAAATTCATATAATTCAAGCCAAATTAATAGTCACAGGTGTTTTTATCTGGCAGTGTCATAAAAACAATTAGCATTGGTTTGTACCAACTAGAAGTAAGTGTGTTTCTACCAAAACTAGTGGAGACAATTGTATGCACAAGTAGCACTATTCTGCTATGCATTCAGAAAGATTAAAAGAATAGAAAAAAAGACATTCTTTCTGAGTCAATTAGTTTAATTTAAAAAATATTATCTCATATTTTCTTATAGTTTGCTTTTATAAGTTTAAAATAATTGAATGAAAAAGTCTACAAACCACTTATTTTTTTCCTAGAATAGATGCAGGTATATTTTATAATCTTTTTATTTGAAGTCGGGTTTTGTTTTTTTTTTTTTAAGATTGTACTTATTTATTCATGAGAGACACCAAGAGAAGGCAGAGACATAGGCAGAGGGAGAAGCAGGCTCCTCGCAGGGAGCCCAATGTGGGACTCGATCCCAGGACCCTGGGATTATGCCCTGAGCCAAAGGCAGATGCTCAACCACTGAGCCACCCAGGCATCCCGTGAAGTCGGGTTTTAAAAAACGTAAGTTACAATCAGTAAGATTCGCTCTTTTTAGGTGTGCAATTTTATGAATTTTAGTAAATACACACACAATTGTATAGCTGCCACTAGAATCAAGGTATCAAATATTTCCACAAGTTCCTTATCCCCCCAAAAGTTTTCTCATATCCTTATGTAATTCCCAAGCAAAACATTTTGGAGGTGAACCAAAATTGTAATTGAGGTGCCCCAGCTGGTAAGCCAGGTTTTTCATCTGGGAGAATGCCATGAAGAAATCAAATGCAAATAAGCCAACTAGCTTATTTTTGTTTTTCTCCACCACTCCTATGCTGATATGCCGTCTGCTTTTCCCAAGTGCTTCATTGGGCTAAATTATTTTAGTAGTGCATCATTCCTTTTGTTTTGCAAATATATTTTAAGAAAAATTGTGAAGGGATACTGTTTTTAATTCCACATGTCAACATAACTGTCTTTATTAAATATTTTCCAAATATTAAGATGTTTAAAATATATTATAGAAATAAAGAAGGGGCTTTCATATGAAGACAAAGAATAAATATGGACATATTTATAGTAAACAGAATATGGTCTATGATAACCAGTAGGTGCTTAAGCATTTTTTCTCCTTTCTGTTATTACTGTTAGCCTGTGGAGAAGTGAATGTGAGAGGAAGTTGATGGAGTGGAGGGAGTGGCTGTATTCAGCAGAATGAAACAAATGCAAGAAGATACAGAGGTATCATGAAGAGGACAGAGCAGGGATTTGAGTAGAGATGGCATTATTAAGAGATGTTTGTCATGGTTTGCTTTAGATAAAAGAAGCATTGTATAGTGAAGCCCTTCATTTGCAGATGAGAAAACAGGCCCAGAGAGGTGCAGTGATATGATCAAGGTCAACCAGAGAGTTTGTAGCAGAGCCAGGCTAAAACTATCTCTCCTAATTCTGTTCTGATACTCATTTTACTATTCTACATCTTTATCCTAGTTGTTTCAGGAAGCAAGCAGTTGGAAATTCCTCTCTTATTTGCACTTGCTTTACACGACTCCTTACACCTTACTCTAGCTTTATCAAAGAAATACATTAACCATCACTTGGGGATGACACTCACTGTCTCAGAGGTGCCATTCTCAGCATTTTTCTCAGAGAATTAATCTCTACTTTTCTTTCCTAAAACCCTCCTAGCAGAGTAGAGGCCTCTTTTTTTTTTTTTTTTTTTTTTTTTTTTGCTGTAGGGCTAGCTGGAGACCTTGACTCTCTTGATATCATTTCTGTGGGGGAAAATATTTTCCTAATTCCAAATAAACTTAACTTTCAACAGAAAGTCAAATACTTGGGGATTTTCTATAAATTTTTCCATATATGTAGGTTTTTTTCTGTTTTGAAGAGAAATTATATATGTAGCTCCAGTCCAAAACTATGATTATAAATATATATATATCATATATAGTTCGATCAACTATATCAAACATAACTCTCCTTCATAGGTTCTGGTGAAAACTGAGCTTTTTTTCTTGCTATAGCATATCACAATTCTACTCCAAATTATAGAGAATGGAGCAAAGTGTCTCACTATCTGGAAAACAGGTAGAGTTTTCCAGGTAGTGAAAAAGAAAGAGAAGAAAAACTTACAGTGGAAAAGGCACTGGTGATAGTGTCTTGATGCTATAGTTCTTTGCTGAAATGCAACTTTTTCAGGTGGGTTCTCTAGAAGAAAAAGGGCTACTTGGATACCAAGCTCAAGTCCACAAAGGAAATTTAAATTACCATTACACCAAATGTAACAATTTCAACATCATATCTAGGTATTTTCACCACAATGTTCTGTGTTTAAAAACATTTTTGAAATGTCTATATGCACACAACACTGTGCTATGGAGAATATTTAAAAAGTAGAATAACAATAGAAGCTAGTGCATAATAGAGGGACAATTTGGAGACATCAGCTATTTAAATATTGTAGGAATTTAGAATAAAGAAATAAAACTGTATAGAATGAAGAAACTTCATGAAAGAAACTTAGGACAAGACTTGAAGGACAGAATGTATACATATGGAGAAGAATAAGGAGCAAAGTGAATGTTCAGTTGGATGTTCAGCTACAGTGGCACTGGCCTCTATTTTAAATGACTGGTGAATTCATTCTGAATGGTTGTTGTACCTACCAAATGGGTTGTGAGATATTCTGAAGATCATCCCAACAGGCATTTCAGGACACAGATGTGGAAGTGGCTATAAGGTCAGGCAGTAGTTCAACTTGTCTTGGCCATCAAATGTAACAATTAAAGTGATCAGAAATAGGGGCGCCTGGATTGCTCAGTAGGTTAAGCGTCTGCCTTTGGCTCTGGGAGCAAGCCCCAAGTCTGGCTCCCTGCTCAGTGGAGAGCCTGTCTTTCTTTCTTTCTCTGCAGCTCCCCCTGTTGTGCTCTCTCTCTGTTTCTCTTTGTCAAATAAATAAATTAAAAAAAAAATCTTAAAGTGATTAGAAATAGAGAGCAGTCTTTAATTGTTGCTGTGTTTCAGTTAAATCTTACATATTGTGTGCACTCACTTCTAAGGTTATATGACTAATCTCTCAGTCATGTTGACATCAGTATTAAACTTCATTATCATATGGCCACAAGTGTCAAATTTATAAACACACTCAATGGGTATAGATGATGCTTATTATTCTTTACCAGAATAAGAAATGTACTGTCACTTAAAACACTCAGATCCAATTTCAATCCCTTCTCAATACAAACTTTAAAGCAATCTCATCAAGAAATAGCAGAGCTGGCCAGTCTTCTCTCGCAGGTACTTCTGCTGTTTCACCTTTTGAGGAAAGTAGCCTCAGGGACATGGAACCAATTTTCAGCAGTGATTTGCTATGATATTGAATACACATCTCAATACCCTACAGATAGAAAAGGAGGATCTGATTCATCAACACTTTCCTTTAGGTCAGCAAACACTCAGGGAACAATTAGACTGTTTATAAAGCCGTGGTACCTGGAATAGTGCAAAGTCAATTTTAAAAATATATTGAATATGTGAGCTTTTCCAAATCATCATCAACTGTTATGACAAGCTATTAAAGAAGCTATTGTAGAGGACTGAAGGAGCAGCTGATTTCAAAATAGTAAATCAAGTCTTGGTCAAGAGCACTGATGAAAAGAGAACAGGATTCTTGCTGTGTTTATGAGCAGCTCAAGACAGCTTTAATACACATCAATCACAGGTAGGCAGCTTGCTCTGGTCCGTGCCCCTGACTCTCAGTGTGACCTTTTGTGAGTCACCAGACGGCTTTCAGGCTCGTTACTCAGCCGAAAACAAAAGCGGAGGAACAGAAACCTCAATGAAAAACAGGCGCTGCATCACTAATGAGATTTCCTGGGGAAATAAATTCCTCACCTCTACAACCCCCTCTCTGTGACACTCCTGACTCTAGACTCCACATCCAACACATTCAAGAGAAGGTGGACAAAGCAAAGTGCTTGAGGCTTGTGGCTATGTGACACTCCCAGCTGCAGAACTGTTTATCACGAAGAATTCACTGTGCCTACTTAAAATAGGAAAGCTACCGAGAAAAAGGGTCACACTACCTTGCTTTAGAAAGCACTAGCTTTGGGTTCAAAATCTCTCAATCAGTTATGGTTTACTTAGACTTGGAAGGACTGGCCAAGGAGTCTCTTTTTTCAGTTGGTTCTAAAGAGTTATAACCAGTACTTTGAAATATTTCCAATTCCCTCTAGGCAAAAGCATTCATTGCTGTGGAACTTACTGCTAATATCTCAAGATTAGAGTTCCATGAACATGTGACAGTGTGACTATGTTTGATGAAACAAAGTTTAGAACAGAAGAGCCAGAACAGCAGCTTTTTAGGAGGGTAGTAAAACAGGCTAAAGGTAAGCCTGGGATTTGGAAATGCCACCAGTACTGTCAACTCATACAGCTTCCAGGTGCAATTGGCCACCTGTGGAAGAAGAAAGCACAGGAGGAAGATGTGGCCAACAGAACTTATGGCCCTGGAGAATGAGGCTGCACTTTTGCTTTTAAGATTGTTGGTCCCTTATGGGTTGAAGGTAAACATCTACACACACACACACACACACACACACACACACACACACAAGGGTCTCCTTTCTGAGACTAGCCCCTTTGGAAAGGTTCCACATGAGTGGACACTACTGAATCAGTCAGTCTATTTAGTGGCTTGTAAGAAAAGCTGACGATATCACGGCTCCAAGGCAGGCTGCCACCCCAGAGCCTCAATCGTAACTAATGGGGGTTTAAAAGGGAGATCAGAAAATATCATGCAGATAAAATACTGAGATAGGAGAAAAGACCATAACCTCAATCTGCAAAATGTAATAGCTTTGTCAAAATAAAAGCCAAAGCTAAACTCTCCTGCTGCTGCACACCTCCCAGTTCGAGGGAACTGTTCAAGCAGAGAGGCATTTTCTATTAGCACAAACTCTGAATGCAGCAGGGAGAAACTCAGCCATAATATCTGCACAACGGCCTCTCCATGCAAACACCATTCCAGTAATGGGAAATTTTAATGATGTAAAGCAGCAAGGTCACACGATATGTCCAGGCAGCCCTTGGAAAGACACTACCTCGGCAGATATTATAGAGGAGAGCTCAGAATTGCTCCTGGTTCATTAGGCTTTGCCTGAGGGTTTTTTTTCTTCCACTATTAACTAGAAACAAGGTTGAGGTTCTTGTTACTCAGTTCCTTGTATGCAATGCAAAGAGGTGAAGGGCAGGGTTTGTAAATATAGAAAGGCAGACAGCTTAGACATGTTTTTACAATACTTGAAATATTCTCTCTGAGTCACCTTAAATATGAAAATTGCAAAAGCCTTATCAATGTTGCAGTGGTTTTTTTTCCTAGCAGAAGAACTTTTTATCTCCTCGTGTGTAGATAAAGGTACTATATGCACATAAATATACACACATGGGGTGGATTGATTCCCTCCCCTACATACAGCACCACCACATCTTCTTAAAGTTTGCCTCCTTCTCCCAGCTTTATGACCCCATTGAGATCACTCTTACTGTTTTCTTCCTCGTTACATTTTGATATTTCAAAGCATGGCCTGGATCTCACTCCCATCTCCCCACTCCACATTATTAATGAATTGGAAAGCAGACATCATTAGTTTTCGGAGACCATTTCTTTTAAAATTTACAGACCCCTTCATCTGAATCCCTAGAGACAGTCTGCTGTTCTCATCTTAGAATCTTATTAGCATCATATCTTCTGTATCCTGCCATGCAAACTGCATGGCTATGCACTTTCTAGCACTTGACCCTTTTGCGGACGGAATTAATTTACTCTTTGAAGATGCAGCAGCATGCTGTTGTGCTTGTTAAAGAAAGAAAAGCCAAGCAAGGAGATGGCAAAGCAAGCAAAGAAAATTCCTGGTTTAAAAGCAAGCTCTCGTAAGGCAAGTTAGGTGGATACTGGGCAGGAGAAACTAATAGCTAGTAACTATTGATAGAAACAGGCAAATTAACTGATTAGCAGAGATCAGTGAGAATATCTGCATCCAGCAACTAACAAGCGCCCTGGTATGGAAAAGATTACAGCAATGATTTTGTACTAGAACCTTTCATTCTTAGAAGTCTCTTTGGTTTAATATAGCTTAGGTTGGCATTAGAAGGCAATACAAGCAACTAATTCTGATTTGGTCAGACATCTGACTTGTCTCCTGAAATCTTTCAGACTCATTTACTCTGTACTATTTGTCTCCTAGATGCAGGAGATACAATAGTAGGTAGGACAAGACCCCTTCATCTGTAGAACCTATTTTCTAGTGAAGGAGCAAAAAAATAGAAACTAAGCAGACAACGAAAAATACAACTTTAGGTAGCTCTAAGCACTATGAAGGAAAATGAAGCCATGTAAAGGAATAGAGAATGTTAAGGGGAATTATTTGAAATAGGGTGATCTATTACTTAGAAGTTGACATTCAACTGGGACATTAATGATGTAAAAGAGCAAGCCCTATGAAGATCTCAGATGAGTATTCCAGACAGAATACAAAAGCCTTGAGACTAGAACAGGCTTGGTATCTTTAAATTTAAATATAACTAATGCAGCTGGAGTGGGATAATGGGGGAGAAAGTGGTGGGAGAAACAGGCAGTATTCAGAAGTAGACATTTAAAGACCATAATAAAGAATCTGAATTTTATCTTAACCATGACGAAAGTAATCAAAGAGTATGTATTATGTTTTGAGACCATTCCTGCTGTTTTGAAAAGAAAAGAATCAAGGATGAGAATAGGAGAGCAAAATAAAAGAACGGAGACCAGATAGGTTATCCCAGAAGTCTAAACAAGAAATTATTATGGTATGTTGGACTTAAGATGGTAGCAGTGGAGGTAGTGAGAGGTGGAGCAATTCAGGACATATTCTGAAGATAGAGCTATAGGACTTGTTAAGGAAATGAAAGAGCAAGTAAATGGTGACAGCTTTAACTCTGTACCAAGACTGAAGGGGGAACAGATTAAAGACAGAAATAAAATTTTGGCCAGGTTAAACTTGGGGTGACCATTCATTAGTTTTATAAGAGCTGATAAGGTAGAGCTCACAGGAGGGGTCTGGGATTAAGTCAGATATATATTTGTAATTGCAAATTTATTGAATTATTTCAGGGTGGATGAGGTCACCATAGGAGTGAGTTTAGAAGAAAAATAAAGGCTCCATGGATGGCTTTGGGGCATTCCATAAAGCAAAGGTCAGGAAGAAAAAAAAAAGGCATCAAAGGAGACTGAAAAGGAATAACCAAGATTACATGAGAATAACCAGAAACCACCACCACCACAACAAAAAAAGACATTCAAAAAAACAAACAAACAAACAAAAAAAGAGTAATCAACTGTATAAAATGTCAGCAAGAGTTTAAGTAAAATGAGAACTGAGAATTGGTTATTTGATGGCAAGATGAAATCATTGGTTACCTTGACTTAAGAGTTCCATAAGTGATAGGAGTGATAAGGACAGAAACTAGATTGAAGTGAATTACAGACAAAATGGAGTGGTGAAAAAAAACAAAACAAAACAAAAAATGAGCTAGCAAGAATAGACTCTAATGATGAGTTTTCTCAGAAGAGAGAGTGGAGAAACAAAGTGGTATTTGGAGGGTTATACTGGAATGAAGGATGGTTTTAAGTTGGGAGAAACCACAGCATATTTGTACACCATCAAAAATGACCCTAACAGAAAAGGAAAAGAATGACGTGTAAGAAACATGAGAGAAACACCTAACTCTGGGAAACGAACAAGGGGTAGTGGAAAGGGAGGTGGGCAGGGGGTTGGGGTGACTGGGTGATGGGCACTGAGGGGGGCACTTGGCAGGATGAGCACTGGGTGTTATGCTAAATGTTGGCAAATTGAATTCCAATTAAAAACAAAAAAGAATGATGTGTAAGAAAAATGTATAATTGCAGGAAACATGGCTTTGACTAAAGAAGGGATGGGATCCAATTCCCAAGTTAAGGCACTGGCCTTAGACAGAAGAATGGACATGACATTCACTATAATAGTAAGGAAAATAGACATTATAGGTGTTAGATTTGGTTATGAGAGAAATCAGTTCTCTTTTGATAGTTTCTAATTTCTCAGTAAAATAAGACATAAAATTATCAAGGGAGAGTAATACAAAGGATGGTTTGAGATGCATAGTAAAAAAGAGTAAATGAGACCAGTCAGCATGTCCCCCAACCACATTTGGCTGTTCAGATAAAGGTGAGAACAGGTGGTGTGTTAGATTTACCAATATTGGGCTTACCAACAAGTATAATAAGGGAAAAATGAGTAAGAAGGTATACAACTGAATGGTTATAGTTAATGGACCATGGAATACAATATTGATGATGTGAGGACTAATGGCATGAAGAAAGTGAATATGAGGCTGAATTAGCTGATGTATCAGTACAATAGGTTGACGATTGGTATCTAGATATTGAAATTTCAGTGAGCTAGAAACATATTTTCAAGTGGGATTTTAAAATCTAGATTTTGGAAGTGGTGTAGTGGGTAACTGGAAAGGGAGAAAGGAAAGAAATGAGGAAATCAAAGAATGATGTGGTTGAAGTCACCAAAAGTGTTGAGAGGTGAGATGGTGCAGAGAAATATAGTGAGCCAGCTGCTGACTACGTAAATTACTCAGTCAGGAAATTAAGTAAATGACCACAAAAATGAAAGATAGTAAGTAATATAATCTACTGGTATTTCATTCAAAAGAATGGGTTTTTGAGAGGATCTGAATGGGGAGAAAGGAGGAGAAAGGAGGACATTTATCTCATCCTCAAGGCTGAGGATATGTGGCAGAAAGCAACCACCACTGGACAGGGCAGGAGGAAAAGCAGTGTCCTAAGGGATAACCAGGTTTTAGTTAGATTGAGAAATTGAAACAAACATTTTTGTTATGAGGTTAATAATACAGGGGATTTTTTTTTTCTGATGATAAACCGTGAGTCCCAGAAAATATTGGAAGAGAGTTTGGTGGAAATAGAAAGGGATAGGAAATTGGGGTTTGGGGATGTACAGAGCCACAATGGGATGAACGTACAAGTTATGATGATGACCTTTAAGCTGTACTATTCAAAGCAGTAACTACTAGCCAGCCATATGTGCCTATTGAGCACTTGAGATGTGCCTGGTCAGGATTAAGATATGCTATAAGGGGGGCGCCTGGATGGCTCAGTGGTTGAGTGTCTGCCTTTGGCTTGGGTCATGGTCCTGGGGTCCTGGGATTGAATCCTGCTTCAGGCTCCCTGTGGGGAGCCTGCTTCTCCCTCTGCCAATGCCTCTGCCTCTCTGTGTATCTCTCATGAACAGATGGAATCTCTTAAAAAAAAAAAAAAGATATGCTGTAGGTATAAAACACATTCTGGATTTCGAAGATTTAGAATTTAAAATATCTCATATTTCATATTGATTAAGCATTGAAATAATCTTTTGGACATATCAGGTTTAAAATGTTAATAAAATTAATTTCACTTTTTGTTTTATTTTTTAGAGAGAGAGAATGCAGCAGGAGCAGTAGGGGAGGAGCAGAGGGAGAGAGAGAGCCTTAAGCAGGCACTATGCTGGGTGTGGAGCCCAAATTGGAGCTTAATTCCTATAACCCTGAGATCATGACCTGAAATCAAGAATTGGACACTAAACCAACTGAGCCATCTAGGATCCCTAATTTCATTCACTATTTAAAAGCTTAAATTTGGTTACAAAAAATCTAAAATTACATATATAGCTCAAATTATATTCCTGTTGGGTGGTGCTATCTTGGAATTTTTCATTTCTGGTGATGACCTTAATAGGATATTAGGCATGCTGAGACTAGGTCTGATTAGCTTCTTAAGGGAAGGTAGGCTAACAGTTCCAGTTATGATTATCCCTTTAGGAGTGGTCTTTTCTATCTTTGCTAGAGTATGGTCCTTGGACCAGAAGCACTGGCACTACCTGGGAGTTCATTACAAATGCAAAATCTCAGGCTTTGTCCCATACTTACTGAATCAGAATCTGCAATTTAACAATATCCCCAGATAAGTCTTGTAAGCATAGCAGTTTGAGATGCACTGGTTGGGGTAGTATATAGTGGTGAGGTGGAAAAAGTTGAGACTAGGGAAGGAAGAGGGTACTGGGAACACCTTGTTGGATGAGAAATGATCTTACCATTGGGTAATTTCCAAGCTAGAAGAGAAGCAGTTAGATCTCAGATAGCTATGAAGCCTCTAGACAAGCCCTGTCTAATACAGTAGCTGATAGCCACACTTGAAATGTGGCTGCTCCAGATTGAGATGTCCTGTAAGCCAAAGATACACACCAGGTTTTGAAGACTTAGTATGAAAAAAAAGAAAGTAAAATATCTCATTAATACATTTGTAATGATAACATGTTAAAATGACAAAATTCTGGATTTACTGGGCTAAATTAAACATTGTTAAAATTAATTTCGCTTGTTTATTTTTTAAATATAGCTATTAGAAAATTAAGCATTTATATGTGATTCACATTACATTTCTGTTAGAGAGTTGCTCTAGACTATACTTTAAGAGTTAAGTCTCCAGGATGTCCCCATATAGAAAGACTCTGTAGAGCAGTGGCTGGAAAACTATGATCCACAAGCCAAATGTGGACCATTGCCTGTTTTTGTAAATGAAATTTTATTGGACTTCAGCCATGTCCAATCTTTTAAATTGCCCAGGGCTACTTTCATGCCACAATGATAGGACTGAGTATTTGTGACAGAGACTTACAGCTAATAAACTCTAAAATTTTTATTATCTGTCTCTTTCTGGAAAAAGTTAGCTGTAGAGGGAAAATGGAAAGGCCTCACTGTTTCCTATTTCAGGATAGTCCAGGATTCATATTCATATTGGATAAAGTCTTTGTTTACAGAAAGTTTATTTTTAGAAAAATATTCTCAT
Source organism: Nyctereutes procyonoides (assembly GCF_905146905.1). NCBI lineage: Eukaryota > Metazoa > Chordata > Mammalia > Carnivora > Canidae > Nyctereutes > Nyctereutes procyonoides. Next base: position 10,894,448 of record NW_026575140.1, on the reverse strand, counting down.
GATATTAGTTGAAAATCAGGATTACCTTTTATAATTGTATATTTAATTGCACTATTCTTTTATATTATTGAAACCCTAATTATGTTCCTATTTAAAGTATATTTTATATAGAACACTCTTTAGAATTTATGAGACTTCATTTATGAGCTTGGATTCTAATTGTAGCCAAGATGCTACCAAACTTTTAATCATGTAAATTGGTTTATTTTCCTCTTATTCTCCTATTGCACACTGAGTAATCACTTAGTAATATGGTATCAAATTCTGAAAGTACATAGTGACTTTGAAGATGATAAAATGACAAAGATTTGAATTAATCATTTGAGTGGTAATGATGTGCCCCTTTGTAATATGGAAAAAATAAACTTATTAAGATTATTATTGCTTATCATTATTGTTCTTCTATCTTCATTCCTGCTCTACCACCCTAGTTTAAGACTTTAGTAAGTCTTACATATTATACCAATATCCTTTCCACCTGACTCTCTTATTCTTAAATTTATTTTCCTCTCCAGTCTATTTTCCTTACCATTTCTGGACTAATATTTTTATTTACTTCATTTTATTTTATGATTGTAGAAGTGTTTTGGATTAATATTTTTAAACACTACTTTATTCTCTAAACTTCTTTGCTCAAAAATCCTTGAGACCTACTAAATATTAAAAATCATATTATATTCATAAACTGGTTCCCAGACAATCCCATAATCTCATTTCCCATTATTAATTTCCATTCTGAAGCACTCCCACATTGCCATAGATATAGATCCTGATATCTCAGATTGGTTCACTCTTCTACATTTCTCTATAATATATTTGGTTCAGGTTATTGTCTTTAGCCCAGATTATAACAATCAGCCATAAAAGTTTCTCTGTCTCCACTCACCACTTTAATCCAAAGGCCATACAACTCCTAGAAAATTTTCTAAAATCATAAATTTGTTGTTTTCTCCATGGTAACATGAAAAAATAACAGATAAAATAAAAAAAATCATACTAATGTAGACTAACTAGAAAAGAGTGGTGGATATAAGGTCATCTTGAAAAACTAATTTCTTTCTTTTTTTTAAAAGATTTTATTTATTTATTTGAGAGCCAGAACACAAGGAGGGAGGACGGAGGGGCAGAGAAAAAAGAGAGAGAGGGAGAACTAGACTCCCCATTGAGAGGAAGCCTGACTGGGGCCTAGGATCACAACCTGGGCCGAAGGCAGCTGCCCAACCAACTGAGCCACCCAGGCACCCCTTGATAAACTAAAGGTAAGCAGCAGCAGAAGGAGAAAAAAAAATGTCTATGAGAAATGGTGAGATTTTGTGGAGTTAAGAGGAAATCAATCAATCACACTACTAGTAATAGTGATGGGGGCAGATTGGAGTCTGGAGAAGCTGCATATCCACCACTAGTTTACTTGGCATAATAATTCTTCCTCTACCCCAAATTTTGCTGAGAGAGCAATAGTGAAGGGATGGTTTGAAAGAATAAAGATTTGATTACTCTTTTACATTCTTCAGGTTGCCTAGAACCCCAATGCAGCTAAATACAGAGATGAATGGAATTTAGCCAAAACTATAGGCCAAAACCTTCTAAGCCCAATACTAATAAGATAAAAGAGACTAATTTCTCAATAGAAGCAGCCTGAGAGATTGAGCATTGGGCTATCCAAGATGAGATAATCTTTATTAAAACTGTAGCTTCATCACAGATTAACATGACCTCTAGTGATGTTTGATTAGTAAAATTTGAATTATAACCTCTTCACCTTAGATGTCAAAGAGTTCACTCCCTTGCAGAAAAAGCCAAATGAAATATAAATATAAATATATACACACACACTACAATCTCTATCCTTCTTCTATGTACAATGTCTGGCATGTAAGAAAATATCATGAGATCTGTAAAGAAGCAAGAAAATGTGATGCACAATCAAGAGAAAAAAAACATTAACACAGATGCTTCAGATATTGTAATTAGCAGAGCAGGATTTTGTAAATATGTTCAAGAGCCTAGAGAACAGAATGAACAGAATTGGTGAACAAAAAGGTAATTTCAGCAAAGAAACTGAAGTTTTAATAAGAGACCAAATGCAGGCGGAAGATTAAGGAAATATGAAAAAAGCCAAGAGAATGATACAAACAGAAAGAAAAAGATTGAAAAAAATTGAACAGAGTATCAGTGATCATGTAATAATATCAAGCAGTATAACACATATGTAATTGAAGTCCCAGAAGGGAAACAATGATAAGAATTATGGCTAACTTCTCCCTTCTCCTAAGAAACAATGGAAATCAGGAGAAAATGGAATGACATTTTAAAAGTGCTGAACAAAGAAAATTATCAGTCTGGAATTCTATAGCTGGTGAAATGATCTCTCAAAAAATGGAGGCAAAGTAAAGATATGTTCAGATAAACAAAGACTGAAATGATGTCATAGAAACTACACTCTATAGGAAGGGGTGAAGAGAAATGGAAATAGATTGAAAAAAGAAAGAGTTAGTAAAAATAATATTTTTAAAATTCCTTTGACAATTGATTGTGAAATAAAAATAACAATATTTAATAAAATAACTATTTAACAAGCTTATAAAATATATAATAAAATATATTACAAAAATAGCACAAAGTATGGAAAGAGATAAATGGAATTATACTGTTGATGGTCCTTAGTTTATACACGAATGAATACAATAGTAATTCAAGATAGATTGTGATAAGTATGCATATAGTAGTACATAATGTAACCACGGGGGGGGGGAGTGATACAGGTTAAAAGAAATGATATAGTTTAAAAAAAAAAGATAAAGCAGTATACCTAAACATACTTAATCTGAAAGAAATCAGGAAAGGAGGATCAAAGGAACAAAGAACAGATGGAACAAATACAATACAAATAGCAAGATGGTAGATATAAACTCAGCCATATCAATATTCACATTAAAGGTAAGAGGGAAAAATGTTCTAGTCAAAAGATAAGAGAATGCAAAAGGAAATGCCACACAAAAATTAATCATAAGAAAGCTAATGTGACTACATTAATATGAGACAAAGTAGAGCTCAAAACAAGTAATATTGCCATATGTAGAGAAGGTCATTTTATAATGATATAACGGTCAATTAACAAAGAACACATAAATGTTAAATGTGTATATGCCTAACAACAGAACATCAAAATATATGAAGCAAAAAATAACAAGACTATAGAGAGAATAACAATAGAAATTTTAAACATACACATGCTTTTCAAGGGCACATGGAATATTTGACTAGATATATCATATTCTGGACCATAAAACAAGTTTCAGTAGATGTCAAAAGATTAAATCATACAGAGTATTCCATGATTCTATGATCACAGAATTAAATTAGAAGTCAATGATAAAACTATATAGAAGAATCTCCTAGATATGTGAAGCATAAATGACCAACTTCTAAATAACACATGGGTCAGAGAAGAAATCACAGAAAAATTATGAGATATTTTGAAGTGAATAATGATATAAAAAATCAGTAGTGGGAAGCAGCTAAAACAATGCTTAGAAGAAAAAAATAATTGATTTAATGCTTATTTTAGAAAAGAAGACTTAAATGATCCAAGCTTTCACCACAAGATTTCAAGAAAAGAAGTGCAAAGTAAGTAAAATGAAGAAAATTCTAAAGAGTGAAAATCAATGAAATAGAAACTGGACAAATAACAAACCCATAAGGTGGTTATTTGATAAGATTTCAAAGGTGATAAATCCTTAATAATAATAGTAATAATAAAATAGACAAAAGACAAATCAGCAATATCAGTAATGAAAAAGGGAATATCACCATAGATTCTAAGATATTAAAGGATTATATGGGAATATCATTAACAGTTTTTCTGTCAATAAGTTCAATACTATAGACTAAATAAATTCTTTGAACAGAACAAACATACAGTTTTTTCATTCAATTTCTGCATTTACTGATTTCTCTAAAGTCCATCTGTGAAAAGTATGGGGCAGGAGGCAGCACATGGATATCAGAATAAGAATCTTTGCCCTAAAAAATGAAGTCAAAATTTCTCTTCATGATATAAAAGATTTGTTTCACTTTTGACCTAGTCTATTTGGCCTCTTTTATAGCCACTCGCCAAAATTACATTGTACACTATTCACAATTCCTTCCAGTTCCTGCTTGACCTACTCATTCTACAACTTACTTTTATACGTTATTCCCTGTGCATGGCATGATTTATACAACTTTCTGCTCTGACAAACTCCTTTTCAGCATTTAAGACTGATGCCTCTAGTTTAAAATTTTTCTGGATTTTTCAGACAGGTGTTGTTTTGTGAATGATCCCTTAGAACTTTATTTCAATTATGGTGCTTACTACATTGAACTATAAGTAATTGTACATATGTGTCTCCTAAGATATATTTTTCTTGTTTTCATCCCCAATTCAGGTTACGAGTTATGTTTACAGGGCTTATGTCAAAATGAATCAAGAGAAAATACATGGAATGAATGGACATCATGTTTGATACTGAAGTATGATTTGCTCAACTGTGTTAGATACATTGTATTCGGCTGCTCTTACTTTGTGGCATAAAATATTTACATTGTGGGAACAATCACTTATAAACTAACATAACTGTGCTACACAGACATAATTCCAATTTATATTTTCTGGTTGTATAGTTACAAAATCATATCATGAAGTCAATATTTTAAAGTATTTTATTTTCAAAATATTCTCTATAAAAGAAGTATCTTTCAAAATAGAGTTCCTTTCTAGCACATTGTAAAACCTTGATCTTACCTGATATAAACTGATTAAATATGTTTATCTTTCCAAGATATTTGTCATTTCATTAAGATATATTATGGTGGATATCTAGATAGATGAAAACTATGTAGTAATCAACTTCTTCAAGTTCCACCTCCTTTAAATGATATAAAATAAATTCACAACTACAATAGATTTTTTTTTAAGATTTTATTTATTTATTCATGAGAGACACACACACAGAGAGAGAGAGAGAGAGAGAGAGAGAGAGAGAGAGAGAGAGATTGGCAGACATAGGCAGAGGGAGAAGCAGGTTCCATGCAGGGAACCTGCCGTCGGACTTGATCCCCGGTCTCCAGGACCACGCCCTGGGCTGAAGGCGGCGCTAAACCGCTGAGCCACCCAGGCTGCCCTACAATAGATTGTTTAAAGGAAAATAATTATAATGTGGTATGGTATTATAAATAAAAGGAAAATATATGACAACAATACCACAAAGGTTGAAAAGGGGGAAATGGGAGTATTTCATTGAATATTCTATACATGAAGCAATACAATATCACTTGAAGGTAGTCCACGATAAATTAAAGATGTATACTATGAGCCCTTAAAAAAGTCCACTAATATAAAAATCAAAGAGAAATAACCAGGAAACTAAGGAAAAGGATAAAATGGAATAAAAATATTCAATTCAAAAGAATGTAAAAAAAAAGAAAAAAAAAGTAACAACAGCTTGAACAAACAAAAAAAATAAAATGATTGTAGATTTAAATTAGGCACCAAGAGATGAGCATGGCATAATTTATAGAGTTGTTGAGTCACTATGTTGTATACTTGAAATCAATGTAGCATTGTGTGTCAACTATACTTCAAAAAAATTGGTTGTATGAAAATAAAAAAGGGGGCAGCCTGGGTGGCTCAGCGGTTTGGTGCCTGCTTTCAGCCCAGGGTCTGATCCTGGAGACCCGGGATCGAGTCCCACATTGGGCTCCCTGCGTGGAGCCTGCTTCTCCCTCTGCCTGTGTCTTTGCCTCCCTCTCTATCTCTCTGCGTCTTTCATGAATAAATAAATAAAATATTGAAAAAAAAAAAAAGAAAAAGGAAAATAAAAAAGGCATCAGGGGTTGCCTCGGTGGCTCAGTGGTTGAGTTTCTGCCTTTGGCTCAGGGACTAATCCTGGATTCCTGGGATTGAGTCCTGCATTAGGCTCCTTGCATGGAGCCTGCTTCTCCTCTCTCTCTGCCTGTGTTTCTGCCTCTCTTTCTGTGTCTCTCATGAATAAATGAATAAAATCTTTTTTTTTAAAGGCATCACAATTGCATGAAATTTAAATGGTTCAGCATCCTAACAAAGTTGCAAAGATTTTCATGTTGGATTTTAAAAAAGCAAAGATTTTCATGTTGGATTTTAAAAAAACTTCCTGTCTACAGAAAAGTATTTATTATTTTTTAAAATTTAAATTCTTGTTAGTTAACATACAGTGCAATATTGATTTCTGTAGTAGAATTCAGTGATTCATCACTTACATACAATACCCAGTGCTCATCACAAATGCCCCCCTCTTTTTTTTTAAGATTTTATTTATTTACCAAATAAACACAGAAGGAGAGAGAGGCATAGGCAGATGGAGAAGTAGGCTCCCTGCAGGGAGCCTGATGCAGGACTGATCCAGGACCCAGGATCACTATGTGAACCAAAGACAGGCACTCAACTATTGAGCCACCCAAGTGCCCATAAGTGCCCTCTTTAATACCCGTCACCCATCTAGCTCATCCCTCACCCATCTCCCTCCATCAACTCTCAGTTTGTTCTCTATCATTAAGAGTCTCCTATGGCTTGCTTCCCTCTCTCTGTTTTTTCTCTTCCCCCTTCCCACATGCTCATTTGTTTTCTCAGAAAGGTACTTTAAATCTAAAGGTGCAAAGTAGTTTTTAAAAAAGGTGCAAAAATATGTACCATGCTGACAATAATCAAAATAAAGTTGAAGTTGCTATATTTATTATCAAAGTATATTTTAGAGACAATAAAATTACCAGGGGTAAATAAGGTTATTTCATAGTGATAAAGAGTCAAATCATCAAGAGGACAATCCTAAAGATTTATGCACCTAATAACAATGTTTTAAAATGCATTAAAGAAATGCAAAACACATGAAGCAAAGATCGATTGAACTGCAAAATTCACAAATACAGTCAGATTTAAACACCCCCTTTTCAATGATGGAAAGAATAAGCAAACAGTAAATCAGTAAAGATTTAGAAGATTTGAGCATTATCAACCAATTTGACCTAATTGGCACTTAATGAACATTCCACTCGACAGCAGCAGAATACATATTCTTTAAATGTGCAAATGTAACATTTACCAATAGACTGTCCTACAGGCGATAAAACAAGTCTCAGTAAATAGAAAGGATTCAAGTGATTCAAAGTACCTTCTTTCATCACAGTTCAATTAACTTAAGAAATTCATACCAGAAAACTATGAGAAAATCCACAAATATTTGCAAATATTTGGAAACCAAAACACTTGTTAAAAACAACAACAACAACGGGTTAAAGAAGAAATCCAGGAGGAGGGGCAAGACGGCGGAAGAGTAGGGTCCCCAAGTCACCTGTCCCCAACAAATTACCTAGATAACCTTCAAATCATCCTGAAAATCTACGAATTCGGCCTGAGATGTAAAGAGAGACCAGCTGGAACGCTACAGTGAGAAGAGTTCGCGCTTCTATCAAGGTAGGAAGACGGGGAAAAAGAAATAAAGAAACAAAAGGCCTCCGAGGGGGAGGGGCCCCGCGAGGAGCCGGGCTGAGGCCGGGGCGAGTGTCCCCAGGACAGGAGAGCCCCGTCCCGGAGGAGCAGGAGCAGCACCAACCTTCCCGGGAGGGCGGAAAGGGGCTCGCAGGGAGGTGGAGCAGGACCCAGGAGGGCGGGGATGCCCTCGGGCTCCCGGGGACACTAACAGACACCTGCGAGCGCAGGAGAGTGCTCCGAGCTCCCTAAGGGCTGCAGCGCGCACCGCGGGGCCGGAGCAGCTCAGAGGGACTCGGGAGCAGTTCCGCGGAGGGGGCTGCGGGGCGGGAGCACGAATCCACCAGCGCAGGCCCCGGAGCACAGGGCGCCGGGACACAGCCCAGGATCCGGCCTCCCCCGGGACAGGCAGAGGCCGGGAGGGCCCAGGACAGCAAGGACGCTCCTGCCCCGAGCTGAGCAGATCAGCGGCCCCGCCCCGGAGCCTCCAGGCCCTGCGGACGGAGAGCCCCGTAGTTCCTGCGGAGGCTGAATCCAGGCTTCCAGAGCTGCCGCAGCCACTGTGGCTGTTCCTCCTGGGGCCTCACAGGGTAAACAACCCCCGCTGAGCCCTGCAGCAGGCAGGGGCAGAGCAGCTCCCCCAAGTGCTGACACCTGAAAATCAGCACAGCAGGCCCCTCCCCCAGGAGACCAGCTAGACGGACCAGTTCCAGGGGAAGTCAAGGGACTTAAAGTCTACAGATTCAGAAGATACTCCCCCGTGTTTTTTTTTTTTTCTTTTTTCTTTTCTTTTTGATTTCTGATTGCTTCCCCCACCCCCCTTTTTTTTCACCTTTCTTTCTTTTTCTTTCTCTTTTTCTTCTCTCTTTTTTCTTTTTCTTTTTTTTCTCTTTTCTTTCCTTCTCTCTCTTTCTCTCCTTTTCCCAATACAACTTGTTTTTGGCCACTCTGCACTGAGCAAAATGACGAGAAGGAAAACCTCACCTCAAAAGAAAGAATCAGAAACAGCCCTCTCTCCCACAGAGTTACAAAATCTGGATTACAATTCAATGTCAGAAAGCCAATTCAGAAGCACTATTATACAGCTACTGGTGGCTCTAGAAAAAAGCATTAAGGACTCACGAGACTTCATGACTGCAGCATTTAGATCCAATCAGGCAGAAATTAAAAATCAATTGAATGAGATGCAATCCAAACTAGAAGTCCTAACGACGAGGGTTAACGAGGTGGAAGAACGAGTGAGTGACATAGAAGACAAGTTAATGGCAAAGAGGGAAACTGAGGAAAAAAGAGACAGACAATTAAAAGACCATGAAGACAGATTAAGGGAAATAAATGACAGCCTAAGGAAGAAAAACCTACGTTTAATTGGGGTTCCCGAGGGCGCCGAAAGGGCCAGAGGGCCAGAATATGTATTTGAACAAATCCTAGCTGAAAACTTTCCCAACCTGGGAAGGGAAACAGGCATTCAGATCCAGGAAATAGAGAGATCCCCCCACTAAAATCAATAAAAACCGTTCAACACCTCGACATTTAATAGTGAAGCTTGCAAATTCCAAAGATAAAGAGAAGATCCTTAAAGCAGCAAGAGACAAGAAGTCCCTGACTTTCATGGGGAGGAATATTAGGGTAACAGCAGACTTCTCCACAGAGACCTGGCAGGCCAGAAAGGGCTGGCAGGATATATTCAGGGTCCTAAATGAGAAGAACATGCAACCAAGAATACTTTATCCAGCAAGGCTCTCATTCAAAATGGAAGGAGAGATAAAGAGCTTCCAAGACAGGCAGGAACTGAAAGAATATGTGACCTCCAAACTAACTCTGCAAGAAATTTTAAGGGGGACTCTTAAAATTCGCCTTTAAGAAGAAGTCCAGTGGAACAATCCACAAAAACAAGGACTAAATAGATATCATGATGACACTAAACTCATATCTGTCAATAGTAACTCTGAACGTGAACGGGCTTAATGACCCCATCAAAAAGACTGGATAAAAAAGCAGGACCCATCTATTTGCTGTCTACAAGAGACTCATTTTAGACAGAAGGACACCTACAACCTGAAAATAAAAGGTTGGAGAGCCATTTACCATTCAAATGGTTCTCAAAATATACCCTAGGGACTATAGAGCACTTCTGAGGGGAATTGAGGAGGACACAGGGAGATGGAATAATGTTCCATGCTGATGGATTGGCACAATTAATGTTGTCGATGTTGCCCAGGGCAATTTACACGTATAATGCGGTCCCTGTCAGAATACCATGGACTTTCTTCAGAGACTTGGAGCAAATTGTTTTAAGATTTGTGTGGAATCGGAGGGGGCCCCGAATGGCCAGGGGAGTTTTGAAAAAAGAAAATCATATCTGGGGGCATCACAATGCCAGATTTCAGGTTGTACTACAAAGCTGTGGTCATCAAGACAGTGTGGTACTGGCACAAAAACAGACACATAGATCAATGGAACAGAATAGAGAACCCAGAAGTGGACCCTGAACTTTATGGTCAACTAATATTCGATGGAGGAGGAGGGACGATCCACTGGAGGAAAGACAGTCTCTTCAATGGATGGTGCTGGGAGGATTGGACATCCACATGCAGAAGAGTGAGGCTGGACCACTCTCTTGCACCATACACAAAGATAAACTCAAAATGGATGAAAGATCTAAATGTGAGACAAGATTCCATCAAAATCCTAGAGGAGAACACAGGCAACACCCTTTTTGAACTTGGCCACAGTAACTTCTTGCAAGATACATCCACGAAAGCAAAAGAAACAAAAGCAAAAATGAACTATTGGGACTTCATCAAGATAAGAAGCTTTTGCACAGCAAAGGATACAGTCAACAAAACTCAAAGACAACCTACAGAATGGGAGAAGATATTTGCAAATAACATACCAGATAAAGGGCTAGTTTCCAAAATCTATAAAGAACTTATTAAACTCAACAGCAAAGAAACAATCCAATCATGAAATGGGCAAAAGACATGAAGAGAAATCTCACAGAGGAAGACATAGACATGGTCAACATGCACATGAGAAAATGCTCTGCATCACTTGCCATCAGGGAAATGCAGGTCAAGACCACAATGAGATACCACCTCACACCAGTGAGAATGGGGAGAATTAACAAGGCAGGAAACAACAAATGTTGGAGAGGATGCGGAGAAAAGGGAACACTCTTACACTGTTGGTGGGAATGTGAACTGGTGCAGCCACTCTGGAAAACTGTGTGGAGGTTCCTCAAAGAATTAAAAATAGACCTGCCCTACGACCCAGCAATTGCACTGTTAGGGATTTAGCTCAAAGATTCAGGTGCAGTGAAACGCCGGGACACCTGCACCCCGATGTTTCTAGCAGCCATGGCCACAATAGCCAAACTGTGGAAGGAGCCTCGGTGTCCATCGAAGGATGAATGGATAAAGAAGATGTGGTTTATGTATACAATGGAATATTCCTCAGCCATTAGAAACGACAAATACCCACCATTTGCTTCAACGTGGATTGAACTGGAGGGTATTATGCTGAGTGAAGTAAGTCAATCGGAGAAGGACAAACAGTGTATGTTCTCATTTGGGGAATATGAATAATAGTGAAAGGGAATATAAGGGAAGGGAGAAGAAATGTGTGGGAGATATCAGAAAGGGAGAGAGAACATAGAGATTTCTAACTCTGGGAAATGAACTCTGGTGGAGGGGGAGGAGGGAGGGGGGTGGGGGTGAATGGGTGACGGGCACTGAGGGGGACACTTGATGGGATGAGCACTGGGTGTTATTCTGTATGTTGGTAAATTGAACACCAATAAAAATTAATTTATTAAAAAAAAAAGAAGAAATCCAAAAGGAAATTTGAAATTATTTTGAACTGAATGAAAATGAAAACAAAAGAAATGCCCATTTTAGAAAATAACGGTTTCGAGCCAAGGACCTTAGATTCCATATTAAGAAATAGGAAGAGTAAATGTGACCAAATACAATGAAAAGTAAAAGCTAATAAAGATCAAAGCACAATTCAATAAAATAGAAAAAAGAAAAATAAAGAAAAAAATTAAAAGACCAAAAGCTTGGAGAGATCAATAAAATAGATAAATCTCCTCTCATCTTGATCAGGAAGAAGACACAAACTACCAAAACTAAGAATTAAAACGGTGATGGTACTACATATTCTACATATATTAAAAGAGTAATAAAAGAATATTATTTTTAAAACTTTGTAACAATTAGGATGCCTGGGTGGCTCAGGTCTGCCTTCAGTTCAGGGTGTGATCCTGGGATGCAGAATCGAGTCTCACATCAGACTCCTTACGAGGAGCCTGCTTCTCCCTCTGCCTATGTCTCTGGCTCTCTCTCTCTGTGTCTCTCACGAATAAATAAATACATCTTAAAAAAAATTTAAAAACTTTGTAACAATAAATTCAATTAAGTGTAAAAACAAGTGTAAAAAAATCCTTGAAAAATACAAACTAGTTCACTTAAAAAGAAAGAGAGCTCAGGGGATCCCTGGGTGGCGCAGCGGTTTAGCGCCTGCCTTTGGCCCAGGGTGCGATCCTGGAGACCCGGGATCGAATCCCACATCGGGCTCCCGGTGCATGGAGCCTGCTTCTCCCTCTGCCTGTGTCTCTGCCTCTCTCTCTCATTCTGTGTGACTATCATAAATAAAAAAAATAAAAAATAAAAAAATAAATAAAAAATTAAAAAAAAAATAAAAATAAAAACACAACTGCCTACAATAGCACTGAAAATATGAAATACTTAGAAATAAAGCTGACAAAAGATGTACAGGACCTGTACAATGAAAACTAGGAACACTGCTGAGAAGTTAAAGAAGGCCTAAATAAATTGAGGGATACAGCATGTTTATAGATCAGTAGTCTCAATATTGTTAATGTGTCAATTCTTGGGAACCCTGGGTGGGGCAGCAGTTTGGCGCCTGCCTTTGGCCCAGGGCTCGATCCTGGGGACCCGGGATCGAATCCCACATCGGGCTCCCGGTGCATGGAGCCTGCTTCTCCCTCTGCCTGCCTGTGTCTCTGCCTCTCTCTCTGTGTGACTATCATAAATAAATAAATTAATTAATTAAAAAAATTATTTCCTGATTAACAGAATACAATCTCTCTTCAAAATTCCAGAAGACATTTTTAAAAATAGAAACTAACAATTCATATGGAAATGCAAAGGACCTAGAATAGCCAAGAATTTCGAAAAAGAACAAATTTGAAGACTAAACTGCCTAGTTTCAAGATAAACCATAAAGCTATAGTAATTAAGATGTATAGTATTGTTGTCAATACAGATAAGTAAATCAATGGAATAATGGAAATCAATGGGGAGACTAGAAACAGACCCACATTTATATAGACTACTGATTATCAAGAAAGGTTTAATTGCAATCTGATAGAAAAAATATGGTATTCTTTAATGAATAATGCTAGGACTAGAAATATACTTCAAATGAACTTCAATACAAATGAACTTTAATACATGTCTTGCATAATCTACAAAGCATAACTCAAAACATAGAACTGTAAATTCTAAAACATTAAAATTTCTTAAAGTAAAGAGGAGAAAAATATTTGTATTCTTGGGCTAGGCACAGGTTTCTTAGTATGGTGCAAAAATCATAACCCATAAGAGAAAAAATTGAAATTGAATTTTATCAAAATAAGAACTTCTGCTCTTTTAGAGACATTATAAGAAGAAGAAAACTGATGGAAAAAAAATTGAAAGTCACACAGTAGATAAAACACTTTTACCCAGAACATATAAAAACATCTAAGTTTAGTAGTGCAAAACAACTCATTTAAAAAATGTTCATAATATTTGAATAGATATTTCACCAGATATAGCATATGAAAAGATGCTCAACATTTTTAGTCCATAGGAAAATGCAAATTACAGTCACAATAAGATGCCATTTCATAACTACTAGAATGCCTATAATAAATAAGACAGACAATAAGTTGTCAAAGTTATGGAGAGATAAGAACCATCACATATCACTGCAGGGAATGTAAAATGATACAGTTATTTTGACAGTTTGACAATTTTTTTAAAAAGCCAAACATAAAACTACCACATAACTTATCATTCCACTCCCAGGAGAAGTACAAATATGTGCACAAAGACTTACATGTGGTTGTTCATATCAGCATTATTCATCATAGCAAAAACCTAAAAATAAACTAAATTTCTATCAACAAGTGAATAGATAAACATAATGTGGTATAACTGTGCAGCTGCATACTATTCAGCAATGAAAAGGAAGACTACAGACACATAGTTTGACATGGATGGACTTCAAAAACATGCTAAATGAAAGAAGCCAGATGTAAGATACTATACATTGTAGGATTCTATTTATATGAAATATAAAGAAAGGCAAATTTATAAACACAGAAGATTATTCATTGCTTAGGACTGGAAGTGGAAATACATTAATAATAAGTAGGCACAATAGGTCTTAATTAGGAGGATGATAATGTTCTAAAACCAATTATGATGATCATTGCACCACTCAAGTTATTAAAAATTAGAAATTAAAACTTTAATTGTACATTTGAAATGGGTGAAATTTTTTTTAAAAGATTTTATTTATTTATTCATGAGAGACAGGGAGAGAGGCAGAGACATAGGCAGAGGGAGAAGCAGGCTCCACGCAGGGAGCCCAATGTGGGACTCGATTCTGGGACTCCAGGATCACACCCCGAGCCGAAGGCAGGTGCTTAAATGCTGAGCCACCCAGGCATCCCGAAATGGGTGGATTTTATATATAAAATATACCTCAGTAAAGTTATTTAAACAACAATGAAATACCACTTATTAGATGTCTCAATTGAAAAAAACATGACCCTATCAAGTATTGGCAAGGTGTTGAGAAACTGGAAAAATCACCCTGCTAGTGAAATGTAGAGTAGCATAATTTTGGAAAACAGTTTGGCTGTTTCTTCAAAGGTTAAACTTACAGCCCTGGACCCTTGTTTTTGGGAGATTTTTGCTTATTGATTCAATTTCTTTGCTGGTTATGGGTCTGTTCAGCTTTCCATGTCTTCCTGTTTCAATTTTGTAGCTTATTTGTTTCTAAAAATTTATCCATTTCTTCCAGACTATTGTATTTCTTCAGTGTTGGTTTTGATAACTCCTCTTTCATTCATGATTTTATTTATTTAGGTCCTTTCCCTTTTCTTTTTGATGAGTCTGACCAAAGGTTCATTGAGCTTATGAATTCTTTCAAAGAATCAGCTTCTAGTTTTGTTGATCTGTTCTACTGGCTTTTTTTTGGTTTTGTTTTGTTTTTAATTTCTGTATCATTGATTTCTGCTCTAATATTTATTATTTCTCTTCTCCTGCTGGATTTAGGCTTTATTTTCTGTTCTTTTTCCAGCTCCTTTAGGTGTAAGGTTAGGTTGTGTATTTGAGACCTTTCTTGTTCCTTGAGGAAGGCCTGTATTGCTATATACTTTCTTAGGACTGCCTTTGTTGCATCCCAAAGGTTTTGAGCTGCTGTGTTTTCATTTTCATTTGCTTCATGTATTTTTTAAAATCTTTAATTTCCTGGTTGACCCATCCTTTCCTTAGTAGGGTATTCTTTAACCTCCATGTAATTGTGGTCCTTCCAAATTTCTTCTTGTGGTTCATTTCAAGTTTCATAGCACTGTGGTATGAAAATATGCATGGTATGATGTCAGTCATAGGTCTCCAAAGGCAAGAGAGACAAAAGCAAAATTGAACTATTAGGACTTCATTAGGATAAAAAGCTTTTGCACAGCAAAGGGAACAGTCAACAAAACTAAAAGGCAATCTACAGAATGGGAGAAGATATTTGCAAATCACATACCAGATAAAGGACTAGTATACAAAACCTATAAAGAACTTATCAAACTCAACACCCACAAAACAAAAAATCCAGTTAAGAAATGGACAGAACACGTGTACAGTTTTCCAAAGAGGACATACGAATGACTAACAGGCATGTGAAAAAAAATACTGAACATCATTTGGCATGAGGGAAATCTAAATTAAAACCACAATGAAATACTACCTCACACTGGTCAGAATGGCTGAAATTAACAATTCAGGAAACAACAGATGTTAGCTAGGATGCAGAGAAAGAACCCTCTTACAATGTTGATGGGAATGCAAACTGTTGCAGCCACTCTGGAAAACAGTATGGAAATTCCTCAATAAGTTAAAAATAGAAGTACCCTATGACCCAGCAATTGCACTAGTAGGTATTTATCCAAAGGATATAAATATCACGATTCAAAGTGGCACCGGCACCCCCAATGTTTATAGCAGCAACATCTATAATAGCCAAACTGCAGAAAGAGCCCAGATGTTCATCAACAGATGGATACAGATTTTATTTATTTATTTACCTACTTATTTAATAATATAATATAATATAATATAATATAATATAATATACATATATTGGAGTATTACTCAGCTGTCAAAGACAATTAAATATTGCCATTTGCAATGACATGGATGGAACTAGAGGGTATTATGCTAAGTGAAATAAGAGAAAAATACCATATGATTTCACTCATATGTGTAATTTAAGAAATAAACCGAGTAACATAGAGAAAGGGAAGGAAAAATAAAATAAGATAAAAACTGCAAGGGAGGTGAATCAGAAGAGACTCTTAATTATAGGAAACAAACTGAGGGTTGCTGAAGGGGAGACGGGTTGGGGGATGTGGTAATTGGGTGATGGGCATTAATGAGGGCACTTGATATAATGAGCACTGGATGTTATATGCAACTGATAAATCACTAAATTCTACCTCCAAAACTAACAATATACATTATCTAAATTGAATTTAAATAAATTTTAAAAAAGAAAGAAGAAAAGTTAAACACATATCTACTATATGATCCACCATTATATCACCCAAGAAAAATGAAAGTATATTTCATTTCATTCATTGGGTAGAGTTGTATTTACTCAAGGGAAATGAAAGCATATATATCCATACATGAACTGTACACAAACATTCATAGCAGCTTTATGTGTAATTACAAAAATTTAAAACAACTCAAATGTATATTGTTATGAATAAAGTGTAATATATAGAATGGAAAACCACTTGACAGAAAAAGTAATAAGCTATTGTTATATAGAACAATATGGATGGATCTCAAAATAATTATCCTGAGTGAAATAAGCCAGACAAAATGTCATACATACTGTAAGACTCCATTGATATAAAACTTTAGAAAATTAAAATTAATTTGTTGTGATAGAAAGCAAGTCAATAGTTGCCTGGGGATGAAAAGGGGCAGAATTGAGGGGAAGGGGAACATACAAGGACACAAACTTTTGGAGTGATAAATATGTTTATTATCTTGACTGTAGTAATGGTGTCATAGGTATATACTAATATGAAAGCCAATAACATTATACACTTACATTTAAGTAATTTGTTGTATATATGACAGTAATATTTTTTAAAAAGTTTTTAATTTTAATTCCAGTAGAGTTAGCATACAGTATTTTATTAGTTTCAGGTTTAAAATATTGTGATTGAACAATTCTATTCACTCAGTTCTCATTATGGTAAGTATACTCTTTAATCTCCATCACCTATTTCACTCATTCCCCCACCCACTCACCTCCTCTCTGGTAAACTTCAGAGTCTGTTTTTTTTGGTTTATTTTTCTTTTTTACCTGTGTCCATTTGTTTTGTTTTTAAAATTCTACATATGAGTAAAATCATATGGTATTTGTCTTTCTGACTTATGCCTAGCATTATACTCTCTAGCTCCATCCAGGTTGTTGCAAATGACAATATATCATTTTTTATGGCTGAATAATACTCCATATATGGAGTATATATATATATTTATATATACATATGGAGCATTATTATATATATAATATATATATACACACACGTATTATTTATCCATACATTTATTGATGGATACCTGGGCTGTTTCCATAATTTAGCTATTGTAAATAACGCTGCAATAAACATAGGGATGTATGTATCCCTTTGAATTAGTGTTTTTATATTTTGGGGGTAAATACTCAGTAGTGTAACTAATGGATCATAGGATAGTTCTAATTTTAATTTTTTTGAGGAGCCCCCATATTGTTTTCCAGACTGGCTGTGCCAGTTCGCATTGTCACCAACAGTGTACGAGGATTCCTTTTTCTCCACATCCTTGTTATCACTTGCTTCTTGTGTTCTTGATTTTAGCAGTTCAACAGGTGTGAAGTGACATCTCATTGTAGTTTTGATTTGTATTTCCTGATGATGAGTAATGGTGAGCATCTTTTCATATCTGTTGGCCAACTGTATGTCTTCTTTGGAGAAATGTCTATTCAGGTCTTCTGCACATTTTTAATCAGATTATTTGGTTTTTGGTTGTTGCATTGTATAGGTTCTTTATATATTTTATATACTAATCCTTTATTGGATATGTCATTTGCAATATCTTCTCCCATTTAGTAGGCTTTTACTTTTTTTGGTTGTTTCCTTAACTGTGCTGAAGCTTTTTATTTTGAAAAGTTTCAATAGTTCATATTTTGCTTTGATTTCCCTCACCTCAGGAGACATATCTTTTTTTTTTTTAAAGGTTTTTTATTTATTTATTTACGATAGTCACAGAGAGAGAGAGAGAGGCAGAGACACAGGCAGAGGGAGAAGCAGGCTCCATGCACCGGGAGCCCGACGTGGGACTCGATCCCGGGTCTCCAGGATCGCGCCCCGGGCCAAAGGCAGGCGCCAAACCGCTGCGCCACCCAGGGATCCCATCAGGAGACATATCTAGAAAAATGTTGCTACAGGGATGGCAGTGAAACTGTTTAAAAATTAAAAAAATGAAAGCATAAAAATTAATTAACCAAATTTCCCACATAAAATTAGAAAAAGAACAACAAACTCAAGCAAAATAAAAATACATGGAAGGAAATAATAAAGACAAAAGCAGAAATTAATGAAGAGATGAAAAGAAAAATCACATAATTAATCAAAATTCTGTTTTTTTTGATAAAATTAACAATACTGAGAAAATCACTACCTAGCTGATCAAAGGAAAATTTAAAAAGAGAAAGAAGAACTACACAAAACCATAAATGACATGGGTAAATAATCACTAAAACAGAAGAAATTAAAAACTCAAGAGCCCATTTTGCAGATCTCTACATAGATTTGAAAACCTTTATCAAGTGAGTAATTTCTTATATACAACTTACAAAACTAATTCCAGTAGCATTAGAAATCTTAAACAGACCAAGTAGTGTAGAAGAAATGGTGTGAGCTAGTAAGAAACTACTGCCCCAAAACCACCAGACCCAGTTGTTTTCACAAAAAAAATTCAACTTTTCTTCCTAAGACCAGATGGTCCCAATGCAATGTAAATTATTCCACAGTGTTGAGAAGGAAAGAAAACTGTCTAGTTTCTTTTATGAAAGAAGTATAATGCTGATATATAAACCAGATAAAGATAATACAAAGGAAGAGAATTATGGTGCTATGTCTATAGCCAATGAATACTGATGCAAAATTTCTAAACTAAATATTATCTAACAGAATCCAAAACCACAAAAAAATAATACACTATGACCAAATGAATTTATTCCAGAAATGCAAGTTTAGTCCCATATTTTAAAATCCATTAATTAATCCCACATTAATCAATCTAAGGAAAGAATCATATGATTACCTCTATAGATGCTGAAAAAGTCTTTGACCAAATTCATCACCAATTCATGATAAAAAATGCTTAAGAAAATAGAAACTGTGGGATATTTTGTTACCATGATAAAATTTATACACCTAATCTTAAAGTCAGTATCTTATAATTGGGAAACACTGGAGATATTTCCACTAACATCAGAAACAAAGTAAGATGGCCACTATCTTCACTACTATTCAACATTGCACTGGAGGTATCAACCAATGCAATTAGACAGGAAAAATCAACTACAGGCAGAGGAATAGCTTAAGGAGTGAAACTGTATTTAAAAATGACAGTATACCTACACATACCAAGAAAAATAAATAAAACTAAGTGAAACAATTCAGTGAGGTAGTAAGATTTGAAGTTAACATACAAAATCATAAGCCTTTTTTACATACACAATAAATAATAGTGGAGATAGTACCATTTACAGTATCAAAGAAAGAAGAATATGAACACCTATAAATGAGCTCAACAATGAATGTGTCAAATTTATTAATAACACTCTTGAAGCCCCCAAAATAAACTTTATCCAATGGAAAGACATCACCTGTTCTTAGATAGAATAGCTAAACACAATAGAGATGGCAGTTCTCCCTAAGTGGATTTATAAGTTAAATACAACTATACTAAAATATCACCAAACTAATTTGTGGAGCTGGACAAACTGATACTAATTTTCACATAGAAAAACAAATATGTTAGAATAGCTCTGTGAACACTGGAAGTGAAAATTATGAGAGAGCATACTCATTTGCCTATTTTCATGATTTGGATTTTTAATTGAAATGGATTGAATTTATAGGCCAATTTGGGGAGAATTTAAATTTTTACAACATTAAGACTTTCAATTTGCAAACACGGTGTATACTTACATATTATTTAAAACTTTTTAAAGGTTTTTTTCAACAAGGTTTATAATGTTCTAGAAGTTTCTCTAAATATTTTGTTAGATTTACTCCCAGGTATCTACAATTTTTGTTATCATAAATTGATATTTTTCTAAAATTTCACTTTATATGGTTTGTTGATGTGTAGATGTAACTTACATTTTGCTTATTAAATGTGGATGCAGTTATCTGACTGCACTTTTTTTTTTTTTAATGAGAGAGAGTGTGCATGTAGTGAGCGGTAGTGTGGGTAGAAGAGGGAGAGAAAATCTCAAGCAAGCTCCATACCCAGCACTGAGCTCCATATGGGGCTTGATTTCACAACCAAAATCATGATCTGGGCCAAAATCAGGAGTCAGATGCTTAACTGAGCCACCCAGGCACCACTGACTATACTTTTATTAGCTTTAATAGGGATCCCTGGGTGGCGCAGTGGTTTGGCGCCTGCCTTTGGCTCAGGGCGCGATCCTGGAGACCCGGGATGGAATCCCATATTGGGCTCCCGGTGCATGGAGCCTGCTTCTACCTCTGCCTATGTCTCTGCCCCCCCCCTCTCTCTCTGTGACTATCATAAATAAATAAATTAAAAAAATTATTAGCTTTAATATTTTAAAAGATTTCCTTGGATCTATATGTAAACATTATATCATTTGCTACTTTTTTTTACTTATTTCCTATCCATACCTTTCACTTGTTTCTTGACTTCTCATTTTTTGAACATATACATTTGAATTGATTGTAACTAATCACTCTCTTCACAAATAAATGGACTCGGCAACCTAAAACTAACATATGTTAATTTATATCTCAAAAAATAAGTAAAAGAACTAAATTTCCTTTTTTCATGTTATTGCTTTTTAATATTTTAGTTTCTTTTTGTGCCCCTCCAAAACACTTATTTTTATCATTGTTTTATACAGTTAGATCATTTAGATTTACCTATGTGTTTGTCATCTTCTTTGTTCATTATTGGTCGTTCCCTTCCTCACCTTGTCTCTGGGTTAAACTTCCTTCCTTGTGAAGAACATTGTTTAATATTTTTTTCCAGGGAAAGCATATCAATGATAAGCTCAAAGTTTTCGTTTGTCTGAAAAAGCCATTTTTAAAATCTTCTCTTAAATGAAAATTATCAGGTATAGAATTCCAGACTGATAGTTTTTTTCCCCTGCAGCTTTAGGAAAGTATTACTCCATTGCCCTCTATCCTATGATGTTACTAGTGAGAAATCTGCTGTAGTTATAATTTTTCTATTTTCCTTTTTTTAAATTTTTATTTATTTATGATAGTCACAGAGAGAGAGAGAGAGAGAGAGAGAGAGAGAGAGAGAGAGAGGCAGAGACATAGGCAGAGGGAGAAGCAGGCTCCATGCACTGGGAGCCTGACGTGGGATTCGATCCTGGGTCTCCAGGATCGCGCCCTGGGCCAAAGGCAGGCACTAAACCACTGCGCCACCCAGGGATCCCAATTTTTCTATTTTCAATGATGTTTTTTTATTCTGTAATTGATTAAAAAATTTTCTCTTTGTTTTTGATATTCTAAAGTTTCACTATAGAATTTTTTGGAATGGTTTTTCAGGCTTCGATTTTGTTATGTTCCTTGAATCTGAAGATGTATGCCTTTCATGTGTTCTGGAAAATTCTCATTTGTTAACTTTTAATTATTGCCTTTCTCCATTGGCTCTAATGTCTCCCTAAAACTATTTTTTTGCTTAAAAAAGTTTTTTTTTTTGGATAGTTGGTCACAATCTCACATTAGTTTCATGTATACAACCTAGTGATTCAATTTCTCCACATATTATGCTATGCTAACCACAAATGTAGGTGCCATCTGTCACCAAACCATGCTATTACAATTTCACTAACTATATTCCCTGTGCTGTGCCTTTTATTCCAGGGACTTACTTATTCCATAACTAGAAGTCTATATCTCCCACTCCCCTTTACCCATTTTGTCCATCCCCCTGCTTCCTTTCCCTCTGGCAACCATCATCTTGTTCTCTATATTTACAAATCTGATTCTGCTTCTCCCTAAAAAATGTTGACAGCTTGGGGGAGCTTAATCCTGCTACTTACCTAGTTTAATGACTGCCACTTAATATAGATACTTACTTCTGGTGTTACATAACACTGAATCAACAGCTAATTTCAATGGTTTTTATCTATAAAAGGTACTTCCAAAGAGTTTTGTGTTAATTCTTTCCAGGGGTTTTACTATTCCAGAGTAAATTTTATTTATTAGTTCATTCATTCATTTAATTAGTTTCAAAGGTAGAGCTTAGTGATTCATCAGTTGCATGTAACACCCAGGGCTCATTACATCAAGTGCCCTCCTTAATGTTCCATCATCTAATTATCCCTCCACCCTTCCCACCTCCCCACCAGCAACCCTCTGTTTCCCAGAGTTCAGTGTCTCTTATGGTTCGCCTACCTCTCAGTTTTTATCTTATTATTTTATTTTTCCTTCCCATCCCCTATGTTCCTCTGTTTGTTTCTTAAGTTCCACATATGAGTGAAATCATATGGTATTTTTCTCTGACTTATTTCATTTAGCATAATACCCTCTAGTTTCATCCATGTCATTGCAAATGGCAATAGTTCATTCTTTTTGATGGCTGAGTAATATTCCACTATATATATATATATATATATATATATATATATATATATATCACTTTTTTTTTAATCCATTCATCTGTTGATGGACATCTGGACTCTATCCATAGTCTGGCTATTGTAGACATTGCTTCTGTAAACATTGGGGTGCATGTGCCCCCTTGAATCACTATGTTTGTATCCTTTGGATAAATACTGAGTAGTGCAATTGCTGGGTAGGAAGGTAGTAAAGCTACCTTCCAGGGCAAACGTTTTTGTTAATTCCTGGCTTTTTTCTTAATTCCTGGCTTTGGGAATTACCAGACAATGCAGGTACTATAAATAATGTATTCCCCAAATTCATATATGGCAGGTCATTGCTATTATTGTTAATAAAGATTGCCTTTTAAAAAATCCAAGCTCAAAACTGACAAGCTTCCTTGTCATTTTCCTATGCAGTAGGTACATTTACCCTCTAATCTATTCTTCCAAAAATTATGTGTTACTTAAGGACTTCAGAGTTCTGGCTTTTTAAGAATGAGGTATGAAATGAAGCAAGTGGTGTTTTACTTCCAACTTCTTGGATTATGTGGGCCCAAGGCCTCACCTTCAATCTGCTCATGATTAACTCAGGATTCTAGATTTCCAAGATCAACAAACTCCATCTCCCACCAGATTCAACTTCTTAGGGCATACACAGCCTCATGTTTACCACTCTGGTTATAAGTTTCTAGCACATTTCTGAACCCTGTATATTTTTACCATTTTTCTGTAAGATATGTATTTGAAAGGAAATTTATTCTATTTTACTTAGATTTCCAGGAGATTATAGCAGGAGAGTTTCTAGGTGCTTTTGTCAACTATATTGGCAGAGTCAGAAGTTCTCTCACCTTGTACTTTATTTTCTACCACTTCAAAACCCCCACTTTGGCTTAACCTTCATCTCCTCCATGATGTTTCTTATTCCCTCAGCCATCATTGACTTCTCTGTCCTCCAAATTCTCCTAGAATTATAGTCTGGGGATCCCTGGGTGGCGCAGCGGTTTGGCGCCTGCCTTTGGCCCAGGGCGCGATCATGGAGACCCAGGATCGAATCCCACATCGGGCTCCCGGTGCACGGAGCCTGCTTCTCCTTCTGCCTATGTCTCTGCGCCTCTCTCTCTCTCCCCCTCTGTGACTATCATAAATAAATAAAAAAAATTAAAAAAAAAAGAATTATAGTCTGTACTTAGTCCTGAGTAGCAAATGGCTTTCTACTATTTGCCTTTGTTTCTTTTGTCTTATTTCACATACTCAATTTCAGGAAATTGAATTTGAAGAAATATGATATCCTTGTGCTGATTAAAGCACCAAAAGACCTAAGATATTTGTTTTTATTCCTTTAATGTGCTAATTGTAATCAATAATAAGTAGCAAATCAATAATTTGCACAGACCTCATCTATGACAATATAGAAATTAAGAATTTTTTACTGTTAAAAAAATCAAGATAATTTTCTGTACTAAATCAAAAGCAAATGTTATGTCATCATTTCCATGGAATAAAATTCTAACATCAAATTCCATTTGTGACTTTTTATAGTAAATATAACATTGTAAGTCTGTCAGAGGAAAGTCTTCTTAAATAGATTTTTTAAGTAGAGAGTATAGACCTTTTACCTTTAAAAAAAAATTCTGGAATCAGTAACATATCTGAGAAAAACTAAATAAAAATACAATATACAGTGACATTGTGATGTGATGTCTCCTTAGACTTATACGTTATAAGTTTATAGTGTTGATACTCCCTCTAAATTTTTTTTATCCTGTATAACTTAAAACCTGGAAGTTACTAATTATCACATTTGTTTTACTGGAAATCTGTAAAATTGTATGAAATTTGCCATACACGGCAATACACAGATTGGTGAGGAAATTTCATCTTCTAAAGTGAGGTTTCTTGAATTCAAAGAAAAGCTATGCTGTCCCCATAGCACCAGAACATTCTCATTTTTGTGTAATCCACACTGAGATCTGCAGTGGGACTAATTCCTAGGGGATTAATCAGTTTTGGAACTGCCAGTGCTCATGCCAGATACAGAGTGGCAGGAAGCTGATGAGGCAGCACAATGAATGATCTACCATAAAGGCCATGGGCAAGAGGTGGCCATTAGTCTAGAGCTCAGTAATGCACTCTTCAAGTACATTACTCACCAATCTATCAGGCAACATGCTACAGAACCAAGAGATTCTAGCACTTTTATATCTGTAATGCGATGGCTGCCAGCCTGCTCTACATGCCCTAGGTTACAAGGGCACAGTAGTGTGGGAGGAAGGCAATTCATTAGGTGTCATAGCCAGTATTTTTTCTATTCTTTCTTCTGTGTGTACTTAAGAAATGGGCCTTCCATTATCCACAGATTAATAGCAGAGAGAACACTCTAGTGTCTCTATTAGCATTAACTACTGGCAGATACTTTCCCATTGCCTAATTGGCACAATTTTCATTAGCTAAAATGAGAAAAACTTGTATAGGAAAATACATGTTATTTTTTATTCTAAAATACAGCTACATAAATATTCTACTAAGGTAGACTATCAAGTAAACCCAATTTAGTAAATAAAAGCCACAGAAACATAAATATGCCAAAACATAGCTGTAAATCAAGAATGGCATTTTTTTTTTAGTCAGGCAGCATTTACCAAATTTAAAGACTCTTTATGCATATGCTATAATTATAATTGAAAGTGAAGGTTTGGGTAAAGAAAGTGATGATGCTTACTGATAAATTTTCCTCATCTGTAATAAACAAAGATATGCAATTAAACAACCTGCAGTCATAGATAGAGAGGTCATAGGTTTAACTTAGTTATGGTAGCCTTATTAATTCATCCTGAGATTACAACTTCCTATTTCTTTAATGTTTCAATGTCTTGTCTTTTATGATGACAGTAGATATGATTATGATTTTTGAATATTCTTGCTTGTAAATGTGAAAGGTTGGCAAATCCTTGTTCCTACTTTTTAAACTATATTGTAAGATCCAATGGCATGAGAAGCACTGATCCAGAGCATTCAGTGAGTGTAGTGAGGGGGAAGGGAGAGGCACTGTCTCAGCAGCAGTTATATCCTGATGATCACCTGCAAGCTAAAGTTTCTTTGGGGTCACTGTGGTGATAAGCTCACCAGAAAGGAGGGAATTAAGAATAGGAATTCTTGCTTGACAGAGGCAACTATCATATTAAATCATATCCTTTACTAATACTTTCTCAGCCTGTGCATGAAAAATGAAAACCAGCAGCAGAGATTTAAACATATCCAGATCATAATAACAGACAATATTCACTTTCTACATACTTAGTGAGAGGGACTGCTCTCAATTCTTTACTTAAAGTATCTCATTTAATCCTCACAACAGTTCTTTGAATCTTTATATCTTTGTAGAGATGAGAAAGCCAGAGAGTTAAAGCAATTTACAGAAGTAAATTAAATTTATGTAAGTCCAGATTTGAATCCAGGCAGTTTCGCACCAGAGCATGCACTCTTGATCACTTTATATTGTCTTTCATACCCTTTCCAAAATATCCACATCTAGATTGTTATACTCATTAAATTGGGCATGGTGCTCAGGCATCTTTGTTGTTTAAAAGCTCATAGGCTATGTAGTTCTGTTGTACAGCCAGGATGAAGAACCACAGGTCTAGTTTAGTTATCTAGCCTGTCCTTTCTATATAACATGGCTCCCTAGGATGGGGTTATACTCTTGTTTTATATCACAGGAAATGCATTAGTGTATCACACTATCAAACCATGCCCTAAATGGGGATAAAGGATGGGATAGTTCTGCTCTGCACTGTTCTGGTCATGTCCCATTCCAA
This sequence comes from Nyctereutes procyonoides, assembly GCF_905146905.1. NCBI lineage: Eukaryota > Metazoa > Chordata > Mammalia > Carnivora > Canidae > Nyctereutes > Nyctereutes procyonoides. Next base: position 10,867,922 of record NW_026575140.1, on the reverse strand, counting down.
ATATAAGGCTCAGTCTGGGCATCATAGGTAGAAAAACAGTCAAAGAGTAATACTATTATTGGGGAATATCAGCCATGCAAAATAATTAGTTTAAGAAATGAAGGATACTTTTGTGCTGAAGCCCTTAGGCATATCATTAGGCTCTGTGAATGGAAGTTAAAAGAACAAATTATTGTAGTGTCTAACGGGGGAAATAATTTTTTAGGGATAAGAGGCGCTCAAAGATAGAATTGATTACTACACAAAGTTCTTAGTTCTTTGTTACCAGAGATTGAAGTGATATTTGGTGACACTGCTATAGAGAAGTTTCAAGCATTAAATGTAGTTGGTTAGAACCCCATTTGGGGTTTCATTACAACCCCAAAAGTCTTATTGTCCACGTTTCCTTGGTATAGGCTGGGTTAATGTGCAGCTAACAAAATGGGCACATTTTAGCAGCTCTTTAGTGCCAGTATCTTTTCTGATTGGTCAATGACCCTGCAATGTATGTTAGTGATTAATAATTTTTAATATTGCCCCCACTAATCAGCAGTCATCCAAATCAACAATCATATTTTGAGCATATGCTCAAGCCTTTAAGTTAAAGAAAGGTAAATGACACCTTGTCTCCACCCCTAAATCTAATAGGGCATATGTATTCACAATAAATTAATGCTGAACCATATGATTTTGCTGACATTCAACCATTTTTGACATGTAAAAGTGATGATATAATGTGGTTCAATATAATACAACTGGTGAGTTATTATAAAGATATGTAAAAATGCTATGAGAACACAGATGAGGAAAATCATTAATTCTGTCTGAAAAGCCTATGGGGAGAATGGGATTTGAGTTTTTTTTTTTTTTTAATGGAGATACTTGAATTGTATTAAAGCACAAACAAGAAATTTTCAGGTAAACAGGAAAGAAACTTTCAGAGAGGTAGAACAGAAAAAGCAGGAATGGAGAAATAGAAAGCATTTATGATTTAGGATTAAGAGCTCTGTTTCCTCATAGTTCTTCTTATAATCTATAACAAATATTGCATTTTATTTTCCATATCCTTTTGTATTTGTTACTGAGTGGCTTTTGGTTATTTATCAACATCCAAAATACTAAGAAGGTTATAATAGGTATCAGTGTAGTAGTACTTTCCCCTATGAGCACACTTTTTATTATGATATGATAGAAGAATGCATATATCTGTGCCAAGGAGCATGTAAGCTAGTGGTTGAGGTTTGCATATTATAGACAGGCTGGCTGTGGGTTCTAATATCAATTTCATCACTTACTAATAGTGGGCCATGGGTAAGTCATTTAGCTTCTCTATGCCTCATTTTCTTCATCTATAAAATGCATACTATAATAGTATCTTTTATCCTCCATGCTGGCACTTGCCTATTTCTTTTGTTAGAGAAATAAAACTGATTTTACTTTATGTTCTCAGTTTGTACCTGGAGAATATAAAACATTAAAAGATAATTTTTTCACATTTTTTTTCTTCAGGTAAATTGTTCTCCTATTTTCAACCAAGTGGGAGAAGTGAGAGCTCTCAAGTAGGAAAGCTGCTCTTTGAAGTTTCTGAGCTACCTCAATACCAGAAAAACTGGCTCTTCCAATACCACAAGCAGTTAAGTCAGTATTTATGAGGAGCCCAGGGATTTTGTTCTAGGGGGAAAAAATTTCCTGCAACTAAACAACTAAATATTCTGAATAAAAGATTTACAACATCCTTTTAAATATATAGCTGAGCTCACAATAAAGGAAAATCCTTAGAGGCAAAGAACTAAGCAGAAGCATGAATCCAGAGACGTAAACATGTTAAAGCCAGCAGCAGCCCTCAGGGCATCTGCCAATCCCCAGAAACCTAGGGCTTCTTATTTGAGAAGCTGGAATGGAAACCCCAACTTAAAAATCAGGATTCTGGTAGATACACCTTCAGTGAAAGTGTGAACTAGAAATTTTGCCCTGCAGAAGAAGAAATAAATATCTTTTCAGCCATGGCTATGGTTGGAAGGGACAAAAAGTCTCTCCTCCAAGTATTTGCAATAGGGTGGCATATAATGTATAATCCAAACAGAAAATCTTCTAAAAGTGGAAGAGGTATTATTAATAACTATACCAAAATAAAGGACATTTTAACTGGGAAGATACAACCAAGATTGTATGAGGACCCTAATTCATAACCAGAAATTAGCTGTCATGTCAATCCTGGGTATTAGATTGAAATCACAAACTTATATGGGTTGAAAAATATCCAAAAGCTGAGAAATTAATCTTTGGCCAATAGTTCTTTCTAGGAATCTAGAAGGAGAAAATGCAAATCTACTCTAGGAAAAGTTGTCCTTAACCCTGGCGTCATAGAAATTGCTCAGAGTCCCAGTTTACATGATCTCATAATGGAAAATAGAAAAATCACAAAGCCCATGAGGATACAAGATACTATGAGCTGATAGAAATAACAGAAAGAAAAATCTGGTGAGGAAATGCTGGTACTTCAAATACTGGAATTACAAAATTCAGAATATAAAATAAGTATGTTTAATATGTGTAAGGAAATAAAGGAGGGAATAGAAATATAAGCCAGATATAAGAGAATATAAAATATAAGTAGACTTTTGATTGTATATGAAAAAAATTAAAGTTTAAAATTCAATGGACAGGGAAAACATCAGATTTGACATAGATGAAGAGAGAATTGGTGAACTAGAAGATAAAACTAAAGAAATTAAGCCAAAATAAAGCATCAACTGACATAGAGATGGAAAATATAAAAAAAAAAAGAAATTATGATATGTGGAGGATAATTAAAAGATCTAAAACCCATCTATTCATAGTTTTTAAGTATTATAGTAAAGAAGATTAAAAAGGGTATTCAATGATATAATTACTGAGAATTTTTCAGAAATGTTGGAATACATGAATATTTGGAATGTAGAAGCATAATGATCCTGAGCAGGATAAATATAAAGAAATCCACACATATATTTTACTTTATGAGTGAATCTTCAAAACACCAAATATGAGAAGATCTTAAAGGCAGAGAGAATGACCATTTACCATGAAAGAAACAACACTGACATCTACTTTTCAACCATACAATGGAAACTAGAAATCACAGATATAAAACATTTAAATTACTGAGAGAAAATAACTTGCAACCTAAACATGTATCCTCAGGAAATCATCTTTAAAAGATGAGCATAAAATTAACACATTTCAGACAAAACTGAGAGTACGAGCAACTAAACCTCACTGAGGAGTTCTTCTGGGCTATACCTTAGGAAGAAGGTAAATTATCCCAGAAAGAAGGTATGTGCAATAAGAAATGACAAGCAAAAAATAAAAAATTTAGGAAAGAGTATATTAGATATGGGTATATTTAAATCAGCATGCCTATATAAAATGAGAACATTAGGTCTTTATTTCAGGCAATAGTGGAGCAAATGATTTCAGGCAAAACGTCTTACAGATTACAAGTATACATTCTAGAGACTATATGTAGTTAAAATTATCAAGTGTAAAAAACTCATCAAATTGTATACATAAGATGTATACATTTCACTATATGTGAATTTTAGTTTAAAAAAACTATAAAATATTAAATTCCAGTTAGTAGGCTTGCTTTTGCAATGATATCTGTTAGCAATTTGAAAGTAACTTCTGTGAATTGTAAACTAGAGCAAACGAGGAAACATATTGGACATAATGGAAGCCAGATTTCTTTAAATGGGGTTACAAATAGGGAAAGGGGGAATACCAGAATATAAGATATGGTGTTGAAATGAAATTGCAGTTATTAGGATGAACACACTTCTTGATAAAAAAATTATAGAAGTAGGTGTATATATACAGCATATACATGTTTTAGAAATACATTTTATAGCTCTATCAGTTGCGTGGCTAGATGCAATGATAAACTAGTTATAAGTGAACACATTTAGTGTACAGAGCTTGCTTTCAAAATTCTGCTGTCCACTAAGAGCAATTAGGCTCCATAGGAAAAAGCCTCATTTTAGACTGAACTAGGGAAGTATAAAACAAGCCTGGAATATTTTGCTCAAGAAAGCAAGGAAATGATCAAAAAATAGTGGGGAAATAAAACAAGATGCACGAGCATTTAAAAGGACTCATGTTTGACAAATCTGGGACAATTTGTATATCAAAATCAGTGATGACAGTATTGGACTACAACATGTGGAATAAAATAAACATCTATGAGTCCATACTTGCATTATTCAGTTCATACTGCTGTAACAATTTATCATAGACTGGGCTCAAGCAACAAATATTTATTTCTCACAGTTCTAGAGGCTGCAAACTCCAAGATCAAGGAGTTGGAAGAGCTGGTGTTTGGGGAAAGCCTCCTTCCTAGTTTGCAGATGGCCATCTTCTCCTAGTACTCTCATATGACTGACAGTAGGGAGTCTAGCTCTTTTTCTTTTCTGAGGATACTCACTGATCCCATTATGGGGTTTCCATCCTCATAATCTAGTTATCTCCCAAAGGCCCCACTTCCAGTTGCCATTCTCTTGGGAATATGGGTTTCAACACATGAATATGGGGGTAGGGGTTGGAGACTAAAATATGCAGTCTATAACAATACTGATATAAACAAACAAATATAAGGGAGAAGGGAAAGATCTTCCTTACGTTAAAATGTGAATTAATACATAGAAAAGGAATGGTGGAGTTAATCGTTTGATTGCTAAAACAAATTGGTGAAAATTTGATGAGGAATGGGATATTTACATAGTCTTAAAGTATCTACTCACACATCATTTATTAATTACAAAGGAAAAAAACAGTAACTTATATGGTGAAGAGAACCTGGCAAACACCACCTTGGCCAAGTGATATAACTTACTATTACGTATATCAGGGCAAACTTAAATCATGGACCTCCTGATATGGTTTACTAAGAAGGACTCACCATCAATTCTGTGCTATTTCTGTCCCACATACTTAATCTAGATCTAACTGTGAGCAAACTTGATGCAAAACTAAATTCAGGGGCATTCTATAAATACAACTGGCCTTCAAAAATCTCAAGGTCCAGCAAGACAAAGAAAGTCTGAGGAGATGTTCTAGATTAAATATGCTTACAGAAACATGGCAACTGAATGCAACATGTAATTTGGATTAGACCTTGGACTGGGTAGGTGGAGGATAGTTATGAGAACATTACCGGAACAACTGACAATATGAATATGGGCTATTGCGTACCAATAAAATGTAAAACTTTCAGATTTGAACAATTGTACTTGGTTATGTAAGAGAATGCCTTGCTCTTAGGAAATAGATTTTGAATATTTAGTGGTAAAAGGGAATAACAATGCCAACTTTACAAATTACTCGTAGGTGGGAGTAGACGGTAGAAAGGAAGGACACAGAGAGAGAGAATGATAAAGCAAATAGGGCAAAATGTCAACAACTAGACAATCTGGGTAGAGTATATATGGGAATTCTTTGTACAACTTTTGCAAATTTTATGGAAAGTTTAGGATTATATAAAAATAAAATGTTATAGTGGTACCTGGTGCTTTGGTCAATTAGGCATCTGACTCTTGATTTTGGCTCAGATCATCATTTTAGGGTTGTGAGCTAAAATCATGATGTCGAGCTCCACAATGTGGTGTCTGCTGGAGATTCTCTCTCCCTCTGCCCCTCCCCCAACTCAGGTGCTCTGTTTCTCAAAAAGAAAAAATTACAAAAACATCTAATGTCTATGATCAAAAGATAAGCTAGGACTAAGAAAGTGGCAACATCAAATAAGCAGAAAGAAAAGATTGAGTTAAAATATTCTAAAAGTCTTGTATATGTTTTGATTATTTTTAGATTTTATACATGTATGTATATTAGAATTTAAAATATTCTTATAGGATCCCTGGGTGGCTCAGCGGTTTAGCGCCTGCCTTCAACCTAGGGTGTGATCCTGGAGTCCCGGGATCGAGTCCCACATCGGGCTCCCTGCAGGGAGCTTGCTTCTTCCTCTACCTGCTTCTTCCTCTGCCTGTGTCTCTGTCCCTGTCTCTCATGAATAAATAAATAAAATCTTTAAAAAAATGTTCTTGTAAATGTTTTATTTTTAGATTTTATACATGTATGCATATTAGAATTTAAAATGTAACCACTAAAATAGTAGTAATATAGCAGATAACTGCTAAACTAGTAGGGGAACAAATGAAAAAGACAGAATTCAAAATAAAATTTTCAAAAGACAGAAAAAGTAGAATAGTGTAGAACACAATAATAAAAGAAATAGAAACATATCAGTAATCACAATAAATGGACTAAATTCACCAGATAAAAGATAATGATTTTAGATTATTGAGTGTTAAAATTTCTGTTATATGCTGGTTACAAGGACAAGGCACAAAATATAAGGAAGTCCACAAAAAAGCAGATGGACTATTTCAGGATGTATAATAAAATCCTGAAACTTAAGAGTGAAAATAAAATGACATTGAAAAAAAATGAACAAAAGAAATAAACAGTTGCTTCATAGAACTGGAAATTCAAATGGCCTATAAATTTTAATTTTTTTAAATTTTTATGATAGTCACAGAGAGAGAGAGAGAGGCAGAGTCACAGGCAGAGGGAGAAGCAGGCTCCATGCACCGGGAGCCCGATGTGGGATTCAATCCCGGGTCTCCAGGATTGCGCCCTGGGCCAAAGGCAGGCGCCAAACTGCTGCACCACCCAGGGATCCCGTGGCCTATAAGTTTTAAAAGAAGTTTTAAATTTAAAGTTTTATCCTCTCCAGTAATCAGGGAAGTAAAGGAAAGTGTATGAAAAGTGAAAGAAATCACTTGTCCTCCAATATTTTTTAACTTGTTTTGTCAAGACCACTGATTTTTGGCTGAGCACATAACCACTTGGAATAAAGTCCTCATTTTCCAGTCAGTCTTGTAGCTTGCTATGACATGACTAAGGTCTGGTTAATAGGTTAAAATCAGATGTAGATTGCTCAGATTCTACTAAATGTTTTTATAAATGTTAGGGAGGGAAGGCATTAATTTCTTTCCCTTTTCTGCCTTCTGAGGGGTTGAACACAAAAATGATGGCTAGGTATTAAGCAGCCTCCTTGTATCATGGAGTGAAAGACACATGTTGAGGATAGTAGAGCAACAAGAAAGGAGACTAGGATCCTAATGAGCCTGGAGCCACCATACTGCAATAGACTGGTTATCTCTGCATGTGATCTACATGAAGAGAAATTTTTATTGTTGTTTAAGCCAATGTTATTAATGTTTGATTCTTTGTTTTTGTCAATCACAGCCAAACCTAACTTGAAATAACACATGAAGAAGCAGGAGTGTGGGAGTGTGGAGTGGATTAGGATAGCAATTTCTGAGTATGATTTGGCAGGATTTGGCATTATCCAATAAAGTTGACGAGGAAAATATCCTCTGACCCAGAAATTCTACTCCTGAATATATATCCTAGAGAAATTTACACAAAGGCCCTCAGAGACACAAACAATAATTTCAGAGCAGCACTGATTTTAATGATAAAGAAACTGGAAAAAAATGTCCCATGTGTTTGAAGGTTGATAAGGTATATTCATACAATGGAATATTCAACAGTAAAGCAAATGAATGAAAGCTACATAAATCAATGACTGAATCTCAAAAATATAAAGTTGAATAAAAAAAGCAAATTAAAATAAAAAACTATGCTGCATTTATTCTGGAATAGAAAAAATGCTGGGGGTACCAAAAACAGAAATTATTTAAAATATTGGTGTAAGTGTTAAGAAAGAAGACTTTAATGTCTAGACCAGCCATATCTAAAAGAACTTTCTACACAATGATGGAAATGTTCTGTGTCTGCACTGTCTAATACAGCAGCCCCCAGCTACTCATAGTTTTTGAGCACTTGAAATGTTAGTGCAATGAGGAACTGAATTTTAAATTTTATTTAATCTTAAGTAATTTAAAATGAAATAGCCACATATGGCTAATGTCTACTAGTCAGCACAGGTCTAGAAAACAAATCCTTCTATAGGTATGGTAGTTTTTCATTTTTTTTGTATAAATATTTGTTTTTTTTTTTTTTTAATAAATTAATTTTTATTGGTGTTCACTTTACCAACATACAGAATAACACCCAGTGCTCATCCCGTCAAGTGTCCCCCTCAGTGCCCGTCACCCATTCACCCCCACCCCCCGCCCTCCTCCCCCTCCACCACCCCTAGTTCGTTTCCCAGAGTTAGGAGTCTTTATGATCTGTCTCCCTTTCTGATATTTCCCACACATTTCTTCTCCCTTCCCTTATATTCCCTTTCACTATTATTCATATTCCCCAAATGAATGAGAACATACACTGTTTGTCTTTCTCCGATTGACTTACTTCACTCAGCATAATACCCTTCAGTTCCATCCACGTTGAAGCAAATGGTGGGTATTTGTCGTTTCTAATGGCTGAATAATATTCCATTGTATACATAAACCACAGCTTCTTTATCCATTCATCTTTCGATGGACACCGAGGCTCCTTCCACAGTTTGGCTATTGTGGACATGGCTGCTAGAAACATCGGGGTGCAGGTGTCCCGGCGTTTCATTGCATCTGAATCTTTGAGCTAAATCCCTAACAGTGCAATTGCTGGGTCATAGGGCAGGTCTATTTTTAATTCTTTGAGGAACCTCCACACAGTTTTCCAGAGTGGCTGCACCGGTTCACATTCCCACCAACAGTGTAAGAGTGTTCCCTTTTCTCCGCATCCTCTCCAACATTTGTTGTTTCCTGCCTTAATTTTCTAAATATTTGTAATATAACTCAAAAGGAGTTCAAAGACTAATGACCTTGTTATAATAAATCTGTCTTTATCCATCTATTTACTTATGTAAACAAGTTTTCTCAAGGCTTACCTCAGCAAAACAAAAATATAAATAAAAATGGATTCAGTCCATTCAGTAAAATTCATATACAGAGAGACATGAACTAATGGGGTCATTAGTGGGTGGGGGGTACAGGAGGAGTCCTATGAATTTCATTAATAGATGTTTTTGATAAAAAATTTCCTTTTTAAAAATAATTACTTATCAAATTTGGGTAATACATTTAAATTGTTTTGATCAATTGTATAAAAAGAATGATTATAATGTTAATTTTATACAAAGTGAATTTTAATGCCTAGAGCAAAAGATTCTCAAACTCCAAACTTTCTCAGTTCATAGGGCCCTTTTCTTTAGAAAACAAAATACCAACTTAATAATGGTAGTTCAGGTCATGCCCAACAGATGTCACTACATTTCTCTCAAAAATTTAAAAAAGTCCTGCAGTGGCCCTGTGAATTGACTATAAGGCCCAGGGGTGCCTTGGTGCACCTCAGTGCATAGTTTGGATGGGATCTAGAGCCTATTGAGTATAGAAAATAAGGCAACTGGAAAATCTGGATAAAGGATATATGGGTCTGTTTTGTATTTCTAATGTTCAAGAATAGTTTTCAAGAGTCACTTAACTAATGGAAAACATATAGGACACCTAGAAAAACGTAAACTTTAAGAAACTATAAAGACTATAACTAATATTGGGGCAGGTTAGTAATGAAGGGATGGTGTGACTACCTAGGAAGTATCTTCATAACACATTAAAAAGTTTAGATTAAATATTCTACAAAAAAAGAGAATAAGCATCCATATATATAAACATACTAATGCATATAACGGGGAAATATTTTTAATTGTTAGGTCTGTATAATACTATACTTAACTTAGAACATAAGCTTTTCCCAGCTTACATCCCATTTTCCTACTTTAAAGGCTACTTGTGACCACATTTTGGGGAGACTGTCTGGTTAGCTCTTCCTCAGATTAAGTAGATCATGCTATACAAAATAGATCTACACTGGAAAGGTTTAAACTAATGAAATAGAGAGAGAGAGGGAGGTCGGGAGAGGGTGTGGATGGGAGAGGGAGGGGCAGAAAAGTTGGGGAATGGGTAAGAGAAGTACAATAAACTGAAGATAGTGTTAAGGAGGCTTTAGAAGGTGGAAGAGAAGGGGTTAGAATTAGCATGTGTGTCTTTGAATCTACAATAAAATGAGAATAGTTGTATTTTCCCTATTATATTTATAATTTTTTTTAATGATAGTCACAGAGAGAGAGAGAGGCAGAGACACAGGCAGAGGGAGAAGCAGGCTCCATGCACTGGGAGCCCGATGTGGGATTCGATCCTGGGTCTCCAGGATCACGCCCTGGGCCAAAGGCAGGCGCCAAACCGCTGCGCCACCCAGGGATCCCCCTTATTATATTTATAAATTTATTTTCCTTCTGGCATTTACTGGAACAGTTCCTTTCTACACTTTAAAACAGTAGTTTATGGAAACAAAAGCGCCTCAAGAACAGTAGGCAGAGAAGTATAAAGTTATATCGAAATGAAATATCTCTAAACAGATATATGTATTTTGAATAAAACATTGAGAAAGTTTATTCAACACTGAACCCATCAATTTTTTATAATAAACCTGACAGAATTTTAAGAATAGATGCCTAGGTTTGTTTATTACTGCTTTGCATTATGAGAGATTGATCATGACAAACTAAAGACAGTTTTCTACCATCAGCAAGGATTTTCAAGAGAGAAGTTCCCATCTTTTTTTTTTTTAAATATATTTATTTATTTATTTTTTATTTTATTTACGATAGTCATACAGAGAGAGAGAGAGAGGCAGAGACACAGGCAGAGGGAGAAGCAGGCTCCATGCACCAGGAGCCCGACATGGGATTCGATCCCGGGTCTCCAGGATCGCACCCTGGGCCAAAGGCAGGCGCCAAACCGCTGCGCCACCCAGGGATCCCCCATCTTTATTTTTGAAGGATTGATTGATTGAATGATTTAAAGGGGGATGAAAGAGAGCACCCGCAGGGGGAGCGGTAGAGGGAGAAGCAGGCTCCCTGCTTATGACCTGAGCAGAAGGCACATGCTTACTGACTAAGCCACCCAGGTGCCCCAGAAGTTCCCTCTTTAAAAGGAGGCCTATGTTGAAATAATTTTTCCCAAATCACAAGTAAATACTTGAGAATGACTTCCTCATCCAAATTCAATCTTCCTTTCTTCCCTCTCTCCCTCCTTCCTTTCTTTCCTTCTGAAATTTAGACAATTAGTTTGCTTTCAGTTCCTCATCAGTACAAGATGGACAGTAATTTCACTGAGTTATTGTGGAAGTAAAGGTACTATTTGGAGAAGCCCTGCACCATCCTGCAATGTCATACATTGTAAACCGTCAAAGTTATTTCTCCACTCTCTTTTGCTTTGGCTTAAATGAAACACTGTGCCTTCAGGTTCTTAGCAGCAGACTGGAGGTTTATTTTTGTAGATTTTTAGGGGTGAATTCATACCATTGTGGATTATATAAGAATTAGAGATTAAACAATTCCTTCCAATGCTCAATGATGTGTCCTTCACAAATTCATTTCCTATAACTCTGGTAATTTCCCAAGGCTAACTTCCAAATTTTTCACTTCTTTGACGCTGTCCTTCTTAAAGGTTCTAGATGACTCTTATGGCTTCAGATGTCACCAAGTCTGGGCTACCATATACTCATCCATAAATACACTTCTTACCTTCTTTCTAGTTCCCTAACCACCATTGTGCATAGAACATTTTAATTTAAATGCCACAACTCTTGAGACACATTGAAAAACAAGTCCATCTCCCCTCCCCCCAAGAGCTATCTTTACATGTTTTCCCATAATTATCCACAACATCTTCAGTGTTTCCAGGCTTATAAACTTTGGTGTCTTTTTTTTTTCCTTCGTCTCTATTTTGAACTACAGTTATAGATTCTGCTAATCTTTTCTCTGTAATAACTTTGGAATTCACTCTCTGTTAACATTATAGTCTCATCACTTCCCCACTTCCAGTTTCCAGTTGCTCCACTTCCCAGTTGACTTTAACTACCTCATGTGTGGATTATTTACAGTGGTTTATTAGGAATTCCCCTCATCATTTTACTTTTCCCACAATAACCAAACTGAAAGTATTTGTACAGCATTATTTTTTCTTCAGCTCATGTATCCATAGTGGCTGCCTATTCCTTATTTTTTAAAATCTTAATTAGTAAGTCTATCACTCAAGGCACTTCATGATTGGAACTACAATTTTATTAGCCACAATTTTACTTCCATAAAAGACATCCTACTTCAACTTACTGCACTATGCTTTCTATCCCCAAGTTTGACTTTTCTTGCCTTCCATGTTTCAGGTCTGCCACAGGTACAATACTGCTGAAAGAACAACTTCATTAGTGTGATGAGAGTGGGAGATCATCAAAAGGAAGGGAAAAACTTCTGCAGATGATCGTTTGTTCTGCAATCAAAAAAGGAATTCAACTGAATTTTTTATTTTGGTAGCCTAGATTTTAACTTTATACCATTATGTTCTTTCATCTTTAGAGATTCATAGGCTTTTTCCTCTTGAAAATTCAGTTCAGAATTTAACTTCAGGAATCTTTTCCTGGATGACTATACATGGACAAAATATACTCAGTATTTGTGTAAGCAGTTGGTGATATCCTACTACTATATTAAGTACTTTTAGGTACATACTTTTCAGCACATATAAGGTTGTTGTATGCCCGTATACACATTTCTTATCAGCCTAGGATACAAAATAATGTTGTATTCCTTTTAATTTTCAAATTAAATGCCTCTATCCCTTTCTTTTCTCCTCAGAATACTCTCACTTCACTGAAAACTCCAAGACCTCTGGGGATGCTTATTTAGACTTACGGATCAGTTCTGGTAACTATCTTCTGCTTAGTAAACCAAGGAGATGAATCCTTTTCAGTTGTTACTAATGTCACTGGCACAAGATATACCTGTTGAAACAAAGACAACTCAGTAGCCCCACCACAGTCTTTATTGTAACTATTAAAATATTCTGTTGCCACACTCTGTGTTCAGCACTGGATGAGCCATAATAAATTAGACATAGCTTCCAGCTGAAAACCCAGTCACCCTGCCCAGGGCAAGCCTGCTGCTGAGCTTTTGAGCCTGTGAGAACCTCCCAAGGCATGGCGGAGGTTCAGCTGCACTTACCCACCTTACTTCTTATGCCTGGCTCACAGCCAGGTTTTCACATACTAACAGACTAGGCTCAAATCTTTGAGGCTGGCATATATACACATAGACTGCTAGCAATACAGAGCAGATAAATTTGAAGAGATTTCCAGATTCAGCTACTAGTGTGACTAATACAATGATGTCTTCTGTTAATTTTTGCTTATCTGCTCCTAGAGCAAAAGAAATGTCCCCTCTTGCTTCCAAGACCACTCCCAATTTCTGCCGCAGGATAAATAATGCTTTTAAGGAAAAACCTCCCTATCCAGCTAGTGTTAGGGATCAGACAATCAATTTCTTCTCTCCTATTTGCAGTCTGTACTGTGATAGATACTTTTAGAGACACTGGTTGACTAAGTCCTCAATCTCAACAACCTCTGCCCATCTCCACTAAAAGGGCTGAAAAAATAAAATATATATATATTTTTCCCTAGCTTGTCATTAGTTCTGACTACTTAAACCAACATAGAATATGCTGGAGAAAAGTGTGAAAAAATAAAGAGTTGCATCAATCTCTTAGACAAACAGAACTCCTTTTCTAGTTTAGTAGTTGTCTCTGAAGCTATAATTAAAAAAACAGCATTATCAACAAATCTATTTCTCTTGAATGGCCATTAAAGATCACTATTTTGCTCTATCACATGTTGCTTTTTTTTTTTTTTTTTACCATATCCCCTATATCTAACAGAACTAGGTACTTGGCTGCTTCTAGAAGACCTTGTACTTTACTTTCTGACTCTAAGCATTTGTCAGCATTGCCATTCTTTGTATCAGTACCTCATTAAAATCACAAAATATTTTTCCAGCATTACTGAGCTATAATTGACAAATAAAATTGCATATGTTTAAGGTGTACAACGTGATAATTTGATATAAATATACATATGAAATGATTACCACAATCCAGTTAACAGGAGCCATTACCTCACATACTTATCATTTTTTTGTCATAGTGAGATCATTTAACATTCATTGCCTAGCAATTTTCAAGTATATAATACAGTATTACTAACTATGGTCACCATGTTGTCCATTATATCCTCAGAACTTATTCATCTTATTACTCAAGGTTTGTACCCATTGACCAATGTCTCCCCATGTTTCCCACACCTCAGTCCCTGGGAACCACCATTCTACTCTTTGTTTCTGAGTTCAAGGGTTTTTTGTTTTTGTAGATTCCACAGATCAGTGAGACAAAGTATTTGTCTATCTGGCTCATTTCATCTAATCTAATGTCCTTCATGATCATCCATGTTGTTGTAAAAGGCAGGATTTCCTTTTTATGGCTGAATAATAATCAATTGCATGTGTGTGTATCACTTTTTCTTGATCAATTCATCTTCTTTCAACAGACACTTGTTTCCATATCTTGGCTATTGTGAATAATCCTGCAATGCACAAAGGGCTGTAGATATCTCTTAAAGATTCTAATTTTGTTTCCTTTGAATATATATACAAAAGTGTATTGCTGGATCACATAGTTCTATTTTTAATTTTTTGAGGAACTCCCATATGTCTCTCATAATGGTTGATATTCTTATCAACAGTTATAAGGGTTCCCTTTACCTCACCTCCTTGCCAACATTTTTTTTTTTTAAGATTTCATTTATTTATTCATGAGAGAGATAGAAAGAGAGGGAGGGAGAGAAGCAGGCTCCCTGTAGGGAACCTGATGCTGAACTCGATCCCAGGACTCTCTAGGATCACGACCTGAGCCACCCAGGTGCCCCTCTTATCTTTTTGATAATAATCCTTTTAACAATTGTGAGGGGATATCTCATGTATTATTGATTTGCATTTCCCTGAATGATTGGTGATGTTGAGTGAATTTTCATGTACTTGTTGGCCGTTCATAAATTTTTTGAGAACTGTCTTGTTATTTTACCCATTATTTAATTAGGTTATGTTTGCTATTGAGTTGTTGGAGCTTCGTATGTGTTAGATATTAACCCTTTATCTGACATACCCAAATATGTTCTCTCATTTCACAGGCTGCCTTTTCATTTTGTTCATTGCTTCCTTTGCTGTGCAGAAGCTTTTTAGTTTGATGTATTCTCACTTTTTTATTGCTGCTGTTGTTGCCTATGCTTTTGGTGTCATAGCCAAACCATCAATGTCAACACAGGAGCCTTTTTCCTGTTTTCTTCTAATTTTGTTTTTCTGGTCTTACGTTTAAGTCTTTAATCCATTTTCCATTAATTTTTGCATATGGTGTAAGGTTGGGTCCAATTTCATTCTTTTGTATGTGATCTAGTTTTCCCAACACTATTTATTGAAGAGACTATTCTTTCACCTTTTGTGTTCCTGGTACTCTTGCCAGAGATCAGTTGACTGTATATATGTGGGTTAATTTCTGGGTTCTACATTCTGTTCCATTGATCTATGTGTGTGGGTTTTTTTTTTATGTGTGTGTTTTTAAGCCAGTATCATATTTTAAAAACTACTATGCTTTGTAATATATTGTGAAATCAGGAGGTCTGATACCTCCAGCTTTGTCCTTTCTCAAGATTTCTTTGGCTATTCAGGGTCTTTTGCGGTTCCATACAAACTGTGACTATTTTTTATTCCACTGTGAGAAATGTCATTGGAATTTTTATAGGAATCATTGAATCTGTCAATCTTTTTTGGGCAGTATGGACATTGTAAAAAATTAATTTTTCCAATTCTTGGAACATGGGGTTATCTTTTTTTTTCCCTAAAGATTTTATTTATTTATTCATGAGAGAGAGAGAGAGAGAGAGAGAGAGCGAGAGAGGCAGAGACACAGGCAGAGGGAGAAGCAGGTTCCATGCAGGGAACCTGATGTGGGACTTGATCCCAGGACTCCAGGATCACACCCTGGGCTGAAGGCAGGCGCCAAACCACTGAACCACCCAGGGATCCCCCCAGGTTATCTTTTATTTGTGACTTCTTTAACTTTTTGCATCAATGTCTTTCAGGGTACAGGTCTTTCACCCCCTTGGTTAAATTTATTCCTAAATATTATATTCTTTCTGATGCTATTTTAAATGTGTTTATTTTATTTCTCTTTCAGATAGTTTGTTAGTGTATAGAAACAACTGATTTTTGCATACTGTTTTTCTATCCTGCAGTTTTACTAAATTTATTAGTTTTAACGTTTTTTTTTTTCTTGGAGTCTTTGGGGTCTTCTATTTTTAAGATCATGTCATTGGCAAAGAAGGACATTTTACTTCTTTCTTTCCAATTTTGATATCTTTAATTTCTTTTTCTTGCCTAATTGCTCAGGTTGGGACTTTCACTACTATGTTGAGTAGAAGAGGCAAGAGTGAGCATCTTTGTCTTGTTTCTGATCTTAGAGGAAAAGTTTTCAGTTTTTCTTCATTGAGTATGAAGTTAGTTTTGGCTTTTATTATATTGAGATACACTCCTATATTTAATTTGTTGAGTTTTTATCATGAAAGAATATTACATTAAAAAAATTTTTTTTTTGGCATCAGTTAGGATGATCATGATTTTTACTTTATTCTGTTAAAGTGATGTATCACATTTATTGATTTGCATATGTTGAAGAATCCTTGCATCCCAGAGATAAGTCCCGTTGGATCATGGTATAATGACTATTTTAAATATGCTCTTGGGCAGCCCGGGTGGCTCAGTGGTTTAGCACTGCCTTCAGCCCAGGGTGTATATCTTGGAGACCTGGGATTGAATCCCACATCAGGCTCCCTGCATGGAGCCTACTTCTCCCTCTGCCTCTGTCTCTGTGTCTCTCATGAATAAATAAATAAAATCTTAAAAAAAATAATATGCTCTTGAATTTGGTTTGCTAGTGTTTTGTTGAAAATTTAGCATTTATGTTCATTAGGAATATTGGCTTATAGTTTTCTTTTCTTCTAGTATCCTTGACTAGTTTTAGTATTTAGTATTAAAATAATGCTGGCTTATAATGAGTTTGGAAGTGTTCCCTCCTCTTCAGTTTTTTAGAAAAATGTGAAAAGGATTGGCATTAATTCTTCTTCAAATGTTTGGAAGAATTAATAAGTGCTGCCATCTGATTCTGGACTTTTCTATTTTGGGAAGTTTTTGATTACCGATTCAATCTCCTTATTAATTAGCCTGTTTTAAATTTCCTCTTTCTTCCTGATTCAGTCTTAGAATACTGTATGTTTCTAGGAATGTATCCATTTCTTCTAGGTTATCCAGTTTGTTGGCTTACCATTGGTTATACTAATCTCTTAGGCTCTTTTGTATTTGTGGTTATCAGTGTAATATTTCCTCTTTCATTTCTGACTTCATCTATTCTTCTATTTCTGATTTCATTTATTTGACAAGCTAATAGTTTGTCAATTTTATCTTTTAAAAAAACTAGCTCTTAGTTTAATTCCTTCTACTGTTTTTCTATTGTCTATTTCATTTATCTTTGCTCTAATTTCTATTTCCCTCCTTCTGTAACTTTGAGCTTAGTTTGTTCTTCTTCTTTCTCTAGTTCCTTAAAGTGTAAGGTTAAGTTGCTTTTCTGAGATCTTTTTCTAAATGTAGTCATTTATTGCTATAAACCTGCCTCTTCAAAATGTTTTGCTTAGTTTTGTTGTTTTTCTATTTTCATTTGTTTTAGGATATTTTATATCTCCCTTTTTATCTCTTCTTTAACCCATTTGTTGTTCAAGAGTGTATAATTTCCACAAATTTGTGAATTTTACAGCTTTCCTCCTATTACTGATTTCTAGTTTCATACTACTGTAGGTAGAAAAGCTTGGCATGATTTCAATCTTTTTAAATGTGTTAAGACTTGTTTTGTGAGACAAATCACTTGTGGCCAAGCGATGTCTCCTGGTGCTGAGCTGTGCTGTTTGGGGGCAAGGTGACACAGGTAAAACTTTTACCCTCTTCTGTGAATTTATTCTTGGATTTTTTGTTCCAACAGTGTGCTGGAACTTCCTTGCTGGACTCTTGGACTCCCACAAAGTTAATCTCAGCTGTGGTTGATTGTTAAACAATGTTCTGTGAGGGATGAAAGTAGAAAACTCCTGCCATATTCTGACTAATGACAAAGTATTCATAGTTTTAGACCTCAGAAAAATTCTACAGTAACTCAAGTAACCCAAGTCTGGGTCTTTGTCCACTGGAAGTTTAAAGTGGGGGTGCAAGTAAATGTCAAAATGAATTAGAGTAAGGAGAATAGTGACAAGTAGATTAGATAGTAAGTTATCATAATAATCCCAAAGATAGATAAAGAAAACCAATTTATAGTTAAAGATAGTGGCTTGATCATATAAACTTAGGTTTCTCACTCTGAAAACTCCACTAAAATCATAATAGAATGATAAAGAATAAATTCACAAAGCCAAAGATAAGAGGAGAAAACAACTTTTAGAGGCCAGAAGAAAGGTGGATAAATAGAAACTGACTCAATCAATCTTTGAAAATAGAAACATAAAACAGGAGGGTATGCTGCTTAGAAACAAGTCAATTCATATCTCTCGTAAAGACAAATTATAGGTCCTAGATTCTTCTGAATGTGGGGGTATAGCTAATGTAGAAAACAATTTGTATTAGGTAAAAGTTCGATAAGAAGCAGTTAGATCTACATATAGCCTTTGTCAACCATATATCTGAACAACCCTCCCCTCTCTTATCCATGGAGAAGACTTTGAGGAGGCACAACCAGTGGGACTTTGATGTGGAACCACCATTGGGTTGAAGACTGTTTTCATGCTGAAAAATGGTGAGTTATGGTATGTACTAAACTAAACTTTATGTAGTAAATGTGGACCTTATTAGCTCCTTTCCCAAACATGGTTCCAAGAATACTGGAGGGCAAGCCCATATTCTCAAAACAAGAGCTTAGAAATATCCTTTCTGAAAAACCATCATAAATAAAAGATTAAGAAATACTTAGGATACTAAATGTCAGTTTTTAAAATCTTAATAAATAAATGGCCAGTCATTGGTCATTAGTCAATAAAACGAACTAATTACCCACAAAAGAAAGCAACTTTGTGATACCAAAAGAAAAAGAAAGCAACCTACACTTATGCACAGGGAGCTTTCAATGATCTTTTTAGTACCTTCCACTCAAATACAAATGGAAAGGACAAGATATTTGAACAAAGGTCCTCTTTTGACACATTAAAAAGCCAAACAAGGAAAAAAGGAAGTTTGAGGAAAAAGAGAATAGGTTAGGGGAAAGAAACACATAAGACCTATAATGAATATTCTCAGTGAATTATGAAAACATCTTTATTGCATTCATGAGATGAGAAGAAGATGCTATTAAAAAGGAGTGTTTTCTGTGTATAGTTATTTTTCAAATTTGAATATGATACAGAAGTTACACTTTTTTTTTTAATATTTTATTTATTTATTAGAACACACACAGAGAGAGAGAGAGGCAGAGACACAGGCGAGGGAGAAGCAGGCTCCATGCACCGGGACCCCAATGTGGGATTCGATCCCGGGTCTCCAGGATCGCGCCCTGGGCCAAAGGCAGGCGCTAAACCGCTGCGCCACCCAGGGATCCCAGAAGTTACACTTTTAATAATGGTATAGTAGCTTTTATTAAGCTAACCTTCTTAACCTTACTAGCAGATAAAAATAATGGGGAAAAATATAAAAAGTTGTTTG
The DNA here is from genome assembly GCF_905146905.1 of Nyctereutes procyonoides. Lineage (NCBI taxonomy): Eukaryota > Metazoa > Chordata > Mammalia > Carnivora > Canidae > Nyctereutes > Nyctereutes procyonoides. The sequence continues at coordinate 10,848,286 of NW_026575140.1, read as the reverse complement.
AATGAATGTACCTGAGAGAACTTCAAGGCAGGTAGAAACTGGGAGTTGACACATGAAGTAAATCATCAATGCATTTATGTGGCTTTTCACCTAAAGGCACATCTCAGTCTGCAATGCATGGAGCAGTTGGAACTAAAGCAGAAAACTGTAGTCCTAACTGATTTGAGGATTCAGAGGGAAGAGTTTGGGCCTATGGGTGTGGCTAGAAAATAAAAGAAAAATCTCAGAAAAGAGGAAGCTAAGGAGTTGGAAGAGGAAAATCCACATACCAACTCCTTTAAATCCTTGGCTGATCTTGATTAATGTATGTGCAGAGGGCCTGGCAGAAAGCAACAGCTGGAAGGTGGAAAGAAATGAAGATTTAGCTCAGGGAAGAGTTTGATGTTTGAGCTGAACCACTTGAATTGCTTGCTAGAACACAATCAACACTACTTAGATGAGGCTATCCATAGTTGCTACAAGGGTACAATAAAAAAATACTAAACATAAAGAAACAAGTAAATATGGTCCACATTCAAGAGAAAAACAGTTAACAAAAACCAATACTAAAATGACCCAGATGTTATAATTAGAAGAATTTTAAAACAGCTAGGATAAATATGTTCAAGGGATTAAAGGAAAAAATATGATTAACTTGAACATATAGGAGAGTCTCAACAGAAAAATATAACGTATCAAAAAAAGGAAAGAATCAAATAGAAATTTTAGAAATAAAACATACAGTATCTAAAATGAAAATTTTACTGGATGAGAACTGATTATAGTCAAATAAAGAAGATACTAAATTTGAAGATAGATAATAGAAAATATTCCAAAAAATTGTACAAAGACCCAATGACCTGTGGGACCATATTTAAATGATTTAAATTATATTTAATTGTATTCTCAGGGAGAAAGAAAATTGGGCAGAAAAAATATTTCAGAAAATAATGCCAAAATTTTTCCTAAACTGCTAAAAAACCATAAACTTACAGATCCAAGAAAATCAATGAATTCCAATCAAGATAAACACCTAGAAAACCATGCTTAGGCACATACTTATCAAATGATGGAAAACACAGAAAAAGAGAAAAGCAACCACTGGGGAAAAAAACCTCCATTACAAACGGGGGGAAATGGGATCCCTGGGTGGCGCAGCGGTTTGGCGCCTGCCTTTGGCCCAGGGCGCGATCCTGGAGACCCGGGATCGAATCCCATGTTGGGCTCCCAGTGCATGGAGCCTGCTTCTCCCTCTGCCTGTGTCTCTGCCTCTCTCTCTCTCCCTCTGTGACTATCATAAAAAAAAAACAAAACACACACACACACACACACACAAAACCACAAAAACAAACGGGGGGAAATGATATATATTACAACCAACTTCTCATCAGAAACAATGGAGGGTGGGAGAGAATGAACATCTTTTTTTTTTTAATTTTTATTTTTTAATATTTTAATACAAAACACACACACACACACACACACAAAACCACAAAAACAAACGGGGGGAAATGATATATATTACAACCAACTTCTCATCAGAAACAATGGAGGGTGGGAGAGAATGAACATCTTTTTTTTTTTAATTTTTATTTTTTAATATTTTAATACAAAACACACACACACACACACACACACAAAACCACAAAAACAAACGGGGGGAAATGATATATATTACAACCAACTTCTCATCAGAAACAATGGAGGGTGGGAGAGAATGAACATCTTTTTTTTTTTAATTTTTATTTTTTAATATTTTAATACTTTATTTACTTATTCATGAGACAGAGAGAGAGGCTGGGGGATGGGGGGTGGGGGCAGAGACAGGAGAAGCAGTTTCCATGCAAGGAGCCCGATATGGGACTTGATCTTGGGACTCTGGGATCACGCCCTGAGCTGAAGGCAGATGCTCAACCACTAAGCCACCCACGTGTCCCAAAGAACAACATCTTTAAAGTGCTGTGGGGGAGGGGGTGGTGGGAACTCTCAAATGAGAATTCTATATCTGGGAAAATTACCTTAAAAAAATAAAAGCAAAATAAATACATTTTTAGAAAAACAAAAATTGAGAAACCTGTTGTCAGCACAGCAGTAATATAAGAAATTCTAAAAGAAACTCTTCAGGTTAAGGAAACTTAGATGGATAAGAAATTCTAAAAGAAACTCTTCAGGTTAAGGAAACTTAGATGGAAACATATATATAGAAAGAAATTATGAGAACCAGAAGTAGCGAATACCTGGTAACTATGAAAGAGAATATATTTTCATTTTCTTAATATTTAAAAGAATAGGACTATTTAAGGGAAATATAATAACAAACATTGGGTTAATGCACATAGGTGTACTACATACCAATGTATTATTACAAAGGAAAAGATGGTACATGGAAATCGAATGTTGCAAGGCTCTAAATTTTTTAATACCTTCACTGAGATTTAATTCATATACCACATAACTCACTCATTTAATATATACAATTCAATGGCTTTAATTAGATTCACAAGAGTGGCATAAGACATTTTTAAGAGTAGAAATGTCTAATATTGAATTGAAGTTGCCATGATATAAACACGTGTTCTAAGTCACTGTTCCAAATCTTTCCCAAAACTGGCTTGGGAAATATGGATTACTTATTGAGTATAATTTATGATTACAAAGTTAATTCTACTTCAGTGAAGTCTCTTAATAACCTAAATTCAGAAATTTAGGAATTTAGAATTGTAAAAATGTCAACATGAAAACACAGTAAAGGATAGAATCACTGGAATTTCTACGATAAGGATGTATACAGTAAGAGTTACTATGTGTAAAAATTTCCCAACCAAACTGTAATTTCTGAATGAAAACATAGTTTGAATCTGATCAGCAACCTGAATCACTACTAATTGCTCATAGCATTACAAATGGGAACTGGGAAGGGTGTAGACTATATTTTTTACAAAAGACAGTAGCCTATTAGAGAGTAATGAGGGAGTCAAAGAGAGTTTGGCTGGTGCATTAAAAATGTTCAAAGAAAGTCATTGTTTATCAAAGTTTTATTGAGGAGACAGTGCTGCATGGTGCAGTGTTTCTCAAATGTAAGAAATATGCAAACCTCTTAAAATATAATCCCACAGAATCTTAATATTATATGCTTACATATGTATAAACATAATATTAGATATAATGCATTTTCTTAAGCTCCTATAAGTATACAACTAAAATTTATAAATTAAAAACAGAAAATAATATTTAAATAAACATAATAAGAAATTAATTTGTTTTACTAAAACTAAATTGCTAATGTTGGGTTTAATATAGAGTGAAGTTTCTTTTTTTTTTTTGCAAACACACGAGGGTTTATTTACAAGCTCGGGCTTGGGTCCAAGTGCATCCGACACAGCGGAGCAGAGACTTGGGCCCCGAGACTAAGAGGCGAAGCAGCTTTCTAGGGGCCACTGGCCCATGGGATACGCAGAAAGTTGCACAGTCATGTCGGTCCACACGCAGGTGGCCGATTGAATTACACCTTAGCCTCTAGTATCCACTTGAGCTGGCCTAGTACTGCCTAGAGTGAAGTTTCTTCAGGACTGATTCTATATTTAACATGTTTCTGTATTTTTAAAATTTAATGTCACCAATATAGATATTGCCTTTTCATGTAAGCATACTGTATAAAATGGCCTTACTGTTCACTGAGTTTCATGCTAAATATTTCAGTACTTTAACATATATATATAAGCTAAACTTATTTTTTTTCAGAATTTAAAGGCTTTGCTTGATAGTATAGTATGATCTGATATATACTTAATTCCTGTTTATAACATTTTTGAGTGCCTATTTTAATTTTATTTATTTATGTATGTATGTATGTATGATAGTCACAGAGAGAGAGAGAGAGAGAGAGAGAGGCAGAGACAGGGAGAAGCAGGCTCCATGCATCGGGAGCCCGACGTGGGATTCAATCCCGGGTCGCCAGGATCGCGCCCTGGGCTAAAGGCAGGCGCTAAACCGCTGCGCCACCCAGGGATCCCATTGAGTGCCTATTTTAATGAGGCATATTATTAACATTGTAGAGATATCTTTTGAGAATACATTTAAAGATTCCTGTTATTTAAATCTACACTAAATGATCTGATGGAATTTAGAACAGGGTATTGAACACCCCAGAATTATTTCAAAGAGGCACAAAGATAGGGCTTTTGTAATAACGACAGTAACACAAATTCAATATGGAACCAACTGCTGCAATTTTGGATTCATGGTGCAAAGCTTTACTGCCATGCTGTTATGAATCAATCCTTTTTGAACCATTATGACAAATTCACTTTTGAATTGCACCATGACATTTCTTTGCATTCACTAGCCAAAAATGTGAGAGAAAACACCAATATACATAATTGTTCTGAAATCACAAGTCAGTACTTTGTTATAGGAGGTCATTAAGATTATTCATATCATTATATTAAATATTTATAATCAATAAGATGAAAGCACAATTTAAAACTGTCAGAATTTTCTTTTTAAGTACTTTATCACCTTTTAACATATATATTTTACCTCTTTGTTCTTTGTCTATATCCTCCATCCCCATGAGAATGTAAGCTCATTAGGGCAGCAACATTTTCTTTTTCTCCTCCATAACGTATTTCAAATGCCGAGAATAGCATCCAACACATAAGCTCTCAGTAAAGGTGTTGAAAGAATGAAAAACTTGAAAAAACAAAAAAAAAAGAATGAAAAACTTGTCATAAGATGACATTTGGGGACACTCCAACCTTTCAGGATTCCCAGATTGAAAAGCACTGGCATGGTAGAAAAAGTTTTGCCTTAGGAGCTAGAGAGACTGGAGTTTAAAACTATTATGTAGCTATTAACTCTTATTCTGCTGTTACCTGCTGCATGATTTTAGGCAAGTTAATTAAAATCAGGGAGTTTGTTTTTTTTCCCTAGTAAAATGTAAAGTCTGTTAAAAATGGGGATAATGGGGATCCCTGGGTGGCGCAGCGGTTTGGCGCTTGCCTTTGGCCCAGGGCGCGATCCTGGAGACCCGGGATTGAATCCCACGTCGGGCTCCCGGTGCATGGAGCCTGCTTCTCCCTCTGCCTGTGTCTCTGCCTCTCTCTCTCTCTGTGTGACTATCATAAATAAATAAAAAAAAATTAAAAAAAAAATGGGGATAATGGCTAACAAAAGCATAAAAAATACCAGCATGTATTATTATTATTATTGAGATGTCAGAAAAAATATTTAATCAAGTAAAATTAAACTTTTACACATCATCATGATTTTTCTTTCCTTAATTCATCTTATTTATAAAAAGGTAAAATAGGAAAAGATTTGGAATAAATGAAAACACAAAAAGAAATAGGATTTAGAACTTCCACTAAAACAAATGTGTTAAAATACTGCAAGATGTTTTCATAATAATCATTTGTCAGATGTTGAAAGAGCTTGGCTATAATAGGGCTGTAAAATAAGCCAAAGTCAAAGAATTAACAATAAAACAGAAATAGATGAACTACATGAAGTAGGATAAAGATCATCTTGTGACCTCAGCTGTACATGAGTGGTTTTCTTCCCCAGCATTGTCATATACTTTAGTTACTCACCTTCTTCTGGTATGCAGGTTCCACTCAGTTCATCAGGAACTTTAACCCTCAGGCCAACCCTGAAGGAAGAATTAACCTACTTATTGAACCCTCAGGCGGTGTGCCTGGCCAGGAAGCTGGGTATTTGGGGAACACACTGAGATGATCTCAGGATTGTACTGCAATATCCCCCAACCACTAAAGGAAGAGGTTAAAAGTGATTTACTATATGAAGAAGAAAAAGCAGTATAAATTTATTCCTTGATTTAAGTTTTGCTGCCAAACATAATTCTCAAAATTCTTTGGAAGTGGAAATGGATTTAAGGTCTGTTTTAGGTAAACATCATTTTTATTATGAAAAAGAACAATAAAATATTAGTTTCAGGCAGGGCACATAACATTATTCACAGTTTAGCACAAAAAAAGCAATTTTGGAAGGCTAAATTCATTCTTAATCCAAACCATGTTCCAACAATACAAATAAGTACTGTTAGATTAAATGGGTCTGTCCTCCAAGATCCTTAACACTAAAGAAAACAGTTAAATGTGAAATATACCCCTAAAAATAATTTGGGTGTTAACAGCCAAGCAAAAATAAGTCCTTAAGGTGGTTTATGCCAGGATTCTCCACAGTAAAATCATATTTTTCCCTTTGTAATTAATTCATATCTTACAGGGGAGATACTTTGAGTTGGGATAAAGAAGCAAGTAAAAGATAAATAGTCTCTTTCTTGTTATACTTCTATCCAGCATCTAGATATGAATAATTATTGCTGCAATAATTATTTCTATAATATTTGCCAAATAGTGATTTTCTATCTCCATTATTATTTCTGCATTTATTTATTGGAATTTTGCTAGAAAGAAGAGCTGTCCTTTTGCCCTATTCAATTTTTTTATATCAGTGTAGTTTCATAGATATTTATTTAATGCTATTGTTTATAATCCATTACTTGAATTATACATTCTATTCACATGGGGTCTTAAAAATTACTTTTTATGGTTGATTCTGAATGTGATTGTGTGTTGCTGAGAAAACACAATCTGAATAATATCAGGTTTTTGATATTTATTGAAATTTCCTTTGTAACAAAGCATGTGGCTAATTTGTAAACTTTTTTATATGCATGACATAATGAACATTCTTTTTGGCTTCTAACTTTTTTCACTGTTAACTATAAAAAATATGGCAGTGTATGATATATAATTATATGCTTAGTGAATTATATAAAGCAGGTATCTGTGTTACCACTACTCAATTGTGAAAAAAATATACAGTTTTGCTAGGGACAGAAAAACATCCCAAGTGCTATGTTCCAATTATCATCCTTGCTTAACTCAACCTCTCCCAAACAAAACTAATGCCTTGATTTTTAGGTTACCTAATTACCAGCTTCTCCTAGTAAATTTACCACCTAAGTATGCATTACTAAGAACTATGCTCTAGTGAAACAAGATATATTATGGAAACATGATTAATCAATTAATATTAATATCAGACAAAGTAAACTTCAAAACAAGGAGTGCTGCCAGAGACAAAGAAAAACATTTCATAATGATAAAATGTTTAATTTATTAAGAATGTACCAGTCTTAAACATGTAAGCATCTAATAGTAAAAAAGTATATGAAACAAAAATGACAGAAATAAAGAAAAATTAAAAAGTACCAAATCATAATTGAAGATTTTAACACTTTCTCAGTAATTGATAGAAGAAGCAAGTCAGAAAAAATATAGATGTGAACAAATATCAAATGAACCAATTAGAAACCTATACCTAACAGCTGCAGAGTATACATTTTTATCAAACACACGTGGTATCACATTGGTTTGATTTCCACAACTAATGAACACACTTTTATATATTTATTGGCTACTGGGCTATTCCAGATGCCATGAGGGCTCTGCCTTTAGGGAACTCTATCTAGGATAGTTGTTACCAGGACTGAGAGTTAGAAGCATAGAGTCTGACAGGCTGTAGTAGTGCAAAGGTTAAGATTTCTTACCCATGGTGAATGAGATGTGATAAAGAAGTGTACCAGCTTGTATAATTTATCTGGCATTTCAGAGCAATGAAGAAATTACTAGGACTGTGGAACTGGGTGGTTATTGCTGAACACCAATGATTTACCAAAAAAAAAAAAAAAAAAAAAAAAAAAGAATGACAGACTTAGGTCAATTAAGTACCAATTTAAAGTAAAGAATACAAATCAAAGGGCAAACGTGATTTAAGATGAGCAGTGCAACTTAATTATAAGGGTTGCAGAGCTAAAGAGAAGGCTGATTTCTCACCAGTCAAGTCTTCTATGCCAATATCAGGGCCCTATTGGAGAGGTAGGACTCTCAGCCCTGATGTGGGGATATTAAGACTGATGCAGTTGAGAATTTTGAGCACTCAGACTATCTTCAACCCTTTGGGCCCGAGAAAGAGAACCACTTCTACTTGTTAGGGGATAGGGACTCTATCTTATTTGATGACCACACAGGTTTCAAATGAAGCAGGTGCTTTGTAATGCTTTCATTTTTCAGAACCTGACTTCATTTCACTTCCTGGGCACCAGAGGAATGAGTGTCAAATCTCAGAATGGCCCCACTGGAGAAAACTTGGGCTTGCTGAGGGAGGAGAGAGATTTATTGCCAAAAAAGAGTAGATGCACCTGGCTAATATGCAGTGTAGGAACTGTCAGAATATGCCTGGAATCTTGAGGGTGCTGGACCAGAGAATTGGAATATAAATTGCTTAATGGGGGATCTTTTCCATGACTCAGATTTAATGCCCTGACAAGGATTCTTGGAGTCAGTTTTTAATACACTGATGGGGTGGTTCTTGGAAAAGTGAAAGAATGATGGTCCATTTTAGAGATTTGATAAGTGGTGTAATAAACTATTCAGAAATCAGTAAAAACCTCAGAGAAATGGGTATGCTGGAGTGGACATTATACATAAAATACAGCTTATACTATGTTCCTTGGAAGGATTTGGAAGCAAGTTTCAAATAGCAACCAGAGGGTGCCTGATCCACAGGGGTTTATGGACATATATCATAGAACATGATATTACTAGAGGCAAGATAAAACACTAGAGGTATTTCATAACACATATTCAAAAAAGATCAAGATTGAATGAACAGAGAGATAAAAGTTGGCCACTTCAATGGAAAGTCATAATCCCTTGCTATTTCCAGACCAGAGACAGTTCTCAGATCCAGAATCCATTGATTGAAAGAGAAGCTAAGGTCTAATTGTCACTAAAGAAAGCAAAAGAATACAGTAGTGGCTGACTTCATCTTTCTAGGGTCTATAAACAATGAAATATACTACCTTATGTTAATATATATATATATATATATATATATATATATATATTCCAACTTTCATTTGATTAGTGTTAATATGGTATATCTATTCCCATCCTTTAACTTCTAAACCATTTGAATATTTATATTTAAGTAGTTTTGTTGTAGGTAGCATATATTTGGGTCTTGCTGTTTTCTACATAATCTAGCAATCTCTGTCCTTTAATTAGTGTAGTTAGGCCATTTACATTTAATGTGATTACTGAAGATGACATTTAAGGCTATTATCTTGCTATATGTTTGGAATCGAGCATTTTTTGAGAGCTCCATTCTCTTTTGTTGCTTATTAACTATAGCTATTTTTAAATTAAAAAAAGTTTATAGTATACAACTTTATCAGTCTAACTTTGAATGATATTATACCACTTTGTATAGAGTATAAGAACTTTATAATAATTCTTTCATTTTTCCATTTTCTTCAATAGCTTTTGTGCTACTCTTATCATGGATTTTGCTTTTTGTGTTATAAAAACAGTACATTGCTATTATTTTTGTTTCAAATAATCAATTACCTTTAAACATATTTAATAATTTTTTAAAAATTTACTAACATAATTGCCATTTTCAAGGCTTTTCATTATGTGGTATAATTTTCCATTTTTCTGAAGTTTCCTTTAACAGTTTTTGTTGTGTAGGTCTGCTAATGATAAATTCTTTCAGTTTTTGTACATCTGAAAAAGTCTGTATTTCACCTTTGCTTTTGAAATGTACTTTTTCTGTTTATAGAATTTCAGTTTAACTTTATTTTTTCTTTCAATACTTTAAAGATGTTTCTCCGCTGTCTTCTGGCTTGCATTGATTCCAAAGAGAAATCTGCTGTCATTTTTATCTGTTTCTCTATACATAATGTGTCTTCTTTTCTTTAGATGCTTTTAAATTGTTCTACTTCATATTGATTTTAAGCAATTTGAGTATGATGTGCTTTAGTGTAGTTTTCTTTTCTTTCTTTCTTCTTTTTTTCCTTTTCTTTCTTTCTTTCTTTTTTTCCTTTTCTTTCTTTCTTTCTTTCTTCTTTCTTTCTTTCTTTCTTTCCTTCCTTCCTTCCTTCCTTCCTTTTCTTTTCTTTTCTTCCTTTCTTCCTTTCTTGTGCATGGATCTTGTTGAGACAGTTGGACCTGTTGGGTTTATAATTTTCACCAAATTTGGAAAAATTTCAACTATTTCTTGGAATTTTTTTTTTTTACTCCTAAATTTATCCTTCACAGGATTCCAAAAATTACACAAAAATTAGGCCACACAAAGTTACCCCACAACTCATAGAAGCTTTAGTCATTATTTTTTTGTTATTTTTCTTTCCATGTGTCATTTTGGATAGTTTCTTTTTATAAGTCTTGAAGTTGAGTCATCTTTTCTTCTGAAATATCTAATCTGTAAATCACTTCCTGACATGATATTCTTCATCCCAGACATGGTAGTTTTAGGTTTTTAGTTTTAGGTTTAGGTAGTTTTAGGTAGTTTAGTTTTTAGTTTTAGTTTTAGGTAGTTTAGTTTTATAGGTTCAAGTAGAGTATTTTTTATCTTTAATGTGCCTATTTAATATATTCCTGATTTCTAACTTTGTGAATATATGAAACCCACTTATGATAGCTGTCTTCATCTACTAATTCTATCTTCTGTATCATTTTGGTTTGGTTTAGATTCATTTTTTTCCTTATTCTGGGTCTAAATATTTTGTTCAAGTCTGTAGCTTATTGTTTCACTCATTTAACAATGTTATTCAAATAGCAGAAATTGTCAACTTTGCTGAAGTGCAACTTATCTTTTTCATTTATGGTTCAGGTTTCTTTCCCCCCATATATAAAATCTTTTACTAAGCCTCAGGTCACAAAGATTTTATATTTTCTTCAAGAACTTGTAGAGTATTAGATTTGTATTTTATTAGCAGTTTAAAATTAGTATTTGTATATAGTGAAATATAGATAAAGGTATTTATTTACTTGTTTCTGGCATTATGTATTAAAAAGAGTATTCTCTTTCCATTGGATTGTCTTTGACCCTTTGTCAAAAATTTTTGTCTATTTTTGGGCTATTTTGTTCCATTAATCTTTCAGTCTAACCTACCATCACTATCACACTGTTTTAATACTGTGGCTTTCCCTCCTCATCAAATACATTGAATTGATGATTAAAAAAATATAGTGATATGGTGAATCATACTGATTTTAGAATGTTGAACCAACCTTTTATTCTTGGAATAAACCTGATTTGGTCATGATGTATCATTCTGTTTACATATTATTCAACTCAATTTGTTAATATTTTATTATGGATTTTTTTGTGTTTATAAGAGTTACTGGTCTGTAGTTCTCTGCTCTTACAATGCCACTGATTTTGGTATCAACATAATGCTGACCTCATAAAATGTGTGGGAAAGTATTCCTTCATTTTCTATTTCCTAAAAGAAATTGTTTAGGACTGGCATGATTTCTTCCTTAAATGTGGGTAGAACATGCCAGTGATGCCATCTGTGCTGAGTGTTTTAAAGAAAAGGAAGGTATTTTAACTACACATCAACTTCTTTAATAGACATAAAACCATGTAGGCTGGGGTGCCTGGGTGGCTCAGTGGTTGAGCATCTGCCTTTAGCTCAGTTCGTGATCCTGGAGTCTGGGGGTTGAGTCTTGCATCAGGCTCCCTGGAGACTGCTTCTCCCTCTGCCTATGTCTTTGTCTCTCTGCGTCTCTCATGAATAAATAAATACACTCTTAAAAAATATAAAAATAAATAAAATAAAACTATGCCAGTTATTTCATCTTCACTGAATTTTTGTAGTTGTTCAATGAATTTTTCCATTTCATTTAGATCATCTTTATTGACAAAGTTATTTACTTATCTCTTATTATTCATACAGTATCTGTCAGATCTTTAGTACTGCTCTTTCTTAGTTGTGATAATTTGTGTCTTCTCACTTTTTTTCTTGTTCAGTCTGCCTAGATGTTTATCAATTTTAGTATGTTTTGCAAAGAACCAACTTTTTGGCATAGTGATTTTCCCCACGGTTTTCAGTTTCATTGGTTTATGCTTTTATCTTTATTATTTTTTTACTTTCTTCTGTTTTGACTTTGTTTTCTTAAGACATTGATTCAAAACTTTCGGTTTCTAAAATAAGGCATTAAATCTGATTTCTCTGTAGGTACTTCTTTAGCTTTATCTTACATAGTGCATTTTCATTGTCATTTAATTCAAAATATTTTCTAATTTCACTGTGACTGCTTAACTTCCCACATTCTTGTTATTGATGTTTAGTTCAGTTTGTAGTCAGATAATATATTTTCTCTTACCTCAATACTTTAATTTTTTTAAGGCCAGAAAGTAATCTGTTTTTGTGAATCTTCCAAGTATTTTCGAAAAGAATCTGTATTTTACTCTTGGAAGGTGGAACATTCCTCTTAGTTTTATTTTCCTGAATGGCCATTAACTTTTTAAAAATAAAACTTTACAAAGAGAAAGAATAGGTCACATAGATTGGATTCAGAAATCTGATGGTTTGGGATGCCTAGGTGGCTCAGTGGTTGAGCATTTGCCTTTGGCTTAGGGTGTGATCCTGGAGTCCCGGGGTCAAGTCCCACATCGGGCTTCCTGTGTGGAGTCTGCTTCTCTCTCTGCCTATGTCTCTGCCTCTCTTTCTCTCTGTGGCTCTCATGAATAAATAAAATCTTAAAAAAAAAAAAAGAAATCTGATGGTTCAATACATGAATCTGAAAAATAAAAAAGTATTTTATAAAAGTTATGGTAGTAAGTACTTTTCAATATGAACACAACAAAGTACATGTATATACACTTAATAATGACATAAGAGGCCATGTACCAGCAAATAAATGCAGATAATGAAGGTTATTTCTCCATATGCTTACCTTCTAATCTGCTCCTAGTATGATTCAATGACCCACTGTCTATACTCTGGCCACACAGGTTTTTAGTTCTTCCAAGCAGCCAAATTTCTTGTTGTCTTAAAGTTTACTGAATATATTTCTCTACATGGAAAATATTTTCTCCCTCTTTTTGTCTAATTTCTCTTCAATTTTCAGCATTCACCTTGAAGTCACTTTCTTCAGGAAGCCTTTTCTGACATGATCAGTTCCTCCTGGTTTACATTTTCATGGCACCCTGTATGTTTCTTTCACAGAATTTACTATGATTGAAATGAAAAATATAAGGGCAGTTTAGGGAAGATTATCAAAAATGTTAAGGTTTCTTAAAGGGCTCAAAATCATTGACTCAAAAAAGTTACCAAAATAAGACAAGGATCAGCCAAGTAAGCCGACTTAATGAACTTAAACCTAGTTAATGAATGGCATTTCTCTTTTGAAGACATCTCTGAAAGCAGAATTATATACCTCCAGAGGAATTTTAAAAGCATCTGACTTCCATATTAAATATCTTACACATCCAAGAAAATATAATGTATAAAATGTTGCACATAGCAGGGCACACAAAACCAACCAAAATGAGAAATCCCATTTTATTGTCGTCAAATATCCAGACAAATAGATAAGGTGTCTGCTTCTCTTAGACATACCTTGCTTTAGAAAGGAAAATCCATACACAAATAGCAAGTTAGGTTCAAACTTTTTTTTTCCAATTGAATACAAAAATTAATACTTTAGAGTTTTTTAGTTTCTTGTAAATTTTTAGGCAAAGAATTTGGGTGAAGAGACTGAGAGGAAAAGCTTTGTCTTTCATGAATATTTGGAACCTTAATTTCTTTTAAATAGCACTTGACAATATTACCAGGGAGCACTTATAGGAAAATATACAGAGCTTCCTTGGCAGTGGGGTTGGAAGAGCTGCCTTCCCCATGTCTTTCAGACTCACTTTGTAAATTATGTGAAACACTTTTAGACAGACACTGGCACTCATAAATTATACAGCTCATTTGCATATTCCAGTCATGAGACATTATGCAAAGTGACACGATTTGCATAATGGATTCCTCTTGTCGCTTCACTTGCTGCATGCTTTTAAAAAACAAAATGAAATAAAATGAAAGCATGAAAAGGTGAAAGCATCGTTTCCAGCTTCGCCTGTCTCCTTCCCAACTACAGTATCAACTGCTTTCATTTTCTACAGGGGAAGGGGTGAAGGGGACAGAAAGCAAAAATCTACAAACATACAAACAAAAAGAGCTTTCATATGAATTTTGTTCTTAATTACAATGTACCTGCTTTCCTGGTGAAATCTTCCATCATAAATAAATCATTTGAGTCAAGAGGAATGAGAACAAATTAAAACACTAAATACAGAGTAAGAAACTTTATGGAACTTTTTCCTTAAAAAATTTTTTTTCTTTAGGGGTGATATTTAGGGAAAGGGTAGCCTTCCTCCTTCTAAGTGAAAAGAGGCTTCAAGTATTTTCTTCTTATTGGAAAAAAAGCATATTAAGGATGAGATAAATGGGCTAGGGGAGGGTCCCCCCCCCCCGCCCCCCAAGAACTTCTGAAGGGTTTTCCTGTTTTGAAAGATGGAGGGAGAAGAAAGACAGGGTGTGCTTTGATTATTTAACAAAATATAGAATGGCTATATATACTGTAAGGATGAGGCAGTACCATGTCGACTTCTATCGGCTCTACTCCAATAAGCAGGCAACGTTCCCTCAGCAGTTGCCAGTTTTGCTGCGGGCTTTCCCTGCCCCCCTGCACCAGTGCGAAAGGCAGAGTGTGCCAAGCGGCTGGCGTCTGTACCCTGTGGGAAAAGTTAACTGTAATTCTTCGGCTTTTAAAATCAATTAACCCGTGTGTTAATTAACGTCAAGTCGACGGGAGGAGGAGGAGAAGAAGGGGAGGGAGGGAGGAAAGAAAAAAGCTGCAAGGGCGGATGGCAGAAGAGTTGGCACAGTGCCATCCATTCAGGGGCAACGCCACAGTTTCGTGCGATAGCAGCAGCGGGTATATGTTACGAGGGCCCTGTATGCGGGCCAGGCAGTGCGGTAAAGCCAAGGGAGATTATCCAGACCCCCAGGAGCGAACAGAAAGCAGCAACCGAAGGCGCAAGTGCCAGGATTACAGCCTAGGCTGCTCCAACTATGAGCCCTTCCTCGGACCCAGGGACTCGGCTACTTGGGGTTTGGGGGTCTTCCACACCAAAGAGGCACAAAGCTGACTTTAATCACTTTCTTCCTTTAAACTTGATTCTGCCGCAGTGGAGCCAGCACAGCGGATGCTTTCACACCCAGCAAGACAAAGGCCGTCGTCTCCGCCATGACACTGTTCCGTTCCAAGCAGAGGCCAGGATCTTGGACTCCTTGAAAAATCAAAAGGAAACAAGGAAAACAAACAACAAATACAGCAACAAACAGAAAAAATTAACAACCACCAAAATCGGGTGCCCATTTGCCCATGCCAGGGGTGATCTGGGCATCTGTTGCAGCAGAAGGCGCTTGTGTGGGGCTATTTCTTTCTTTCTTTCTTTTTTTTTTCTTTTTGGGCAAGCTGTTGGTTTGTTTGCTATTCAACTTCGTTTATAATTAACTTAAAAAAAAAAAAAACCTCACCATTCAGCCTAGTCAACAACAAACAAAGAGAAAAAGCAGACATCGGAAGAGAAATGCCATAGGAAGCGGCATGAATACATGCCACAGCCGGTGCCACTTGCCATTCGGAAAACCTCAGGGAAAGATGCCAATTCTACAGCTCGGAAGAAGGCAGAGAAGGGAGCATAAAGGTCTACAAATAGAAATCAGAAGGAAAGAATACTGCTTATACAATCCTGGATTGCAATTGCACACAGCATCTGCTGGGAGAAGAGAGGGAATATTTAAATGGAGACATAGATGGGTATAAATTAAAAGATAGACACCTATCGATTGGATATAGACACACTTGTAAGGCTGTATGTGTATATAAATACACATTATTTTCAGACAAATTAAACATTGAGATATGTATATATTTTTGTGTTATAGGTATGGGTATGTATATAGGTGTGTATGTTTATGCATATATACACATAATGTGGGATGTATGCTTGTGTGAGGAAAAGGAGAGGAGGACAGAGAAGGAGAGAGAGGGAAATGTGTGTATGTGCATGTATGTGTGTGCATACAATCCCACTTTTTGACCCAGGTATACACAGAAGACAAAATAAAAATCATACTCCAGCAGCAAGCAGGCAGTCAGAGATTTATCTACATTCACTGCTATCACCAGGGAGATGAATGGGGCCGATCTGAAGCCCTTTTACAAGATCCACTATGGGAGTGAAGGAGGAGGAGGGATGCCACACAGACATGCACAAACTTGAAGGCAGAGGGATTTGGAAGGTGCTACTTAGGAAACCCTGGTGGCATAACGCAGGGGAGAAGAAGGGGAAAGAAGGGGGAAGAGGCTTGTCTCTCTCTATGTTTTAGGTGGTCGTTTAAAAAAAAATCTGAAAAGGGGTTTCAGGAAACGGCTGGTACTTACGTTGTCTGCGTTGCTGTGGATCCTGAAAGGTGTTCTGTTGGCACCAGGCACTGAGCCAGGGGCAGGCGCTGGAAACAAAAGAGAGAGACAAAAAAATAATAATAATAATAATAAAGTCATTCTATGGGAATATTAATTGCTGCTCTTGTGGATTTTACAAAACACACAAACTGTTTTCTTTTTCTTTCTTTCTTTTTTTTTTTTTTTAATGTGGATTGGCGCGTGTCCCTTTCGCATGGAATATACAAGTAGTATGGGATTTACAGCCCAGTACGGGACTCAGGATTAACCGCGCTGGCATCTTTTGGGCATATTCTTCCTTTTAATGAATGAGCTTTCGCTGTTAATGAGGAATAATCGTTTGGCTAATGAGCTTTGAAACATTAAGAGAAAAGAGGTTTTTTTTTTTTTTTTTTTTCCCCCGTTAATCGCTCTGGTGCGACTGCATGGATGGATTACAAAAGACAGCAATAGGAACGCAGTACAAAGGGGGGGAACCTCTCCTGGAGTGGGAGAAGCATCGAGATGGGTGATGTGTCCCTGCACCTTTCCTTCCTTCTTGCTCTTTCACTCTCTCTGCCAACTGCTATGGGTTTCCATAACTCTGCAATCAAAGTGGATGGTCGGGAAGGATTATTACAAAGAGTGAAGCCTCTGCTGTTAATGTCTCCAGTGTTTAATCATCATACAGTAGAATGGTTTTATGCATATTTCATTTGCATATCATTAAACTGTGTTAGCGAGGGGCATTCAGAGCCAGGAGAAGTACAAAGTTGGGGAGAGAGGGAAGAAAAAAAGGTCCCTATGATGCTTATCTTCAAACAGGGACTTGTTCCATGATCTGTCTTCTACTTTTGCTAAAATCATTATGACTTGGAAACCTTTGAAGTTGGATACAACCTTGGATTCTTCTAATTCCTGCAGAGCGGTATATTTTTAAAAACAGCAGAAATGTTCCTGCACTAGACAATTAAAGGAATATAAACTCCAGTGGGTTGAAACTAGTAGCTCTTTGGGGAATGCAGTGGCAGAGGCTTCTACAAATACCAACAGTTAAAAAAAAATAAAGAGCATCATATTAAAACAAAAGAAAACGAAGACAAGAAATATTAACACGTGGATTATATTGTTTCTTTTGGGGGGTAATGAACTAAAGAGAATGAAGAAGCCATCGGTAATTTATCCCTTCATTAATGAACAGTCACCTTTTTGTATGTGTTTGTTTTTGTCCTTTCTTTTAAGGCGGATGTTGTCACTTTCGGAGCGATTAGTCAATTATTTTGTAGCTCTGATCTTTTTCTCCTGCACCCGACAGGAAAGAAAGGTGGTGGTTAGGGAATATGTGTGTATTGGGGGGATTTGTGGGGAGAGAGGAATACAGTGAGTTCTTTGTAGATGTAATACATGCACAACATATTAATTGGGAGCTTTTAAAGCTCCCTCAATAGGCTATTTCATTCCTGGTAAAACAGCAGCTGGTTAGCTAGCCACTGTTGGTGACTCTTCAAATATCACTTTAAGTATTTTTATTCTGTCGCTGTTGTTGTTGTCTTGTTTTGTTTTTCCTTGGTCAAGAATGAGAATATAATGTCATCTCTTCTTTATCAAGTGTCTTCTCTTTTCCATCTTCTTCACTTCCAATTTCCAAACTGCAAAACAATGTTGGTTTAATATTGAATCCTAGTGCAGAGTCTAACTGGCACAACTTGATTTGGAAATGAGATGCTGTTTTATATTTAAATTATCCCCACTCCTCCCTTATCCTCCAAAGCTTTGTCTCTGTTATGAATATTCAGATGAGGCATGATGTGATTACACTGTACAATTACTCCTATCCATAGTGGTGGCAGGGGCTGCTGGGGAGAGAGAGCCAGACAGCCTCCAAGCCAATACGGAGTTTGTTTTCGGTATTTTTCCTATCTCCTTGGCGCTGCGGCACATGCAGATGTCGCTGTTGTTCTTTATAAAGCCCTAATGATATGCAAAAGCATAATGACTCGGTTTGGATGCAAAGCATCAACGAAATATTATGAATGTCTTTAAGAAAAGAGGAGAGAAAATCCTGACTGAAGGAATGTCCACATAAATTATTTTTATTTAAATGAATTCAAAGGATGGGGTGAGGGCAAGTCAGAAGGAGTCACATGGAAAACATGCATAATATTAATATGCATAAAGAGTTCTCACCGAGGAGAAGAAGCTCCTCAGTACAGCTCATGGGACAAACTGGTTCATTAGGAAATAGCTCAGAGCGACTACAGCATTTTGCTATTTCAATTTTTTTTTCCTTATTTTAAATGAAGAGTCAGACAGATGTGTTTTCTTTGCATGGCAGCATCGAGATGGATCCAATCTGAGAAATTTGCTGCCCAGATAGCATTTCTAATGGAAACTGGAACTAAACAAGGGCATGGATATGGAAGGGAGAGGAGAAGAGAGAATACACGAAGAGGAGTATGTTCAGAGCCACAGAATAATGTTCTGTAGTGCAGGAGGTTTTCAGAAACCATCTTTCCTTCATTAGTCTCAGATGGGGGCTCCTGTTGCAGGGAGCTATCAGGGTTTACAAGATGAACACCGAGACAGGCCCTTCTAGGTCTGAGGCTGAGGAAAGCAGCGGCAACTTGGTGCCTGTCCCCCACCAAGCTGTCTACAGCTCGGAAGCCAAAAGCACAGCTACTCCTAATTTGGGGATGCAGTAGAGTGCTCCTGGTCCAGGTATTCGTGACAGAGGGAATTCTTGGTGCTATCCTAGTATACATTGCTAAAGAGCAGATGGAATCAACTGAGTGCTTACGCAGGCCTGATAATGTCATTGCCGCTTCATTCTCAGGGTAAAGATTACTGTGGTTTTCTGACATTTTCGGAATGTTGAAATTACCAGTGTGGATTAGTGCATGTTTATGATGAATAGAGATGAATAAGTAGTGAATGAGTCTATTGGTTGGATTCAAAACTGATAAAATATTTGGAATAATACGAACAGCCTTAAAAGATTAACAAAGAAAACTGAAGCAAGAAGCAGCAGTCGGAAAAAAAAAAAAAAGAAAGAAAGAGAGAGAATTCATTACTTCCTTGGTCAGGTATACATAGTTTAAATTATTTTAATAATTCAGGGTAAAACAATTTTATACTGTTTAAATTACCTTAAGACAAAGACAGTTTTGCTCTGATCTATGTTCTTGTACAAATGTCTACTTGAACTGGTCTCTATTTATACATGAGCATGTAAGCATAATCTAAATTCTGCTGTTCTTCACCCATTAATCTTCAATATTTCCATTTATGAGTTTCCCTTATAACACACACACACATATTCTCAACTGCTACATGATTCTCAACTGGTAAAGTGTACCAAACTACAGAGTACAATGAATGATTAATTGGAGAATGGCTATTTAATCTGAATCTGAATCAAACCTTTAACCTCTTATCTTTTCCATCTTTGTTGACAGAATTATGGCTGTTAAATATTGAAACAATGCATGCAAAGAATTTAGTATAGTATTGCATGTAAACACTAAATAACATATTTTATTGTTGCTATATTATTACTTCAGTGTGTTGCTTAGTATTTGAGAAAAATAAGGAGAAGGAAATAACATTCAATCTTTTCTAAATAGTGATGCATGGAAAGGTTTAATGAGAAACCATTAAATAGGTTTCCATGTTGGATAAAATGTGAACGATCAATAATCAAGTCAAACTATAGCTTATATGAATACAGTTCATAAAAGACCCTTGAAAAGTTTCCTTTAAAAATTTATGTGTAATTCTGAAATGATGATCGTGCTGCAGGAAATCTACAGACTGACAGGAGAGTTCTATCATGGTTGGTGTAGACAACTATGGTAACTCAGAGATGCTCATTATTTACCACATTGACAGGTCAATGCCGATTTTCAGAACCTTTAAAAAAAAGATTTTTGGATAGGTAAAATATTAATTATTTTTAAATATTAATAATTTAAATAACATAGAAAGCAAAAAGTCTCTCTCTAGTCCCCCATTCTAGCTATGAGTTTTTAACCTCACTTCCAAGTTGGTAATCACTGTGCTGGTCTCTTGTTTATCCTTCCAGACATAATATGTTATACACAAATATTAATATGATATTAATACATTTTCCCTCCCATTTTTTGGTACACAAATGGTAGTTTTAAAAAAGGTAACTTAGAATTTTTTACAAATGCAGTAATCTCATCTGTGAATAGACTGCTTAATGTCTTCATTTGCAGTAATCATGTCCATTAATTTTTGTCTTTAAATTATCTTATTTTATTGGTGAGGACGTCTAGTACCATGTTGAATAGAAGTGGTGTGTGATGAGAATGAACATTTTGGCCTTGCTTCCAATCTTAGGGGACATCATTGCCTTGTTTCTGAACTTAGGGGAGAAAAAAATTCAGTCTTTCATCATTAAGAAAAACACCTTTATCAAGTAGAAGAGGTTGCTAAGTTGCCAAGAATTTTTAAAAATCACGAATGGTTAAATTTTGTCAAATGCCTTTTCTGTCTCTACTGAAACAAATGACAGCTTAAAGTTGTTGCCATGGTGAAATTCAATGACTGATTTTCATGTTAAACCAACCTTGCTGTCCTGGGACAAATGCTACTTGGACATGATTGACTGATCTATCAATCATGTATAAATGGATTGCAATATTTGACCTGTTAATATTTTTTTGTTAAGGATTTTGGAATCCATCCAATTATCCATGAGAAATATTGGTCTCTAATTTTCTTTTCTTAAAATGACTTTGTTTGGTATTGTTAACAGGGTCTTGCTGACTTTATGAAATGAGTCAGAAAGTGTCCTCCTTCTCTATATGCTGAATAAGTTTGTGTAAGATTGTTATTTTTTTTGTCCTTAAATGTTGGATAGAATATACCAGTGAAGCTATGGGGCCTACAAATTGTGGGCAATTTTCCAATCATAAATTGGATTTTTAAGAAAGTGATCTAGAACTACAGATTTTCAGTTTCTTGTGTCAATTTTTTTTGCAACCTGTTTTTCAAGGAATTTTTCCATCTCATCTTAGTTACCAGATTGATTGGAACAAAGTTGTTCAAATATCCTGTTATTATCCTACTTCTTTCCTGTCAAAACTTCAGTAATGTCCCTCTTTCTTTTGTGATATTGGTGACTTCTATTTTCTTTCCTTTTTTTTTTTTTTTTTTTTGGTCAGTTTTAAAAAATCAATTTTATTAATCTTTTCAAGGAATCAACTTCTGTTAATTTTTCTTTGATTTTTACTCTTAATGTTATAATTTCCTTTCTTAAATTTTGGGTTTAATTTGCTTCTCTTTTTCTAGATTCACAATGTTGAATCTTAATCTTACACTTTTCTAATATAGATGTGTAGAGCTATATGTCTCCAAGAATTGCTTTAGTTGCAACCCACATACTTTCATAGAATGTGTGTTTGTTATCATTTATTAGAGATGTAAAACAATTTCTCTTGTGATTTCTAATCTTGCACACCTATGTTTAGACATATGTTGCTTATTTCCAAATATTTGGTTATTTTCTAGGCATCTTATTACTATGGATTTCTAACTTAATGCTACTGTATTCAGGGGATGTATTCTGCAACTCAAGACTTTTTATGGCCTGATATATGGTCTATCTTTTTGAAATTCCATGGGTACTTGAGAAGATATTCTGCTGATTTCCTGTATTATACAGTTGATTTCTGATATCTTCTGTTCTTACCTTCTTCCTTCTACCTTCTTTGGGTTTCCTTTCTATTCTATTTCTGATTTCCTGAGAAAGTAATCCTATCATTGATTTTCACCCTATTTTTCTTTTTAAACATTTGTTTAAAGGCTCTATTTTTCCCTCTATGCATAGCTTGAGATGTAATTCCTAGGTTTTCATATGTCATATTTTCATCATCATTTGGTTTAAAGTATTTCCCAATTTACATCATAATTTCCTCTTAGGCCTATAGGTTATTCAGAAGTGTATGGCTTAAGTTCCAAACCTTTGAGCATTCACAAAATTTTTAGTTATCTTACTATTACTGATTTTCAGTTTCTTGTTCTTGATTTCCAGATTTCTGTCATCAGAGCCTACTTTGATTTAAATCTTTGCTTTTCAGACTTGTCTTATGGTCAATTTTAGTAAATATCTACTTGAAAAAAAGAATCCTGCCATTGTTGGATACAGTGTTCTACATATAACTAAGTTATGTTGGATAATTGTTTAGTTCACCCATATTCTAACTGATTTTTTTGTCTGCTGGTGTATTTGTTTTATTGGTTACCACAAGAAGTGCTAAAGTCTTATACTAAGATGCAAATTTGTGTATGTATTTTTTAGTTTTGTCAATTTTTGCTGCATATATTTTGTGACTATGTTATTAACTTGCGAACAAATTAAGAATGGTCTCCTGATCCTTTAATAATATCTCCTGCCTTAAAATCTACTTTGTCTAATGTTAATATAGTTACTCTAGTTATATTTTGGCATAGCTGGATTTTAAAAATCTTGTTACTTTCAATTTTTGGATTTTTTTAGTTGAATTTTATCTTTTTTTTTTTTTACATTCTCTTAAAATTTTTTTTTGAGTTTAGTTCACATATAATGTTAATTTCAGGTGTATAGTGATTCAACTTCTCTTTGTGTCATGCTATTATCTTTTATTCAATCTAACAATTTTGTCTTTTAACAGAATTGAGTCCACTTATATTTAATGTAATTATGGATATACCTTAAATTATATACATAACAACTTATTATGTTTCCTGTTTGTTCCACCTGACTCATGTTCTTTCACTCCTCTTTTCTGTTCCTTTGGATTAATAAAACATTTTTTCTTATTCCGTTTGTCTTTTAGATAATTAGTAATACATTATTTTGCTATTAACTATTATCCTAAACATTACAACACGCATCCCTGAACTTACTATTGTATTTATTTATATTATATCTATTTGTTACAAATTAGTGCTTTTATCATTTCCCAGACAGTATTAGAACTTTAGTCTCATTTTTAACCCTCTTCATCTTTTATGTTTATTGTTAACATGTGTTTTAATTGCTCATGTATTTTAAATCTCACATATTTTAATTTTTTTATTGTGTAGTCAAAATTCATTTAGACTTACCAACATATATACCTTGGGCATTGTTCTTTGTTCATTCCTACATGTCCATGTTCCCTTCTGGGACTGCTTTTCTTCTAGCTAAAGAACTCCCTCTGGTTTTGGGGGGCAGGTCTGCTGCTCATAAGTTCTCTCCATTCTTGTTTGTCTATAAAGTTAATTCATCTTCAGTTTTGAAGGATATTTTAATTGAATATAGAATTCTAGATTGGCAGATCTTTCAGCATTTAAAAGATGTCATTCCATCGGTTTTGGGTCTCCATCATTTCTGTTGAGAAGTCAGCCGTCAGTCTTATTGTTGCATCTATAAAATAATATGTCTTGCTTTATCTTCTTTTATTTTCAGTTTTATTGGTGTGCCTTGGTGTGCTTTTCTTTGTATTTATCATGCTTGGACTACCTGTGGCTTGATATCTTTTCTCCCTTCTGGAAATTGTTGGTTCTTATCAGTGTAAACATTACTTTTACTACAATATCTCTTTTCTTTGTAGGATTCCAATTACACATTAGACTTTTTTAGTATCTTTCATATGTATCTTATACTGTTTATTTTTCATTTTTAAAAATCTCTTTACGCTTTGGCTTGAATATTTTTTATTGCTCTATCATATAACAGTCTTCTCTTTATCTATTTCCTATCTGGTATTAAATCTAATTATTGGTGCCTTAATTTCAGTTATTGTGTTTTTTTTTTCGGTTCTAGAATATGTTTGATTCTTTTTTGTGAGTTGCAGTTCTTTTGTTCTCTAAAATGTTATCATTATGGAGGTAAATAGCTATTTCTGATAACTCCAATATCTGGTTTTCTGTGAGTCTGTTTTTATTGTCTGCTTTCTTCCTCTCACTTCTTTTGGTTCTAATTCTTGATATACATTCCTGGACAGTATTAAATTGATGCCAGATATTGTGTGTGAAAATTTTACAGGCTCTGGGTGATGATATCCTCTTCTGAAGAAAATGGCAGAACAAGGGCAGATCATCTCAATCTAGTTAAGTGAATAAGTTGATTTAAAGCTCTACTGTAGTCTTTGTAAAGCTCAGATTATATCTGGTTCACCTCATCTCCTAGGTCCCATTTCCTTGACAGCTCTTGAACTCCCATTTTTGTCTTCCTAGCACTGTAAGAATGATGAAAACTCTATTTAGCTTTCAGTAGCTTTCTGATCTACTTCTTAGCATCTTATCTTAAATAAGGAAAACTGAAAGTTTGAAATATACTCTGATTATAGAATTCTTTTGAAATAATGCCATCAGAAAAGGAAGTGAGGATATTTGTTCTTTGTGAACTTGGTTTATTCCTAGTAATCAAAAGTCCCTTTTTTAAGTATTTACAAAAAAATAACTTACATACCTGATTTCACAATTAAAATGTAATACTTTTAAACATTGGGAATGATTTTTTTCCTCTTATTCAGGCTTTTGGCACATCTCCCAATCTGTATATTTTCTTAAAAAACGTGTGATTCCTCAAGGCAACTGCAGACATAGTTTCATAAGCTTACTGCAAAATATAATAGTACCTTTGAACGTAATATATCTGGGATAGGACACTTGAATTCCAACAGTTAGTTGTTTCCTTTTAATCTCTACCCAATCTTGGGCTAAAAACCCTTACCAACAAATCTTATTCTTGTCTTTTTTTATTTGAAGCTCATTCTTATTGATAGAGAAAAAAAATTGAAGAATAATTCATTTTTTCTCTCCCTCAGTCCCTCCGAATCTTTTAGTAATTTCTTAACAGAACATCAAAATTCTGCAGCAAGTCTATCTTTTACTTTTCCCTAAAAACAGCTCAAAAATTCTCTATGTTCTTTATATCTTCTATATTCATTTATATCTAAAATTAATCACATAGATCCTTAGAAATTGCATTGTTCTTTTTCACCTTATCCTCCTTGCCTTTTCTCTGCCAGATTTTAATTTTATCAGTTACTAAGTTCCCAGTAATGTACTTAATATGTCTCAAACTCAGTGAAACAGAAATACACAGTTGTGCCTTAAATATTGGTATGTAATATACAATAAGTCAATTATATAATGTGATATGTGTTAGATGCAATTTTAGTGTTATTTTTTTTGTTTTTTTTGTTTTTTTTAAATTTTATTTATTTATTTATGATAGTCACAGAGAGAGAGAGAGAGAGAGAGAGAGAGCAGAGACACAGGCAGAGGGAGAAGCAGGCTCCATGCACCGGGAGCCCGACGTGGGATTCGATCCCGGGTCTCCAGGATCGCGCCCTGGGCCAAAGGCAGGCGCCAAACCGCTGCGCCACCCTGGGATCCCAATTTTAGTGTTATTTTGAAGGTCCTCCTATTTTTCTTGGGTTATCTTTTTTTTTTTTTTTTTTTTTTTTAAATGGACCTGGAGCTCAGGTTCAGGCATCTTTTTTTTTTTTTTTTTTAAGTTTTTTTATTTATGATAGTCACAGAGAGAGAGAGAAAGAGAGGCAGAGACACAGGCAGAGGGAGAAGCAGGCTCCATGCACTGGGAGCCCGATGGGGGATTCCATCCCGGGTCTCCAGGATCGTGCCCTGGGCCAAAAGCAGGTGCCAAACCACTGCGCCACCCAGGGATCCCTCTTGGGTTATCTTTTTAGAGATGATGTCCCTGAGGTTATATTTATCCTTAATATTATATTTAAAAATCTGTCTTTCTGAAGTCCAGGATAACATTGTCCAAAAGAACTTTCTGCAGTGATGGAAATGTGATGTCTAATAGGGTAGACACTAGCTAGCACAAATGAAAAACTGAATAAAATCTTTAATTTTATTTAATTTTAATTAAAGGGTCTAACTTATTAGACAGGTAGCTGTAAGGCATCTGATTATGTCCAATATTCCTCATTTCTGGATATTTTAAGCTCTAAGATTAAATGACTACTTTCTTCCACGGTTCTTTTTTTTTTTTTTTTTTAAATACCTCTCTGAGAAGTTCTCACTTGTTGATCAAAATTAGGTTCATATAATCAGTCTCCTTATCATTTTTTCCATCTACTGAGGATGTGAATTATCAGTAAGGTAAACCAGGAATCTATCAGAAATTCTACTTGCAGTACAATGAAACTTTGAGCATGCATTTGAATAGTTGACTCTATATGATCATTATATCATGAACTTGTACTTTTTTCAGGATCTGAATCAAGATTGCTAGATATATAATCCTTACTTGGCTAAGTAAATTGTAGAATATCTACCATAACGATACCTATTTTTAAAAAAGATTTTATCTATTTATTCATGAGACAGAGAGAGAGAGAGAGAGAGAGAGAGAGAGAGAGAGAGAGAGGCAGAGACACAGGTTGAGGGAGAGGCAGGCTCCCGCAAGAAGCCTGATGTGGGACTTGATCCTGGATCCCGGGATCATGCCCTGGGCCAAAGGCAGACGCTCAACTGCTGAGCCACCCAGGCATCCCAACAATACCTATTTTTATACTTACTTCTGATACCTATTTTTATGCTTACCCAGATGCTTTCTACCATGTTTCCACTCAAATTTTGTCCCCTACTGACATAATAGCCATTAATGAATGCTATGTCTAAAGTTAGGAATGTAGTTTGTGATCATGGAGAGATTACAATCAACTGGCCAATTTAGGGATTAAAAACATGGCTTTCAACTCATTATCACCATGCTTTTATGTGTCTCTTTATGTGCGCAAATAGATACATAGATAACATATATCTTTCATAACTTTGCAGAAAACAGAAATAGTATTTTTCAGAAGGTTAAAGTAAATAATTAATGAATGGAGCATAAAGAATTTAGTCTTGTGAAGTAATGGATGTCCTACATGGAGAATTAATTAGCATAAAGATTTGAAATTTTTATTGGGTTTTCAGAAAAAAAATTTAAAATACTGTTTTGATAGAATTAGCTGTTGTGCTTTCTGAAAATGTATGAGAGGTAATAAAGAAATCATCTGGCTTCTCATAATATCTTTCAAATCTAAGTATTGTTTGTGTATGTGTTCACAGCATACATGAAATATTTGAACTGATTTATAGACAGGGACTTAATTTTTTTTTTCCTAATAAAATATGTCTGGTTGTCGATATTTTAGTGGCCATCAAAGTGTTGAAATAATAGTTCACGCTATGGATTAACATAAAGCTAGGAATTCTGCAATGTGTAGCTATAATTATGATGATTTCTGACCTCAAAAATATGTTAGTAGCTTTCCCATGGTCTTTTTGGCAATTATTTTAAGAGATTCTAGGTGTTGTCAATACTATTTAAGATAATCATATTTAAAAACTTTTAATACTAAAAAATGTAAGATTAAAAGCATATAATTAAGGAATTAGTCACATTACAGACTAATTCTTCACTTTGATATAGGCTTCACCCAGAAATATTAAGTTCTTTTATACATTTAAAATAGTATTATGTTTTTAGAATTTTAAAAATTATTTATAATTTTTTAGGAAAAGGTTTGTTATACTGAGTAAAATATACCTATATTTGGGATAAAAATCCATACTTATTGATAAGGATTTATAAAGGTGCTTCAAATTAATTACTACTATTATAATTATACCTTATACTTATCTAGGATTTTATAATGTACAAAGAACTTTCATACACACTATTTCTTTTAAAAGAAAGGTATCACATGAATACAAACTGACACTAAATTTTTGTTCTTTGAATAATGACACTTTTAAAATGAAAAAAGAAACTATGTCTATCGTTTTACATTATGAAAACAGCACTTGTTTTGCTGAGATTCTCAAAAGGCAATATGGCCAGCCACAGGCTTTGGAGTCATTAAGACCTATGTTAGAATCCTAGTTTTATTTACTTACTAGCTATGTGTCCGTCCTTGACTTAACTTACATATGCTCTATTTTTCTCATCTGTGAACTTTAAATTCTAACTCACTTGAGTAAGATTAAGGGAAAAATGTTATATATCCTAAAGCAATACCTAGTATACAGTAGGAACTCAATCATTAATAATAAAGATAATAATAGTTACTATTATTATTCAAATTATCTATTCTTTCTCACTGACCTTTATAACATTCCAATAAAACTGAATATGCAAAGGAAATAATTAGATATGAGACAATGATTGCTCAAATATAGATCAAGTCAGGAAGAGAGTTAGAAGTAAAATCGGATTCAGAAGCAAATTAGATACTACAACCAGGGGAAATGGAACTCATTAGGGAATCTGATATGACACCCACACAGGTTTGAATTTATGATGTTTCAATAGGATAGAAAGTTATACTGATAGTATCATAGGTAATTCTGTTTTAGAAAGTGTAAAATGGAAGCACATGTGTGATGATGTCAATGTTGAATGAATGAAAAAAGAAAATAGAATAATATTTGTGAAATAAGGAAGAGTATATAAAATGAGGCAGGGTGCATGGAACATGAGCTGGAATAATCTGACTTGTATAAGCAAATTATCTCACTTAGATCTATCATATGGATTATGAAACAAGGATAAAACCTTGACCTACACAAATTTTGTTTTAAAAAGCTCTGTTCCACAGTAAGAGACCCTAATGAGTCTTCTCATAAATGTCTGTTGTCAATTAAACAGGGAGCATCAATTTAAAGTATTTATTGCTGAAAAAAACCCATCATTATATAAACAACTGAAATTCTATGTCCTATTTGTATATAATTAATGCCATCTTTGCATCAACACTTGTTTTGATTTTGTCTTGATGTTTTCTTTACATTTTGACAGAGAATTAACATTATTTGAAGGTCCATTATATAGGTGTTCATATAAACT
Organism: Nyctereutes procyonoides; assembly: GCF_905146905.1. Lineage (NCBI taxonomy): Eukaryota > Metazoa > Chordata > Mammalia > Carnivora > Canidae > Nyctereutes > Nyctereutes procyonoides. Next base: position 10,819,117 of record NW_026575140.1, on the reverse strand, counting down.
ATATATTTTTATTATGCTCATATTGCAGATATGAAAGATCAGGTGAAAAGCCTAAAGTAATAGCTAATACATGGTGGAAGTAGCATTTAACCAGATTTTTTTTTTAACTTGTAAGCAAATGTTCTACCCTCATTCGTCTCATGCTTTTCCAGATTAAATATACTAAGTTCTAGTAGAAACACACACACACACACACACACACACACACACATATACATACTTTTTTTTTTAATTTTTATTTATTTATGATAGTCACAGAGAGATAGAGAGAGGCAGAGACACAGGCAGAGGGAGAAGCAGGCTCCATGCACAGGGAGCCCGACGTGGGACTCGATCCCGGGTCTCCAGGATCGCGCCCCGGGCCAAAGGCAAGCGCCAAACCACTGCGCCACCCAGGGATCCCCAAATATACATACTTAAGTGAAGGCAGTGTGTGAAAGAAATGGAGAAGTGAGTTAATGCCATGGGATAATGCATGTATATGATTACTGGTAGGCACTAAAGAAACATTATTTGTTTAGGCATTCCCAATTCACCCTCTCTGCCCTCCCCCAAAGGAGTTCACAATTTTTAGGGGTTCATAAATTATATTGAAATATCAAGGAAGAATAATAGTAGCTTACTTGAAAACATCCTAACAGCTGTGCAGGGCACACAATAAGCACTCAATAAATGTCTGACTTATCCAATTTAAAAAAATGAGTCATTAAATATTAAAAATCATTTCATGGCATAGAAAGCAAATCAGCCAACATTCAAAAATAAAGTACACAGTTATAAAGAAGACAAGAACACTAAGGTGTTGGTATATTATCCCTGACTATCTTTTATGATTCCCCTAGACAAAGGATGTCAAAGCAAAGAGGGAACCGTATTTGCTCATTGTAAGCATACATTTAGTCTACAGATTTAAAGGCTATTTTGCACACTTGGTCTGTAGAGAGACAGGTGATTGCTCTCTGTTACAATTCCAAAGTCCCATATTCTTTACTTCATCAATTTGCAGCTTGGTAGGTGTGAGGGTAAGGGAAGAGTTATACTGGACTCCCAGGAGGCAAGGGGCTGTTTCTCTGCCTGTCATTCTACCAACCTCCCAGAATAAATTGCTACTTAGAAAAAGGAAAGTCAAACATTTATGAAACATATTGCTATTTAGAAAAAAAAATAAGAATTGTTTTGCAAATAGTAGCACTATTAAAAGAGGGAAGAGAGAACAGCATCAGTCATTTTATATTACATATAAGCAGTTTATTAAAGAATTAAATATTTATAGACTATAAAGCAAGGCAGGCGATGAGTCGCAAACAGCTTGCTGAGAAGTACATTATAAAACAATGAGTCTGTCAGTGATTGATAAAGAATGGGGAGTGCAAATGCTTTATAAAATCCCTAAGTTAGCTATGAATTTCTAGACTAGGACACAATAATCAACAATGTCACACCCTCCCAAGCTGTTGTATTTGTTAAAAGCCTCCAGTGAACAAAATGTATGCTTCTGCTTTGATCCTTTCCCCACTATATAATATAGGGGAAAAGATGCAAAGCACACAGAGCTCCTGGACAAGGACTTTATGGACACAGTTACAAATTAGCAGATATTAGATTTAGGGGCACCTGGGTGGCTCAGCCAGTTAAGTGTCTGCCTTTGGCTCAAGTGATGATCTCAGGGTCCTGAGATTGAGCCCTGCATCAGGCTTTCTGCTCTGAGGGGAGTCAGCTTCTCCCTCTCCCTCTGCCTGTAGCTCCCCTGCTTTGAGCTCTCTCTTACTCTGTCAAATAAATAAATATAATCTTAAATACTATTAGATCCACATACCCACATAACTTACCTTATATTTTTCTTTTTTCCCATTAAATGAGGCTATGGAATTTTGAAGAAAGAGATCCATCCCTTCCTTACAGAATTATATTATATTAGAATTATATTATATTAGAGATCAGATCACCTTATCTAATCCCTTTAGTTCAGAGAGGGGGTAACTGAGCTAAAAAGATGGTTAAGTGATTCATTCGTTCACACAGCTATTTAACAACAGGATCAGGATTAAAAGTTGGGCCTCCTATTTCTTAGATCAATATTCTCTCCATAGCATCACTTCTTTCTCCAATCCCTTTTAAAAATTAGAATTCTGAACTTTTCTGTCCACAAAATCATTCCTCAGTTAGGAATTGTGAATTCTTTTCCTCATAAAGTTATATTTCAACGCAGTTTGGAAAATGGTTTTGTGAAGAAAGATAAAAGCTGTAAGTGGATAAAATTTATATATTCTCTGAGAGAAATGAAGAATATAATCTGCCTATTCAAAGTCACTCTAGAGTTTGAGATGATAGGATACTATCAGTGAAATGCTGGCTCTTTCTATGATAAACTGATGATAAGGCTTTCTTTCATGCACTAACTAGCTGGGAGGATGGATTCTTTTTCATTCTTTTATGAGAATGACTGGTCAAGACCCTAAAAGTGTTTACAATTTTATTTTATTTTTTTTAAAAAATTTTTAAATTTTATTTATTTATAATAGTCACAGAGAGAGAGAGAGAGAGGCAGAGACACAGGCAGAGGGAGAAGCAGGCTCCATGCACCGGGAGCCCAATGTGGGATTCGATCCCGGGTCTCCAGATCCGCGCCCTGGGCCAAAGGCAGGCACCAAACCGCTGCGCCACCCAGGGATCCCAGTGTTTACAATTTTAAATGCCAGAGGAAGTCATCTCTTCTTGAGTTTGTGAAAGTCATAAGCATCTATATATTCTAGATATACTAATTTGGAATTCTAGTCCCTTCTGTTCTCTGCCTTCAAATTTAAACAGTCATTTGATTTCTACATAATTGAACTTGAAGTTCCAGTTGCTCTCTGTAAATTTAGCAGCATACACACTGTGAGTCAAATAAAATTATGTATCAAATCCTTTGTGCCTATTCAGAAGCAAAAGCACTAGGTAGTTTGTAAAAATCAAACCACTGATGCTCCTGCCCATAACCACACCAGTTTTTTTAAGGATTTTATTTATTTATGAGAGACACAGAGAGAGAGAGAGAGAGAAGGAGAGAGGCAGAGACACAGGCAGAGGGAGAAGCAGGCTCCATGCAGGGAGCCCGACGTGGGACTCAATCCCGGGTCTCCAGGATCACACCCTGGGCTGAAGGCAGGCGCTAAGCTGCTGAGCCACCTGGGCTGCCCTCCACACCAGTTTTAAAAAATATTTATTTATTTATTTGAGAGAGAGCAAGAGCAGAGTGAGTGAGCGAGCATGGCAGGGGAGAAGCAAAGGGAGAGGGACATAGAATCTTAAGCAGACTCCCAGTTCAGTGCAGAGGTCCACATGGGACTAGATCTCTCGACCCTGAGATAACGACCTGAGCCAAAATCAAGAGTCAGACACTTAAATGATTGCACCACCCAAGTGCCCCTTACCACCATTTTTTAAGTATAGCAATTCCTATTAAATTAAATCACAGAGAGAAAATCCATTTGAATATATTCAGATGCTTTTTTTCTAGAGCATGATTCAGAGGCTTCTTCACGAAAAAGAATAACAACTATTTTTGGTATATAAGTTTCCTCATTCCTCCAATTCTCACCAATACAGAAAGGCAGCTACTTGTGTCTCAAAATTTGGCACTGCTAGTATAATAAA